>NC_080377.1:40813565-41476608 GCF_014773155.1 Arachis stenosperma
ATTCTGAGTAATGAATCTAAGAGATACTCATTCAATCTAATGTAGAACGGAGGTGGTTGTCAGGCACACGTTCATGGATTGAGGAAGGTGATGAGTGTCACGGATCATCACCTTCTCCATAATTAAGCGCGAATGAACATCTTAGATAAGAACAAGCGTGTTTGAATGGAAAATAAAGGAATTGTATTAATTCATCGAGACGCTGCAGAGCTCCTCACCCCCAACAATGGAGTTTAGAGACTCATGCCGTCAAAAATTATGTAATTCAGATCTGAAATTGTCATGAGGTACAAAATAAGTCTCTAAAAGTTGTTTAAATAGTAAACTAGTAACCTAGGTTTACAGAAAATGAGTAAACTAAGATAATTGGTGCAGAAAATCCACTTCTGGGGCCCACTTGGTGTGTGCTGGGGCTGAGACTAAAGCTATCCACGAACTGAGGCTTTTCTTGGAGTTGAACTCCAAGTTATAACGTGTTTTGGGCGTTCAACTCCGGATCATGACGTGTTTCTGGCGTTTAACTCTAGACAGCAGCATGTACTTGGCGTTCAACGCCAAGTTACGTCGTCTTTCTTCGCGCAAAGTATGGACTATTATATATTGCTGGAAAGCCCTGGATGTCTACTTTCCAACGCCGTTGAGAGCGCGCCAATTGGACTCCTGTGGCTCCAGAAAATCCATTTCGAGTGCAGGGAGGTCAGGATCCAACAGCATCAGCAGTCCTTCTT
Source organism: Arachis stenosperma (assembly GCF_014773155.1). Lineage (NCBI taxonomy): Eukaryota > Viridiplantae > Streptophyta > Magnoliopsida > Fabales > Fabaceae > Arachis > Arachis stenosperma. The sequence continues at coordinate 40,814,294 of NC_080377.1, forward strand.
CAGCCTAACTCAGATTTTTGCTCAGCTCCCTCAATTTCAGCCAGAAAATACCTGAAATCACAGAAAAATACACAAACTCATAGTAAAGTCCAGAAATATGATTTTTGCCTAAAAACTAATAATATTTAACTAAAAACTAATTAAAACATGCTAAAATCTACATGAAATTACCCCCAAAAAGCGTATAAAATATCCGCTCATCAACCTCCCTGCAATTCCTTGAGAAGACGACCCGATGTTTAAATACTTCGGTTATCAATTTATTTAGGGATTTGTTACTTGTGACAACCAAAACGTTTGTAAGAAAGGTTGATTTCTTGGTTTAGTAACTATACTTACAACGAGAGTTTACTATAATTTCTAAACCATCAATCTTTAGTTCTTCAACGAGAGTTTGCAAGGAAGTGGAGGAATTCACTGAAGACCACAAGGGAGTAGAGCTTGCAGAACCACTGAAAACACCTATCCCAAGGCCACTACCACCCAATACAAACCTCAAGTGGATAAAATCCTTACCTTTTATCTTTACTTTTCCACTTGAATATGGTCTGCTTGAAACAGATGGCCAGCTTAGAGCTCTTTGCGGCTTTAAGAGTAAAAGGGAATTGACTCGCACTCAGAGTTGGCATGCAAGATTCAATAAGGTTTCACACTTCAATTTGAGGTGCAAGGATTGGTGTCAAGCTCAATTGCAAGGATCTCGGAAGCTGATTGGTGTAAAAGTAGAGTTTGGGATCCTGGAATCTATTCTGACATTCCACACCCCAGGACCCTGGAAACCTGTTTGAAACTGCTCAAAGGTTTTATGTGCCTTGTTTGGGACCCCGGAGGATGCTGGCACTCCAAGCACTGGTGGAGATTTTAGGATGACTTCAAGCACAAGCCACCATGACAAGGAGCTCGCCAAATGTCCAACTTAAGGACTTTAACTAAAAGTGCTAGGTGGGAGACAACCCACCATGGTATGATTGGTGCACGAAATTGCAATCACACTTTTGCAATCCCGCACAACTAACCAGCAAGTGCACTGGGTCGTCCAAGTAATACCTTACGTGAGTAAGGGTCGATCCCACGGAAATTGTCGGCTTGAAGCAAGCTATGGTTATCTTGTAACTCTTAGTCAGGATATCAATAATTATCGGGGTTGATTGTAAAAAGCAAAAGAACATGAAATAAGTACTTGTTTTGCAGTAATGGGGAACATGTTGAGGTTTTGGAGATGCTCTGTCTTCTGAACCTCTACTTTCCTACTGTCTTCTTCTTCAAACACGCAAGGCTCCTTCCATGGCAAGCTGTATGTAGGGTTTCACCGTTGTCAATGGCTACCTCCCGTCCTCTCAGTGAAAATGTTCAACGCGCTTTGTCACAACACGGCTAATCATCTGTCGGTTCTCAATCGGGTTGGAATAGAATCCAGTGATTCTTTTGCATCTATCACTAACGCCCAGCCCTCAGGAGTTTGAAACTCGTCACAGTCATTCAATCCTTGAATCCTACTCAGAATACCACAGACAAGGTTTAGACCTTCCAGATTCTCTTGAATGCCGCCATCTATTCTAGCTTATACCACGAAGATTCTGATTAAGGAATCCAAGAGATATCTACTCAATCTAAGGTATAAAGGAGGTGGTTATCAGGCACACGTTCATAGTTGAGAATGATGATGAGTGTCACGGATCATCACATTCATCAGGTTTAAGAACAAGTGATATCTTAGAATGGAAGCAAGCATGATTGAATGAAAAACAGTAGTAATTGCATTAATCCATCAAGACACAGCAGAGCTCCTCACCCCCAACCATGGGGTTTAGAGACTCATACTGTAGAAAATACAATGCGAAACGTGTAAAGTGTCATGAGGTCGAGATACAATATCAAAAGGTCCTATTAATAGTGAACTAGTAACCTAGGGTATACAGAAATGAGTAAATGACGTAAAAATCTACTTCCGGGGTCCACTTGGTGTGTGCTTGGGCTGAGCATTGAAGCTTTCATGTGTAGAGACTTTTTCTGGAGTTAAACGCCAGCTTTTATGCCAGTTTAGGCGTTTAACTCCAATTTTTATGCCAGTTCCGGCGTTAAACGCCGGGAATTCCAAAGCTGATTTGCAACGCCAATTTGGGCCATCAAATCTCGGGCAAAGTATAGACTATTAAACATTGCTGGAAAGCCCAGGATGTCTACTTTCCAACGCCATTGAGAGCGCGCCAATTGGGCTTCTGTAGCTCCAGAAAATATATTTCGAGTGCAGGGAGGTCAGAATCCAACAGCATCTGCAGTCCTTTTCAGCCTCTGAATCAGATTTTTGCTCAGGTCCCTCAATTTCAGCCAGAAAATACCTGAAATCATAGAAAAACACACAAACTCATAGTAAAGCCCAAAAAAGTGAATTTTAACTAAAAACTAATAAAAATATAATAAAAACTAACTAAAATATACTAAAAACATAATAAAAACAATGCCAAAAAGCGTATAAATTATCCGCTCATCACAACACCAAACTTAAATTGTTGCTTGTCCCCAAGCAACTGAAAATCAAATAGGATAAAAAGAAGAGAACATACTATAGACTCCAAAATATCAATGAAACTTAGCTCCAATTAGATGAGCGGGACTAGTAGCTTTTTGCTTCTGAATAGTTTTGGCATCTCACTTTATCCTTTGAAGTTTAGAATGATTGGCCTCTATAGGAACTCAGAATTCAGATAGTGTTATTGATTCTCCTAGTTAAGTATGATGATTCTTGAACATAGCTACTTTATGAGTCTTGGCTGTGGCCCAAAGCACTCTGTCTTCCAGTATTACCACCGGATACATACATGCCACAGACACATAACTGGGTGAACCTTTTTAGATTGTGACTCAGCTTTGCTAGAGTCCCCAATTAGAGGTGTCCAGGGTTCTTAAGCACACTCTTTTTGCCTTGGATCACTTTTTATTTCTACCCTTGCCTTTTGGTTTAAAGGGCTATTGGCTTTTTCTGCTTGCTTTTTCTTCTTCTCTTTTTTTTTTTTTTTTGCTTTTTCTTGCTTCAAGAATCAATTTGATGAATTTTTTAGATCCTCAATAACATTTCTCCGTTTCCATCATTCTTTCAAGAGGCAACAATTTTAACATTCTTAAAACAATAAATTCAAAAGACATATGCGCTGTTCAAGCATGCATTCAGAAAACAAAAAGTATTGTCACCACATCAAACTAATTCAACTAGTTTCAGGGATGAATTCAAAACCCTGTACTTCTTGTTCTTTTGTGATTAAAGCATTCTTCATTCAAGAGAGGTGATGGATTCATAGGACATTCACAGCATTAAGGCATAGACACTAAGATACTAATGATCATGTAATAAGACACAAACATAGATAAACATAAGCATAAAAATTCAAAAAAATAGAAAATAAAGAACAAGGAGATTAAAGAATGGGTCCACCTTAGTGATGGCGGCTTGTTCTTCCTCTTGAAGATCTTATGGAGTGCTTGAGCTCCTCAATGTCTCTTCTTTGCCTTTGTTGCTCCTCTCTCATGATTCTATGATCTTCTTTAATTTCATGGAGGAGGATGGAATGTTCTTGGTGCTCCACCCTTAGTTGTCCCATGTTGGAACTCAATTCTCCTAGGGAGGTGTTGATTTGCTCCCAATAGTTTTGTGGAGGAAAGTGCATCCCTTGAGATGAATCTCTCTATCTCCCATGGCTCGGAGGTGGAAGCTTTTGCCTTTCCTTTCCTCTTTTTAGAGGTTTCTCCGGCCTTAGGTGCCATAAATGGTTATGGAGAAACAAAAAGCAACGCTTTTACCACACCAAACTTAGAAGGTTTGCTCGTCCTCGAGCAAAAGAAGAAAGAAGAGAGAGAGAGTGGTGGGGTAGGTGGGGGTCTTGTGGGGTCCACAGATCCTGAGGTGTCAAGGATAATTCATTCCTGCACCAAGTGGCGAGCAAAAATGCTCCTTCTACCAATCCTGGCGTTAAACGCCGGGCTGGTGCCCATTTCTGGCGTTTAACGCCAGTCTGGTGCCCCTTTCTGGCGTTAAACGCCCAGAATGGTGCCAGACTGGGCGTTAAACGCCCATTTGCTGCCCTTACTGGCGTTTAAACGCCAGCAAGTTTTCCTCCAGGGTGTGCTATTTTTCTTTCTGTTTTTAATTCTGTTTCTGCTTTTTCAATTGATTTTGTGACTTTCCATGATCATCAACCTATAGAAAACATAAAATAACAAAGGAAAATAATAAATATAACATTGGGTTGCCTCCCAACAAGCGCTTCTTTAATGTCAGTAGCTTGACAGTGGGCTCTCATGGAGCCTCACAGATACTCAGAGCCATGTTGGAACCTTCTAACACCAAACTTAGAGTTTGAATGTGGGGGTTCAACACCAAACTTAGAAGTTGGTTGTGGCCTCCCAACACCAAACTTAGAGTTTGACTGTGGGGGCTCTGTCTGACTCTATTTTGAGAGAAGCTCTTCATGCTTCCTTTCCATGGTTACAGAAGGAGAACCTTGAGTCTTATAGTTTGCACTGTCTGCAAGCCACGAAGCTTCCTGAATAGCAAATAATTGCTCATCCGGAAAGGTTTCAGAGATCTCAGTAGGAGGGAGGGATGCTCCTGCTACTGGTTCTATCCGGGACAGGTGATCAGCTACTTGATTCTCTGTCCCTTTTCTGTCTCTTATTTCTATATCAAATTCTTGCAGAAGCAACACCCATCTTATGAGCCTGGGTTTTGAATCCTGCTTTGTGAGTAGATATTTAAGAGCAGCATGGTCAGTGTACACAATCACTTTTGATCCTACTAAATAAGATCTGAACTTGTCAATGGCATAAACCACTGCAAGTAACTCCTTTTTTGTGGTTGTGTAGTTCTTCTGTGCATCATTTAGAATACGGCTGCCATAATAAATGACGTGCAGAAGCTTACCATGCCTTTGTCCCAATACTGCACCAATGGCATGGTCACTGGCATCACACATTAGTTCAAATGGTAATGCCCAGTCTGGTGCAGAGATGACTGGTGCTGTGACCAGCTTAGCTTTCAGAGTCTCAAATGCCTGCAGACACTCCTTATCAAAGATAAATGGTGTGTCAGCAGCTAGCAGATTACTCAGAGGTTTGGCAATTTTTGAAAAGTCCTTTATAAACCTTCCGTAGAATCCTGCATGCCCCAGAAAGCTTCTGATTGCCTTAACATTGGTAGGTGGTGGTAATTTTTCAATTACTTCAACTTTAGCTTGATCCACCTCTATTCCCTTGTTTGAAATTTTATGCCCAAGGACAATCCCTTCAGTCACCATAAAGTGACATTTTTCCCAGTTTAAAACTAGGTTGGTCTCTTGGCATCTTTCCAGAACAAGTGCTAGATGGTTAAGGCAGGAGCTGAATGAGTCTCCAAATACTGAAAAGTCATCCATGAAGACTTCCAGAAATTTCTCTACCATATCTGAGAAGATAGAAAGCATGCACCTCTGAAAGGTTGCAGGTGCATTGCACAGACCAAAAGGCATCCTTCTGTAGGCAAATACTCCAGAAGGACATGTAAATGCTGTTTTCTCTTGGTCCTGAGGATCTACTGCAATTTGGTTGTAACCTGAATAGCCATCCAAAAAGCAGTAATATTCATGACCTGCCAGTCTCTCTAGCATCTGGTCTATGAATGGTAAAGGAAAATGATCCTTCCTGGTGGCTGTGTTGAGCCTTCTGTAGTCAATACACATACACCACCCTGTAACTGTTCTTGTAGGAACCAGTTCATTCTTTTCATTATGAACCACTGTTATGCCTCCCTTCTTGGGGACAACGTGGACAGGGCTCACCCGGGGGCTATCAGAAATAGGATAAATAATCCCAGCCTCTAGTAACTTAGTGACCTCTTTCTGCACCACCTCCTTCATGGCTGGATTTAGCCGCCTTTGTGGTTGAACCACTGGCTTAGCATCATCCTCCAATAGGATCTTGTGCATGCATCTTGCTGGGCTAATGCCCTTAAGATCACTTATAGACCACCCAAGAGCTGTCTTGAGTGTCCTTAGCACTTGAATTAGTGCTTCCTCTTCCTGTGGATTTAAAGCAGAGCTTATGATCACTGAAAAAGTGTCACCTTCTCCCAGAAATGCATATTTTAGGGATGGTGGTAGTGGCTTGAGCTCAGGTTTAGGAGGCTTATCTTCTTCTTGAGGAATTTTCAGAATTTCTTTTATTTCCTTTAGTTCCTCTAGATCAGGCTGAACATCTTTAAAGATGTCCTCTAGCTCTGATTCAAGACTTTCAGTCATATTGACCTCCTCCACCAAAGAGTCAATAATATCAGCGCTCATGCAGTCATTTGATGTGTCTGGATGCTGCATAGCTTTGACAACATTCAACTTGAACTCATCATCATTGACTCTCATGGTTAATTCCCCTTTTTGGACGTCAATGAGGGTTCGTCCAGTTGCTAGGAAAGGTCTTCCTAGAATGAGAGTTGCACTCTTGTGCTCCTCCATTTCCAGCACTACAAAGTCAGTGGGAAAGGCAAATGGCCCAACCTTGACAATCATGTCCTCAATTATGCCTGATGGGTATTTAATGGAGCCATCAGCAAGTTGAAGACATATTCGGATTGGTTTGACCTCTTCAGTCAAGCCAAGCTTTCTGATAGTGGATGCAGGTATTAGGTTGATACTTGTCCCAAGGTCACATAGAGCTTTCTTGGTACAAGTACCCTCTAATGTGCATGGTATCATAAAGCTTCCAGGATCTTTAAGCTTCTCTGGTAAGCTCTTTAAAATGACTGCACTGCATTCTTCAGTGAGAAAAACTTTTTCAGTTTCTCTCCAATCCTTCTTATGACTTAAGATCTCTTTCATGAACTTAGCATAAGAGGGTATTTGCTCAAGTGCCTCTGCAAACGGAATCTTTATTTCAAGAGTCCTTAGATAGTCTGCAAAGCGGGCAAATTGCTTATCCTGTTCCGCTTGACAGAGTTTCTGAGGATAAGGCATCTTGGCTTTATATTCTTCAACCTTAGTTGCTGCAGGTTTATTTCCTACAGAAGTGGTTGGAGAAGCCTGCTTAAGGGGGTTGTTATCAGCACTTGCAAGTGTCTAACCCCTTTGTGGCGTTTGAACGCCAGGATTGGGTGCTTTTTGGGCGTTTAACGCCAGATTGCAACCCTTTTCTGGCGTTTGAACGCCAGAATCATTCCTCTCTGGGCTCTTACTGTCCTCAGAGGGATTTTGGGTAGTTGGTTGGTCCTCCACTGTCAGTTGTTCCTTTCTTAGCTTTCTGCTGCTTTGAGTTGATATATTCAATGTCTTCCCACTCCTTAATTTAACAGCTTGGCATTCTTCTGTTATCTGTTTAGATAGTTGCTGTCTTGTCTGATTCAATTGTGCTTCCATATTTTTGTTAGCATTTTTAGTGTCTTGGAGCATCTCTTTAAATTCTGCTAACTGTTTTGTCATCAGGTGTAATTGCTGATGAAGCTCAACCATCTGTTCTTGAGGATTAGGATCAGTGGCTACTGCCATAACTTCTTCTTTTGTAGAGGACTCATCGCTAGAGTACAAATGTTAATTTTTAGCAACAGTATCTATAAGCTCTTGAGCCTCTTCAATCGTCTTCCTCATATGTATAGATCCACCAGCTGAGTGGTCTAGAGACATCTGAGCTTTTTCTGTAAGCCCATAGTAGAAGATGTCTAACTGTACCCACTCTGAAAATATTTCAGAGGGGCATTTTCTTAGCATACCTCTATACCTCTCCCAGGCATTATAAAGGGATTCATTATCCTCTTGTTTAAAGCCTTGGATGTCCAGCCTTAGCTGTGTCATCCTTTTTGGAGGGTAAAATTGATTCAGAAATTTGTTTGATAACTGTCTCCATGTTTTTATGCTTGCTGTGGGTTGGTTATTCAACCACCTCTTAGCTTGATCTTTTACAGCAAATGGAAACAGTAATAATCTGTAGACATCCTGATCTACCTCTTTATCACGTACTGTGTCAGCAATTTGTAAAAATTGTGCCAGAAACTCAGTAGGTTCTTCCTGTGGAAGACCGGAATACTGGCAATTTTGCTGCACCATGATAATGAGTTGAGGATTTAGCTCAAAGCTACTTGCTTTAATGGGAGGTATACAGATGCTACTCCCATATGCAGCTGTAATGGGGTTAGCATATGAACCTAGAGTCCTTCTGGACTGCTCAATTCCACTTAGGTCCATGATGGAGAAAGGAAAATGATATGGATTCACAGGTAAAGTAAATTTTTTTTTATTAAAAGTGACCAAAAATAATGAAATAAGATTTCGAAAACTAAAAGAAAATAAAATCAAAGCAAATTGAAAACTAAATTAATTAATCAATTAAAAAGATATGATTGAAAAAAAATTAAAAAGATTTGATTTTTGAAAAAGATTTGAAAAGATCAATTTTTGAAATTAGAATTTTGACTTGACTAAAAAAAAGATATGATTTTGAAAATCTTTGACTAAATTAATGCAAAATTTCGAAAAATATGAGTAAAATAAGGAAAGGATATTTTTTTGATTTTTTTAAAATTTAATGAGGGAAGAGAAAAACAACAAATTGACACTAAACTTAGAAATTTTAGATCAAAACAAAGAGAACAAACAAGAAAACTTTGAATGTCAAGATGAACACCAAGAACACTTTGAAGATCAAGATGAACACCAGGAACAAATTTTTGAAAAATTTTTAACTGAATAGCACAAAAGACACCAAACTTAAAATTTTTAGAAAATCCTACACAAATTTTCGAATACTTAAAGGAAAACACAAGGAAGACACCAAACTTAAAATATGAAACTAAAATCAAATAAAAGACTCTAAACCAACAAAAATAAAACAGTCCTAATCTAAGCAACAAGATAAACCGTCAGTTGTCCAAACTCGAACAATCCCCGGCAACGGCGCCAAAAACTTGGTGCACGAAATTGCAATCACACTTTTGCAATCCCGCACAACTAACCAGCAAGTGCACTGGGTCGTCCAAGTAATACCTTACGTGAGTAAGGGTCGATCCCACGGAGATTGTCGGCTTGAAGCAAGCTATGGTTATCTTGTAACTCTTAGTCAGGATATCAATAATTATCGGGGTTGATTGTAAAAAGCAAAAGAACATGAAATAAGTACTTGTTTTGCAGTAATGGGGAACAGGTTGAGGTTTTGGAGATGCTCTGTCTTCTGAACCTCTACTTTCCTACTGTCTTTTTCTTCAAACACACAAGGCTCCTTCCATGGCAAGCTGTATGTAGGGTTTCACCGTTGTCAATGGCTACCTCCCGTCCTCTCAGTGAAAATGTTTAACGCGCTCTGTCACAGCACGGCTAATCATCTGTCGGTTCTCAATCGGGTTGGAATAGAATCCAGTGATTCTTTTGCGTCTGTCACTAATGCCCAGCCCTCAGGAGTTTGAAGCTCGTCACAGTCATTCAATCCTTGAATCCTACTCAGAATACCACAGACAAGGTTTAGGCCTTCCGGATTCTCTTGAATGCCGCCATCTATTCTAGCTTATACCACGAAGATTCTGATTAAGGAATCCAAGAGATATCTACTCAATCTAAAGTAGAACGGAGGTGGTTGTCAGGCACACGTTCATAGTTGAGAATGATGATGAGTGTCACGGATCATCACATTCATCAGGTTTAAGAACAAGTGATATCTTAGAATGGAAGCAAGCATGATTGAATGAAAAACAGTAGTAATTGCATTAATCCATCAAGACACAGCAGAGCTCCTCACCCCCAACCATGGGGTTTAGAGACTCATACTGTAGAAAATACAATGAGAAACGTGTAAAGTGTCATGAGGTCGAGATACAATATCAAAAGGTCCTATTAATAGTGAACTAGTAACCTAGGGTATACAGAAATGAGTAAATGACGTAAAAATCCACTTCCGGGATCCACTTGGTGTGTGCTTGGGCTGAGCATTGAAGCTTTCATGTGTAGAGACTTTTTCTGGAGTTAAACGCCAGCTTTTATGCCAGTTTGGGCGTTTAACTCCAATTTTTATGCCAGTTCCGGCGTTAAACGCCGGGAATTCCAAAGCTGATTTGCAACGCCGGTTTGGGCCATCAAATCTCGGGCAAAGTATGGACTATTATACATTGCTGGAAAGCCCAGGATGTCTACTTTCCAACGCCGTTGAGAGCGCGCCAATTGGGCTTCTGTAGCTCCAGAAAATCCATTTTGAGTGCAGGGAGGTCAGAATCCAACAGCATCTGCAGTCCTTTTCAGCCTCTGAATCAGATTTTTGCTCATGTCCCTCAATTTCAGCCAGAAAATACCTGAAATCATAGAAAAACACACAAACTCATAGTAAAGCCCAAAAAAGTGAATTTTAACTAAAAACTAATAAAAATATAATAAAAACTAACTAAAATATACTAAAAACATACTAAAAACAATGCCAAAAAGCGTATAAATTATCCGCTCATCAATGATCGTTCTCTTTTTAGTTTTAATTTTGGTTTGTTTTTGAATTTTTATTGAACCTACAATTTTTGCATGACATTCATTGTATTTTGTATTCTGCATACTGCATAAAATAAATAAATAAATAAAAATAATAGCACGCATGCGACGCGTAAGTGTCGCTGACGCGTCTGCGTCACAATTGCGTTGGGAAGATAGCAAATGGAACAGAGAGTCACGTGAAAGCGTGGCTAGAGGTGTGCCTTTGGTACAAACTAATCCACGCGACCGTGTCGCTGACGCGTCCGCGTCATGTGGGAAAAACGCCTCCCACGCGAATGCGCGCCTCAAAATCGATGTAAAAAAAGGGTGTATGGCCGAGAGTTGAGCTAGAATTGAGCTGGACTCGTGCTAGAAGCACAAGTCTTGTCACGCGTACGCGTGCCCCACGCGTCCGCGCCGTTTTCAAATTCAGGCAATCCACGCGACCGCGTCACCCTAAATTTTGGCGAAATAAGTTTCAAACAGAAAGTTGCGTGAGCGCGCGGCTGCCTTCGCACCACTAGCACAAACCATGTCACGCGTCCGCGTGACCGACGCGTCCGCGTCACCTCTTTAAAGCGCTATCCAAGCGAACGCGTGACCCACGAGTCCGCGTCGAATGCGTCGCACAACTTATCTTAATTTGCCAAAATATCTTATCTTTTTCTTCCCCAAATCCTACTTTTTCTTTTCCTTTCTTATTTCTTCCTTCCCCCTTCCTCCTCTCTTCCTTCCTTTCTCTTCATCTCTTTAACTTCTCATCCTTCTTTTCCTTCTTTCTATTTTACTTACTTTATCTGCATACTTTCATTCATTGCATTCATGCATAGTTTTATTGGTGTTGATATTTATTTTGTGGATTGTTGCAAAATTGTTTGGCAATTATCTTTTAATTTTTAAAGGGTTGCTTGCATATTCAATTTATTATTTTCATTAGATTATTTACCATGCATGCTAAGTGTTTGTGAAAACGCCTGTATGGCATTATGCACTATTTTTCAGTATCTTTTATCCTACTACTCTGAATGCCTGCTTTTCACGAAACCCTTTTTCATATCATATTCCTTATATATATAATTGTCATTACAAACATGTTGTTAATTTGAGAGACTTGGTAATCTAATTTGGACATTGAATGCTTGACCTATGCTACTCATGCCCTTTGCCAGCATGCTAATAAACACCTTGCATTCAATTTTCCTCACATGCACTTGCTATATTTTCATTGTTGATTTGCCACATGTAGTCATGACCATGTGTTCACATAATTATCCATACCTGTGCATTGATTACCACCTTTCCTATTCTTTTCCTTGCTATAACCCTTGACTGCTAATGTCTTCCTCGTTTCCTTTCAGGATGACCACCAAGAAAGGTAAAGAGAAAGCTACTCCCATACCACTAGCAAGGAAAGGAACAAAAGAGCACTAGCTGAGGAACCACAACCCGTCCACTTACTCATCTTAGCATGCACCGAAGACGGTGCTATCTTTAAGTGTGGGGAGGTCGATATCGATCTCCATGGGTTAGTTACTCTTCTATCTCAACACCAATGGTTTATTTTTCTTGTTAGTTGTTGGATTTGCATATTTGATTGCATATTTATTTGATTTTGTGCATTTAGTCACTACTTGGTTGAAGTAATATTTTCTTTTTCAAGAAGTTTTTATAGTATTTCACTAATTTAAATTGAAAATTTTTTGTTAAATTTGTTTGAAGTTGTATTTGGAACATAGTTTAAAAAGCTAAAGAAAACACAACCCGTGAGATTTTGAGCTTATTTATATGGTTACATTATTTAACCAGTCTATATGTCCAATATTTAGTATATTTACATACTTGCATATGATTGAGGCCATTATTTGATTTTAGCTTACTTATCCCAAATAAGCCCACCTTTTACATCACCTTTGTTAGCCCCTTGAGCTTTTAATCCCCTCTTGTTCTATAACCACATTACTAGCCTTAAGCAGAAAAACAAAATAAAAAAAATCCCAAGTTGAATCCTTGGTTAGCTTAAGATAGAAATTGTGTAATTGTTTAAGTGTGGGGAAACTTTATGGGAACATGGATGATAGAAACAAGGTAGAAAGTTGAAAAGAATAAAGATATTTCAAAATAAAAATTTTTGGGAAGCATGCTCATGTGAAATCAAAGTAATTAAATTACCATGTGCATATAAAAAAATTTCAGTATTTAAATAAAGGGGATACAAAAGAATTCCCCAAATGGAAAATAAAGCAATGCACATGGGACAAAATTCAAAAATAAGTTTGATACATGAGCATGTAATACAAAAGTGGAAAAAATTTGGATAGCTAGGTAAAGAATTTTAAATTTTATAAAGTATGTATATGTTAGGTGAGATCTTAGACTAATCAAGGATTCACTCTATTAGCTCACTTAGCCTTATATGTACATCCTTACCTTTACCTCAGCCCCATTACAACCCTGAAAAGACCTCATGATGTTTGTATGTATACATTAAATATTTGTTGATTGGTTAGATGAAGAACAAAGTTTAGAAAGCATGACTAGGGAAGAGTAGAATGATTGACCCTAGACACTTGAGAGACCAGAGTGGTATACACTACCAGTGAGGGTTCAATGCTTAATTCTATGTTTCCTGCTTTCATTAGCTATCTTCTTACAAGTTTATTTGCTTTTTATTGTGTGATTTGAATTAGTGGAATTTAATTCATATTTGTCTTGGAGAACTTATTTACTTTTAACCAAGTAGGTAGAAATATTTTGCATGTAGTTGCATTCACATAGATAGGTTGCATTGCATACTCTCTATCATTCCTCTTCACTTCTTTATAGCTTTTCTTGAGCTTAGCATGAGGAATGCTAATGTTTAAGTGTGGGGAGGTTGATAAACCACTATTTTATGGTGCTCAATTGAGTGGTTTTTATCAACTCTTTACCCACTTATTCATATGATTTGCATGTTTTATATTTTCCTTCCTGATTCTGTGCTATGATTGAAAACATGCTTTTTTGGATTTTATTTCCTTTTATTTAATCCTCTCTTAATACCATTAGATGCCTTGATATGTGTGTTAAGTGATTTCAGGAATTATAGGGCATGAATGGCTTAGAGAATGAAGAGGAAGTGTGCAAAGATGGAAGGAATACAAGGAATTGAGGAGATGACCAGCGAAAAGTCACGTGGTCGCATGGCTCACGCGACCGCGCGAAATGGAAGAAATTAGAGTGACGCGTTCGTGTGCTAGACGTGACCGCGCAGATTGGAAGCTGCACGAACGACGCGAAAGCGTGGACGACGCGCACGCGTGGTACGAGAAATGCTAAGTGACGCGAACGCGTGGAAGACGTGGACGCGTGACGTGCGTGATGAGCGGATAATTTGTATGCTTTTTGGCATTGTTTTTAGTATGTTTTTAGTATCTTTTAGTTAGTTTTTAGTATATTTTTATTAGTTTTTAATTAAAATTCACTTTTCTGGACTTTACTATGAGTTTGTGTGTTTTTCTGTGATTTCAGGTATTTTCTGACTGAAATTGAGGGTCCTGAGCAAAAATCTGATCCAGAGACTGAAAAGGACTGCAGATGCTGTTGGATTCTGACCTCCCTGCACTCGAAGTGGATTTTCTGGAGCTACAGAAGCCCAATTGGCGCGCTCTCAACGGCATTGGAAAGTAGACATCCTGGGCTTTCCAGCAATATATAATAGTCCATACTTTGCCCAAGATTTGATGGCCCAAACCGGCGCTCAAAGTCACCTACAGAAATTCCAGCGTTAAACGCCGGAACTGGCATAAAAATTGGAGTTAAACGCCCAAACTGGCATGAAAGCTGGCGTTTAACTCCAGAAAAGGTCTCTACACGAAATTCCTTCATTGCTCAGCCCAAGCACACACCAAGTGGGCCCGGAAGTGGATTTTTCTGTCATTTACTCATTTCTGTAAACCTTAGGACACTAGTTTACTACTTATAGGATCTTTTGACATTGTATCCGTACCTTATGACCCCATAACATTTTGTACACATTTACTTCCACAGTATGAGCCTCTAAACCCCATGGTTGGGGGTGAGGAGCTCTGCTGTGTCTTGATGGATTAATGCAATTACTACTGTTTCTTATTCAATCATGCTTGCTTCGATTCCAAGATAACACTTGTTCTTAATCCGGATGAATGTGATGATCCATGACAATCATCATCATTCTCAACTATGAACACGTGCCTGACAACCACCTCTGTTCTATCGTAGACTGAGTAGTTATCTCTTGGGTTCTTTAATCGGAATCTTCGTGGTATAGGCAGGACCTGATGGTAGCATTCAAGAGAATCCGGAAGGTCTAAACCTTGTCTGTGGTATTCTGAGTAGGATTCAATGATTGAATGACTGTGACGTGCTTCAAACCTGTAACCTACTGGGCGTTAGTGACAGACGCAAAAGAGTGATTCTATTCCGGTAGGGGAGGGAACCAAACCGGTGATTGGCAGTACTGTGACAGAGTGCGTGCATTAGCTTTCACTGCGCGGATGGGAGGTAGCTGCTGACAACAGTGAAACCCTATACGAGCTTGCCATGGAAGGAGACTTGCGTGTTTGATGAAGAAGACAGTAGAAAAGCAGAGATTCAGAAGATGGAGCATCTCCAAAACCCCAACCTATTCTCCATTACTGCAATACAAGTAACCATTACATGTTCTTTTGCTTTTCACAATCAATCCTGATAATTTCTGATATCCTGACTAAGATTTACAAGATAACCATAGCTTGCTTCAAGCCGACAATCTCCGTGGGATCGACCCTTGCTCACGCAAGGTATTACTTGGACGACCCAGTGCACTTGCTGGTTAGTTGTGCGGAGTTGCAAAAGTGTTATTGCAATTTCGTGCACCAAGTTTTTGGCGCCGTTGCCGGGGATTGTTCGAGTTTGGACAACTGACGGCTTATCTTGTTGCTTAGATTAGGACTGTTTTCTTTTTGTTGGTTTAGAGTCTTTTAGTTGAGTCTAGTTTCATATTCTAAGTTTGGTGTCAATTGCATGCTTTTTGTTTTTCTTCTTTTAATCTTCGAATTTTTCTTGTTCTTAGTCCCTTTTTGATTCATAAAAGTTCTAAGTTTGGTGTCCTCTTTGCGTTTTTCCCTTAAAATTTTCGAAAAAAAATTAGTGTTTGATCTCTAAAAATTTTAAGTTTGGTGTCTTTTTGTGTTTTTCTCTTTCCTCTTTTTAAAAAATCAAATCTTTTTCATAAAAATTTTTCAATCATATCTTTTTAATTGCTCTTTTCAAAATCTTTTTAATTACTAATTGATTCAGTTCTCAATTTGTTTTGATCTTATTTTATTTTTAATTTTCGAATTTTATTTTATTTTCCTTTTATCTTATTTTATTTTATTTTAATTTTCTTTTTTTCGGTTATTTCAAAAAAAAAATAAGCAAAATTTATCTCTTTGCAAACATTATCATTTCCCTTTTGTCCATCATGGACTTAAGTGGAATTAATCAGTCCAAAAGGACTCTGGGGTCTTATGCTAACCCCATTACAGCTGCATATGGGAGTAGCATCTGTATACCTCCCATCAAAACAAGCAGCTTTGAGCTAAACCCTCAACTCATTATCATAGTGCAGCAAAATTGCCAGTATTCCGGTCTTCCACAGGAAGAGCCTACTGAGTTTCTGGCACAATTCTTACAAATTGCTGACACAGTACATGATAAAGAGGTAGATCAGGATGTCTACAGACTATTACTGTTTCCATTTGCTGTAAAAGATCAAGCTAAAAGGTGGTTAAATAACCAACCTACAGCCAGCATAAAGACATGGAAACAGTTATCAGACAAATTCCTGAATCATTTTTACCCTCCAAAAAGGATGACACAGCTAAGGCTGGACATCCAAGGCTTTAAACAAGAGGATAATGAATCCCTTTATAATGCCTGGGAGAGGTATAGAGGTATGCTAAGAAAATGTCCCTCTGAATGTTTTCAGAGTGGGTACAGTTAGACATTTTCTACTATGGGCTTACAGAAAAAGCTCAGATGTCTTTAGACCACTCAGCTGGTGGATCCATACATATGAGGAAGACAATTGAAGAAGCTCAAGAGCTTATAGACACTGTTGCTAGAAACCAATACTTATATTCTAGCAATGAGTTCGTTCCAAAGGAGGAGGTCATGGCATTAGTCACTGATCCTAATCCTCAGGAACAGATGATTGAGCTTAATCAACAATTGCTCCTGATGACAGAGCAGTTAGCAGAATTTAAAGAAATGCTCCATGATACTAAGGTTGCTAACAAGAGCATAGAACTGCAGTTGAATCAAGCAAAACAGCAAATATCTAAACAAATAACAGAGGAGTGTCAAGCAGTTCAATTGAGGAGTGGGAAGACCTTGAATAACACTGCTCAAAAGAGCAAAAAGCCAAACAAGGAACAATTGACAGAGGACAACCAACCCACTGTTCAAAATCCCTCTGAGGATAGTAAGAGCCCAGAGAGGAATATTGGCGTTCAAACGCCAGAAAGGGAAGGAAAGCTGGCGTTAAACGCCCATTCCTTGCCCAGTTCTGGCGTTCAAACGCCAGAAAAGGGGGAAAAGTTGGCGTTAAATGCCCATTTTCCACCCATTCCTGGCGTCCAAACGCCAAGGGAAAATCAGACACCTGAGAGTGCTGACAGTAATCCCTCTAACAAGGCTTCTTCAACCACTTCTGTAAGGAATAAACCTGCAGCATCTAAGGTTGAAGAATATCAAGCCAAGATGCCTTATCCTCAGAAACTCCGCAAAGCGGAACAGGATAAGCAATTTGCCCGCTTTGCAGACTATTTAAGGACTCTTGAAATAAAGATTCCTTTTGCAGAGGCACTTGAGCAAATACCTTCTTATGCTAAGTTCATGAAAGAGATCTTAAGTCATAAGAAGGACTGGAGAGAAACTGAAAAAGTGTTTCTCACTGAAGAATGCAGTGCAGTCATTCTAAAAAGCTTACCAGAAAAGCTTCAAGATCCTGGAAGCTTTCTGATACCATGCACATTGGAAGGCACTTGCACCAAGACAGCTCTATGTGATCTTGGAGCAAGCATCAATCTAATACCTGCATCCACTATCAGAAAGCTTGGGTTGATTGGAGAAGTCAAACCAACCAGGATATGCCTCCAACTTGCTGATGGCTCCATTAAACACCCATCAGGCATAATAGAGGACATGATTGTCAAGGTTGGGCCATTTGCCTTTCCAACTGACTTTGTGGTGCTGGAAATGGAGAAGCACAAAAGTGCAACTCTCATTCTAGGAAGACCCTTCCTAGCAACTGGACGAACACTCATTGATGTACAAAAGGGGGAAGTAACCTTGAGAGTCAATGAGGATGAGTTCAAGTTGAATGCTGTAAAAGCTATGCAGCATCCAGACACACCAGATGACTGCATAGGCGTTGACATTATTGATTCTCTGGTAGAAGAGATCAATATGGCTGAAAGCTTAGAATCAGAGCTTGAGGACATCTTCAAAGATGCTCAAACTGATCAGGATGAGCCAGAGGAGGCAAATGAATTTTCGAAAATTCCTCAGGAGGAGGATAAGCCTCCTAAGCCTGAACTCAAACCACTACCATCATCCCTGAAATATGCATTTCTGGGAGAGGGTGACACTTTTCCAGTGATTATAAGCTCAGCTTTAAATCCACAGGAAGAGGAAGCACTGATTAAAGTGCTAAGGACACACAAGACAGCTCTTGGGTGGTCCATAAGTGATCTCAAGGGTATAAGCCCAGCTAGATGCATGCACAAGATCCTATTGGAGGATAATGCCAAACCAGTGGTTCAACCACAGAGGAGGCTAAACCCTGCCATGAAGGAGGTGGTGCAGAAAGAGGTCACTAAATTACTAGAGGCTGGGATTATTTATCCTATTTCTGATAGCCCCTGGGTGAGCCCTGTCCAAGTTGTTCCCAAAAAGGGAGGCATGACAGTGGTTCATAATGAAAAAAATGAACTGGTTCCTACAAGAACAGTCACAGGGTGGCGCATGTGTATTGACTACAGAAGGCTCAATACAGCCACCAGAAAGGATCATTTTCCTTTACCATTCATAGACCAAATGCTAGAAAGACTAGCTGGTCATGATTATTACTGCTTTTTAGATGGCTATTCAGGCTATAACCAAATTGCAGTAGATCCCCAGGACCAAGAGAAGACAGCATTCACTTGCCCTTCTGGCGTGTTTGCCTATAGGAGGATGCCTTTTGGTCTGTGCAATGCACCTGCAACCTTTCAAAGGTGCATGCTCTCTATCTTCTCAGATATGGTAGAGAAATTTCTGGAAGTCTTCATGGATGACTTCTCAGTGTATGGAGACTCATTCAGCTCCTGTCTTAACCACCTATCACTTGTCCTGAAAAGATGCCAAGAGACTAACCTGGTTTTAAACTGGGAGAAATGTCACTTTATGGTGACTGAAGGAATTGTCCTTGGGCACAAAATTTCAAGCAGGGGAATAGAGGTGGATAAGGCAAAGGTAGAGGTAATTGAAAAATTACCACCACCTGCCAATGTTAAGGCAATCAGAAGCTTTCTGGGGCATGCAGGATTCTATAGAAGGTTTATCAAGGATTTTTCGAAAATTGCAAAACCTTTAAGTAACCTGCTAGCTGCTGACACGCCATTTGTGTTTGACACACAGTGTTTGCAGGCATTTGAGACCCTGAAAGCTAAGCTGGTCACAGTACCAGTCATCTCTGCACCAGATTGGGCATTACCATTTGAATTAATGTGTGATGCCAGTGATCATGCCATTGGTGCAGTGTTGGGACAGAGGCATAACAAACTTCTGCATGTCATTTATTATGCTAGCCGTGTTCTAAATGATGCACAGAAGAATTACACAACCACAGAAAAAGAATTACTTGCAGTGGTCTATGCCATTGACAAGTTTAGATCCTACTTAGTGGGATCAAAGGTGATTGTGTACACTGACCATGCTGCTCTTAAATACTTACTCACAAAGCAGGATTCAAAACCCAGGCTTATAAGATAGGTGTTGCTTCTGCAAGAGTTTGATATAGAAATAAGAGACAGAAAAGGGACAGAGAACCAAGTAGCTGATCATCTGTCCAGAATAGAACCAGTAGCTGGGGCGTCCCTCCCTTCTACTGAGATCTCTGAGACTTTCCCAGATGAGCAACTCTTTGCCATCCAGGAAGCTCCATGGTTTGCAGACATTGCAAATTATAAAGCTGTGAGGTTCATACCCAAAGAGTACAGCAGTGTGCAAAGAAAGAAATTAATTTCAGATGCCAAGTACTACCTTTGGGATGAACCATATCTCTTTAAGAGATGTGCTGACGGAGTGATCCGCAGATGTGTACCCAGAGAAGAAGCACAAAGGATCCTATGGCACTGCCATGGATCACATTATGGAGGACATTTTGGAAGTGAGCGAACAGCTACTAAAGTTCTCCAGTGCGGCTTCTACTGGCCTACTCTCTATAAAGATTCCCGAGAGTTTGTGCGTAACTGTGACAGTTGCCAAAGAGCTGGTAACCTGCCTCACGGATATGCCATGCCTCAACAAGGAATATTAGAGATAGAATTGTTTGATGTATGGGGAATTGACTTCATGGGGCCATTCCCACCATCATACTCAAACACTTACATTCTGGTGGCAGTGGACTATGTATCTAAGTGGGTAGAAGCAATTGCTACACCCACTAATAATACCAAGACCGTGCTGAAATTCCTCCAGAAAAACATTTTTAGCAGGTTTGGCGTCCCCAGAGTGCTAATCAGTGATGGGGGCACTCATTTCTGCAATAAACAGCTATACTCTGCTATGGTTAGATACGGAATCAGCCATAAAGTGGCAACTCCGTATCATCCACAGACAAATGGGCAAGCTGAAGTCTCTAACAGAGAGCTAAAAAGAATCCTGGAACGGACTGTAATGGCCCGAAGAAAGGATTGGGCAAAGAGCTTGGATGATGCTCTGTGGGCATACAGAACAGCATTCAAGACTCCTATAGGCACCTCTCCATACCAACTGGTGTATGGGAAGGCCTGTCATTTGCCTGTGGAACTGGAACATAAAGCCTACTGGGCAACCAGATTCCTAAACATGGATGCACAGTTAGCTGGTGAGAAAAGACTGCTCCAGCTAAATGAGCTAGAGGAGTTCAGACTCAATGCCTTTGAAAATGCAAAAATTTATAAAGAAAAGGCAAAGAAGTGGCATGACAAGAGATTGTCAACCAGAGTCTTTGAGCCAGGACAAAAAGTTCTGCTCTTCAACTCCAGGCTCAAATTGTTTCCAGGAAAACTCAAGTCCCGGTGGAGGGGTCCGTATGTGATTACAGGAGTATCACCATATGGATATGTTGAGCTTCAGGATATTGATTCTGACAAGAAGTTCATTGTTAATGGACAGAGAATCAAGCACTATCTTGAAGGAAATTTTGAGCAGGAATGCTCAAAACTGAGACTTGAGTGATTCTCAGTGAAAGTCCAGCTAAAGACAGTAAAGAAGCGCTTGCTGGGAGGCAACCCAGTCATTAGAGAGTTGTATGAATTGTTCTTACAGAGGCAAGTATCAAAAATGAAGGAATTCACAGAGTTACAGAAGGATTCAGCTCAAAAAGCAGAGAAAATGAGCTTACTGGCGAAAAAACACCAGTAAGGGGCATTTTTGGCGTTAAACGCCAGAATGGGCACCATTCTGGGCGTTTAACGCCAGGTGTGCAGCATCCTGGGCGTTTTGGAAAAACGCCCAGTAATAAAGGATTTCTGGCGTTTAACGCCAGCCAGGGCACCTGGCTGGGCGTTAAACGCCCAAAAAGGGTAACAAATGGGCGTTAAACGCCAGAATGGGTGCCATTCTGGGCGTTTAACGCCAGAAAGGTGGGGGGACCACATTTTTGTTTTCAACTCAATTTTTTTCAAACTTTCCTCTTTTTAACCATACTCTTCTACATAAATGCACTTCAACCTTTCATTATTCACTTTCAAATCTTCACAAATCAAAACCATTCTTCAAATCTATTTCAAATTAATCACAAATCTTCTTCAAAAACTCACCCTTTTCTCAATTTCTTTTCATATCTTCTCAAATCTCTTTTCAAATTTTTATTTTTTTTGAAATCTCTTCT
Source organism: Arachis stenosperma (assembly GCF_014773155.1). Classification (NCBI taxonomy): domain Eukaryota; kingdom Viridiplantae; phylum Streptophyta; class Magnoliopsida; order Fabales; family Fabaceae; genus Arachis; species Arachis stenosperma. Next base: position 40,835,867 of record NC_080377.1, read on the forward strand.
CCCCTCCCTTATAAATTCACGTTTGGAACCCCCTTTTGCCCACACCATTCGAATTTTCTCTTCCTCCCCCTCTCTTCTCTCTTTCCTTTTGCTTGAGGACAAGCAAACCTCTAAGTTTGGTGTGCTTTTCCGTGATCACTAAGCCAAGATTCATCAATATCATGGCTCCTAAGGGAAAACAAACCAATTTAAGAGGCAAGAAAGAGAATAATCCAAAGAATCTTTGGAATGAAGAGAAGTTCTTAACCAAAGAACATGAAGACCATTATCATAAAATAATGGGTCTGAGGTCAGTGATCCCGGAAGTTAAATTTGATCTGAAAGAAGATGAATATCCGGGGATCCAAGAGCAAATTCGAAACAGAGGATGGGAAGTTCTAACCAATCCTGAGACAAAGGTTGGAAGGAACATGGTTCAGAAATTCTACTCAAATCTGTGGCTAACAGATAAGCAGAGAATGACTGGAACCGCTTACCATACCCATAGAACCATGGTCAGAGGGAAAGTTATATACTTCCATCTGGACAAAATAAGAGAAATATTCAAGTTACCTCAACTGCAAGATGATCCTGATTCCTTTAATAGGAGGATGGTGAGAGTAGATAAGGGGTTGGATCAGGTTCTAGAGGACATATGCCTCCCTGGAACTAAGTGGATAACCAATTCTAAGGGTGTCCCAAACCAACTCAAGAGGGGAGACCTCAAACCAATTGCAAGAGGTTGGCTAGACTTTATTGGGCGTTCCATATTGCCCACTAGCAACCGTTCTGAGGTCACCATCAAGAGAGCAGTGATGATTCATTGCATTATGCTTGGAAAAGAGGTGGAGGTCCATCATGTGATTGCTTGTGAGATCTACACAATTGCAAATAAGGATTCCACTGAAGCCAAATTGGCTTATCCAAGCTTGATTTCCTTGCTCTGTAAAGAGGCTGGGGTGAAGATGGGAGTAGATGAGTTCATACCCATTGAACACCCAATCACCAAGAAGTCAATGGAAGGACAAGTGCAAGACAACTCCATCAAAAGAAGGGCGCATGAGTTCCTCCCTGAACTCCCTGAAATTGGCTACTGGGCCAACCTAGAAGCATCTATTAACAAGTTGCAAGAGACTATGGAGCAACTGAAGGAAGAACAGCAGAATCAAAACTGCATGCTCTGCAAATTGCTGAAGGAACAAGAGAAGCAAGGGCGTGAAATTCAAGAGATGAAACGCCAAAAGCTCTCCTCTCAAGCTGAGGGAGCATCCACTTCTCAAAATCAAGGTTGTTGAGTCCTAACTCTGTGAAAACCTCTATCATTAGGAGCCTATTTTTTTTTCGTTTTTCTTGTCTTATTTTATATTCTCTTTTAGTTTCATCTTATATCTATATTTGAGTCTTGTTCTTAGTTCATAATTAATAAAATTTAAGTTTATGCCTTAAAGCTATAAATGTCCTATGAATCCATCACCTCTCTTAAAAGAAAAATGCTTTAATCACAAAAGAACAAGAAGTACAGGATTTCGAAATTTATCTCTGAAACTAGTTGAATTAGCTTGATGTGGTGACAATACTTTTTGTTTTCTGAATGAATGCCTGAACAGTGCATATGTCTTTTGAATTTGTTGCTTTAAGAATGTTAAATTTGTTGGCTCTTGAAGGAATGAGGAGAAAAGAGAACTGTTATTGAGGATCTGAAAAATCATCAAATTGATTCTTGAAGCAAGAAAAAGCAAAAAAAAAAAAAAAGAAGAATTTTCGAAAAAAAAAAGAGAAAAAAAAAAGAAATAAAGTGGTGATCCAAAGCAATAAGAGTGTGCTTAAGAACCCTGGACACCTCTAATTGGGGACTTTAGCAAAGCTGAGTCACAATCTAAAAAGGTTCACCCAATTATGTGTCTGTGGCATGTATGTATCCGGTGGTAATACTGGAAGACAGAGTGCTTTGGGCCACAGCCAAGACTCATACACTGGCTATGTTCAAGAATCAATATACTTAACTAGGAGAATCAATAACACTATCTGAGTTCTGAGTTCTTATAGATGCTAATCATTCTGAACTTCAAAGGATAGAGTGAGATGCCAAAACTGTTCGGAGGCAAAAAGCTACTAGTCCCGCTCATCTAATTGGAGCTATGTTTCTTTGATATTTTGGAGTCTATAGTATATTCTCTTCTTTTTATCCTATTTTGATTTTCAGTTGCTTGGGGACAAGCAACAATTTAAGTTTGGTGTTGTGATGAGCGGATAATTTGTATGCTTTTTGGCATTGTTTTTAGTATGTTTTTAGTATCTTTTAGTTAGTTTTTAGTATATTTTTATTAGTTTTTAATTAAAATTCACTTTTCTGGACTTTACTATGAGTTTGTGTGTTTTTCTGTGATTTCAGGTATTTTCTAACTGAAATTGAGGGTCCTGAGCAAAAATCTGATCCAGAGACTGAAAAGGACTGCAGATGCTGTTGGATTCTGACCTCCCTGCACTCGAAGTGGATTTTCTGGAGCTACAGAAGCCCAATTGGCGCGCTCTCAACGGCATTGGAAAGTAGACATCCTGGGCTTTCCAGCAATATATAATAGTCCATACTTTTCCCAAGATTTGATGGCCCAAACCGGCGCTCAAAGTCACCTACAAAAATTCCAGCGTTAAACGCCGGAACTGGCATAAAAATTGGAGTTAAACGCCCAAACTGGCATGAAAGCTGGCGTTTAACTCCAGAAAAGGTCTCTACACGAAATTCCTTCATTGCTCAGCCCAAGCACACACCAAGTGGGCCCGGAAGTGGATTTTTCTGTCATTTACTCATTTCTGTAAACCTTAGGACACTAGTTTACTACTTATAGGATCTTTTGACATTGTATCCGTACCTTATGACCCCATAACATTTTGTACACATTTACTTCCACAGTATGAGCCTCTAAACCCCATGGTTGGGGGTGAGGAGCTCTGCTGTGTCTTGATGGATTAATGCAATTACTACTGTTTCTTATTCAATCATGCTTGCTTCGATTCCAAGATAACACTTGTTCTTAATCCGGATGAATGTGATGATCCGTGACAATCATCATCATTCTCAACTATGAACACGTGCCTGACAACCACCTCTGTTCTATCGTAGACTGAGTAGTTATCTCTTGGGTTCTTTAATCGGAATCTTCGTGGTATAGGCAGGACCTGATGGCAGCATTCAAGAGAATCCGGAAGGTCTAAACCTTGTCTGTGGTATTCTGAGTAGGATTCAATGATTGAATGACTGTGACGTGCTTCAAACCTGTAACCTACTGGGCGTTAGTGACAGACGCAAAAGAGTGATTCTATTCCGGTAGGGGAGGGAACCAAACCGGTGATTGGCAGTACTGTGACAGAGTGCGTGCATTAGCTTTCACTGCGCGGATGGGAGGTAGCTGCTGACAACAGTGAAACCCTATACGAGCTTGCCATGGAAGGAGACTTGCGTGTTTGATGAAGAAGACAGTAGAAAAGCAGAGATTCAGAAGATGGAGCATCTCCAAAACCCCAACCTATTCTCCATTACTGCAATACAAGTAACCATTACATGTTCTTTTGCTTTTCACAATCAATCCTGATAATTTCTAATATCCTGACTAAGATTTACAAGATAACCATAGCTTGCTTCAAGCCGACAATCTCCGTGGGATCGACCCTTGCTCACGCAAGGTATTACTTGGACGACCCAGTGCACTTGCTGGTTAGTTGTGCGGAGTTGCAAAAGTGTTATTGCAATTTCGTGCACCAGTGCGCGATCTGCAGAATTACAAAAGTCGCTGTCAGAGATTCTGGGCCGCATTTCAACCCATTTTTTGACCCAGAAACACATATTAAAGTCAGGGAACATGCAGAGACTCAACATGCTTTTCATAATTCACAAGTTTAGTTTTAGATGTAGTTTTTAGTGAGAGAGGCTCTCTCCTCTCTCTTAGGATTAGGATTAGGATTAGAATTTATTTTAGGATTAGGATTTCTTTTCACTTCAGAATTATTTCATCTTCATATCAGGTTCAATGTTCCTTTTATTTATTTCCTCAATTTAGTTTATGGATTTCTATGTTCAATTCAACTTCTTTATTTGGCTACAACTGCCCATGTTATATTTGATAGCTTTATTAATTCATGATTTTGAGGTATTTCAGATCTAAGATTCTTATTTAGCTTTTTATATTATTGGCTTTAACTGATTAACTGGAAGCTCTTGAGTTACCAACTATTCATGCTTGATTGTTATGCCGGCTAATTAACTGGAATTCCACTAACTCTAGTCTTTCCTTAGGAATTGGCTAGGACTTGGGAAATCTAACCAATTAGTGCACTTTACTTTCCCTTGCTTACGCAAAGGTTAACTAAGTGGGATTAACTTCCATTCTCATAGGAGTAACTAGGATAGGACTTCCGAATTTTCATATCTTGCCAAGAGTTTATTTTATAGTTATTTATTTATTTCGCTTATTATTTATCATACTTGTTCCTCATTCTCAAAACCCCCAAAATTTTACCTTTTTCATAGCCAATAATAAGTCATACCTCCCTACAATTCCTTGAGAAGACGACCCGAGGTTTAAATACTTCGGTTATCAATTTATTTAGGGGTTTGTTACTTGTGACAACCAAAACGTTTGTAAGAAAGGTTGATTGCTTGGTTTAGTAACTATACTTGCAACGAGAGTTTACTATAATTTCTAAACCATCAATCTTCAGTTCTTTAGGCCCATCCTCATCATTTAAGAAAAAAGGCCGGACACCCTTTACAGATTGGACCTTAAAGAAGTAATTTTTAAAATCGTGGAAGGACTTATCAAAAATAGAAAAAACTTTCCTACCCTGAATAGAACGGAAAGAATGCCAACCTTGTTTCTTAGAACTGAAGGGTTTGGTGAGCACGAATAACTAAAAGAAGACCTTAAGGGAAGGTCGGACATCTAGTTCCTAACAAAGAAGTTGATATATTTTTAAGAAGCCCCAAGAATTATGATGCAATTGGGTAGGGACAACGTTGCAAAATTTAAGGTCCTCAGTTCAAACTCAAAAAAGGAAAGGTAACCCCTAACTTCGTGAAAAAACTATCATAGACATATATGAAATGCCGTTCCGACCTATCAAGTCGGGGGAAGCAGACCCTCTTCTCAAGGTCAGCAATGACAATCTCATAGTTCCTCTCATCCTTTCAACTTAAACATAGCCTATGATGTCTACAAAAGGCCTCGACATATTCATTATCAATCATAGGGACAGAGGTAAGAATAGTTAAATCTATCCATTTCAAGTCGGATGGGACCTTAGACGACATGCTGTGAACTACTAAACGAGACATACAAGCTACACCTACAATACAACAAAACAAAAAGCCATCACTATAAATTGGACAAACAAGACAAAAAATTATAAGGTTGGGTCAATTTAAAAGGATGACACTAACATCCCGAACATAAAATGATGTAACACAGGAATTCACAAACTCAAAAGAGGTCGGGTCAACATTGTGAAACCTTCCCAAAGCACAAACAGTCATATGATTCCTCTCACATATAGAAATAATGCCATTTTCTATACGAAAATAGCATCATTTGGGGACAATATAGAACCCCACATTCAGAACTATAACAGCAGTAAAAATCTTTCCAAATCTTTTCAAACAACCAAAATAAGATTTTCAAGAACGCAAAACCTCAAAATCAAAGTTGCAAAACACAAGCAATATTTCAAAACTCCAAAACCAAGAACGTGGAGAAAAAGTAGAAATCAAGAAAAATTGAAATATAGGACCAACCATGGAGGAGTGTGAAAGTAAAGAGCACTTCAAATGATAAGACATGAACGTTCCTATCCGAGAATGAAGCAAGATCTACGAGAACCTCAAGATAAAAAAATCTTAAGAGGGGAACAGTTACACAAACGAAGAATGGAGGAAGAAGAAGATGAAGAAGTGAATGGGTAATGAAAACAAAAAAGGAAAAAAGGGAAAAGGTGAAGCATTTATAAGACACAAGGGGCAAAAAAGACATTTCGCATCCCTCATTAATGATGCGCACAGATCATGTAACACCTTTACTTTTAACACCTTATGATCGTACTAAAAGTTCAGGCGTTACTTACCTTTAATCCATTAATTTCATATTATAATTATTTAATATTGAGACTTTGCAAATATAAATCCAATTTCTTAGTTACGAAACCAAAAAGTGTTTACTTTAATTCCCTTAATAACATAATTAAATCCACATAATAATAAATACATAAACTTATTCAAATACTTCTCAAATACAAGTCATGTCCCTCTAAAATTATAAAAGAATAAAAGACGAGGGAAAAACAAAATCTAAAGTTAAACCAAATACAGAAAACAAAGATATATATATGTAAATAAAGCATCCTTAGCTCGGTCACGGCTTCGCGCCAAAGCTTCCTGAATCTGTCATTGAAAAAAAAATTATGTAGGGGGTGAGAACATCGTCCTCGAAAGGGTTCTCAGTAGAGGGTTTAAGAATTGTCATGAGAAGATATGTATAAAGAGAAGATTTGATTTTAAGGTAGTGATTAACGTTCGTCCTATGAATCTTTTAAAAACCAACGAGTAATCATCCGAAAGCCCTTTTCAAAAATCAATATTTAAATATCCAGAAATCCAAAACCTTTCTTTTCTTTTAAGAAAATCTTAATCAGTTTCTTAGATTGTATGAATGACCAACTTGTTCCAAGTATAGGTTCATTAAGTCTATGTTGAACCAACTTGATTTTTCATACTTTACTAAAACCTCTGTTAGGAACCAACCACGCAATCAATCAACACAACCATCAATTTAGCACCAAAACTCAATCTCAAAAGTATCACACCAGGACAAACACATGCAAAATAGACAAGGAAAGCACAGGTATAGATAGCAATTACAGCAAGTAGCTCAGATAGCAGTTAAAGACAGTTAAGCAGTTAGGCAAACCATAACAAATTCAAACCCAAACCAAGCATGCAAATGCACATGATGCATGTCTACCCTATGGCTAATGAGCTCATTTGTCGGTTATATAGCCAACCCGACATGTCCGGTAGCTAACCTGGGCATTGTCCTCTTGGAAACTGGTGAGCGGTATAGTACTACGATCCTCACCTAGTGGGCGGTCAACCACCTCGATCCCCATCATCTGCGGGTGGTAAACCACCTCGATCCACACAGACATTTTTAATTGAAAAACAACACACATGTGGGCGGTAAATAACCACGATCCCCACAACATATCAACACTGGACAAGCGGTAAATCACCACGATCCTTGCCAGGCCAAGCTCAAAAACAGTTTCATTTTCAAATTCATTATAAAACATTCATACATTCATTAACTCATATATGCATCTCCGGCATATTCGCAACCTTTCGCACTTCCTCAATTAATCAAATTTCACGGCAAAACTTCTAAGTTTTAGGGCAGTGACAACCAATCTCATTTCTTTAAATTCATCAAAATCCTTAAACCATAATTCTGTAATTCGTATTAATTTAATAAAATTCATTTCCGTTGAATCAAATACCTGAAAACATACTCCTCTTTATAATTAACAAAACCAAATTCATTTTGTTGAAAAGTAATTTAAATAATCATTTTTTATCAAACCAGAAATCCCAAACCATACTCTTTTCTTTAGTCAAATCATTCAATTAAAATAATTCTTCAAATATCAATTAACCAAAAACAAAATTTCCAAAAATCCTCATAAAAATTTCGACAGCACCTCCCCTAAAATTCGGACTTTGCCACCCTTTTTGGGTCCCAACCAAACCAAACCAAATGCCTGTCAATCATTCAAATCACTTCCAATAACCATTATCATGACAACAGCACTCAACTCAAGGAAATCAACAAAATCCAAAATTCAATCAACCAATCTCATAAATCCCAATTTAAATCAACTTCAACCGCATCAATCAATAATTTAAAATTCTCGACCTTCTCAAACAGTTTCAAACCAATCAATTCCTCAAACCCCTTTCGAATCAATTCCAAAATAGTAAATTATTCTCAGTGAACAAACCATTACCAAATATCAAGTCTTTTCCAGATTTGTTTTTAAATCAAATTTCGATATCAAATTGGGTTCAATATCAAATCAAATGATAATATTAAATATTTTCTGAAATTAAAGCACTTCCAAAATTATACTAAATACCAATATTAAATCTCTTCCAGTAATTCAAGAAAAACCACTTCAACATCACCAGCCAACTAATCAGAATATTTAACTTTCTCAATCGATCGACCAATCAATCAAATAGACAATCTCCCTCATTCAACACAACTCAATTCAATTCATAAGACTCATGAAATCACAAAAATATACTTTACGTATTAATATCAACTCATAACAACTCTAGAAAGTAAAACAAGTTTTAGAAAGGCGCCCTTACCTCGAATAATCAAAACCCATAGATCAAACACATCAAAGAAACCTTTTTCTCTCGACTCGCACTCAACGGCAGCTGCATCCGCCGCTCCGTTTACTTCCATAACAACAGAAACAGCTTTTATTTCAACCATGTAATTACTGGAGTAGAATCCATTGATTCTTTTGCGTCTGTCACTAACGCCCAGCCTTCAGGAGTTTGAAGCTCGTCACAGTCATTCAATCCCAGGATCCTACTCGGAATACCACAGACAAGGTTAGACTTTCCGGATCCCCATGAATGCCGCCATCTATCTAGCTTATACCACGAAGATTCTGTTGGGGAATCTAAGAGATATGCGCTCGGCCTAAGGTAGAATGGAAGTGGTTGTCAATCACGCGCGTTCATAGGTGAGAATGATGATGAGTGTCACGGATCATCACATTCATCAAGTTGTTGTGCAACGTATATCTTGGAATAAGAATAAAAGAGAATTGAATAGAAAGTAATAGTAATTGTATTGAAACTTGAGGTACAGCAGAGCTCCACACCCTTAATCTATGGTGTGCAGAAACTCCACTGTTGAAAATACATAAGTGAAAGGTTCAGGCATGGCCGAATGGCCAGCCCCCATGATCTGAGAACTAATCGTCCCAAGATGTCTAATACACTAGTAAAAAGTCCTATTTATAATAAACTAGCTCCTAGGGTTTACATGAGTAAGTAATTGATGCATAAATCTACTTCCGGGGCCCACTTGGTGTATGTTTGGGCTGAGCTTGATCTATCCATGAGCTGAGGCTTTTCTTGGAGTTGAACTCCAAGTTATGATGTGTTTTGGGCATTCAACTCCGGATCATGACGTTTTTCTGGCGTTTAACTCCAGACAGCAGCATGTACTTGGCGTTCAACGCCAAGTTACGTCATCAACTTCCGAATAAAGTATGGACTATTATATATTGCTGGAAAGCCCTGGATGTCTACTTTCCAACGCCGTTGAGAGCGCGCCAATTACGTCATCTATTATCCATTTCGAGTGCAGGGAGGTCAGATTCCAATAGCATCAGCAGTCCTTTTGTCAGCCTTTTTCAGAGTTTTGCTCAAGTCCCTCAATTTCAGCCAGAAATTACCTGAAATCACAGAAAAACACACAAACTCATAGTAAAGTCCAGAAATGTGAATTTAACATAAAAACTAATGAAAACATCCCTAAAAGTAGCTTGAACTTACTAAAAACTACCTAAAAACAATGCCAAAAAGCGTATAAATTATCCGCTCATCACAACACCAAACTTAAATTGTTGCTTGTCCCCAAACAACTGAAAATCAATTAGGATAAAAAGAAGAGAATATACTATAAATTCCAGAATATCAATGAATATTAATTATAATTAGATAAGCGGGACTTGTAGCTTTTTGCTTCTAAACAGTTTTGGCATCTCACTTTTTCCTTTGAAGTTCTAAATGATTGGCTTCTCTAGGAACTTAGAATTTCGGATAGTGTTATTGATTCTCCTAGTTAAGTATGTTGATTCTTGAACACAGCTACTTATGAGTCTTGGCCGTGGCCCTAAGAACTTTGTTTTCCAGTATTACCACCAGATACATAAATGCCACAGACACATAACTGGGTGAACCTTTTCAGATTGTGACTTAGCTTTGCTAGAGTCCCCAGTTAGTGGTGTCCAGAGCTCTTAAGCACACTCTTTTTTGCTTTGGATCACGACTTTAACCACTTAATCTCAAGCTTTTTACTTGGATCTTCATGACACAAGCACATGCTTAGGGACAGCTTGATTTAGCCGCTTAGGCCTGGATTTTATTTCCTTGGGCCCTCCTATCCATTGATGCTCAAAGCCTTGGATCCTTTCTACCCTTGCCTTTTGGTTTTAAGGGTTATTGGCTTTTTCTGCTTGCTTTTTCTTTTTCTTTCTATTTTTTTTTCGCCATTTTTTTTTCGCAAGCCTTTGCTTTTTCACTGCTTTTTCTTACTTCAAGAATCAATTTTATGATTTTTCAGATCATCAATAACATTTCTCTTTGTTCATCATTCTTTCAAGAGTCAACAATTTTAACATTCATAAACAACAAGATCAAAAGACATATGCACTGTTTAAGCATTCATTCAGAAAACAAAAGTATTGTCACCACATCAATATAATTAAACTAAATTCAGGGATAAATTCGAAATTCATGTACTTCTTGTTCTTTTGAATTAAAACATTTTTCATTTAAGAGAGGTGAAGGATTAATGGATTTTATTCATAGCTTTAAGGCATAGTTACTACATACTAATGATCATGAAGTAAAGACACAAAAACATAGATAAACACAACATTAAAAACTGAAAAGCAGAAAGAAATAAGAACAAGGAATGAATCCACCTTTAGTGGCGTCTTCTTCTTGAAGGACCAACAATGTCCTTAAGCTCTTCTATGTCCCTTCCTTGCCTTTGTTGCTCCTCCCTCATTGCTCTTTGATCTTCTCTTATTTCTTGGAGAATGATGGAGTGCTCATGATGTTCCACCCTTAATTGTTCCACATTGTGGCTCAAATCTTCTAAGGAGGTGTTGAGTTGCTCCCAATAGTTGTTGGGAGGAAAGTGCATCCCTTGAGGCATCTCAGGGATTTCTTGATGATGAGCTTCCTCATGCATCTCTTGAGAACCGTGAAGGGTTTCTCTTGCTTGCTCCATCCTCTTCTTGGTGATGGGCTTATCCTCTTCAATGAGGATGTCTCCTTCTATGATGACTCCAGCTGAGTAACACAGATGGCAAATAAGGTGAGGAAAAGCTAGCCGTGCCATATTGGAGGGCTTGTCGGCTATTTTGTAGATTTCATTGGAGATGACCTCATGAACTTCTACTTCCTCTCCAATCATGATGCCATGAATCATGATGGCCCGATCCACAGTAACTTCAGATCGGTTGCTAGTAGGAATGATGTAGCGTTGAATGAACTCCAACCATCCTCTAGCCACAGGCTTGAGGTCCAGTCTTCTTAGTTGGACTGGCTTGCCTTTGGAGTCTCTCTTCCACTGAGCTCCTTCCACACATATGTCCATAAGGACTTGGTCCAACCTTTGATTAAAGTTGACCCTTCTAGTGTAGGGACGTTCATCTCCTTGCATCATGGGCAAGTGAAACGCCAACCTCACATTTTCCGGACTAAAATCTAAGTATTTCCCCCGAACCATTGTGAGATAATTCTTTGGACTCGGGTTCATACTTTGATCATGGTTCCTAGTGATCCATGCATTGGCATAGAACTCTTGAACCATTAAGATTCCGACTTGTTGCATGGGGTTGGTTAGGACTTCCCAACCTCTTCTTCGGATTTCATGTCGGATCTCCGGATACTCATTCTTTTTGAGCTTGAAAGGGACCTCGGGGATCACCTTCTTCTTTGCCACAACATCATAGAAGTGGTCTTGATGGCTCTTGGAGATGAATCTTTCCATCTCCCATTACTCGGAGGTGGAAGCTTTTGTCTTCCCTTTTCCTTTTCTAGAGGATACTCCGGCCTTAGGTGCCATTGATGGTAATGGAAAAACAAAAAAAAGCTTATGCTTTTACCACATTAAACTTAAAATATTGCTCGCCCTCGAGCAATAGAAGAAAGAAGAGAAGAAGAAGAAGAAGAGAATATGGTAGAAAGGGAGAGATGTAGGTTCGGCTAAGTGGGAGAAGAGGGGTTTGTGTTGTGTGAAAATGAAGTAGAATGGAAGGGTATTTATAGGGAGAGGGGGTAGTGTGTATTCGGCCATTTAGGGTGGGAATGGGTGGGAAAATGTTTTTGAATTTTGAAGGTAGGTGGGGTTTATGGGGAAGAGTGGATAGATGTGAGTGGTGAAGGGGGTAGTTGGGAAGAGGAATTGAGGTGATTGGTGAAGGGTTTTGGGAAGTGTGATATGGGGAAGAGTAATCACAAAACTAGGATTAGGAGGTAAGGTAGGAATATGTTAGGTGGGGATCCTGTGGGGTCCACAGATCCTGAGGTGGTCCTGTGGGGTCCACAGGTTCTGAGGTGTCAATGAATTCCATCCCTGCACCAAATAGGCATGTAAATTGCCTTTGCACACCATTCTGGTGTTTAAACGCCGTGTGGTGCACATTCTGGGCGTTCAACGCCCATGTAAAGCATGTTTCTGGCGTTGAACGCCAGTTTCATGCTTGTCACTGGCGTTCAGCGCCAGCTTTCCTTCTCTAGGCACATTCCTGGCGTTCAGCGCCAGAATGTTGCTTGTTTCTGGCGCTCAGCGCCAGAATGGTGCTCTGTTCTGGCGTTGAACGCCGGCCAGATGCATCTTACTGGCGTTGAACGCCAGCCTGTGCGTCCTCCAGGGTGTGATTTTTTTCTTCTGCTGTTTTTGATTCTGTTTTAATTTTTATGATTTTTTTTCGTGACTCCTCATGATCATGTACCTAATAAAACATAAAATAACAATAAAATAAAAATTAGATAAATAAAATTGGGTTGCCTCCCAACAAGCGCTTCTTTAATGTCAATAGCTTGATAGTGGCTCTCATGGAGCCACGAGGTGATCAGGTCAATGTTGTATAGTTGCCCACACCAAATTTAGAGTTTGGATATGGGATCTTAACACCAAACTTAGAGTTTGACTGTGGGGGCTCTTCTTGACTCTGAACTGAGAGAAGCTCTTCCTGCTTACTCTCTTTTTTCACAGAGGGATGGCCATGTGCCTTAAACACAAGGTAGTCCCCATTCAATTGGAGGACTAATTCACCTCTGTTGACATCTATCACAGCTCCTGTTGTGGCTAGGAAAGGTCTTCCAAGGATGATGCGTTCATCCTCTTCCTTCCTAGTGTCTAAGATTATGAAATCAGCAGGGATGTAAAGGCCTTCAATCTTTACTAACACGTCCTCTACTATTCCATAAGCTTGTCTCAATGACTTGTCTGCCAATTGTAATGAGAACAAGGCAGGCTGTACCTCAATGATCCCCAGCTTCTCCATTACAGAAAGTGGCATAAGATTTATCCCTGACCCCAGATCACACAGAGCCTTTTCAAAGGTCATGGTGCCTATGGTACAAGGTATTAGGAACTTGCCAGGATCTTGTTTCTTTTAAGGTAGAATTTTCTGAATCCAAGTATCTAATTCACTAATGAGCAAGGGAGGTTCACTTTCCCAAGTCTCATTACCAAACAACTTGGCATTCAGTTTCATGATAGCTCCTAAATATTGAGCAACTTGCTCTCCAGTTACATCTTCATCCTCTTCAGAGGAAGAATAGTCTTCAGAGCTCATGAATGGCAGAAGGAGATTTAATGGAATCTCTATGGTCTCTATATGAGCCTCAGATTCCTTTGGATCCTTAATAGGAAACTCCTTCTTGCTTGAGGGACATCCCAGGAGGTCTTCCTCACTAGGATTTTCGTCCTTTTCCTCCCTTGTGCATTCGGCCACATTGATCACATCAATGGCCTTGCACTCTCCTTTTGGATTCTCTTCTGTATTACTTGGGAGAATACTGGGAGGAGTTTCAATGACTTTCTTACTCAGCTAGCCCACTTGTGCCTCCAAATTTCTAATGGAGGATCTTGTTTCATTCATGAAACTGAAAGTGGCCTTTGACAGATCAGAGACTATATTGGCTAAATTAGAAGTGTTTTGTTCAGAATTCTCTGTCTGTTACTGAGAAGATGATGGATATGGCTTGCTATTGCTCAGCCTATTGCGTCCACCATTGTTAAAACCTTGTTGAGGTTTTTGTTGATCCTTCCATGAGAAATTTGGATGATTTCTCCATGATGAGTTATAGGTGTTTCCATAAGGTTCACCCATGTAATTAACCTCTGCCATGGCAGGGTTCTCAGGATCATAAGCTTCTTCAGAAGCTGCCTCTCTAGTACTATTGGATGCATGTTGCCATCCATTCAAATTTTGAGAGATCATGTTGACCTGTTGAGTCAACACTTTGTTCTGAGCCAATATGGCATTCAGAGCATCAATTTCAAGAACTCCTTTCTTCTGAGGTATCCCATTATTCACGGAATTCCTCTCAGAGGTGTACATAAACTGGTTGTTTGCAACCATGTCAATGAGTTCTTGAGCCTCTTCAGGTGTTTTCTTTAGGTGAATAGATCCACCTCCAGAGTGGTCCAATGACATTTTCAAAAATTCAGAGAGACCATAATAGAATATATCTAATATGGTCCATTCCGAAAACATGTCAGATGGACATCTTTTGGTCAGCTGCTTGTATCTTTCCCAAGCTTCATAGAGGGATTCACCATCTTTTTGTTTGAAGGTTTGAACATCCACTCTCAGCTTGCTCAGCTTTTGAGGAGGAAAGAATTTATCCAAGAAGGCAGTGACCAGCTTATCCCAGGAGTCCAGGCTATCCTTGGGTTGTGAATCCAACCATATTCTAGCTCTGTCTCTTACAGCAAAAGGGAAAAGCATGAGTCTGTAGACTTCAGGATCAACTCCATTCGTCTTTACAGTCTCACAGATCTGCAAGAACTTAGTTAAAAACTGATAAGGATCTTCAGATGGAAGTCCATAAAACTTGCAATTTTGTTGCATTAAGGCAACTAGCTGAGGTTTCAGCTCAAAGTTGTTGGCTCCAATGGCAGGAATGGAGATGCTTCTTCCATCAAACTTGGACGTTGGCTTTGTGAAGTCACCAAGCATTCTCCTTGCATTATTATTATTTTCGGCTGCCATCTCCTTCTCTTGTTCGAAAATTTCTGAAAGGTTGTTTCTGGATTGTTGTAACTTAGCTTCTCTTAATTTTCTCTTCAGAGTCCTTTCAGGTTCTGGATCAATTTCAACAAGAGTGCCTTTATCCTTGTTCCTGCTCATATGAAAGAGGAGAAAACAAGAAAAGAAGAGGAATCTTCTATGTCACAGTATAGAGATTCCTTTATGTTAGTAGAAGAAGAAGGGGGTAGAAGAATGAAGAAGGAGATTCGGATAATTAGATGGAGAGAGGTGAAGAGAAGTGTTAGTAATTAAATAATTAAATAGAAGAAGAGAAGAGAAGGGAAATTTCGAAAATAATTTTTGAAAAAGAGGTTAGTAATTTTCGAAAATTCAAGATAAAATATAATTGAAATTAAAATTTAAAACAATTAATTAATTAAAAAGAATTTTTGAAAAAGAGAGAGGTATTTTCGAAAATTGAAGAGGGAAAAGTAGTTAGGTGGTTTTGAAAAAGATAAGAAACAAACAAAAAGTTAGTTAGTTGATTGAAAAAGATTTTTAAAATCAAATTTGAAAAGGATAAGAAGATAAGAAGTTAGATAAGATATTTTGAAATCAAATTTTGAAAAAGATAAAATTTTGAGAAGGAAAAGATAAAAAGATAAGATAAAAATTTTAATAAAAAGATATTTTGAAAAAGATTTAATTTTAAAAAGACTTGACTAACAAGAAACTACAAGATAAGATTCTAGAACTTAAAGATTGAATTTTTCTTAACAAGAAAGTAACAAACTTCAAATTTTTGAACCAATCACATTAATTGTTAGCTAATTTTCGAAAATTAGATGTAAAGATAAGAAAAAGATTTTGAAAATATTTTGAAAAAGATTTTTGAAGTTTTTTGAAAAATAGAAAAAAAATGAAAAAGATATGATTTTTGAAAAAGATTTTAAAAAGATAAGATTTTTAAAATTGAAATTTTGACTTGACTTGTAAGAATCAACTAAATTTTTTTTTTAAATTTTTGACCAAGTCAACCCAAAATTTCAAAAATTTGGAGGGAAATAAGGAAAAGATATTTTTTTGATTTTTGAATTTTTAATTATGAGAGAGAAAAACAACAAAAATACTCAATGCATGAAATTTTTAGATCAAAACAATAAATGCATGCAAGAATGCTATGAATGTCAAGATGAACACCAATAACACTTTGAAGATCATGATGAACATCAAGAACATATTTTTGAAAAAATTTTAATGCAAAGAAAATATGCAAGACACCAAACTTAGAAATCTTTAATGCATGGACTCTAACAAATGAAAAATGCATATGAAAAACAACAAACAACACAAAACAAGAAAACATCAAGATCAAACAAGAAGACTTATCAAGAACAACTTGAAGATCATGAAGAACACTATGAATGCATGGAATTTTCGAAAAATGCAAAAAAAAATTTTAAAGCATGCAATTGACACCAAACTTTAAAATTGACTCAAGACTCAAACAAGAAACACAAAATATTTTTGATTTTTATGATTTTCTAATTTTTTGTATTTTTATTATTTTTTTTTCAAAAATATTTTTGGAAAAACGAAAAATAAAAGAAAAATTTTTGAAAAAGATTTTTGAAAAGAAAATTACCTAATCTGAGCAACAAGATGAACCGTCAGTTGTCCATACTCGAACAATCCCCGGCAACGGCGCCAAAAACTTGGTGGACGAAATTGTGATCACATGCTCTTTGTACTTGTATGAAATTTAATAATTGGCTCTATTTGAATTCACAACTCCGTTCAACTAACCAGCAAGTGTACTGGGTCGTCCAAGTAATAAACCTTACGCGAGTAAGGGTCGATCCCACAGAGATTGTTGGTATGAAGCAAGCTATGGTCACCTTGTAAATCTCAGTTAGGCAGATTAAATAGTTTTGGTTTTCGAAAATCAATAATAAAAAGAAAATAAAAGGGATAGAAATACTTATGTAAATCAAGAGTGGGAATTTCAGATAAGCGTATGGAGATGCTGTGCTCCTCTTGAAACTCTACTTCACTACTCTCTCTTCCAATCCTTCTTACTCCTTTCCATGGCAAGCTGTATGTAGGGCATCACCATCATCAATGGCTACTTTCAATCCTCTCGGGAAAATGGTCCTATGCGCTGTCACTGTGTAACACCCTAATATTCAAATCCTTATGCTCGAGTCATAAGTCAATGATATTACGGTGGTACGACTCTCAGGTGGATTTTTTTTTAATATATAAATATAGGTAAATTCGAAAGGAATATTAATCGAGAAGCCTGAAAAGAGTAGAAATAAAATCGCGAAGACGTTTCACTCACGTTTCGACAACGAAAAGTTAAACTGTTAGCCCGAATGCGATATGCGGACAAGGCATAAAGGAGATTAAGAGGTAGATAACAGATAGATATATATAACATAAGTAATAGCCACTAGTCGCGACCCGCGAAGTTTAGGCCGGCTAGGGTACAGTATGAAAGTAACTGACAACAGTACATCCTAATCTCTCCCAAAGGAAACATAAGAGCCTCTATAGGCAAGTTCCAAAAGAGTTCAGCACATAATATAATCTTTTCAAAACAAAAGTGGAGAGATTCTAAGGAAAACCCAAAGTAGAGAAAATAAATATCTTCGCCGTCTCTCAGACGAACCGCAGCTCACTTCTGAGCACCTGAACCTGTATCTGAAAAACAAGAGATATATACGGAATGAGAACCCCGGGCCCATGGGTTCCCAGTACGGTAAAAGTGCCAAATAAATACAATGCACTGCAATAAAAACTCACTAAGCATCCTAAACTCCTTTTCACCAAGTATCCAGCCTAGATTCTCACTAATCCATAAATAGGCATATGTCGTAAGGGGATACTAAATCTAGTTCATGTTACACATGTTTCCCAATTCGCTGATTCTTTCACGAATCAGACTCAGAATTATAAGCAAAACCATTACCAGTTGTTCTGCCTCAGCAACTTTATATCAATACATCATACCCTCGCCTGGAGCTAGTGAAATCACATCACTGCGTCTACCCAGGGGGCTCAAATGATCTCATTCAAAAATCATCATCATTATGCAATCACATTATCAACTCATCTCATCAGGAACAGCCCCCAACATCCACCGACACCATCATGAGGGATCTCTCAGTTGTACAAACACAAGCAATACAGACAAGTAATACACAAATAAGGTACAAGTAGAACACGTAGCATGTAATCAGGTAACATAGCATATATGATATAGAAATCCAGAACAAATAGGCAAACCCAAACAATTCAAACATATGCAAATGATGTATGCCTGCCCTATGGCTGATGATATCATCTGTCGGTTATATAGCCAACCCGACACGTCCTGGTAGCTAACCATGGACAGAAACACCCCTTGCGGAGCAAGTAGGTTTGAGCTACAACCCCCTTGCTACTACCCGCTCAGCCCAGAGCCAGTGGAACAACCACTACTGCGGCTACTACCCAGGCGGGTGTTTAACAGCTCAACCTGGAGCGAGTGGATTCACCACTACTACCGCTACTACCCAGGCGTCACAATCTCTGACCTGGAGCAAGTGGGACGAACCACAACCCTTGCTACTGCCCAGGTATCTCAAGCATTAACCCGGAGCAAGTGGGACGAACCACAACCCTTGCTACTGCCCAGGTATCTTAATCATTGACCCGGAGCAAGCGGGACGAACCACAACCCTTGCTACTGCCCAGGTATCTTAATCATTGACCCGGAGCAAGCGGGACGAACCACAACCCTTGCTACTGCCCAGGTATCTTAAGCATATATTCATTCAATCTCAATTCAAATTATCAATCTTCATTGTTATCAAATCTCAAACATTAACCTGGAGCAAGTGGGACGAACCCCAACCCTTACTACTACCCAGGTATCAGAGTTACATTCATTCAAAACTCCATAATTAACTCATTTATCATAAACATCCTTTTCCGTCTCATACCCGGAGCAAGTGGGCAATGCCACTGCCTACTACCCGGGGTTACACATCACATTTCAACATTTTCCATTATTATCCATTTAACACATTCATTCATTAATCATATATGCATTTATACTCAGCCATAATCAATAATGGCTTTGCCGTGACCCGGCAATAACTCAGCCATCCGGCTCATGGTTCAATCAAGAACCAGCCATTTATCAATAGATATAGCCCTTCGGCTCATGGCATACACGGTACTCCTACCGTCATCCTCCATATCTCATATAATCATCGTTGATCACCATTGATCATAACTTTTTCCCCTTGCTTCACTCGCAAGTTACCACATCCCCTAGTTCCTTTCTCATTACTAAGCATATCATAATGATTTAATACATAAGGGTGAGATCGGAGGCTTAAAGTATGAGATTTGGCTTTTAGAACTCAAAATCAACTTTGGCATGAAAGCAGGGCCACGCGTACGCGTACTCCACGCGTACGCGTGGATGGCCACAAAATTCATCGGCGCATACGCGCCATTCAAGCAGACGCGCGGATTGAAAAATAGACAACGACGCGTACGCGTCAGCCACGCGTACGCGTGGGTACACTTGCGCCCCAAGCACAAGACTGGCATAACTCTGGCACAACTCTCGGGAAAATGGCTGGGCAATGGGTGCAGCGCATCGACGCGCACGCGCACACCACGCGCACGCGTGGATGGTGCCTTCTTGAAGAACGACGCGTACGCGCCAAGTGCGCCTACGCGTGGAGGGTCATTTTGCTAAAAATTTTCTAAGTTAAAAGCTGCAGAATTCACAGATTCAACCCCCAATCTTCCGACGGACATAACTTCCTCATTTTAAATCGTTTTTCACCCGTTCTTCGAACGGCATGGACATCCCGGATCCAATTTCATTTCTAAACAGATTTGGCACAAAACAAGGATCCGTAGTCCAAGTTATGTCCCGTCAAAGTATGCCCAAAAACCATGTTTTCATATAAAACCACAAAGTGCCATTTTCAAAACAAGCCATTTTCAACTCTTTTCAAAATCAACCAAAACATGCCAATTTCAACCCTTTTTGAAACCAATCAAAATATACCAAAATCAACATCAAGCCTCCTCAACTCATACATTAACACTTTACCACGAATCACAAGACCATCATATAACCATCTTTACCTATTTCAAGCAAATGGCTAAATTACAAACATATCAACATGTCATACATCCTTCCTCATCTCAATTTCCAACAATACTATTTCCAATCAACCATCATTATACATAATCAATATCATAATCACTATCACGTGGTATCACCCACAAATCAACCTTAATCATTCCTCAAGCATATATCACAATATATACCTCTCATGCATCGTCATACCATCAAGACATCAATAATCATAATCACATATATGACCACATAATATTTCTCAACCCAAAACCAAACATACTTCATCTACATAATTTCACCCTTCACTCCTCAAACCTTATTATTCAACAATCAACCCAATCATTCGCATATTCATTATATGAAATTCATCCAATCACTTGTGTCATCATACAATGCACACATCAACTTACCTCCCTTACCTCTTTCCGGCCTCCGGCCCAAAATTTACGGCCTCCGGCCCAATTTCACAATTTAAATGCATAAACCACAAATTAATACTCATTACCCAATACATCAAATTTTCAATACACCAAGCATACAAGGCCACACAATTCTCAACCCAATCATCAATTCACATTACATACCAACTATGCATATTAGCATCAACCATTTACACAATCCAAACTTAATCCTAGGGGCATCTAGCCTAGGAATTCTCATCACACCACACGGTACTTAAATGAAACTTAAACCGTACCTCTTGTAGCCAAATCAATTGAGCCTCTTCTATGGAAGTCTCCACCAACCCTTAGCTCCAAGCCTCACCAAAGCTCCACAAGCAATACCAACCTCCCAATTGTGCACCAAAACCATCAAATGCACTAACATAACCAATATGACATACATACATCAACCTAGGGCTCATAAAAATGACAAATCACAAGGGTTTGAGCACTTCTTACCTCAGCCCATATGAAGTAGGGATAGAACTCACTTAGAATCCATGTTGGAGTATCCCTAAACACCCAAAATCACAAGATTTCAACACTAACTTCCCAAAAACGTGTAACAGTGGGGAAATTCGAAAACTGGGCAGAGATGAATGGAATACTCACCACAAAACTTAGATAGAAATGTAGAGGATGAGAAGAGCGACGCGTGGCCGCAAACGGCTCGTCAATCGGAGCTCCGTAGCTCAAGTTATGGTGGTTTGAAGATCAAAGAGAGTTAGGTTTTCTCTCTTCTCTTCTCTCTTCTTAATTCAGCGCCCCAACCCTTCTTTTTAGGGTAAAATGAGCTGAAATGCTCATAACTAATGTTTATATATGTTGGGTCTTGGGCCCACTTAAGCCCAGTTCACTTATTTTTATCCGTTGGCCCAATTTTGGACCAAAACCTTTAAGATTAGCGCTCCAAATCGCACTTCAAATATTTCTACCTCCCCTAATTATAATTCCTCATTTCTTAATCTTATTTACTCATAATTAATTTTCTCAGCTGCAGTACCAGACAGGTCTCAGCCGGTACTGCCGGTCAAAATTCCACTGCGCGCTTTTACACAGGAAACTATGTCTTCCGACTCAGAAAAACTCACTGAATCCAAATATCATATTTAAATCATCAAATTCCAATGGCCAAATCTTCCAACCATATTCGCTCCTACTTAACTCATTATTTAATTAATTTCGGTTAGACCGGGTATTACATTCTACCCCCCTAACAGAAATTTTCGCCCTCGAAAATTCCATCCATCACTACGAGTACACGAGCGTAGTCTGGCATTATATCCAACGCATAACAGTTCCAAGGTCCTTTTACTCTGCGCGCTTCCGTTGCCGCGCTCTGATTTCTCTATCTCTGAGGATCTCGGTCATTCGTTCCTTACTTTTATCGTCTCATGAACTCACACCCTATTAAATCTCAAATCATGTCATCAATAATATTGTCATCATCGTTAATCATAGCCATCATCACACATCACTATAATCAATCAAAGCTTTCTTCGTTTTTAGAATCCAATGAGTTTGTACTAACAAGCTGACAAATTCTTAAGAATCCGCTTTCCTCTAATAATCTATAAAAGCTTTCAAGACACATCTCTTTTGTTGAAGTTACTCAGATCAAAAATCATTTTCAAAAATATAACCAAATACTCTTTCAAATTCTTGGGAAAATTTTCAACAGCGCCTCTCCAAACATTGGAGTTTACCACCCGTCACGGGTTCCCTCAAACCAATCTCAGTACCGCATCAACATTTCAATTTAATGGTTTTCACATTCTTCTTTCAAAACCAATCATTACAAATCCCAAACTAAATCCAAGGTCACTATGACCAAACATCATAGCACTCATCTCTCGAACACAACAACTTGCACTCAATCATCATCTAAATCCGACTATGCATCAATGGTAATTTCCTCATCCATTTCGGAACCATTAAGGCTCACCGTCGCAATTAATTCCAATTATCAAGAATCAGTATCTGTATAAGCTCACTAAACTTTTAAGTACTCAAAGCATAAAGCATTTTTAATCATATCCCACTTTTCCTTATTATTACCATACTATGCTAACGCTTTTAGCAAGCTTCCGCTATGCCACTTTGATTTCTCGTCAAGTATTAGCTCCATCACTTATTTCCTCAAGTACCCAACCACAACTTAGTATGACTGGCATTTCAAATCAACGTTTCCAAATCCCTCATTTAGGACAATCCCTTATCTATTTAAATCAATGGAACTAAAAGTCACGGGTCAATCCGTTTTACCAAAAATCTAGAATTCATCCAACTACATAACAAACACAACACATCATTCTCAACAGAAAATCATTTACATCATAGGCATTTATCCATTTGTATTAAGGTAAATCCTTACTCGGACCATCCGGTTTACTTCTCAGTCTAATATTAAGTTCGACAGTCCCAATTCTACTGTACAGGCGGTATTATAAAATCATGCACTGTCCTTTAAGCTTGATGATAATAATTACCTCAATCTTACTATCGCAATCGGCCCGTATCCTGACTCCCTCCTTGTTGGCAGTTTCTTGATACATGCCCTGGTAACCCGCACTTGTAACATACACCTAACCCCAATCGGCACGGCCTATTTGGGTGATGACTTCCACACCTCCGACAGCTCAAAACATCAGAAGTAGCCGCTACCCGTTTTCCCTTACCGTTTCTTTGGGACTCCTCACTCGTCGCAAAGTCATTTCGCCTTTGAGGAAAACGTTGTGGGTATCCTCTTCTCTTAAACTCTTGACCCCTTGTTGGGTATTCTTGATTGTGCTCCCTGCGGTGGGACTCCCGACGGTCATTCTTCGCCTCAACAGCCTTCCTCACACATTCTTCAGCAATACAGCTCTTGTTCACAAGTTCGGAGAAGACCCTAATCTCCATCGGTCCAACGGAGCTCAGGATTTCACTTCGAAGTCCTCCCTCATACTTAATACACTTCCATTCCTCGAAGTCTCCCGGAGCTCCCTGACACATGCGGAAAAACCTGAATAGCTCCTCAAATTTGTCTGTATACTCAGATACGGACATAGCACCTTGCTTCAGCTGCAGTAACTCCAATTCCTTGGCTGTTCTGGCAGAATTCGGAAAGTACTTCTTATAGAATTCCACTTGGAAGGCATCCCAAGTGATATGATCATTCCCCTGTTGCAGGAGACGTCGAGCCCCTTGCCACCAATGCGATGCTTCCCCCATGAGCAGATAGGTAGCAAATTCAACACGCTGCTCTTCAGGCACCAACTGCGCTTGCAGCGCTCGCTCCATGGCCTGAAACCAAGTATCAGCTTCAGTCGGATTGGTGGTCCCCTTGAACTTAGGTGGATTAACCTTTAAGAAAGTTGCCAGTGTCATCGGGCCCTGAGCTTCCCTTCCGCCATTGCCATTATTGTTTATCTGTTGCCCAAGAGCCTCCGCAGTGGCTTGCATAGTAGCAGCCATATTCTCCAACGCCGCCATAAGGTTTACCGGGTTATTCGGGTTGACTTCCGGTTCCTGCGTACTATTACGATCTCTCTCACGTCCCTGACTGGGTCCACGAGGCGCCATCTGGTTCCTATACACACCAAACAATCGATATCAAGTTGATCAGTCTCAATATCGGAAGTATAGTGCTTCAAAGTACCAAAGGTACACTCATGGACTTCATGCTAGATGTATCAGTTAGATACCCTAACTAGCACAGGCACAGACTCAGAGTATGCATTGAAGCATAAGCAGTTCCATCCCTCAGGCTCACGAGGACGAACTGCTCTGATACCATAATGTAACACCCTAATATTCAAATCCTTATGCTCGAGTCATAAGTCAATGATATTACGGTGGTACGACTCTCAGGTGGATTTTTTTTAATATATAAATATAGGTAAATTCGAAAGGAATATTAATCGAGAAGCCTGAAAAGAGTAGAAATAAAATCGCGAAGACGTTTCACTCACGTTTCGGCAACGAAAAGTTAAACTGTTAGCCCGAATGCGATATGCGGACAAGGCATAAAGGAGATTAAGAGGTAGATAACAGATAGATATATATAACATAAGTAATAGCCACTAGTCGCGACCCGCGAAGTTTAGGCCGGCTAGGGTACAGTATGAAAGTAACTGACAACAGTACATCCTAATCTCTCCCAAAGGAAACATAAGAGCCTCTATAGGCATGTTCCAAAAGAGTTCAGCACATAATATAATCTTTTCAAAACAAAAGTGGAGAGATTCTAAGGAAAACCCAAAGTAGAGAAAATAAATATCTTCGCCGTCTCTCAGACGAACCGCAGCTCACTTCTGAGCACCTGAACCTGTATCTGAAAAACAAGAGATATATACGGAATGAGAACCCCGGGCCCATGGGTTCCCAGTACGGTAAAAGTGCCAAATAAATACAATGCACTGCAATAAAAACTCACTAAGCATCCTAAACTCCTTTTCACCAAGTATCCAGCCTAGATTCTCACTAATCCATAAATAGGCATCTGTCGTAAGGGGATACTAAATCTATTTCATGTTACACATGTTTCCCAATTCGCTGATTCTTTCACGAATCAGACTCAGAATTATAAGCAAAACCATTACCAGTTGTTCTGCCTCAGCAACTTTATATCAATACATCGTACCCTCGCCTGGAGCTAGTGAAATCACATCACTGCGTCTACCCAGGGGCTCAATGATCTCATTCAAAATCATCATCATTATGCAATCGCATTATCAACTCATCTCATCAGGAACAGCCCCCAACATCCACCGACACCATCATGAGGGATCTCTCAGTTGTACAAACACAAGCAATACAGACAAGTAATACACAAATAAGGTACAAGTAGAACACGTAGCATGTAATCAGGTAACATAGCATATATGATATAGAAATCCAGAACAAATAGGCAAACCCAAACAATTCAAACATATGCAAATGATGTATGCCTGCCCTATGGCTGATGATATCATCTGTCGGTTATATAGCCAACCCGACACGTCCTGGTAGCTAACCATGGACAGAAATACCCCTTGCGGAGCAAGTAGGTTTGAGCTACAACCCCCTTGCTACTACCCGCTCAGCCCAGAGCCAGTGGAACAACCACTACTGCGGCTACTACCCAGGCGGGTGTTTAACAGCTCAACCTGGAGCGAGTGGATTCACCA
Organism: Arachis stenosperma; assembly: GCF_014773155.1. Taxonomy (NCBI): domain Eukaryota; kingdom Viridiplantae; phylum Streptophyta; class Magnoliopsida; order Fabales; family Fabaceae; genus Arachis; species Arachis stenosperma. The sequence goes on from NC_080377.1 coordinate 40,861,654, forward strand.
CTACTACCGCTACTACCCAGGCGTCACAATCTCTGACCTGGAGCAAGTGGGACGAACCACAACCCTTGCTACTGCCCAGGTATCTCAAGCATTAACCCGGAGCAAGTGGGACGAACCACAACCCTTGCTACTGCCCAGGTATCTTAATCATTGACCCGGAGCAAGCGGGACGAACCACAACCCTTGCTACTGCCCAGGTATCTTAATCATTGACCCGGAGCAAGCGGGACGAACCACAACCCTTGCTACTGCCCAGGTATCTTAAGCATATATTCATTCAATCTCAATTCAAATTATCAATCTTCATTGTTATCAAATCTCAAACATTAACCTGGAGCAAGTGGGACGAACCCCAACCCTTACTACTACCCAGGTATCAGAGTTACATTCATTCAAAACTCCATAATTAACTCATTTATCATAAACATCCTTTTCCGTCTCATACCCGAGCAAGTGGGCAATGCCACTGCCTACTACCCGGGTTACACATCACATTTCAACATTTTCCATTATTATCCATTTAACACATTCATTCATTAATCATATATGCATTTATACTCAGCCATAATCAATAATGGCTTTGCCGTGACCCGGCAATAACTCAGCCATCCGGCTCATGGTTCAATCAAGAACCAGCCATTTATCAATAGATATAGCCCTTCGGCTCATGGCATACACGGTACTCCTACCATCATCCTCCATATCTCATATAATCATCGTTGATCACCATTGATCATAACTTTTTCCCCTTGCTTCACTCGCAAGTTACCACATCCCCTAGTTCCTTTCTCATTACTAAGCATATCATAATGATTTAATACATAAGGGGTGAGATCGGAGGCTTAAAAGTATGAGATTTGGCTTTTAGAACTCAAAAATCAACTTTGGCATGAAAGCAGGGCCACGCGTACGCGTACTCCACGCGTACGCGTGGATGGCCACAAAATTCATCGGCGCATACGCGCCATTCAAGCAGACGCGCGGATTGAAAAATAGACAACGACGCGTACGCGTCAGCCACGCGTACGCGTGGGTACACTTGCGCCCCAAGCACAAGACTGGCATAACTCTGGCACAACTCTCGGGAAAATGGCTGGGCAATGGGTGCAGCGCATCGACGCGCACGCGCACACCACGCGCACGCGTGGATGGTGCCTTCTTGAAGAACGACGCGTACGCGCCAAGTGCGCCTACGCGTGGAGGGTCATTTTGCTAAAAATTTTCTAAGTTAAAAGCTGCAGAATTCACAGATTCAACCCCCAATCTTCCGACGGACATAACTTCCTCATTTTAAATCGTTTTTCACCCGTTCTTCGAACGGCATGGACATCCCGGATCCAATTTCATTTCTAAACAGATTTGGCACAAAACAAGGATCCGTAGTCCAAGTTATGTCCCGTCAAAGTATGCCCAAAAACCATGTTTTCATATAAAACCACAAAGTGCCATTTTCAAAACAAGCCATTTTCAACTCTTTTCAAAATCAACCAAAACATGCCAATTTCAACCCTTTTTGAAACCAATCAAAATATACCAAAATCAACATCAAGCCTCCTCAACTCATACATTAACACTTTACCACGAATCACAAGACCATCATATAACCATCTTTACCTATTTCAAGCAAATGGCTAAATTACAAACATATCAACATGTCATACATCCTTCCTCATCTCAATTTCCAACAATACTATTTCCAATCAACCATCATTATACATAATCAATATCATAATCACTATCACGTGGTATCACCCACAAATCAACCTTAATCATTCCTCAAGCATATATCACAATATATATACCTCTCATGCATCGTCATACCATCAAGACATCAATAATCATAATCACATATATGACCACATAATATTTCTCAACCCAAACCAAACATACTTCATCTACATAATTTCACCCTTCACTCCTCAAACCTTATTATTCAACAATCAACCCAATCATTCGCATATTCATTATATGAAATTCATCCAATCACTTGTGTCATCATACAATGCACACATCAACTTACCTCCCTTACCTCTTTCCGGCCTCCGGCCCAAAATTTACGGCCTCCGGCCCAATTTCACAATTTAAATGCATAAACCACAAATTAATACTCATTACCCAATACATCAAATTTTCAATACACCAAGCATACAAGGCCACACAATTCTCAACCCAATCATCAATTCACATTACATACCAACTATGCATATTAGCATCAACCATTTACACAATCCAAACTTAATCCTAGGGGCATCTAGCCTAGGAATTCTCATCACACCACACGGTACTTAAATGAAACTTAAACCGTACCTCTTGTAGCCAAATCAATTGAGCCTCTTCTATGGAAGTCTCCACCAACCCTTAGCTCCAAGCCTCACCAAAGCTCCACAAGCAATACCAACCTCCCAATTGTGCACCAAAACCATCAAATGCACTAACATAACCAATATGACATACATACATCAACCTAGGGCTCATAAAAATGACAAATCACAAGGGTTTGAGCACTTCTTACCTCAGCCCATATGAAGTAGGGATAGAACTCACTTAGAATCCATGTTGGAGTATCCCTAAACACCCAAAATCACAAGATTTCAACACTAACTTCCCAAAAACGTGTAACAGTGGGGAAATTCGAAAACTGGGCAGAGATGAATGGAATACTCACCACAAAACTTAGATAGAAATGTAGAGGATGAGAAGAGCGACGCGTGGCCGCAAACGGCTCGTCAATCGGAGCTCCGTAGCTCAAGTTATGGTGGTTTGAAGATCAAAGAGAGTTAGGTTTTCTCTCTTCTCTTCTCTCTTCTTAATTCAGCGCCCCAACCCTTCTTTTTAGGGTAAAATGAGCTGAAATGCTCATAACTAATGTTTATATATGTTGGGTCTTGAGCCCACTTAAGCCCAGTTCACTTATTTTTATCCGTTGGCCCAATTTTGGACCAAAACCTTTAAGATTAGCGCTCTAAATCGCACTTCAAATATTTCTACCTCCCCTAATTATAATTCCTCATTTCTTAATCTTATTTACTCATAATTAATTTTCTCAGCTGCAGTACCAGACAGGTCTCAGCCGGTACTGCCGGTCAAAATTCCACTACGCGCTTTTACACAGGAAACTATGTCTTCCGACTCAGAAAAACTCACTGAATCCAAATATCGTATTTAAATCATCAAATTCCAATGGCCAAATCTTCCAACCATATTCTCTCCTACTTAACTCATTATTTAATTAATTTCGGTTAGACCGGGTATTACACACTGCACGGCTAATCGTCTGGAGGCATCACCCTTGTTGATAGCTACATCCCATCCTCTCAGTGAAAATGGTCCAAATGCTCTGTCACAGCACGGCTAATCATCTGTCGGTTCTCAATCAGGTTGGAGTAGAATCCATTGATTCTTTTGCGTCTGTCACTAACGCCCAGCCTTTAGGAGTTTGAAGCTCGTCACAGTCATTCAATCCCAGGATCCTACTCGGAATACCACAGACAAGGTTAGACTTTCTGGATCCCCATGAATGCCGCCATCTATCTAGCTTATACCACGAAGATTCTGTTGGGGAATCTAAGAGATATGCGCTTGGCCTAAGGTAGAACGGAAGTGGTTGTCAATCACGCGCGTTCATAGGTGAGAATGATGATGAGTGTCACGGATCATCACATTCATCAAGTTGTTGTGCAACGTATATCTTGGAATAAGAATAAAAGAGAATTCAATAGAAAGTAATAGTAATTGTATTGAAACTTGAGGTACAGCAGAGCTCCACACCCTTAATCTATGGTGTGCAGAAACTCCACTGTTGAAAATACATAAGTGAAAGGTTCAGGCATGGCCGAATGGCCAGCCCCCATGATCTGAGAACTAATCGTCCCAAGATGTCTAATACACTAGTAAAAAGTCCTATTTATAATAAACTAGCTCCTAGGGTTTACATGAGTAAGTAATTGATGCATAAATCCACTTCCGGGGCCCACTTGGTGTATGTTTGGGCTGAGCTTGATCTTTCCACGAGCTGAGGTTTTTCTTGGAGTTGAACTCCAAGTTATGACGTGTTTTGGGCGTTCAACTCCGGATCATGACGTTTTTCTGGCGTTTAACTCCAGACAGCAGCATGTACTTGGCGTTCAACGCCAAGTTACGTCGTCAATTTCCGAATAAAGTATGGACTATTATATATTGCTGGAAAGCCCTGGATGTCTACTTTCCAACGCCGTTGAGAGCGCACCAATTACGTCATCTATTATCCATTTCGAGTGCAGGGAGGTCAGATTCCAACAGCATCAGCAGTCCTTTTGTCAGCCTTTTTCAGAGTTTTGCTCAAGTCCCTCAATTTCAGCCAGAAATTACCTGAAATCACAAAAAAACACACAAACTCATAGTAAAGTCCAGAAATGTGAATTTAACATAAAAACTAATGAAAACATCCCTAAAAGTAGCTTGAACTTACTAAAAACTACCTAAAAACAATGCCAAAAAGCGTATAAATTATTCGCTCATCATTGGGCATGACCCTTCTCTCACCGCGACTCTTTCTCGTGGTTCTGCTCTCCCAACGACGACAAGGGTGATGGATCGGTGGCAAGGCAACGACAGCGGCAAGTTGGATGATCGAAACCTTCAGCGGTGGCGATGGAGTCCACGAACGGCATAGCGGTGGCACTGATCCTCCCCAGCTCGTTGGGGTTTCAGGCCCGCATCTCTCTTTTCTTGTCTGGGCTTAACACTCATGAGAACCCAGCCATGGTGGTGATGGGTTGGCGGCGCACCTCGGACGGCGATGCATGCGACGACTGCAATAGAGCATGACGATCAGCAGTGGAGCAGGCTCGGCGGCAGTAGGCAGTGACGCCTCCCTCCTCTCTTCTCTCTTCCCTGTCGCAACCTCACTCCCTCTCTCGCTCCGTGGTGGTGGTACGTCCCTTCTCCCTTCCCAGACTCTCTTCCTCTCCGCCCTCCCTTTCTTTCTTTCTTTCTTTCTTTCTTTCTTTCTTTCTTTCTTTCTTTCTTTCTTTCTTTCCTATTTTTTCCTTTCTCTTTCCCTTTCTTTCACTTCTTCTCTGTGTGTGTGTGTTCACTTTGGGGAGAGGGGTGTGGCGGTGGAGGGTTTAGGGTTAGGTGAGTGGCGGTGAGTGAGCGAGGGTAGGATTAGGGTAATTTTTAATAAAATTAGAGGTATAGAGTATTAATTAAAAATCTAATTTAATCTCTTAAAATTACTTTAAAACAATATTATTTAATTATCAATTTACTAATTGGCTTTCAATCAAGTATTTTGATTTAAAATTAGAGATAATCTAATTAATTTTCTTTATTTATAAAACTTATAGTATTAAATTCCAAAACTCAATTATTTAAAACAAATCATATAAAATTTTTATTAATTTACATTTGCTAAACTTTATAATTTAAATATAAAAAATAATTCGATAATTATAAAATCAGATAAAATCTTAAATTATTTTAAATTCAATCAATCAAAATTTTCTTTAATTATCTTTAATAAAATAATTTTTCAGATTAAAATACTTAATGAATAAATAAATCGAAATTAGCTCTTAATAAGATTTTCCGAAATTTCTGGTCTTACAGATCCCAACATAATGCACGACGTGTCATTAAGCAGCATGAACATTTAGAAAAATTTTTGAAGCACATCGAGTACCCGACCTCTTGAAGGCGGTATACTCGACGAAGGAAACTGAAGCCATAAATGCTCGAGCCCAACCTCATAAAAGCTAATACTTGAGCAGGGGCATTGTTCATACCCTGGTCCAAAACAAAGCCAGGCCCAAAAAGGTTAAAAGGCCCAACCCACAAAGGTGGCCTCTTCCTCTACTTACCCAACCTTTTAGAGGTCGGGCACAACAAGGGTGATTCAATCTTACTTATCTGAATAAGAAACTACCTCCTGAAATATCTCTTACTATCTCTCTACTCTATCTAGAAGGTAGGTCTCGACAAATTCCCAAGATAAAGGGAGCAGTCCTTTACCATCAAAGGTGGAACTACTCTAAAGGTGGTTATCTCTCTACTATAAATACACTGACATCCTTAGCTATATTCAAGATCCAATCCATTAAAAACCTGTTTAAAATCCTTGCTAACTTAAGCATTGGAGTTTCTTGCAGGTACCACCCCCACCTCCTCATGAGGAACTCAGACGACGGCACCAGAACAAGTCAAACGCTGCCTCAGATGGGGTCTGGACCTCACGTTCAGGCCCAAATCACTGTTTCAGGTAACCCTCACAACAAAAGTAAAGAAAACACTTATATTACTAATCCATAAAATCAAACAAAGCTCCTAACCTTTAACAGGAGGTGGTTTAGTTACTCATAGTAAAAATGAAAATAACCTAAAACTAATGAGGTACTAGATGGCTCCAGTTATTGTTCTATGATCCAAAGATCCCTCAATTCTCTATGAACATTGTTCACTTATTTATATTCTAACTTTCTAATTAATTGGAATTCAAAAACTAATCTTATCTTTCGAAGAGTAAGAAAATAACTTATTCAAATTCAAAGCAATAATTCAAATCTAATCAAAATTAAATCTTAACAACCAAATATTATCTTTCTAGAAGAAGTTTATGCTAACTAATTTCTTAAATCTTGAATCTTCGGTTGATTTTAGAGCTTCCTATGAGTGAATTATGGACTTGGCGCTAGGCTCCATGGATTGGCACTAGGCTTGGATGAATTATAGTCCACTGGGAGTTGAAATTTCAGTTGGCACTAGGCTTCAGGATTGGGTGTTGGGCGCCAAGTGGTTTGAAGATTGGGTGGCGCTGTGCGCGACTTCTTGGAGTTGGGCGCCAGCACAAGTTTTGTTCTCCAGGGAACAAAGGCGCCGGGCTCTAGAGCAAGGATTTGTGCGCCCATTTGGGCTTGGGAGCAAAGGCGACGGGCTTGGAGGCCTGAGGTTGGGTGTCTATTTCTGGCGCTGGGCTTTCTCATGTTGGGGCTGGGCTTGGCCTCTTGAAGCCTGGCGCCAACCTTGTATTTCTTCCTCGAAAGTATACTTATATTTTCTTGTCCTTTAATCTTGATTTCTTGAAAATAAATTCTGAAAATACAAACATTCTAAAATAACTCTAAACATGTGATTATTTATAAAAACTTCATTAATGCCATAAGAACTTTGATTCAAATATAGGAAAACTAATTAAAAAGAAAACTAAAAATAACTAAAGATTCATAGGCATCATGGAGCTATTTACTTTATTACTTTTATTGATGATCATTCAAGAAAGATTTGGACTTATGCTTTGAAGACAAAGAACCAAGCTTTGGATCGAAAAAGTTCAAACAATTCCAAGCTTTCATTGAGAGGCAAACAAGTAAAAAGCTTAAATGTATTCGCACTAATAATGGCGGTGAGTATCATGGATCATTTGATGACTATTGCAAGCAGCAAGGTATTAGGCATGAAAAGACACCTCCTAAAACACCTCAATTGAATGGTTTGGCAGAAACGATGAATAGAACACTGATTGAAAGAGTTAAGTGTATGCTTACTGAAGCTAAGCTACCTAAGTTTTTCAGGGTGAAGCATTACTTACAGTGACTCATGTGATTATTTTGAGTCCTACAATTGCTTTGGATAATGATGTTCTAGATCATATTTGGTCGAGCAAAGATATCTCGTATGGCTACTTGAGAGTCTTTGGATGCAAAGCATTTGTTCATGTTCCAAATGATAAGTCCAAGTTGGATGTGAAGACAAGCCAATGCTTTTATATTGGGTATGGTCAGGATGAATTCGGTTACAGGCTTTATGATCCAGTTAAAAGAAGCTTGTTAGAAGCCATGATGTAGAGTTTATTGAAGAGCAGATTATTGAAGACATTGATAAGACAAAGAAGAGTCAATCTCAATAGAGCAGTAACTTGACTAATGTAAATCCAATTCAGCAGCCTCTTTCACCAGAACTAGCAGCAGGAACATATACAGCAAAATAGGTCTTTGGTTCCTGATGATCAGCAGACAGGAGATCCAATTGATGCTCCAGCTGATGATGATGATATTGATAATCAACCTGAGCTACCTGAAGATCCACCAGGTTTCCATCCTAGGAGGTCTACTAGAGAGCAACGACCTTCAACAAGCTTTTCTCTAATGAGTATGTGACATTTATTGATAGGTATGTGACCTTGACTGATGGGGGAGAACTTAAATGTTATGAGGAATCTATGAAAGGTGACGATAATAAGAAATGGTTTGATGTAATGCAAGATAAAATGAAATCCTAGCATGATAATCAAACATTTGAACTTATGAAGTTCACAAAAAAGAAGAAAGCTTTGCACAACAAGTGGGTATATAGGTTGAAGCATGAAGAAAATTCTCAGTCTTCAAGATAAAAGGCTATATTGGTGGTCAAGTGCTACAGGTAGAAAAAGAGAGTTAACTATAATGAAATCTTTTCACCGGTTGTGAGAAGATCTTTTATTAGAACTATTTTGTGTTTTGCTGTAAGTCTTGATTTAGAGATAGAGCATATGGATGTGAAAAATGCTTTCCTCCATGGTGATCTTAAGGATGAAATTCACATGGAACAACCTGAAGGTTTCATAGTAAAAGGCAAAGAGGATCATGTTCGCAAACTGAAAAAGAGCTTGTATGGCTTGAAGTAAGCTCCGAGACGATGGTACAAGAAGTTTGAGTCTGTTATGGCAGAACAAAGCTATAAAAAGACTACTTCTGATCATTGTGTATTTCTTAAACAGTTTTCTTGTAATGATTTTATGACCTTTTTGATATATGTTGATGACGTGCTTATTGTTGGTCAGAATACTTCTAGGATTGATATGTTGAAGCAACTAGTAATGTCATTTGCAATGAAGGATTTTGGGCCGAAAAAGCAGATTCTTAGTATAAGAATTGAGCGTGACAGAAAGGAGAAGAAACTTTGGCTATCACAAGAGAAATACATTGAGACAATATTGCACAGGTTCCAAATGGAGAAAGCAAAGGTCGTTAGTACTCCTCTTGCTACACACTTCAAATTAAGTTGCAAGCAAAGTCCATTAAGTGATGAAGTGAAGAAAGACATGCAAAAAGTTACATCTGCATTAGTCATGGGTAGTTTAATATATGCTATTGTGTGCACAAGTCTAGATATAGCTGATGACAAGTCATCTTATGCTAGTTGCACAAGCATTTTTCACTAGTTATTAGTAAGTTTTATGAACTTTCTTGAGCAAGAAGTAAGTCAAGTAAACATGGTTGTTTATGTGCTTTTTCATAAGGTTTTGTACTACTTTTAATAGATGTTATGAATAATGCAAATACCTCATGATTATAGCAAACTTTGAGGCATTTTGTTTGTTTGATTATAGGAGAGAATGAAGCAAGAAAGAAGAAGAAAAAGCAGAGGAAGAAGCACAGCAGAGGAAGTAAGTCTCAAACGTGGGGAAAGAGCTGAGCTTCGATGCCAACGTTGGAGGGAACGTTGGCAAGCCAACGTTACCCCCAACATTTCTAATGAAATGTGCTTTCTTGAAAATGGAAAAATTACAGCGACGCGTACGCATTCTATGCGCGCACGCGTGGATTTGAATTTTTGACAATCCCCGCGCACGCGTAACTTACGCGCACGCGCGGATAGGCCAACGTTGGCACTCCAATGTTGAGTCAAACACTGATGCCAACGTGCGCGATCTAATTTCCAAAATCTCAATTTTGAAAAAGAGTATCGATGCACACGCACAGGCAGCGCATACGCGTAAGCTGAAGTTTTGATAATCCACACGCACGCGTATAGTACACGCACGCGTGGATAGAGCAACATTTGAGGGAGCGTTGCCACTCAAATGCTGAGTCCAACACCTTCGAAAAAGCTTTTAAAACTGGAATTAGGGGATTTGCATCCACGCGCACGCGCAGGTTACGCGCACGCGTGGATGTGTTTTCTGACCCCAAACACGCAAAAGCGCAGGACACGCAAACGCGTAGAGTGGTATTTTGCACCATCCATGCGTATGCGAGAGTCACGCGTACGTGTGGATAGGCAAAACTTGGCGCTCCAATATTGAGTCAAATGTTGATGACAGCAACCAGAAGCCCTTTTTTACAAGGACGTTTGACTCAACGTTTACCCAAAAACGTTGACTCTAACTTCAATACCAAAAAGGCACAATTGGCACACTCCCTTACTCAATTGGTTTAGGCGCCAATCCAATCAACTCCAACAAAGATCAAGAGGCCCAATCCTAGAACCTGAAGGCTAAATTGAAAGTGTATAAATAGAAGGAAATTTGATTGAGAATAAGAGTTAGTCAGTAAGGAATTTCAGCATAGTTAGTTACAGATTTGATTTTTTTTTTTCTCTTTGTATTTTCTTCTGCACTTCTCTCTGCAACTTTCTACTTTCTGGTTTTACTTGAGCAATGATGAACTAAACCCCAATTTCATTAGGGGAGGAGCTCTATTGTAATTCCAATAAATCAATGACATTCTTCTTCTTCTCAATTCATTTCTGTAGCTATTGGATATCTTCTATTTTGATTTAGAATTCTTCACTCCGGGAGAGGGTTGAATTTAATTGAATGCTTGTGTGAGCCTCGGAAGGGAAATCACTTGCATTAGAATTGGAGCTCTATCCTTCATTACTCTCTTGATAAACACTATTGGGGAGGAATTGAGATCTTGAGAGTTAGTGTGGCTTATGGATGAGAGATTTGCACTTAACCTCTTCTCATGACAATTAGGTCAAGGAATTGGCAAGATTGATTGTGATTAGAGATATTGGATTACCAAGGAATTGGGATCCAATCATTTTCAATCTACCATAGATCTACTCACATGAGTGATAAAAGAGTTGAGTGATGATCGAATTTTTGTGTGGTAAAAAATTTCACAATAAATTCTCGTTGCAAGTATAGTTTCCAAACCACAAAGAATCCTTTCATACAAAAATTTTGGTTGTCATAAGTAACAAACCCCTTAAAAATAAAAATCGAAGTATTCAAACCTTGGGTCGTCTCTCAAGGAATTGCAGGGAAGTGTTCTTATTATTGGTTATGAGTTGTATCTTTGGGGTTTTGAGATAGGAAACAAGAAAAGTAAATTGCAAGGAAATTCAAATGATAAAAAGGTCTTGGCAAGGTTCGGTGGTCAAGGATCTCTATCCTTATCACTAACCACAACATGAGAATTGGCAAGGATCAATCCCATTAAGTCATCTTCTAACTAGTAGTAAAGGAAAGTTAAATGAGCTATATCAATCCAAATCCATAAGTCCTAGCTCTCCACCAATTCAATTAGTGAGAACTAGATTTAATGGCTCCTAATCATCAATTACTTGGACATTAGTAACTCAAGAATTCCTAAGTTACCATCCCATGCCAAGAACATAAAATCCTACTCTAACATCCTTCCAAGTATTTTGTTAAACACTTCGAAGGCATAAAATAAAAGCATAGAAAAGTAATAGGAGAATATAAAACCTAAAATCAACAATTGCAAAATCAATTATAACAAATAATAGAAGAAGCAATAAACATGAAATACTTCAAATTGCATTAAGAGGAAAATCAATCTAACATGAGGAGTTCATAAACTAAATTGTAGAATAAATAAATCAACAAGAGAAGATAGATAAACTAAAATACTATAACAAATAAGAGTAGAAGAAAACTAAATTAAAGTATAATAGAAATCTGAAATTAAAAAGGAATAAAACTAAGAATCCTAAAACCTAGAAAACTACTTCTAAAACCTAAATTGTGAATAATGATTGAATCCCCCTGATTCCTCCACTCTGCAGCCTCTAATATCTATTTTCGACCTAAAAACTGGGCCAAAAACAGCCCAGAAATTGCCCCCAGTGATTTCTGATACGTACAGCACGTGACTCCGTCACGTGTACGTGACATGTACGCGTACGCGTCACCTAACAGCAAAGCAACCATGGAAAATTTTATATCATTTTGAAGCCCCGGATATTAGCTTTCCAACGCAACTGGAACTGCCTCATTTGGATCCCTATAGCTCAAGTTATGATTAATTGAGCACGAAGAGGTCAGGCTTGACAACTTTGCAATTCCTTCAATTTCTTGTATTCCTTCCACTTTTGCATGCTTCCTTTCCATCCTCTACGCCATTCCTGCCCTGTAATCTCTGAAAACACTAAACACATATATCACGGCATCGAATGGTAATAAGAGAGGATTAAAACTAGCAAATTTAAGGCCAAAGAAGCATGTTTTCAGTCATAGCACAAAATTAGGAAGGGAAATGTAAAACATGCAAATTATATGAATAAGTGTGAGAATAGTGGATAAAATCCACTCAATTAAGCACAAGATGTACCACGAAATAGTGGTGCATCATTGAGACAATTTATTCATGAAGGATTAGAATATCTCCGATCCCTGATGAAGCACTTTCTCTGATTTTCTTCATTCAAAACTTCTCTGATTTCCTTTTTCGAATTCTCTTGCTGTTTAAATCCTTGCACCCGATTTCCTTTATAATTCATGCAATTTAAGTTTTCTCGCAATTTAGATTCTGCAATTCTACTTTCTTGCACTTTAAGATTCAGCAATTTAAGTTTTAGCTCTTTTAAATTTCTTGCACTTTAAGATTCAGCAATTTAAGTTTCTTGCTATTTAAGTTTCAGTTAATTTACATTCTGCAGTTTAGATTTTTGTAATTTACATTCTACTTGATCAGACTTCACTCAATTTATCAACTATCAGCTTAACTAAATTCATCATCTAACTAAAGTTTCTTAGTCACAATCAATCCTCATGGGATCGACCTCACTCTTGTGAGTTTTACTACTTGATGCGACCCGGTATACTTGTCGGTGAGTTGTGTGGAATCGATTTTCCCCCATCAAGTTTTTGGCGCCGTTGCCGGGGATTGATTTAGATTGACAATGATTAAGTAAGTGATAATCTAGATTAAGCATTTTCTTTAGTTTTCACTAAGCACACTAATTGTTTGATATTTTGTTTCTGCTAACCTTAACTGCACTCTAGCAACAGAGTGCTCTGTTTGTGTTTTTTTTTTGTGTTTGTTCTGGCTGTATGCCAGGTGGGAGAAGAGGTGAATCCACTTCCTTTTATTCTGAGCCAGAGAAAACATTCTTGAGATTGAGAAGAGAAGCAAGAGGAAAGGGAATTATTGGAGAAGAATCAGAAGAAGAAGATCAAGAGATAGAGGGTAATATCCCTAATCCACCTGACGATGTGGTTAACAACAATGGCCAACCTCAGAGAAGAGTATTAGCCTCTTACACTATCCCCAACCCAAGAAATTATGGGAGAAGTATCTTAACCCCCAATGTCTATGCTAATAACTTTGAACTCAAGCCTCAATTGATCACCCTGGTCCAGAATAATTGTCAGTATGGAGGACGTACTGCTGAAAATCCAAACCAACACCTCTCTGTGTTCTTGAGAATTTGTGATACTGCCAAAACAAATGGAGTCCACCCTGACATCTATAAGCTCTTGTTATTCCATTCTCACCGAGAGACAAAGCCACACATTGGTTAAAAACCTTCCCTAAAGAAAGCATCACCAACTGGGATGATCTAGTTAGCGAATTTCTAGCCAAATTCTACCTTCCTCAAAGAGTCATTAAGCTGAAAACTGATGTGCAAACCTTTAGGCAGTTAGAAGGAGAATCATTGTATGAATCATGGGAGAGGTATAAAGCTTTGATCAGAAGATGTCCTGAGGGGATGTTCAGTGAGTGGGTGGAGTTACAGAATTTTTATGAAGGCTTGACCATGAGTTCAAGGAAAGCCTTGGATTATTCTTCAGGAGGATCCTTGCAAATGATGAAAATTGCTCAAGAGGCACATGATCTGATAGACATGGTAGCCAACAATGAGCTTTTACTCTTTTGAAAGGCAAGCAGCTCCAAAGAGAGGTGTATTTGAGCTTGAAGGTGTTGATACAATCTTGGCTCAAAACAAAATCATGCATCAGCAACTTCAACAGCAAATAAAAATGATGTAAAAAAGTATGGACGGCTTGTAGCTTGCAGTAGTAAGCACAACTAATCAACCACCAGTTGTGTGGGGACAGTAGGAGGAAATTATGAAGAACAGCAGCCTGAACAAGTCCAGTATATGCAAAATTTAGGAGCTAGACAGAATGATTTCCATGGAGACACTTAAAATATATCTTGGAAAAACCACCCCAATTTGAAGTGGAGAGAGAACCAAAACCAGCAACCTTGGCAAAGAAACTCCAACCAAAATAATTTCCGAACCACAAACCATCAAAATCATCAAAATATTAACCAAAATCCATACAGAAAACCACAAAATAACCATCCTGTATCCAATTACTACCCGCCAAATAACCCATTAACTAACCAACATAACTTTCATTCACCATCCACATCCCAGACTCAACCACAACCACCCCAAGAGTCCCAAAGAATCTCCAATTTGGAGATGATGATGGAAAAGATGATGAAGCATCAAGAATTGGCCAACAAGAACCATGAAGCCTCATTGAGAAATTTAGAGAGACAAGTAGGACAATTGTCCAAACAGCCTGCTGAAAGGCCAACCAATGCATTTTCAAGTGATACCATTCCCAACCCCAAGGAGGAATGTAAAGCAATTCAACTCAGGAGTGGAAGACAATTGGAAAGTGACAAGGCTAACAGCAGGGAAGAAGTGGTAGCAGAGGAAAAAGACCAAGAAAATTCCAAGAAGAAGGAGGAAGAATCACAAGCTTCAAAGAAGGGAAAACAAGTCATGACAAAACCCTCACAAGAACAGAGGAAGGAGGTTAAACATTACATCCCTCCTCTGCCATACCCTCAAAGGTTGCAAAGAGAGCTCAAAGACCAGAAATTTCCCAAGTTTTTAGAGGTTTTTAAGAAGCTGGAAATTAATATCCCACTTGCTGAAGCATTGGAGCAGATGTCTCTATATGCAAAATTTCTCAAAAAACTCATTAACAAGAAGAGAAGCTGGAATGAAAAGGAGATAGTGATCTTGACACAAGAATGTAGTGCAGTAATTTAAAAGGGTCTCCCACCAAAGCTCAAAGATCCTGGGAGTTTCATCATATCATGCACCATTGGCAATATGACCTTAGAAAAAGCTCTCTGTGACTTAAGTGCCAGCATCAATTTGATGCCTCTCTCACTAATGAAAAAGCTTGCAATAGAGGAAGTCAAGCCCATTAGAATGTCACTTCAAATGGCTGATAGATCACTCAAGATACCTGGTGCACGAAATTGCAATCACACTTTTGCAATCCGCACAACTAACCAGCAAGTGCACTGGGTCGTCCAAGTAATACCTAACATGAGTAAGGGTCGATCCCACAGAGATTATTGGTTTGAAGCAAGCTATGTTTATTTTATTAATCTTAGTCAGGATGCCAATAAGGTTATTTGGATTTAATTGTAAGAAGTAAAAGTGTTTGGAATAAGTAATTGTTACTTTATTAATAAAGAACATGTTGGGGTTTTGGAGATGCTTTGTCCTCTGAACTTCAACTCTTCCTTGAAATCCTTTTCCACACGCAAGGCTCCTTCCATGGCAAGCTGTATGTAGGGTGTCACCATTGTCAGTGGCTACCTCCCATCCTCTCAGTGAAAATGGTCCAGATGCTCTGTCACAGCATGGCTAATCAGCTGTTGGTTCTCGATCATGTTGGAATATGATCCATTGATCCATTTGCGTTTGTCATCACGCCCAGCAATCGCGAGTTTGAAGCTCGTCACAGCCATTCAATCCTTGAATCCTACTCGAAGTACCACAGGCAAGGTTTAGACCTTCCGGATCCTCAAGAGTGGCCGCCATCAATTCTAGCTTATACCACGAAGATTCTGATTAAGGAATCTAAGAGAAGCTCATTCAGTCTGATGTAAAACGGAGGTGGTTGTCAGGCACACGTTCATGGATCTGAGGAAGGTGATGAGTGTCATGGATCATCACCTTCTTTATGTTTAAGCGCGAATGAACATCTTAGATAGGAACAAGCGTGTTTAAATGGAAAACAAAGGTAATTGTATTAATTCATCGAGACGCTGCAAAGCTCCTCATCCCCAACAATGGAGTTTAGAGACTCATGCTGCCAAAAGGTACAAATTTCATATCTAAAATGTCATGAGATCCAAAGTAAATCTCTAAAAGTTGTTTAAATAGTAAACTAGTAACCTAGGTTTACAGAAAATGAGTAAACTATGATAGATAGTACAGAAATCCACTTCTGGGGCCCACTTGGTGTGTGCTGGGGCTGAGACTTAAGCTTCTCATGTGCCTGGGGCTGTTTTGGGCGTTCAACGCCAGGTTGTAACCTGTTTCTAGCGTTGAACTCCAGCTTGTAACCTGTTTCTGGCGCTGGACGCCAGACAGCAGCATGATACTGGCGTTGAACGCCAGTTTACGTCATCTATCTTCGCGCAAAGTATGAACTATTATATATTGCTGGAAAGCCCTGGATGTCTACTTTCCAACGCCATTGAAAGCGCGCCAATTAGACTCATGTAGCTCTAGAAA
Organism: Arachis stenosperma; assembly: GCF_014773155.1. Lineage (NCBI taxonomy): Eukaryota > Viridiplantae > Streptophyta > Magnoliopsida > Fabales > Fabaceae > Arachis > Arachis stenosperma. The sequence goes on from NC_080377.1 coordinate 40,878,142, forward strand.
ATCCATTTAGAGTGCATGGAGGTCAGAATCCAACAACATCAGCAGTCCTTTTTCAGCCTAACTCAGATTTTTGCTCAGCTCCCTCAATTTCAGCCAGAAAATACCTGAAATCACAGAAAAACACATAAACTCATAGTAAAGTCCAGAAATATGATTTTTTCCTAAAAACTAATAATATTCTACTAAAAACTAATTAAAACATACTAAAATCTACATGAAATTACCCCCCCAAAAGCGTATAAAATATCCGCTCATCACAACACCAAACTTAAACTGTTGCTTGTCCTCAAGCAACTAGATAAATAAAATAGGTTGAAAAGAAATTAAGAAGTAATAATATCTAAGAGTTTTAAATGGAGCTCAGATTCTTATTAGATGAGCGGGACTTGTAGCTTTTTGTTTCTGAACAGTTTTGGCATCTCCCTTTATCCTTTGAAATTCAGAATGATTGGCATCCATAGGAACTCAGAATTCAGATAGTATTATTGATTCTCCTAGTGTAGTATGTTGATTCTTGAACACATTTATTTTATGAGTCTTGGCCGTGGCCCTAAGCACTTTGTTTTCCAGTATTACCACCGGATACATAAATGCCACAGACACATGACTGGGTGAACCTTTTCAGATTGTGACTCAGCTTTGCTAAAATCCCAAGTTAGAGGTGTCCAGAGCTCTTAAGCACACTCTTTTTACTTTGGATCACGACTTTAACCACTCAGTCTCAAGCTTTTCACTTGGACCTGCATGCCACAAGCACATGGTTAGGGACAGCTTGATTTAGCCGTGATGAGCGGATAATTTGTACACTTTTTGGCATTGTTTTTAGTATGTTTTTAGTATCTTTTAGTTAGTTTTTAGTATATTTTTATTAGTTTTTAATTAAAAGTCACTTTTCTGGACTTTACTATGAGTTTGTGTGTTTTTCTGTGATTTCAGGTATTTTCTGACTGAAATTGAAGGTTCTGAGCAAAAATTTGATCCAGAGACTGAAAAGGACTGCAGATGCTGTTGGATTCTGACCTCCCTGCACTCGAAGCGGATTTTCTGGAGCTACAGAAGCCCAATTGGCGCGCTCTCAACGGCGTTGGAAAGTAGACATCCAGGGCTTTCCAGCAATATATAATAGTCCATACTTTGCCCAAGATTTGATGGCCCAAACCTGCGTAGCAAACCGGCCTCAGAAATTCCAGCGTTAAACGCCGGAACTGGCATAAAACTTGGAGTTAAACGCCCAAACTGGCATGAGAACTGGCGTTTAACTCCAGAAAACGTCTCTACACATAAAAGCTTCAATGCTCAGCCCAAGCACACACCAAGTGGGCCCGGAAGTGGATTTTTCTGTCATTTACTCATTTCTGTAAACCTTAGGATACTAGTTTACTATTTATAGGACCTTTTGACTTTGTAATCAGTACGGAAGGCGACCTTATGACATTGTACACCTTTTCTTCCACAGCATGAGTCTCTAAACCCCATGGTTGGGGGTGAGGAGCTCTGCTGTGTCATGATGGATTAATGCAATTACTACTGTTTCTCATTCAATCATGCTTGCTTCCATTCTAAGATAATACTTGTTCTTAATCCGGATGAATGTGATGATCCGTGACAATCATCATCATTCTCAACCATGAACATGTGCCTGACAACCACCTCTGTTCTACCTTAGATTAAGTAGTTATCTCTTGGATTCTTTTATCGGAATCTTCGTGGCATAAGCTAGACTGATGGCGGCATTCAAGAGAATCCGGAAGGTCTAAACCTTGTCTGTGGTATTCTGAGTAGGATTCAATGACTGAATGACTGTGACGTGCTTCAATCTCCTGAAGGCGGGGCGTTAGTGACAGACGCCAAAAGAATCACTGGATTCTACTCCGGTCTGATTGAGAACCGACATATGGAATGCCGTGCCGTGACAGGGCATTAGGAATCGTTCCAATGAGAGGATGGGAGGTAGCCACTGACAACGGTGAAACCCTACACACAGCTTGCCATGGAAGGAGACTTGCGTGACTGAAGAAGAAGACAGTAGGAAAGCAGAGATTCAGAAGATGGAGCATCTCCAAACCTCAACCTATTCTCCATTACTGCAAAACAAGTAACCATTTCATATTCTTTCGCTTTTCACAATCAATCCTGATAATTTCTGATATCCTGACTAAGATTTACAAGATAACCATAGCTTGATTCAAGCCGACAATCTCCGTGGGATCGACCCTTGCTCACGCAAGGTATTACTTGGACGACCCAGTGCACTTGCTGGTTAGTTGTGCGGGATTGCAAAAGTGTTATTGCAATTTCGTGCACCAAGTTTTTGGCGCCGTTGCCGGGGATTGTTCGAGTTTGGACAACTGACGGCTTGTCTTGTTGCTTAGATTAGGACTGTTTTATTTTTGTTGGTTTAGAGTCTTTTAGTTGAGTCTAGTTTCATATTTTAAGTTTGGTGTCATTTGCATGCTCTTAGTCCCTTTTTGATTCATAAAAGTTCTAAGTTTGGTGTCCTCTTTGTGTTTTTCCTTTAAAATTTTCGAAAAAAAAAATAGTGTTTGATTTTCTAAAATTTTAAGTTTGGTGTCATTTTGTGTTTTTCTCTTTCCTCTTTTTAAAAAAAAATCAAATCTTTTTCATAAAAACTTTTCAATCATATCTTCTTAATTGCTGTTTTCAAAATCTTTTTAATTAACTAATTGATTCAGTTCTCAATTTGCTTTGATCTTATTTTCTTTCTAATTTTCGAAACCTTATTTTATTTTCCTTTTGACTTTCGAATTTTTATTTTAAATTTCCTTTTTGTTTTTATTTTTATTTTTCGGTTATTTCAAAAAAAAAAAATTTATCTCTTTGCAATTGTTATCATTTCCCTTTTGTCCATTATGGACTTAAGTGGAATTAACCAGTCCAGAAGGACTCTGGGGTCCTATGCCAACCCCAATACAGCTGCATATGGGAGTAGCATCTGTGTACCTCCCATCAAAGCAAGCAGCTTTGAGCTAAACCCTCAACTCATTATCATAGTGCAGCAAAATTGCCAGTATTCCGGTCTTCCAGAGGAAGAACCTACTGAGTTTCTGGCACAGTTCTTACAAATTGCTGACACAATACATGATAAAGAGGTAGATCAGGATGTCTACAGACTGTTACTATTTCCATTTGCTGTAAAAGATCAAGCAAAAAGGTGGTTGAATAACCAACCTACAGCAAGCATAAAGACATGGAAACAGTTATCAGAAAAATTCCTGAATCATTTTTACCCTCCAAAAAGGATGACACAGCTAAGGCTGGACATCCAAGGCTTTAAACAAGAGGATAATGAATCCCTTTATGATGCCTGGGAGAGGTATAGAGGTATGCTCAGAAAATGCCCCTCTGAAATATTTTCAGAGTGGGTACAGTTAGACATCTTCTACTATGGGCTTACAGAAAAAGCTCAGATGTCTTTAGACCACTCAGCTGGTGGATCTATACACATGAGAAAGACAATTGAAGAAGCTCAAGAGCTTATAGACATTGTTGCTAGAAACCAATACTTATATTCTAGCAAGGAATTCGTTCCACAAGAAGAGGTCATGGCAGTAGTCAATGATCCTGATCCTCAAGAACAGATGAATGAGCTTAATCAACAATTGCTCCTGATGACAGAACAGTTAGCAGAATTTAAAGAAATGCTCCATGATACTAAGGTTGCTAACAAGAGCATAGAACTGCAGTTGAATCAAGCAAAACAGCAAATATCTAAACAAATAACAGAAGAATGTCAAGCAGTTCAACTGAGGAGTGGGAAAACACTGAATGCCACTGCTCAAAAGAGCAAGAAGTCAATTAAGGAACAGTTGATAGAGGATGACCAAGCCACTGTTCAAAATCCCTCTGAGGACAGTAAGAGCCCAGAGAGGAATATTATTGGCGTTCAAACGCCAGAAAGGGAAGGAAAGTTGGCGTTAAACGCCCATTCCTTGCCCAATACTGGCGTTCAAACGCCAGAACAGGGAGGAAAGCTGGCGTTAAACGCCCATTCCCTGCCCAGTTCTGGCGTTCAAACGCCAGAAAAAGGGGGAGAAGTTGGCGTTTAACGCCCAAACTTCATCCACTCCTGGCGTTCAAACGCCCAAGGAGAATCAGGCACCTGAGAGTTCTGATGATTATCCCCCTAACAAGGCCTCTTCAACCATTTCTGTAAGGAATAAACCTGCAGCATCTAAGGTTGAAGAATATCAAGCCAAGATGCCTTATCCTCAGAAACTCCGCAAAGCGGAACAGGATAAGCAATTTGCCCGCTTTGCAGACTATCTAAGGACTCTTGAAATAAAGATTCCGTTTGCAGAGGCACTTGAGCAAATACCCTCTTATGCTAAGTTCATGAAAGAGATCTTAAGCCATAAGAAGAATTGGAGAGAAACTGAAAAAGTGTTTCTCACTGAAGAATGCAGTGCAGTCATTTTGAAAAGCTTACCAGAAAAGCTTCAAGATCCTGGAAGCTTTATGATACCCTGCACATTAGAAGGCGCCTGCACCAAGATAGCCCTATGTGATCTTGGAGCAAGCATCAATCTAATACCTGCATCCACTATCAGAAAGCTTGGGTTGACTGGAGAAGTCAAACCAACCAGGATATGCCTCCAACTTGCTGATGGTTCCATTAAACACCCATCAGGCATAATAGAGGACATGATTGTCAAGGTTGGGCCATTTGCCTTTCCAACTGACTTTGTGGTGCTGGAAATGGAGGAGCACAAAAGTGCAACTCTCATTCTAGGAAGACCTTTCCTAGCAACTGGACGAACTCTCATTGATGTACATAAAGGGGAAGTAACCCTGAGAGTCAATGAGGATGAGTTCAAGTTGAATGCTGTGAAAGCTATGCAGCATCCAGACACACCAGAAGACTGCATGGACGTTGACATTATTGATTCTCTGATAGAAGAGATCAATATGGCTGAAAGCCTAGAATCAGAGCTTGAGGACATCTTCAAAGATGCTCAACCTGATCAAGAAGAACTAGAGGAAGTAAAGGAATTTTCGAAAATTCCTCAGGAGGAGGATAAACCTCCTAAGCCTGAACTCAAACCACTACCACCATCCCTGAAATATGCATTTCTGGGAGAGGGTGACACTTTTCCAGTGATTATAAGCTCTGCTTTAAATTCACAGGAAGAGGAAGCACTGATTCAAGTGCTAAGGACACACAAGACAGCTCTTGGGTGGTCCATAAGTGATCTTAAGGGCATTAGCCCAGCTAGATGCATGCACAAGATCCTGTTGGAGGATAATGCCAAACCAGTGGTTCAACCACAGAGGAGGCTAAATCCAGCCATGAAGGAGGTGGTGCAGAAAGAGGTCACTAAATTACTAGAGGCTGGGATCATTTATCCTATTTCTGATAGCCCCTGGGTGAGCCCTGTCCAAGTTGTTCCCAAAAAGGGAGGCATGACAGTGGTTCATAATGAAAAAAATGAACTGGTTCCCACAAGGACAGTCACAGGGTGGCGCATGTGTATTGACTACAGAAGGCTCAATACAGCCACCAGAAAGGATCATTTTCCTTTACCATTCATAGACCAAATGCTAGAAAGACTAGCTGGCCATGATTATTACTGCTTTTTGGATGGCTATTCAGGCTACAACCAAATTGCAGTAGACCCTCAGGACCAAGAGAAAACAGCATTCACCTGCCCTTCAGGCGTGTTTGCCTATAGGAGAATGCCTTTTGGTCTGTGCAATGCACCTGCAACCTTCCAAAGGTGCATGCTCTCTATCTTCTCAGATATGGTAGAGAAATTTCTGGAAGTCTTCATGGATGACTTCTCAGTATATGGAGACTCATTTAGCTCCTGTCTTAACCACCTATCACTTGTCCTGAAAAGATGCCAAGAGACTAACCTGGTTTTAAACTGGGAGAAATGTCACTTTATGGTGACTGAAGGAATTGTCCTTGGGCACAAAATTTCAAGCAGGGGAATAGAGGTGGATAAGGCAAAGGTAGAGGTAATTGAAAAATTACCACCACCTGCCAATGTTAAGGCAATCAGAAGCTTTCTGGGACATGCAGGATTTTACAGAAGGTTTATCAAGGATTTTTCGAAAATTGCCAAACCTCTGAGTAATCTGCTAGCTGCTGACACTCCATTTATCTTTGATAATGAGTGTCTGCAAGCATTTGAGACCCTGAAAGCTAAGCTGGTCACAGCACCAGTTATCTCTGCACCAGATTGGGCATTACCATTTGAATTAATGTGTGATGCCAGTGATCATGCCATTGGTGCAGTGTTGGGACAGAGGCACAATAAACTTCTGCATGTCATTTATTATGCCAGCCGTGTTCTAAATGATGCACAGAAGAATTACACAACCACAGAAAAAGAATTACTTGCAGTGGTTTATGCCATTGACAAGTTTAGATCCTACCTAGTAGGATCCAAAGTGATTGTGTACACTGACCATGCTGCTCTTAAATACTTACTCACAAAGCAGGATTCAAAACCCAGGCTTATCAGATGGGTGTTGCTTCTGCAAGAGTTTGATATAGAAATAAGAGACAGAAAAGGGACAGAGAATCAGGTAGCTGATCATCTGTCCAGAATAGAGCCAGTAGTTGGGGCGTCCCTCCCTTCTACTGAGATTTCTGAGACTTTCCCAGATGAGCAATTATTTGCCATTCAGGAAGCTCCATGGTTTGCAGACATTGCAAACTATAAAGCTGTGAGGTTCATACCCAAAGAGTACAGTTACATGCAGAGAAAGAAATTAATTTCAGATGCAAGTACTACCTTTGGGATGAACCATATCTCTTTAAGAGATGTGCTGACGGAGTGATCCGCAGGTGTGTACCCAGAGAAGAAGCACAGAGGATCCTATGGCACTGCCATGGATCACAGTATGGAGGACATTTTGGAAGTGAGCGAACAGCCACTAAAGTCCTCCAATGTGGCTTCTACTGGCCTACTCTCTATAAAGATTCCCGATAGTTTGTGCGTAACTGTGACAGTTGCCAAAGAGCTGGTAACCTGCCTCATGGATATGCCATGCCTCAACAAGGGATATTAGAGATAGAGCTGTTTGATGTATGGGGAATTGACTTCATGGGGCCATTCCCACCATCATACTCAAACACTTACATTCTGGTGGCAGTGGACTATGTATCTAAGTGGGTAGAAGCAATTGCTACACCCACTAATGATACTAAGACCGTACTGAAATTCCTCCAGAAGAACATTTTCAGCAGATTTGGCGTTCCCAGAGTGCTAATCAGTGATGGGGGCACTCATTTCTGCAATAAACAACTATACTCTGCTATGGTCAGATATGGAATTAGCCACAAAGTGGCAACTCCGTATCATCCACAGACAAATGGGCAAGCAGAGGTCTCTAACAGAGAACTAAAAAGAATCCTAGAACGGACTGTAATGGCCCGAAGAAAGGATTGGGCAAAGAGCTTGGATGATGCTCTGTGGGCATACAGAACAGCATTCAAGACTCCTATAGGCACCTCTCCATACCAATTGGTGTATGGGAAGGCCTGCCATTTGCCTGTGGAACTGGAACATAAAGCCTACTGGGCAACCAGATTCCTAAACATGGATGCACAGTTAGCTGGTGAAAAAAGACTGCTACAGCTGAATGAGCTAGAGGAGTTCAGACTCAATGCCTTTGAAAATGCAAAAATTTATAAGGAAAAGGCAAAGAAATGGCATGACAGGAAATTGTCAACCAGAGTCTTTGAGCCAGGACAAAAAGTTCTGCTCTTCAACTCTAGGCTCAAACTGTTTCCAAGAAAACTCAAATCCCGTTGGGGGGGTCCATATGTGATTACAGGAGTGTCACCATATGGATATGTTGAGCTTCAGGATATTGATTCTGATAAGAAGTTCATTGTTAATGGACAGAGAATCAAACATTATTTTGAAGGAAACTTTGAGCAGGAGTGCTCAAAACTGAGACTAGAGTGATTCTCAGTGAAAGTCCAGCTAAAGACAGTAAAGAAGCGCTTACTGGGAGGCAACCCAGTCATTAGTAGGTTGTATGATTTGTTCTTACAGAGGCAAATATCAAAAAATGAAGGAATTCACAGAGTTACAGAAGGATTCAGCTCAAAAAGCAGAGAAAATGAGCTTACTGGCGAAAAAACGCCAGTAAGGTGCATTTTGGGCGTTAAACGCCAGAATGGGTACCAAAAACTAATAATATTCTACTAAAAACTAATAAACTCATAGTAAAGTCCAGAAATATGATTTTTTCCTAAAAACTAATAATATTCTACTAAAAACTAATTAAAACATACTAAAATCTACATGAAATTACCCCCCAAAAGCGTATAAAATATCCGCTCATCACAACACCAAACTTAAACTGTTGCTTGTCCTCAAGCAACTAGATAAATAAAATAGGTTGAAAAGAAATTAAGAAGTAATAATATCTAAGAGTTTTAAATGGAGCTCAGATTCTTATTAGATGAGCGGGACTTGTAGCTTTTTGTTTCTGAACAGTTTTGGCATCTCCCTTTATCCTTTGAAATTCAGAATGATTGGCATCCATAGGAACTCAGAATTCAGATAGTATTATTGATTCTCCTAGTGTAGTATGTTGATTCTTGAACACATTTATTTTATGAGTCTTGGCCGTGGCCCTAAGCACTTTGTTTTCCAGTATTACCACCGGATACATAAATGCCACAGACACATGACTGGGTGAACCTTTTCAGATTGTGACTCAGCTTTGCTAAAGTCCCAAGTTAGAGGTGTCCAGAGCTCTTAAGCACACTCTTTTTACTTTGGATCACGACTTTAACCACTCAGTCTCAAGCTTTTCACTTGGACCTGCATGCCACAAGCACATGGTTAGGGACAGCTTGATTTAGCCGTGATGAGCGGATAATTTGTACACTTTTTGGCATTGTTTTTAGTATGTTTTTAGTATCTTTTAGTTAGTTTTTAGTATATTTTTATTAGTTTTTAATTAAAAGTCACTTTTCTGGACTTTACTATGAGTTTGTGTGTTTTTCTGTGATTTCAGGTATTTTCTGACTGAAATTGAAGGTTCTGAGCAAAAATTTGATCCAGAGACTGAAAAGGACTGCAGATGCTGTTGGATTCTGACCTCCCTGCACTCGAAGCGGATTTTCTGGAGCTACAGAAGCCCAATTGGCGCGCTCTCAACGGCGTTGGAAAGTAGACATCCAGGGCTTTCCAGCAATATATAATAGTCCATACTTTGCCCAAGATTTGATGGCCCAAACCTGCGTAGCAAAACCGGCCTCAGAAATTCCAGCGTTAAACGCCGGAACTGGCATAAAACTTGGAGTTAAACGCCCAAACTGGCATGAGAACTGGCGTTTAACTCCAGAAAACGTCTCTACACATAAAAGCTTCAATGCTCAGCCCAAGCACACACCAAGTGGGCCCGGAAGTGGATTTTTCTGTCATTTACTCATTTCTGTAAACCTTAGGATACTAGTTTACTATTTATAGGACCTTTTGACTTTGTAATCAGTACGGAAGGCGACCTTATGACATTGTACACCTTTTCTTCCACAGCATGAGTCTCTAAACCCCATGGTTGGGGGTGAGGAGCTCTGCTGTGTCATGATGGATTAATGCAATTACTACTGTTTCTCATTCAATCATGCTTGCTTCCATTCTAAGATAATACTTGTTCTTAATCCGGATGAATGTGATGATCCGTGACAATCATCATCATTCTCAACCATGAACATGTGCCTGACAACCACCTCTGTTCTACCTTAGATTAAGTAGTTATCTCTTGGATTCTTTTATCGGAATCTTCGTGGCATAAGCTAGACTGATGGCGGCATTCAAGAGAATCCGGAAGGTCTAAACCTTGTCTGTGGTATTCTGAGTAGGATTCAATGACTGAATGACTGTGACGTGCTTCAATCTCCTGAAGGCGGGGCGTTAGTGACAGACGCCAAAAGAATCACTGGATTCTACTCCGGTCTGATTGAGAACCGACATATGGAATGCCGTGCCGTGACAGGGCATTAGGAATCGTTCCAATGAGAGGATGGGAGGTAGCCACTGACAACGGTGAAACCCTACACACAGCTTGCCATGGAAGGAGACTTGCGTGACTGAAGAAGAAGACAGTAGGAAAGCAGAGATTCAGAAGATGGAGCATCTCCAAACCTCAACCTATTCTCCATTACTGCAAAACAAGTAACCATTTCATATTCTTTCGCTTTTCACAATCAATCCTGATAATTTTTGATATCCTGACTAAGATTTACAAGATAACCATAGCTTGATTCAAGCCGACAATCTCCGTGGGATCGACCCTTGCTCACGCAAGGTATTACTTGGACGACCCAGTGCACTTGCTGGTTAGTTGTGCGGGATTGCAAAAGTGTTATTGCAATTTCGTGCACCAAGCCGCTTAGGCCTGGAACTACTTCCTTGGGCCCTCCTATCCACTGATGCTCAAAGCCTTGGATCCTTTTCACCCTTGCCTTTTGGTTTTAAGGGCTGTTGGCTTTTATTCCTTTTCTTGATCCAATGATTCTTTGTAATTTTTTTTTCACTGCTTTTTCTTGCTTCAAGAATCAAATTCATGATTTTTCAGATCATCAATAATATTTTTCGTGTTCCTCATTCTTTCAGAAGCCAACATTCGTCAAATTCAGGATAAAATATGCACTGTTCAATCATTCATTCAGAGAACAAAAAGTATTGCCACCACGTATAATTAATTATAATTTTTATTATTAAGAACTCGAATAAATTACTCCTTTATTCTAAAAATCTACTATTTTATTCATGTCTGATGATGATGAGAAAAATAAATTATAACTTAATTGGAAATAAAACCAGAATAGATATGCTAACTACTACTACTACTGCTATACATCTTCTAAGGTAAATTTCTATAATAACACTATCACAGAGTTAAAGCTGAAATTAGAACTCAACAACCTGTGTTTTGGGAAGTAGATGTTCCTCTGATCTGTGGGGTGCTTGGTCCTTCAAGGATTAATTTCTGGCGCTTCAGCTCCCTTAAATCGCGCCCTTGCTCTTCTTGTTCCTTAAGCAGTTTGCAAAGCATGCTACTTTGATTGTTCTGTTCTTCCTTTATTTGGTTCATAGCTTCTTGCAATTTGAAAATAGATGCCTCAAGATGTTCCCAATATTCGAATTGAGGAAGTTCTGGGAGGACTTCTTGTGCTCTCCTCTTGATTGGATCATCCTACAGCTGTTGTCTTTCCATTGATATTTTAGTGATTGGCCTCTCAACTGAAATATACTCTGTTATTCCCATCTTCACTCCGGCATCTCTGCAGAGCATAGAAATTAAGCTTGGATACGCCAATCTGGCATCCTTGGAATTCCTGTTTGCTATTTTGTATAGTTCACACGAGATCAGTTGATGGACTTCTACTTCTTTTCCCAACATGATGCAGTGAATAATCACTGCTCTTTTAACAGTAACTTCAGAACGGTTGCTGGTGGGCAATATAGAACGCCCAATGAAATCCAGCCAGCCTCTGGCTGCTAGTTTGAGATCTTTTCTTTTGAGTTGATTTGGGACGCCAGTTGTGCTGGTGGTCCACCTGGCTTCAGGGATGCATATATCCTCTAGAATCTTGTATAGGCCTTTGTTTACCCTCATCATTCTCCTATTAAAGGAGTCTGGGTCATCCTTCAATTGAGGAAGCTTAAAGATCTCCCTGATTTTGTCAAGATGGGTGTGAACAATCTTTCCTCTGACTAAGGTCCGATGATCATAGAGGGCAGCTCCAATTATTCTTTGCCTGTCTGTCTGCCATAGATTTGCATAGAACTCCTGAACCATATTCCTTCCCACTTTCGTTTCAGGATTAGCTAGGATTTCCCAGTTCCTGTTTCGAATTTGTTCTTGGATCTCCGGATATTCATCTTCTTTCAGATCGAACTTGACTTCCGGGATCACTGATCGTAGACTCATTATTTTGTAGTAATGGTCTGAATGTTCTCTAGTTAAGAACTTCCCTTGATTCCAAAGTGGCTTTGGAATATTCTCTTTCTTTCCTCTTGGGTTGGGTTGTTTTCCTTTAGGGGCCATGATCAAAGTGAGTATGTTTTTGTGATCACAGATAAGCACACCAAACTTAGAGGTTTGCTTGTCCTCAAGCAAAAGAAAAGAGAGAAGAGGGATAGAAGGAGAGCAGGTGTGGAATGGTGGATGATGAGAGGGGCGACGAAAGTGGATATAAAGGGAGGGGGTGGGTTTTCGAAAATAAGAAAAAGATATAAGATAAAAGATATGATTTATAAAAGATAAATATGACAAGAAAAGGATATAATTTAAAAAGATATGAATGATATTAAAAAATAAATTTGAAATTTATAATTTGAAAAAGATTTTAAAAGATAATTAAGTTTGAAAAAAAATTGGAAAAAAAGAGTTGGATTGGATTGGAAAAAGGTTTATGTTTATGTATGAAGCTATATTATTTTTGAAAAAGGGATTTTAGAAATTAGGGTTCTTAGAAAACTATTTTGATTTGAAGGATGACATTTTGAAACATGTTTATGCAAGAAATCATGATTTGAAACATAAAAAATTAGAAAATTTGTAAAGGAAAACGAATTTTACCTCCTCCCCACCATCCTGGCGTTAAACGCCCAACTGCTGCATGTTTTGGGCGTTTAACGCCCAATTGATGCTTCCCCTGGGCGTTCAACGCCCAGCTATTGCTTCTTTCTGGTGTTGAACGCCAGGAAGTCCTTTGTCACTGGGCGTTTTTCTAAATGCCCAGGATGCTGTAATTCTGGCGTTAAACGCCCAGAAGGAGCTTCTTTCTGGTGTTCAACGCCCAGAAGATGCTCCTTTCTGGCGTTCAATGCCCAGATGGCTATCCTTACTGGCGTTGAACGTCCAGTGGATGCTTTTTTTGGGTGTTCAACGCCCAAAACATTTCTTACTGACTTTTTCACGCCAGTGAGCTTCCAAATTCCCCTGTAACTCTGTGAATCCAATCAATTGCTTTTTTACCTTGAAGATACTTTGACATATACCTGTAAAAATCAATTAATTAACAAAAACAAATAAAATTAAATTTTGTGAATGGCTGGGTTGCCTCCCAGCAAGTACTTCTTTAATGTCATTAGCTGGACTATTACCGAGCTTTAATTAAGTCTCAGTTTTGAGCATTCTTGCTCAAGATTGCTTTCAAGATAATGTTTAACTCTCTGTCCATTAACAATGAACTTTTTGTTAGAGTCATTATCTTGAAGCTCTACGTATCCATATGGTGATACACTTGTAATTACATATGGACCTCTCCATCGGGATTTTAATTTCCCGGGGAATAATTTGAGCCTAGAATTAAATAGCAGAACTTTCTGCCCCGGCTCAAAGACTCTGGATGACAATTTCTTATCATGCCATCTTTTTGCTTTCTCTTTGTAAATTTTTGCATTCTCGAAAGCATTGAGTCTGAATTCCTCTAGCTCATTTAACGGAAGCAATCATTTTTCTCCAGCTAACTTGACATCAAGGTTCAGGAATCTGGTTGCCCAGTAAGCCTTATGTTCCAGTTCCACTGGCAAGTGACATGCCTTTCCATACACAAGCTGGTATGGAGATGTCCCTATAGGGGTTTTGAATGCTGTTCTATATGCCCACAGAGCGTCATCTAAGCTTCTTGCCCAATCCCTTCTACCGTTAATTACAGTCCGTTCCAGGATTCTTTTGAGTTCTCTATTTGAGACTTCAGCTTGCCCATTAGTCTGTGGGTGATATGGAGTGGCCACCCTGTGGCTAACTCCATAACGAACCAAAGCAGAATAGAGCTGTTTATTGCAGAAATGAGTGCCCCCATCACTGATTAGTACTCTAGGGGTGCCAAATCTGCTGAAGATGTGTTTCTGGAGGAATTTTAACATTGTCTTAGTGTCATTAGTGGGTGTTGCAATAGCTTCCACCCATTTGGATACATAATCCACTGCCACCAGAATATAAGTGTTTGAGTATGATGGTGGGAAAGGTCCCATGAAGTCAATACCCCATACATCAAACAACTCAATCTCCAAGATCCCTTGTTGAGGCATAGCATAACTGTGAGGCAGATTGCCAGATCTTTGGCAACTGTCACAATTAAGTACAAACATTCAGGAATCTTTATAGAGAGTAGGCCAGTAGAAGCCACATTGGAGGACTCTTGTGGCTGTTCGCTCACTTCCAAAATGTCTTCCATACTGTGATCCATGGCAGTGCCATAGGATCTTCTGCGCTTCTTCTTTAGGCACACATCTACGGATTACTCCGTCTGCACATCTCTTAAAGAGATACGGCTCATCCCAAAGATAATACTTTGCATCCGTGATCAGCTTCTTTGATTGCTGCCTACTGTATTCTTTGGGTATGAATCTCACTGCCTTGTAGTTTGCAATGTCTGCAAACCATGGCACTTCCTAGATGGCAAAGAGTTGCTCATCCGGAAAGTTTTCAGAGATCTCAGTAAGAGGGAGGGACGCCCCTTTTATTGGTTCTATTCGGGACAGGTGATCTGCTACCTGATTCTCTGTCCCTTTTCTGTCTCTTATTTCTATATCAAACTCTTGCAGAAGCAACACCCATCTTATAAGTCTGGGTTTTGAATCCTGCTTTGTGAGTAGGTATTTAAGAGCAGCATGATCAGTGTACACAATCACTTTTGATCCTACTAAATAGGATCTGAATTTGTCAATGGAGTAAACCACTGCAAGTAACTCCTTTTCTGTGGTTGTGTAGTTCTTCTGTGCGTCATTTAAAACTCGACTGGCATAGTAAATGATGTGCAGAAGCTTGTCATGCCTTTGTCCCAACACTGCACCAATGGCATGGTCACTGGCATCACACATTAGTTCAAATGGCAATGTCCAGTTTGGTGCAGAGATGATTGGTGCTGTGACCAATTTAGCTTTTAGAGTTTCAAATGCCTGCAGAAACTCCTTATCAAAGACAAATGGCGTGTCAGCAGCTAGCAGGTTGCTCAGAGGTTTGGCGATTTTTGAAAAATCCTTTATAAACCTCCTATAGAATCCTGCATGCCCTAGAAAGCTTCTGATTGCCTTAACATTGGTAGGTGGTGGTAATTTTTCAATTACCTCTACCTTAGCTTGATCCACCTTATTCCCTTGTTCGAAATTTTATGCCCAAGGACAATTCCTTCAGTCACCATAAAGTGACATTTCTCCCAGTTTAAAACCAGGTTAGTCTCTTGGCATCTCTTTAGAACAAGTGCTAGATGGTTAAGACAGGAGCTAAATGAGTCTCCAAATACTGAAAAATCATCCATGAAGACTTCCAGAAATTTTTCCACCATATCAGAGAAAATTGAGAGCATGCACCTCTGAAAGGTTGCAGGTGCATTGCACAGGCCAAATGGCATCCTTCTATATGCAAATACTCCAGATGGACATGTGAATGCCGTTTTCTCCTGATCCTGGGGATCTACTGCAATTTGATTATAATCTGAATATCCATCCAGGAAGCAGTAGTATTCATGACCTGCTAGTCTTTCTAGCATCTAGTCTATGAATGGTAAAGGAAAATGATCATTTCTGGTGGCTGTATTGAGCCTTCTATAATCAATACACATACGCCACCCTGTAACTGTTCTTGTAGGAACCAGTTCATTTTTTTCATTATGAACCACTGTCATGCCTCCCTTCTTAGGGACGACTTGGACAGGGCTTACCCAGGGGCTGTCAGAAATAGGATAAATAATCCCAGCCTCTAGTAATTTAGTGACCACCTTCTGCACCACTTCCTTCATGGCTGGATTCAGCCGCCTTTGTGGTTGGACCACTGGCTTGGCGTCACCCTCCAATAGGATCTTGTGCATGCATCTAGCTGGGCTAATGCCCTTAAGATCACTGATGGACCACCCAAGAGCTGTCTTGTGTATCCTTAGCACTTGAATTAGTGCTTCCTCTTCCTGTGGCTCTAAGGTAGAGCTTATGATTACAGGGAAGGTATCACCTTCTCCCAGAAATGCATATTTCAGGGATGGTGGTAATGGTTTGAGCTCGGGTTTGGGAGGTTTCTCCTCTTCCTGAGGGATTTTCAGAGGTTTTATTATCCTCTCTGATTCCTCCAAATCAGGCTGAACATCTTTGAAGATGTCCTCTAGCTCTGATTCGAGACTCTCAGCCATATTGACCTCTCTTACCAGAGAGTCAATGATATCAACACTCATGCAGTCATTTGGGGTGTCTGGATGTTGCATAGCTTTGACAACATTCAACTTGAACTCCTCCTCATTGACTCTCAGGGTTACTTCCCCTTTTTGGACGTTAATGAGGGTTCGGCCAGTTGCTAGGAAAGGTCTACCTAGAATGAGAGTTGCACTCTTGTGCTCCTCCATTTCCAGCACCACAAAGTCAGTAGGAAAGGCAAATGGCCCAACCTTGACAATCATGTCTTCAATCACGCCCGATGGGTATTTAATGGAGTGGTGCGCGAAATTGTGAACAATACTTTTCACAACTCTCATAATCCCCGGTCATGAACTCCAAAAACTTGGTAGTTCAATTCCATGGCATTACACAACTTCGCACAACTAACCAGCAAGTGCACTGGGTCGTCCAAGTAATACCTTACGTGAGTAAGGGTCGATCCCACGGAGATTGTTGCTATTGAAGCAAGCTATGGTCATCTTGTAAATCTTAGTCAGGCAGACTCAAATGGATATGGTGATGAACGAAAATATCATAAAAGATAAAGATAGAGATACTTATGTAATTCATTGGTAGGAACTTCAGATAAGCGCATGAAGATGCCTTCCCTTCCGTCTCTCTGCATTCCTACTGTCTTCATCCAATCCTTTTTACTCCTTTCCATGGCAAGCTCGTGTAGGGTTTCACCGTTGTCAATGGCTACCTCCCATCCTCTCAGTGAAAGCGATTGCTAATGCCCTGTCACGGCACGCGGAATTCAGCTGTCGGTTCTCGGTCAGGCCGGAATAATATCCATTGATACTTTTGCGTCTGTCACTAACGCCCCGCCTGCTAGGAGTTTGAAGCACGTCACAGTCATTCAGTCATTGAATCCTACTCAGAACACCACAAACAAGGTTAAACCTTCCGGATTCTCTTGAATGCTGCCATCAGTTCTCGCCTATACCATGAAGACTCTGATCTCACGGAATGGTTGGCTCATTTGTCAGGCGAGCACTCGGTTGTCAGGTGATCAACCATGCATCGTGCAATCAGGAATCCAAGAGATATTCACTATAGCCTTGATTGCTTGTAGAACAAGAGTGGTTGTCAGTCACCTTGTTCATAAGTGAGAATGATGATGAGTGTCACGGATCATCACATTCATCAAGTTGAAGAACAAGTGATATCTTAGAACAAGAACAAGCGGAATTGAATGGAAGAACAATAGTAATTGCATTAATACTCGAGGTACAGCAGAGCTCCACACCTTAATCTATGGTGTGTAGAAACTCCACCGTTGAAAATACATAAGCATAAGGTCTAGGCATGGCCGAATGGCCAGCCTCCCAATGATCTAAGATAGCATCAAACGAAGATAGCTACCAAAGTCTCCGATCCAAATACAATAGTAAAAGGTCCTACTTATAGAAAACTAGTAGCCTAGGGTGTACAGAGATGAGTAAATGACATAAAAATCCGCTTCTGGGCCCACTTGGTGTGTGCTTGGGCTGAGCAATGAAGCAATTTCGTGTAGAGACTCTTCTTGGAGTTAAACGCCAGCTTTTATGCCAGTTTGGGCGTTTAACTCCCATTTGGGTGCCAGTTCCAACGTTTAACGCTGGGATTTCTTGAGGTGACTTTGAACGCCGGTTTAGGCCATCAAATCTTGGGCAAAGTATGAACTATCATATATTGCTGGAAAGCCCAGGATGTCTACTTTCCAACGCCGTTGAGAGCGCGCCAATTGGGCTTCTGTAGCTCCAGAAAATCCACTTCGAGTGCAGGGAGGTCAGAATCCAACAGCATCTGCAGTCCTTTTCAGTCTCTGAATCAGATTTTTGCTCAGGTCCCTCAATTTCAGCCAGAAAATACCTGAAATCACAGAAAAACACACAAACTCATAGTAAAGTCCAGAAAAGTGAATTTTAACTAAAAACTAATAAAAATATACTAAAAACTCAACTAAAACTACCAAAAACATACTAAAAACAATGCCAAAAAGTGTATAAATTATCCGCTCATCACAACACCAAACTTAAATTGTTGCTTGTCCTCAAGCAACTGAAAATAAAATAAGATAAAAAGAAGAGAATATGCAATGAATTCCAAAAACATCTATGAAGATCAGTATTAGTTAGATGAGCGGGGCTTTTAGCTTTTTGCCTCTGAACAGTTTTGGCATCTCACTCTATCCTTTGAAATTCAGAATGGTTGGCTTCTTTAGGAACTCAGAGTCCAGATAGTGTTATTGATTCTCCTAGTAGAGTATGATGATTCTTGAACACAGCTACTTATTGAGTCTTGGCCGTGGCCCAAAGCACTCTGCCTTCCAGTATTACCACCGGATACATACATGCCACAGACACATAATTGGGTGAACCTTTTCAGATTGTGACTCAGCTTTGCTAAAGTCCTCAATTAGAGGTGTCCAGGGTTCTTAAGCACACTCTTTTTGCCTTGGATCACAACTTTATTCTTTCTTTTTCTTTCTTTTTCTTTTCTTTTTTTTTTTGCCCCCTTTTTTTTTCTTTTTTTTTTTTTTTTGAATTGCTTTTTCTTGCTTCAAGAATCATTTTTTTTATGATTTTTCAGATCCTCAGTAACATGTCTCCTTTTTCATCATTCTTTCAAGAGCCAACCTTCATGAACCACAAATTCAAGATACATATGCACTGTTTAAGCATACATTCAGAGAACAAGAGTATTGCCACCACATCAAAATAATTAAACTATTATAAAATTCAAAATTCATGCAATTCTTTCCTTTTTTCTCAATTAAGCACGTTTTTATTCAAGAAAGGTGATGGATTCATAGGACATTCATAACTTTAAGGCGTAGACACTAAGACACTAATGATCACAAGACACAAACATGGACAAACATAAGCATAAAATTCGAAAAACAGAAGAATAAAGAACAAGGAAATTAAAGAACGGGTCCACCTTAGTGATGGCGGCTCTTTCTTCCTCTTGAAGATCCTATGGAGTGCTTGAGCTCCTCAATGTCTCTTCCTTGTCTTTGTTGCTCCTCTCTCATGATTCTTTGATCTTCTCTAATTTCATGGAGGATGATGGAGTGTTCTTGATGCTCCACCCTTAGTTGTCCCATGTTGGAACTCAGTTCTCCTAGGGAGGTGTTTAGTTGCTCCCAATAGTTTTGTGGAGGAAAGTGCATCCCTTGAGGTATCTCAGGGATCTCATGATGAGAGGGGTCTCTTGTGTGCTCCATCCTTTTCTTGGTGATGGGCTTGTCCTCATCAATGGGGGTGTCTCCTTCTATGTCAACTCCAACTGAATAACAGAGGTGACAAATGAGATGAGGAAAGGCTAGCCTTGCCAAGGTGGAAGACTTGTCCGCCACTTTATAGAGTTCTTGGGCTATAACCTCATGAACTTCCACTTCTTCTCCAATCATAATGCTATGAATCATGATGGCCCGGTCTAGAGTAACTTCGGACCGGTTGCTAGTGGGAATGATTGAGCGTTGAATGAACTCCAACCATCCTCTAGCCACGGGTTTGAGGTCATGCCTTCTCAATTGAACCGGCTTGCCTCTTGAATCTCTCTTCCATTGTGCGCCCTCTTCACATATGACTGTGAGGACTTGGTCCAACCTTTGATCAAAGTTGACCCTTCTAGTGTAAGGGTGTTCATCTCCTTGCATCATGGGCAAATTGAATGCCAACCTTACATTTTCCGGACTGAAGTCCAAGTATTTCCCCCGAACCATAGTAAGATAATTCTTTGGATTCGGGTTCACACTTTGGTCATGGTTCTTAGTGATCCATGCATTGGCATAGAACTCTTGAACCATCAAGATTCCGACTTGTTGAATGGGGTTGGTGAGAACTTCCCAACCTCTTCTTCGGATCTCATGGCGGATCTCCGGATATTCACCCTTTTTGAGTGAAAAGGGGACCTCGGGGATCACCTTCTTCAAGGCCACAACTTCATAGAAGTGGTCTTGATGCACCCTTGAGATGAATCTCTCCATCTCCCATGACTCGGAGGAGGAGGCTTTTGCCTTCCCTTTCCTCTTTTTAGAGGTTTCTCCGGCCTTGGATGCCATAAATGGTTATGGAAAAACAAAAAGCAATGCTTTTACCACACCAAACTTAAAAGGTTTGCTCGTCCTCGAGCAAAAGAAGAAAGAAGAGAGTAGAAGAAGAAGAAATGAGGGAGAAAGGGATGGCTTTGTATTCGGCCAAAGAAGGGAAGAAGTGGTGTTTAAGTTGTGTGAAAATGAAGGAATGAAGAAGGGTATTTATAGGAGAGAGGGGAGATGGAGTTCGGCCATTATGGGTGGGTTTGGGTGGGAAAGTGGTTTGAATTTGAATGGAAGGTGAGGTGGGGTTTTATGAAGGATGTATGTGAGTGGTGAAGAGAAAGATGGGATTTGATAGGGGAAGGGTTTTTGGGGAAGAGGTATTGAGGTGATTGGTGAATGGGGGAAGAAGAGAGAGAGTGGTGGTGGGGTAGGTGGGGGTCCTGTGGGGTCCATAGATCCTGTGGTGTCAAGGAAAAGTCATCCCTGCACCAAATGTTGCTCAAAATCACGTTTTGAGCCATTTCTGGCGTTAAACGCCGGGCTGTGCCCATTCCTGGCGTTTAACGCCAGGTTCTTGCCCTTTTTGGCGTTTAACGCCAGTCTGGTGCCCCTTTCTGGCGTTAAACGCCCAGAATGGTGCCAGACTGGGCGTTAAACGCCCAACAGCTAACCTCACTGGCGTTTAAACGCCAGCAACATCTCCTCCAGGGTGTGCTATTTTTCTTCCTGTTTTTCATTCTGTTTTGCTTTTTTCATTGATTTTGTGACTTCTTATGATCATCAACCTACAAAAAAGATAAAATAACAAAAGGAAATAGTTAATTATAAAATATTGGGTTGCCTCCCAACAAGCGCTTCTTTAATGTCATTAGCTTGACAGAGGACTCTCATGGAGCCTCACAGATACTCAGAGCCATGTTGGAACCTCCCAACACCAAACTTAGAGTTTGAATGTGGGGGTTCAACACCAAACTTAGAGTTTGGTTGTGGCCTCCCAACACCAAACTTAGAGTTTGACTGTGGGGGCTCTGTTTGTCTCTGATTTGAGAGAAGCGCTTCATGCTTCTTCTCCATGGTGATAGAGGGATATCCTTGAGCCTTAAATACAAAGGATTCTTCATTCACTTGAATGATTAACTCTCCTCTATCAACATCAATCACAGCCTTTGCTGTGGCTAGGAAGGGTCTGCCAAGGATGATGGTTTCATCCATGCACTTCCCAGTCTCTAGGACTATGAAATCAGTAGGGATGTAGTGGTCTTCAATCTTAACCAAAACATTCTCTACAAGTCCATAAGCTTGTTTTCTTGAGTTGTCTGCCATCTCTAGTGAGATTTTTGCAGCTTGCACCTCAAAGATCCCTAGCTTCTCCATTACAGAGAGAGGCATGAGGTTTACACTTGACCCTAAGTCACACAGAGCCTTCTTGAAGGTCATGGTGCCTATGGTACAAGGTATTGAAAACTTCCCAGGATCTTGTCTCTTTTGAGGTAGTTTCTGCCTAGACAAGTCATCCAGTTCTTTGGTGAGCAAAGGAGGTTCATCTTCCCAAGTCTCATTTCCAAATAACTTGTCATTTAGCTTCATGATTGCTCCAAGGTATTTAGCAACTTGCTCTTCAGTGACATACTCATCCTCTTCAGAGGAAGAATACTCATCAGAGCTCATGAATGGCAGAAGTAATTCCAATGGAATCTCTATGGTCTCATTTTGAGCCTCAGATTCCCATGGTCCCTCATTGGGGAACTCAGAGGAGGTTGGTGCACGCCCATTGAGGTCTTTCTCAGTGGCGTCCATCTCCTCTCTTTCCTCTCCATATTCGGCCATGGTTATGGCTTTGCACTCTCCTTTTGGGTTTTCTTCTGTGTTGCTTGGGAGAGTACTAGGAGGGAGTTCAGTAATTTTCTTGCTCAGCTGACCCACTTGTCCTTCCAAATTTCTGATGGAGGACCTTGTTTCATTCATGAAACTTTGAGTGGTTTTGATTAGATCAAAGACCATTGTTGCTAAGTCAGAGGTATTCTGCTTAGAACTCTCTGTCTGTTGCTGATAAGATGATGGAAAAGGCTTGCCATTGCTAAACCTGTTTCTTCCACCATTATTGTTATTGAAACCTTGTTGAGGTCTCTCTTGATTCTTCCATGAGAAATTTGGGTGATTTCTCCATGAAGAATTGTAGGTGTTTCCATAGGGTTCTCCTAGGTAATTCACCTCTTCCATTGAAGGGTTCTCAGGATCATAAGCTTCTTCCTTAGATGAAGCATCCTTAGTACTGCCAGGTGCATTTTGCATTCCAGACAGACTTTGAGAAATCAAATTGACTTGTTGAGTCAATATCTTGTTCTGAGCCAGTATGGCATTCAGAGCATCAATCTCAAGAACTCCTTTCTTCTGATTTGTCCCATTGTTCACAGGATTCCTTTCAGAAGTGTACATGAATTGGTTATTTGCAACCATTTCGATCAGTTCTTGAGCTTCTGCAGGCGTCTTCTTCAGATGAAGAGATCCTCCAGCAGAGCTATCCAGAGACATCTTGGATAGTTCAGAGAGACCATCATAGAAAATACCTATGATGCTCCATTCAGAAAGCATGTCAGAAGGACATTTTCTGATCAATTGTTTGTATCTTTCCCAAGCTTCATAGAGGGATTCTCCATCCTTCTGTCTGAAGGTTTGGACTTCCACTCTAAGCTTACTCCATTTTTGAGGTGGAAAGAACTTTGCCAAGAAGGCATTGACTAGCTTTTCCCAAGATTCCAGGCTATCTTTAGGTTGTGAGTCCAACCATATTCTAGCTCTGTCTCTTACAGCAAAAGGGAATAGCATCAGTCTGTAGACCTCAGGGTCAACCCCATTAGTCTTGACTATGTCACAGATTTGCAAGAACTCAGCTAAAAACTGATGAGGATCTTCCATTGGAAGTCCATGGAATTTGCAATTCTGTTGCATTAGAGAAACTAATTGAGGCTTAAGCTCAAAGTTGTTTGCTCCAATGGCAGGGATAGAGATGCTTCTCCCATAGAAGTTGGGAGTAGGTGCAGTAAAGTCACCCAGCACCTTCCTTGCATTGTTGGCATTGTTGTTTTCGGCTGCCATGTGTTCTTCTTCTTTGAAGAATTCGGTCAGGTCCTCTAAAGAGAGTTGTGCTTTGGCTTCTCTTAGCTTTCTCTTCAAGGTTCTTTCAGGTTCAGGGTCAGCTTCAACAAGAATGCCTTTGTCTCTGCTTCTGCTCATATGAAAGAGAAGAGAACAAGAAGATGTGGAATCCTCTATGTCACAGTATAGAGATTCCTTAAGGTGTCAGAGGAAACGAAAAATAGAAGAAAGAAGGTAGAAGAATTCGAACTTGATGAGATAAAGTTCGAATTGTGCATTAAGAAGGAGTGGTTCTCCATAAATAGAAGGATGTGAGAAGGAGGGAAGAGAATTTTCGAAAATTAATTAGAAAGATGTTAAAAACATTTTAAAATTTGATTGATAATTTTCGAAAATTGAAAGTGGAAAAGAAATCAAGTGATTTTTTTTGAAAAAGATTTTGAAATTAGAAATCAAAAAGATTTGATTGAAAACTTATTTTGAAAAAGATGTGATTAAAAAGATATGATTGAAAAAATTGATTTGAAAACAATTTTAAAAGATATGTTTTGAAAACAAATTTTTAAAAGATTTGATTTTGAAAATTAGTGACTTGCCTAACAAGAAAAGATATGATTCAAACATTAAACCTTTCTCAACAGAAAAGGCAACAAATTTGAGATGTTCAATCAAATCATTAATTGTTAGTAAGTATCTTTGAAAAAGGAAAGAAATTGACTTTGAAAACATTTGATTGAAAAGATATGATTTGAAAAAGATTTGATTTTGAAAAACTTGAAGAAAAATTGATTTGAAAAACAAAATCTTCCCCCTTTGCCATCCTGGCGTTAAACGCCCAGAATGGTATCCATTCTGGCGTTTAACGCCCAAAATGCACCCTTTTTGGGCGTTAAACGCCCAACCAGGTACCCTGGCTGGCGTTTAAACGCCAGTCTGTCCTTCTTCACTGGGCGTTTTGAACGCCCAGCTTTTTCTGTGTAATTCCTCTGCAGTATGTTCTGAATCTTCAATTCTTGGTATCATTGACTTGAAAAGACACAAATTAAAAATATTTTTGGATTTTTAATAATTAAAATGCAACAAGAATGAAATAACAATGCATGCAAGACACCAAACTTAGCAGTTTGTATACTGCCGACACTATATGAGACACATAAACACTCAAGCCAAAAGAATTCAAAGATCAGAGTAAGAAATCATCAAGAATTACTTGAAGATCCTTAAGATACATGAATGAATGCATGCAATTGACACCAAACTTAAGATGAGACTAGTGTTTCAACAAGGAACATAACATATTTTTGGCTTTTATGAAATTTTTTTGATTTTCGAAAATTAAGTGGAAAAAGATATCAAAATTCTTAATGAGAATTCCAGGAATCAGTGCAATGCTAGTCTAAGACTCCGGTCCAGGAATTAAACATGGCTTCACAGCCAGTCAAGCTTTCAAAGAAAGCTTCGGTCCAAAACACTAGACATGGCCAGAGGCCAGCCAAGCCTTAGCAGATCACTGCTCCAAAAGCAAGATTGATGAAAATCAACAAGCTCTTGTGATGATAAGTTGAAACCTCGGTCCAATGAATTTAGACATGGCTTCTCAGCCAGCCAGACTTCAACAAATCATCATGAAACTCTAGAATTCATCTTCAAGAATTTCGAAAAAAAAAATACCTAATCTAAGCAACAAGATGAACCGTCAGTTGTCCAAACTGAACAATCCCCGGCAACGGCGCCAAAAACTTGGTGCGCGAAATTGTGAACAATACTTTTCACAACTCTCATAATCCCCGGTCATGAACTCCAAAAACTTGGTAGTTCAATTCCATGGCATTACACAACTTCGCACAACTAACCAGCAAGTGCACTGGGTCGTCCAAGTAATACCTTACGTGAGTAAGGGTCGATCCCACGGAGATTGTTGCTATTGAAGCAAGCTATGGTCATCTTGTAAATCTTAGTCAGGCAGACTCAAATGGATATGGTGATGAACAAAAATATCAAAAAAGATAAAGATAGAGATACTTATGTAATTCATTGGTAGGAACTTCAGATAAGCGCATGAAGATGCCTTCCCTTCCGTCTCTCTGCTTTCCTACTGTCTTCATCCAATCCTTCTTACTCCTTTTCATGGCAAGCTCGTGTAGGGTTTCACCATTGTCAATGGCTACCTCCCATCCTCTCAGTGAAAGCGATTGCTAATGCCCTGTCACGGCACGCGGAATTCAGCTGTCGATTCTCGGTCAGGCCGAAATAATATCCATTGATACTTTTGCGTCTGTCACTAACACCCCGCCTGCTAGGAGTTTGAAGCACGTCACAGTCATTCAGTCATTGAATCCTACTCAGAACACCACAGACAAGGTTAAACCTTCCGGATTCTCTTGAATGCTGCCATCAGTTCTCGCCTATACC
Source organism: Arachis stenosperma (assembly GCF_014773155.1). Lineage (NCBI taxonomy): Eukaryota > Viridiplantae > Streptophyta > Magnoliopsida > Fabales > Fabaceae > Arachis > Arachis stenosperma. Next base: position 40,903,825 of record NC_080377.1, read on the forward strand.
ACGAAGACTCTGATCTCATGGAATGGTTGGCTCGTTTGTCAGGCGAGCACTCGGTTGTCAGGCGATCAACCATGCATCGTGCAATCAGGAATCCAAGAGATATTCACTATAGCCTTGATTGCTTGTAGAACAAGAGTGGTTGTCAGTCACCTTGTTCATAAGTGAGAATGATGATGAGTGTCACGGATCATCACATTCATCAAGTTGAAGAACAAGTGATATCTTAGAACAAGAACAAGCGGAATTGAATGGAAGAACAATAGTAATTGCATTAATACTCGAGGTACAGCAGAGCTCCACACCTTAATCTATGGTGTGTAGAAACTCCACCGTTGAAAATACATAAGCATAAGGTCTAGGCATGGCCGAATGGCCAGCCTCCCAATGATCTAAGATAGCATCAAACGAAGATAGCTACCAAAGTCTCCGATCCAAATACAATAGTAAAAGGTCCTACTTATAGAAAACTAGTAGCCTAGGGTGTACAGAGATGAGTAAATGACATAAAAATCCACTTCTGGGCCCACTTGGTGTGTGCTTGGGCTGAGCAATGAAGCAATTTCGTGTAGAGACTCTTCTTGGAGTTAAACGCCAGCTTTTATGCCAGTTTGGGCGTTTAACTCCCATTTGGGTGCCAGTTCCAGCGTTTAACGCTAGGATTTCTTGAGGTGACTTTGAACGCCGGTTTGGGCCATCAAATCTTGGGCAAAGTATGGACTATCATATATTTCTGGAAAGCCCAGGATGTCTACTTTCCAACGCCGTTGAGAGCGCGCCAATTGGGCTTCTGTAGCTCCAAAAAATCCACTTCGAGTGCAGGGAGGTCAGAATCCAACAGCATCTGCAGTCCTTTTCAGTCTCTGAATCAGATTTTTGCTCAGGTCCCTCAATTTCAGCCAGAAAATACCTGAAATCACAGAAAAACACACAAACTCATAGTAAAGTCCAGAAAAGTAAATTTTAACTAAAAACTAATAAAAATATACTAAAAACTCAACTAAAACTACCAAAAACATACTAAAAACAATGCCAAAAAGTGTATAAATTATCCGCTCATCATGGAGCCATCAGCAAGTTGAAGACATATCCGGGTTGGTTTGACTTCTTCAATCAAATCAAGCTTTGTGATAATAGATGCAAGTATTAGGTTGATACTTGCCCCAAGGTCACATAGAGCTTGCTTGGTGCAAGTACCCTCTAATGTGCATGGTATCATAAAGCTTCCGGGATCCTTAAGCTTCTCAGGTAAGCTTTCTAGGATAACTGCACTGCATTCTTCAGTGAGGTAAACTTTTTCAGTTTCCCTCCAATCATTCTTATGACTTAAGATCTCTTTCATGAACTTGGCATAAGAGGGTATTTGCTCAAGTGCTTCTGCAAACGGAATCTTTATTTCAAGAGTCCTGAGATAGTCTGCAAAGCGGACAAATTGCTTATCCTGTTCCGCTTGGCGGAGTTTTTGAGGATAAGGTATTTTGGCTTTGTATTCCTCAACCTTAGTTGCTGCAAGTTTATTACCTGTAGAAGTGGGTTGGGAAGCCTTTTTAAAAGGGTTGTTATCAGCACTTGTATGTGGCTGATCCCCCATTAGTGTTTGAATGCCAGGGGTGGAAGCTGGAGTGGCGTTAGACGCCAACTCCTTATCTGTTACTAGCGTCTGAACGCCAGAACTGTGCTTCCCTTGGGCGTTCAACGCCGGATTCATGCTTGTTTCTGGCGTTGAACGCCAGAAATGAGCACGGTCTGGGCGTTCAGCGCCAGCCTTATTCCTCTCTGGGCTCTGATTGTCCTCAGAGGGATTTTGAGTAGCCATTTGTTCATTTCTTGGCTTCCTGCTGCTTTGAAGTGAGGCATTTAATATTTTCCCACTTCTTAATTAAACTGCTTGGCATTCTTCTGCTATTTGTTTTGACAGTTGCTTTTCTATTTGCTTTAACTGTACTTCCATATTCCTGTTAGCCATTCTTGTTTACTGTAGTATTTCCTTGAATTCGGCTAGCTGCTGAGTTAGAAAGTCTAATTGCTGATTGAATTCATTAGCCTGATCTACAAGACTGAGTTCAGCAATTACTATTTTAGCTTCTTCTTTCATGGAAGATTCACTGCTTAGGTACAGATGCTGATTTCTGGCAACTGTATCTATAAGCTCTTGGGCTTCTTCAATTATTTTTCTCATATGTATAGATCCACCAGCTGAGTGATCTAGAGAAATCTGAGCTTTTTCTGTAAGCCCATAGTAGAAGATGTCTAATTGCACCCACTCTGAAAACATTTCAGAGGGGCATTTTCTCAGCATCTCTCTGTATCTCTCCCAAGCATCATAAAGGGATTCATTATCTGCTTGTTTGAAGCCTTGGATGCTCACCCTTAGCTGTGTCATCCGTTTTGGAGGAAAATAGTGATTTAGGAATTTTTCTGACAGCTGTTTCCATGTCCTTATGCTATTCTTAGGTTGGTTATTTAACCACCTCTTATCTTGATCTTTTATAGCAAATGGAAACAGTAATAATCTATAGACATCCTGATCTACTTCCTTATCATGCACTGCGTCAGCAATTTGTAAAAATTGTGCCAGAAACTCTGTAGGTTCTTCCTATGGAAGACCGGAATACTGGCAACTTTGCTGCACCATGATAATGAGTTGAGGATTCAACTCAAAGCTACTAACTCCAATGGAGGGTATACATATACTACTCCCATATGAAGCAGTAATGGGGTTAGCATATGACCCCAGAGTCCTTCTGGACTGTTCCTTTCCACTTAATTCCATTTTGGAACAAGGGAGATGATATGTATGTTGATATTATTTATTTTATAAAAATTTATTTTATAAAATAAAATAAAAATGAAATAAATAAAAACGAAATAAATAAAATAAAAAAAAGGAAGTTGAAAATGTTTTGTGAAGATTTTCGAAAAATTTGAGGAAAAAGAGAAAGTGGTTAAGATAAAATTTTTGAAAAAGATAATAAAAAATATATATTAAAAAGATAAGAATTGAAAATTTCGAAATTAAAATCTGAATTTTTATATAAAAAATTTCGAAAATATAGTTTAAAATTAGTTAGAAGAGATATTTTTTTTTTTGAATTTTGAATTTTTTGATGAAAGAGAAAAACTCACAAAAGACACAAGACTTAAAATTTTTAGATCTAATGCTCCTTATTTTCGAAAATTTTGGAGGGAAAACACCAAGGAACACCAAACTTAAAAATTTTAAGATCAAAACACAAGAAAGACTCAAGAACACCTTGAAGATTCACAAGAACACCAAGAACAAAAGAAAGAACACCAAACTTAAAATTTTTAGAAAACCAAGATAAATTTTCGAAAATTAAAGAAAGATCAACAAGAAAACACCAAACTTAAAGTTTGGCACAAGATTAACTTAAGAAAAATTATTTTAAAGTAACGTATTTTAAAGATGTATTATTTTTATGGATAAAAGTATAATTTTTGAAAGTTAATATTTTGAAAAAGCACGAGAAAAACAAGAAAAGACACAAAACAAGAAAAACTCAAGATCAAACAAGAGAAATTGACAAGAACAATTTGAAGATCAAGGAAGAACAAGAACATGCAATTTGAAAAATTAAGAGACAAAGAAAAGCATGCAATTGACACTAAACTTAGAACAAGACACTAAACTCACAAAAATTAGAAATTAATAAAGAAAAATAATATATTTTTGAAAAATTTTTGAAAAGGGAATAAAAGACTCAGAATTTAATGACTCTATAACAACAAAAATAAATTATTCCTAATCTAAGCAACAAAATAAACCTTTAGTTGTTCAAACTCTAATAATCCCCGGCAATGGCGCCAAAAACTTGGTGCACGAAATTGCAATCACACTTTTGCAATCCGCACAACTAACCAGCAAGTGCACTGGGTCGTCCAAGTAATACCTTACGTGAGTAAGGGTCGATCCCACAGAGATTATTGGTTTGAAGCAAGCTATGTTTATTTTATTAATCTTAGTCAGGATGCCAATAAGGTTATTTGGATTTAATTGTAAGAAGTAAAAGTGTTTGGAATAAGTAATTGTTACTTTATTAATGAAGAACATGTTGGGGTTTTGGAGATGCTTTGTCCTCTGAACTTCAACTCTTCCTTGAAATCCTTTTCCACACGCAAGGCTCCTTCCATGGCAAGCTGTATGTAGGGTGTCACCATTGTCAGTGGCTACCTCCCATCCTCTCAGTGAAAATGGTCCAGATGCTCTGTCACAGCACGGCTAATCAGCTGTTGGTTCTCGATCATGTTGGAATAGGATCCATTGATCCTTTTGCGTTTGTCATCATGCCCAGCAATCGCGAGTTTGAAGCTCGTCACAGCCATTCAATCCTTGAATCCTACTCGGAATACCACAGACAAGGTTTAGACCTTCCGGATCCTCAAGAGTGGCCGCCATCAATTCTAGCTTATACCACGAAGATTCTGATTAAGGAATCTAAGAGAAGCTCATTCAGTCTGATGTAGAACGGAGGTGGTTGTCAAGCACACGTTCATGGATCTGAGGAAGGTGATGAGTGTCACGGATCATCACCTTCTTCATGTTTAAGCGCGAATGAACATCTTAGATAGGAACAAGCGTGTTTAAATGGAAAACAAAGGTAATTGTATTAATTCATCGAGACGCTGCAGAGCTCCTCACCCCCAACAATAGAGTTTAGAGACTCATGCTGCAAAAAGGTACAAATTTCATATCTAAAATGTCATGAGATCCAAAGTAAATCTCTAAAAGTTGTTTAAATAGTAAACTAGTAACCTAGGTTTACAGAAAATGAGTCAACTATGATAGATAGTACAGAAATCCACTTCTGGGGCCCACTTGGTGTGTGCTGGGGCTGAGACTTAAGCTTTTCATGTGCCTGGGGCTGTTTTGGGCATTCCACGCCAGGTTGTAACCTGTTTCTGGCGTTGAACTCCAGCTTGTAACCTGTTTCTGGCGCTGGACGCCAGACAGCAGCATGATACTGGCGTTGAACGCCAGTTTACGTCATCTATCTTCGCGCAAAGTATGAACTATTATATATTTCTGGAAAGCCCTGGATGTCTATTTTCCAACGCCGTTGAGAGCGCGCCAATTGGACTTCTGTAGCTCCAGAAAATCTATTTCGAGTGCAGGGAGGTCAGAATCCAACAGCATCAGCAGTCCTTTTTCAGCCTAACTCAGATTTTTGCTCAACTCCCTCAATTTCAGCCAGAAAATACCTGAAATCACAGAAAAATACACAAACTCATATTAAAGTCCAGAAATATGATTTTTTCCTAAAAACTAATAATATTCTACTAAAAACTAATTAAAACATACTAAAATCTACATGAAATTACCCCCAAAAAGCGTATCAAATATCCGCTCATCAATACCTAATGGAGTTGTGGAAAACTTATTGGTGAAGGTGGAAGAATTCATTTTCCTTGTTGATTTTGTCATTTTAGACATGAAAGAAGAGGGACACAACTCAATTATCTTTGGGCGACCTTTCTTAGCCACAGCAAGAGCCATCATTGATGTAGAGAAAGGTGAAATGACCCTCATGGTGCATAATGAACAAATGATCATCAATGTCTTTAAGGCCATGCAATATTCCCCTGAGAGTGAAAAGCATAAGAGGGTGGAGATGATAGAAGAATTGTATGAAGAGCTGCTTGAAACACACGGTCAAGACACACAAGAAGAAGAAATGGAGACAGCCCAAGAGGTCTTAGAGGAACAAGTAACTGAAGTCTCCTGTGAGGGCAAGATGGATGAGAAGCCAAAACAAGAATTGAAGCCCCTCCCTCCTTATCTCAAATGTGCATTTCTTGGAGGAGAGGAGGATCTGCCAGTAATCATCAATTCCTCCCTAAACATGGAAGATGAATCAAAGCTGATTGAAGTGTTGAAAGCTCACAAGACAGCTTTATGATGGACAATTGATGATATTAAGGGCATAAGTGGTGCACGAATTTGTGATCATCAACAATGGCGCCAAAAACTTGGTAGCGCTCTCAAACGTGAATCACACTTAGTCACAACTCCGCACAACTAACCAGCAAATGCACTGGGTCGTCCAAGTAATAAACCTTACGTGAGTAAGGGTCGATCCCACAAAGATTGTTGGTATGAAGCAAGCTATGGTCATCTCATAAATCTCAGTCAGGCGGATAATAAATGGTGATAGAGTTTTCGAATAATAATAATAAATAAACTGAAAGTAAAGATAGAAATACTTATGTAGATCATCGATGGGAATTTCAGATAGGCGTATGAAGATGTTGTGCTCCTTCTGAATCTCTGCTTTCCTACTACCTTCATCCAATCCTTCTTACTCCTTTCCATGGCAAGCTGTATGTAGGGCATCACCGTTGTCAATGGCTACATCCCATCCTCTCAGTAAAAAAGGTCCAAATGCTCTGTCACGGCTCGGCTAATCATCTGTCGGTTCTCGATCATGTCGGAATAGAATCCCTTGATTCTTTTGCATTTGTCATCACGCCCAACAATTGCGAGTTTGAAGCTCGTCACAGTCATTCAATCCCTGAATCCTACTCAGAATACCACAGACAAGGTTTAGACTTTCCGGATTCTCATGAATGCTGCCATCAATCTAACTTATACCACGAAGATTCTGATTAAGGAATCCAAGAGATATGCGCCCGGTCTAAGGTAGAACGGAAGTGGTTGTCAGTCACGCGTTCATAGGTGAGAATGATGATGAGTGTCACGGATCATCACATTCATCATGTTGAAGTGCAACGAATATCTTGGAATAAGAATAATCGGAATTGAATAGAAAATAGTAGTAATTGCATTAAAACTCGAGGTACAGCAGAGCTCCACACCCTTAATCTATGGTGTGTAGAAACTCCACCGTTGAAAATACATAAGTGATGAAGGTCCAGGCATGGCCGAATGGCAAGCCCCCAAAATGTGATAGGAATTCGAATAATAGGGAGAAAGACCAGATATGTGGTCAAAAGACGACTAATACAATAGTAAAAAGTTCTATTTATACTAAACTAGCTACTAGGGTTTACAGAAGTAAGTAATTGATGCAGAAATCCACTTCTGGGGCCCACTTGGTGTGTGCTTAGGCTGAGCTTGAACTTTACACATGAAGAGGCTTCTTTTGGAGTTGAACGCCAAGTTGTAACGTGTTTTTGGCGTTCAACTCTAGTTCGTGACTTGTTTCTGGCGTTTGACTCCAGAATGCAGCATGGAACTGGCGTTGAGCGCCAGTTTACGTCATCTAATTATGAATAAAGTATGGACTATTATATATTTCTGGAAATCTCTGGATGTCTACTTTACAAAGCCATTGAGAGCGCACCATTTGGAGTTCTGTAGCTCCAGAAAACCCATTTCGAGTGCAGGGAGGTCAGAATCCAACAGCATCAGCAGTCCTTTGTCAGCCTTTTATCAGTGTTTTGCTCAGGTCCCTCAATTTCACCCAGAAATTATCTGAAATCACAGAAAAACACACAAACTCATAGTAAAGTCTAGAAATATGAATTTAGCATAAAAACTAACGAAAACATCCCTAAAAGTAGCTGGATCCTACTAAAAACTACCTAAAAACAATGCCAAAAAGCGTATAAATTATCCGCTCATCACAACACCAAACTTAAATTTTTGCTCGTCCCCAAGCAACTGAAAATCAAATAGGATAAAAAGAAGAGAATATACTATAAATTCCAGAATATCAATGAATATTAGTCCTAATTAGATGAGCGGGACTTGTAGCTTTTTGCCTCTAAACAGTTTTGGCATTTCACTTTTTCCTTTGAAGTTTAGAATGATTGGCATCTATAGGAACTTAGAATTTCAGATAGTGTTATTGATTCTCTTAGTTAAGTATGTTGATTCTTGAACACAGCTACTTTTATGAGTCTTGGCCGTGGCCCTAAGCACTTTGTTTTCCAGTATTACCACCAGATACATAAATGCCACAGACACATAGCTGGGTGAACCTTTTCAGATTGTGACTCAGCTTTGCTAAAGTCCCCAGTTAGAGGTGTCCAGGGTTCTTAAGCATACTCTTTTTGCTTTGGATCACGACTTTAACCACTCAGTCTCAAGCTTTTCACTTGGACTTGCTTGCCACAAGCACATGGTTAGGGACAGCTTTGATTTAGCCTCTTAGGCCTGGATTTATTTCCTTGGGCCCTCCTATCTATTGATGCTCAAAGCCTTGGATCCTTTTTACCCTTGCCTTTTGGTTTTAAGGGCTATTGGCTTTTTCTGCTTGCTTTTTCTTTTTCTTTCTATTTTTTTTGGCCAATTTTTTTTCTCAAGCTTTTGCTTTTTCACTGCTTTTTCTTGCTTCAAGAATCAATTTCATGATTTTTCAGATTATCAATTGCATTTCTCTTTGTTCATCATTCTTTCAAGAGCCAACAATTTTAACATTCATAAACAACAAGATAAAAAATATGCACTGTTCAAGCATTCATTCAGAAAACAAAAAGTATTGTCACCACATCAATATAATTAAACTAAATTCAAGGATAAATTCGAAACTCATGTACTTCTTGTTCTTTTGTATTAAAAACATGTTTCATTTAAGAAAGGTGAAGGATTCATGGAATTATTCATAGCCTTAAGACATAGTTACTAAATACTAATGATCATGTAATAAAGACACAAACATAGACAAACATATAGCATAAAATCGAAAAACAGAGATAAGAACAAGGAAGTTAAGGAATGAGTCCACCTTAGTGAGGGTGGCGCCTTTTTAAAGGATCAATGGTGCTTTTTGAGCTCGTTTATGTCTCTTCCTTGCCTTTGTTGCTTGATCCCTAGTGATTTTGGTGCTCCTATCCTTAGTTGCTCCCAATAATTATGTAGAGGAACATGTATCCCCTGAGGTATCTCAGGGATCTCTTGATTTGCAGTCAAATGCTTTACTACTGAGCTATGGATTCTTGAGATGAATCTCTCCATCTCCCATGACTCAAAGGTGGAAAAAATTTCTTTTGTCTTCCCTTTTCTCTCTTTTATTTTTTTTTTTTTTTGAGGTTTCTCTGGCCTTAGGTGTCATCAATGGTTATGGAAAAATAAAAAAGCTATGCTTTTACCACACCAAACTTAGAATATTGCTCGCCCTCGAGCAAAGAAGAAAGAATAGAGGGAGAAGAAGATATGGAGGAGAGGGAGAGATGTGTATGTTTCGGCCATATGGGTGGGATTGGGTGGGGAAGAGATGGATGGATGTGAGTGGTGAAGAGGTGATGGGGAAGAGAGATTGAGGTGATTGGTGAAGAAGAGAGAAGGTGAGTTGAGGTAGGTGGGGATCCTGTGGGGTCCACAGATCCTGAGATGATCCTGTCCTAAGGTGTCAAGGATTTACATTCCTGCACCAATAAGGCGTGTAAAATGCCCTCTGCATGCAATCCTGGTGTTTAACGCCAGATTGATGCTTGTTTTGGCATTAAACGCCAGCTCTAAGCTTATTCTGGGCGTTCAACGCCCATCTGCAGCATGTTTCTGGCATTGAACGCCAGCTTTCCTCAGTGTGCAATCCTGGCATTTAAACGCCAGATTGCTGCATCTTTCTGGCGTTCAACGCCAGATCCATGCTCTGTTCTGGCGTTGAACGCCAGCTAGATGCTCCTTATTGGCGTTTAAACGCCAGTAAGTCCTTCCTCCAGGGTGTGCTTTTTCTTCTGCTGTTTTTGATTCTGTTTTTAATTTTAGTTTTTATTTTGTGACTCATCATGATCATGAACCTAATAAAATATAAAAGAACAATAAAAAAAATAGATAAATAAAAATTGGATTGCCTCCCAATAAGCGCTTCTTTAATGTCAATAGCTTGACAGTGGGCTCTCATGGAGCCACACAGGTGATCAGGTCAATGTTGTAGACTCCCAACACTAAACTTAGAGTTTAGATATGGGGTTTTAACACCAAACTTAGAGTTTGACTGTGGGGGCTGGTGGACGAAATTGTGATCATCAATGTTGTATTCTTTGTTGTTGTATGGAATAATTATAATGGCTCTTTGCTATGTGTGGACACAACTCCGTTCAACTAACCAGCAAGTGTACTAGGTCGTCCAAGTAATAAACCTTACGTGAGTAAGGGTCGATCCCACAGAGATTGTTGGTATGAAGCAAGCTATGGTCATCTTGTAAATCTCAGTCAGGCGGATAATAATTAATTATGGAATTTGGAAAATCAAATATGTGTAAATAAACATAAAATAAAGATAAAGTTACTCATGTAATTCCATGGTGGGAATTTCAGATAGGTGTATGGAGATACTGTGTTCCTTCTGAATCTCTGCTTTCCTACTACTCTCATTACAGTTTTCTTACATCATTCCTTTCCATGGCAAGCTGTATGTAGGGCATCACCGTTGTCAATGGCTACATCTCATCCTCTTAGTGAAAATGGTCCAAATGCTCTGTCACAGTACGGCTAATCATCTGTCGGTTCTCAATCAGGTTGGAATAGAATCCTTTGATTTTTTTGCGTCTATCACTAACGCCCAGCCTTCAGAAGTTTGAAGCTCGTCACAGTCATTCAATCCCGGAATCCTACTCAGAATACCACAGACAAGGTTAGACTTTCCAGATTCCCATGAATGCCACCATCAATTCTAGCTTATACCACGAAGATTCTGATTAAGGAATCCAAGAGATATGCGCCCGGCCTAAGGTAGAACGGAAGTGGTTGTCAGTCACGCGCGTTCATAGGTGAGAATGATGATGAGTATTACGGATCATCACATTCATCAAGTTGAAGTGCAACGAATATCTTAGAATAGGAATAAAGAGAATTGAATAGAAAATAGTAGTAATTGCATTGAAACTTGAGGTACAGCAGAGCTCCACACCCTTAATCTATGGTGGGTAGAAACTCCACCGTTGAAAATACATAAGTGAAAGGTTCAGGCATGGTCGAATGGCCAGCCCCCCAAAACGTGATCAATAGTCTCTTAAGATGAAGAATAAAACAAAACTGAGACCAAAGATATCTAATACACTAGTAAAAAGTCCTATTTATAATAAACTAGCTACTAGGGTTTACATGAGTAAGTAATTGATGCATAAATTCACTTCCGGGGCCCACTTGGTGCATGTTTGGGCTGAGCTTGATCTATCCACGAGCTGAGGCTTCTCTTAGAGTTGAACGCCAAGTTGTAACGTGTTTTGGGCGTTCAACTCCGGGTCGTGACGTTTTTCTGGCGTTTTACTCCAGACAGCAACATGGAACTGGCGTTGAGCGCCAGTTTACATTGTCAATTCCCGAATAAAGTATGGACTATTATATATTGCTGGAAAGCTCTGGATGTCTACCTTCCAACGCCATTGAGAGCGCGTCATTTGAAGTTCTGTAGCTCCAGAAATTCCATTTCGAGTGCAGGGAGGTCAGATTCCAACAGCATCAGCAGTCCTTTGTCAGCCTCCTATCAGAGTTTTGCTCAAGTCCCTCAATTTCAGCCAGAATTTACCTGAAATCATAGAAAAACACACAAACTCATATTAAAGTCCAGAAATGTGAATTTAACATAAAAACTAATGAAAACATCCCTAAAAGTAGCTTGAACTTACTAAAAACTATCTAAAAACAATGCCAAAAAGCGTATAAATTATCCGCTCATCACAACACCAAACTTAAATTGTTGCTTGTCCCCAAGCAACTGAAAATCAAATAGGATAAATAGAAGAGAATATACTATAAATTCCAAAATATCAATGAATATTAATTCTAATTAGATGAGTGGGACTTGTAGCTTTTTGCTTCTGAACAGTTTTGGCATCTCACTTTTTTCTTTGAAGTTCAGAATGATTGGCTTCTCTAGGAACTTAGAATTTCGGATAGTGTTATTGACTTTCCTAGTTAAGTATGTTGATTCTTGAACACAGCTACTTATGAGTCTTGGCCGTGGCCCTAAGCACTTTATTTTCTAGTATTACCACCGGATACATAAATGCCATAGACACATGACTGGGTGAACCTTTTCAGATTGTGACTCAGCTTTGCTAGAGTCCCCTGTTAGAGGTGTCCAGAGCTCTTAAGCACACTCTTTTTGCTTTGGATCATGACTTTAACCACTCAGTCTCAAGCTTTTCACTTGGACCTGCATGCCACAAGCACATGGTTAGGGACAGCTTGAATTAGCCGCTTAGGCCTGGATTTTATTTCCTTGGGCCCTCCTATCCATTGATGCTCAAAGCCTTGGATCCTTTTTACCCTTGCGTTTTGGTTTTAAGGGCTATTGGCTTTTTCTGCTTCCTTTTTTTTCGTAAGCTTTTGCTTTTTCACTGCTTTTTCTTGCTTCAAGAATCAATTTCATGATTTTTCAGATTGTCAATAACATTTTTCTTTGTTCATCATTCTTTCAAGAGCCAACAATTTTAACATTCATAAACAACAAGATCAAAATTATGCACTATTCAAGCATTCATTCAGAAAACAAAAAGTATTGTCACCACATCAATATAATCAAACTAAATTCAAGGATAAATTCTAAATTCATGTACTTCTTGTTCTTTTGAATTAAAAACATTTTTCATTTAAGAAAGGTGAAGGATTAATGGAATTATTCATAACTTTAAGACATAGTTACTAAACACTAATGATCATGAAGTAGAGACACAAAACATAAATGAACACAACATAAAAACCGAAAAGCAGAAAGAAATAAGAACAAAGAATGAATCCACCTTAGTGGCGTCTTCTTCTTGAAGGACCAACAATGTCCTAAAGCTCTTCTATGTCCCTTCCTTGCCTTTGTTGCTCCTCCCTCATTGCTCTTTGATCTTCTCTTATTTCATGGAGAATGATGGAGTGCTCGTGATGTTCCACCCTTAATTGTTCCACATTGTAGCTCAAATCTTCTAAGGAAGTGTTGAGTTGTTCCCAATAGTTGTTGGGAGGAAAGTGCATCCCTTGAGGCATCTCAGGGATATCTTGATGATGAGCTTCCTCATGCATCTCTTGAGATCCGTGGAGGGTCTCTCTTGCTTGCTCCATCCTCTTCTTGGTGATGGGCTTATCCTCTTCAATGAGGATGTCTCCTTCTATGATAATTCCAGCTGAGTAACATAGATGGCAAATAAGATGAGGAAAAGCTAGCCTTGCCGTGTTGGAGGACTTATCGGCTATTTTGTAGATTTCATTGGAGATGGCTTCATGAACTTCTACTTCCTCTCCAATCATGATGCTATGAATCATGATGGCCCGATCCACAGTAACTTCAGATCGGTTGCTAGTGGAAATGATGGAGCGTTGAATGAACTCCAACCATCCTCTAGCCACAGGCTTGAGGTCCAGTCTTCTCAGTTGAACTGGCTTACCTTTGGAGTCTCTTTTCCATTGAGCTCCTTCCACACATATGTCCATAAGGACTTGGTCCAACCTTTGATCAAAGTTGACCCTTCTAGTGTAGGGGCGTTCATCTCCTTGCATCATGGGCAAGTGGAATGCCAACCTCACATTTTCCGGACTAAAATCTAAGTATTTCCCCCGAACCATTGTGAGATAATTCTTTGGACTCGGGTTCATACTTTGATCATGGTTCTTAGTGATCCATGCATTGGCATAGAATTCTTGAACCATTAAGATTCCGACTTGTTGCATGGGGTTGGTTAGGACTTCCCAACCTCTTCTTCGGATCTCATGTCGGATCTCCGGATACTCATTTTTCTTGAGCTTGAAAGGGACCCTGGGGATCACCTTCTTCTTTGCCACAACATCATAGAAGTGGTCTTGATGGCTTTTGGAGATGAATCTTTCCATCTCCCATGACTCGGAGGTGGAAGCTTTTGTCTTCCCTTTTCCTTTTCTAGAGGATTCTCCGGCCTTAGGTGCCATTGATGGTAATGGAAAAACAAAAAGCTTATGCTTTTATCACACCAAACTTAAAAGATTGCTCGCCCTCGATCAAGAGAAGAAAGAAGAGAAGAAGAAGAAGAAGAAAATATGGAGGAGAGTGAGAGATGGTGTTTCGGCCAAGGTGTAGAAGAGGGGGTCGTGTTGTGTGAAAATGAAGTAGAATGGAAGGGTATATATAGGGAGGGGAGTGGGTGTAGTTTCGGTCATTTAGGGTGGGTTTGGGTGGGAAAGATTTTTGAATTTTGAAGGTGGGTGGGGTTTATGGGGAAGAGTAGATGGATGTGAGTGGTGAAGGGGGTAATTGGGAAGAGAGATTGAAGTTGTTGGGAAGTGTGTTTTGGGGAAGAGTGTTATAGGATTAGGAGGTAAGGTGGAAATATGTTAGGTGGGGATCCTGTGGGGTCCACAGATCCTGAGGTGTCAAGGATTTACATCCTTGCACCAATTAGGCATGTAAAATGCCTTTGCACACCATTCTGGCGTTTAAACGCCGAGATGATGCACACTCTGGGCGTTCAACGCCCATGTGTAGCATGTTTCTGGCGTTCAGCGCCAGCTTTCCTCAAGGCACTTTCCTGGCGTTCAAACGCCAGGATGTTGCTTGTTTCTGGCGTTCAACGCCAGATTCATGCTCTGTTCTGGCGTTGAACACCAGCCAGATGCTTCTTACTGGCGTTGAATGCCAGTATGTCCTCCCTCCAGGGTGTGATTTTTCTATTTTTGATTCTGTTTTTAATTTTTTATATTTTTTTCATGACTCCACATGATCATGCACCTAATAAAACATAAAAGAAAAATAAAAAATAAAAAAATAAAATTAGATAAAAATTGGGTTGCCTCCCAATAAGCGCTTCTTTAATGTCAATAGCTTGACAGTGGGCTCTCATGGAGCCACACAGGTGATCAGGTCAATGTTGTAAACTCCCAACACCAAACTTAGAGTTTGGACATGGGGTCTTAACACCAAACTTAGTGTTTGGTTGTGGCCTCCCAACACCAAACTTAGAGTTTGACTGTGGGGGCTCTGGTTGACTCCGTACTGAGAGAAGCTCTTCATGCTTACTCTCTTTTGTCACAGAGGGGTGGCCATATGCCTTAAACACAAGGTAGTCCCCATTCAATTGAAGGACTAATTCACCTCTGTTAACATCTATCACAGCTCTTGCTGTGGCTAGGAAAGGTCTTCCACGGATGATGCACTCATCCTCTTCCTTCCTAGTGTCTAAGATTGTGAAATCAGCAGGGATGTAAAGGCCTTCAACCTTTACTAACACGTCCTCCACTAATCCATAAGCTTGTCTTAATGACTTGTCAGCCAATTGTAATGAGAACAAGGCAGGTTGTACCTCATTGATCCCCAGCTTCTCCATTACAGAGAGTGGCATAAGATTTATCCCTGACCCCAGATCACATAGAGCTTTTTCAAAGGTCATGGTGCCTATGGTACAAGGTATTAAGAACTTTCCAGGATCTTGTCTCTTTTGAGGTAAAATTTGCTGAATCCAGGTATCTAGTTCACTAATGAGCAAGGGAGGTTCACTTTCCCAAGTCTCATTACCAAACAACTTGGCATTCAGCTTCATGATAGCTCCTAAATATTGAGTGACTTGCTCTCCAGTCACATCTTCATCCTTTTCAGAGGAAGAATAGTCTTCAGAGCTCATGAATGGCAGAAGGAGATTTAATAGAATCTCTATGGTCTCTATATGAGCCTCAGATTCCTTTAGGTCCTCAATGAGGAACTCCTTCTTGTTTGAAAGACGTCCCAGGAGGTCTTCCTCACTAGGATTTTTGTCCTTCTCCTCCCTTGTGCATTCGGCCATATTGATCACATCAATGGCCTTGCACTCTCCTTTTGGATTCTCTTCTGTATTGCTTGGGAGAATACTGGGAGGAGTTTCAATGACTTTCTTACTCAGCTGGCCCACTTGTGCCTCCAGATTTCTAATGGAGGATCTTGTTTCACTCATGAAACTTAAAGTGGCTTTTGACAGATCAGAGACTAAGTTTGCTAAATTAGAGGAGCTTTGTTCAGAATTCTCTGTCTGTTGCTGAGAAGATGATGGAAAAGGCTTGTTATTACTGAGCCTATTTCTTCCACCATTATTAAAGCCTTGTTGAGGCTTTTGTTGATCCTTCCATGAGAAATTTGAGTGATTTCTCCATGATGAGTTATAGGTGTTTCCATAAGGTTCACTTATGTAATTTACCTCTGCTATTGCAGGGTTCTCAGGATCATAAGCTTCTTCAGAAGCTTCCTCTTTAGTACTGTTGGCTGCATTTTGCCATCCATTCAGACTTTGAGAAATCATATTAACTTGCTGAGTCAACACTTTGTTCTGAGCCAATATGGCATTCAGAGCATCAATTTCAAGAACTCCCTTCCTCTGAGGCGTCCCATTATTCACGGAATTCCTCTCAGAAGTGTACATGAATTGGTTATTTGCAACCATGTCAATAAGTTCTTGAGCTTCTGCAGGCGTTTTCTTTAGGTGAATGGATCCACCTGCAGAATGGTCCAGTGACATTTTCGAAAACTCAGATAGACCATAATAGAATATATCTAATATGGTCCATTCTGAAAACATGTCAGATGGACACCTTTTGGTCAGCTGCTTGTATCTTTCCCAAGCTTCATAGAGGGATTCACCATCTTTTTGCTTGAAGGTTTGAACATCCACTCTAAGCTTGTTCAGCTTTTGAGGAGGAAAGAATTTATCCAAGAAGGCCGTGACCAGCTTATCCCAGGAGTCCAGGCTATCTTTAGGTTATGAGTCCAACCATATTCTAGCTCTGTCTCTTACAGCAAAAGGGAAAAGCATGAGCCTGTAGAATTCAGGATCTACTCCATTCGTCTTAACAGTCTCACAAATCTGCAAGAACTCAGTTAAAAACTGGTAAGGATCTTCAGATGGAAGTCCATAAAACTTGCAGTTCTGTTGCATTAAAGCAACTAGTTGAGGCTTAAGCTCAAAATTGTTTGCTCCAATGGCAGGAATGGAGATGCTTCTTCCATCAAATTTGGACGTTGGTTTTGTGAAGTCACCAAGCATTCTCCTTGAATTATTGTTGTTGGGTTCGGCTGCCATCTCCTTCTCTTGTTCGAAATTTTCAGAAAGGTTGTTTCTGGATTGTTGTAATTTAGCTTCTCTTAGTTTTCTCTTCAGAGTCCTTTCAGGTTCTGGATCAATTTCAACAAGAGTGCCTTTTTCCTTATTCCTGCTCATATGAAAGAGAAGAAAACAAGAAAAGAAGAGGAATCCTCTATGTCACAGTATAGAGATTCCTTTATGTTAGTAAAAGAAGAAGAGAATAGAAGAAGGAAGAGTGAAGAATCCAAACACAGGGGGAGGAGTGAGTTTGGATTTTTGGATGAAGAGAGGTGAAGAGAAGTGTTAGTAAATAATTAATTAAATAGAATAAGAAAAGAGAGGGAGAATTCGAAAATTAATTTTGAAAAGGAGTTAGTAATTTTGAAAATTAAAGATAAGATATGATTAAAATTTAAATTTAAAACAATTAAAAAGAATTTTTGAAAAAGGGATGAGATATTTTCGAAAATTAGAGAAGGAAAAGTAGTTAGGTAGTTTTGAAAAAGATAAGAAACAAACACAAAGTCAAATAGTTAGTTGAAAAAGATGTTAAAGTCAAATTTGAAAAGATAAGAAGGTAAGAAGATAAGATATTTTAAAATCAAATTTTTGAAAAAGATAAAATTTTGAAAAAGATATGATAAAAAGATAAGATAAGAAAATAAGATAGAAAAGGTATGTTTGAAAAAGATTTAATTTTTAAATTAAAATTAATTACTTAACTAACAAGAAACTAAAAGATAGGATTCTAGAATTTAAAGATTGAACCTTTCTTAACAAGAAAGTAACAAACTTCAAATTTTTTAATCAATCACATTAATTGTTAGTGTAATTTCGAAAATTTGATATAAAGATAAGAAAAAGATTTTGAAAATAATTTGAAAAAGATTTTTGGAATTTCTTCGAAAATAATAAAAAATAAAAAAGATATGATTTTTGAAAAAGATTAAAAAAAAGATAAGATTTTTAAAATTGAAAATTTGACTTGACTTGTAAGAAACAACTAATTTTAAAAATTTTTGACTAAGTCAACTCAAATTTTCGAAAATTATGAGAAAAATAAGAAAAAGATATTTTTTTATTTTTGAAATTTTAATTATGAGAGAGAAAAACACAATTATGACCCAAAACTTAAAAATTTTGGATCAAAACACAATGCATGCAAGAACACTATGAATGTCAAGATGAACACCAAGAACACTTTGAAGATCATGATGAACATCAAGAACATATTTTTCAAAAATTTTTGATGCAAAGAAAACATGCAAGACACCAAACTTAGAAATCTTTAATGCATGGATTCTAACAAACGAAAAATGCATATGAAAAACAACAAACAACACAAAACAAGAAAACATCAAGATCAAACAAGAAGACTTACCAAGAACAACTTGAAGATCATGAAGAACACCATGAATGCATGAATTTTTGAAAAATGCAAGAAAAAAATTTAAAAGCATGCAATTGATACCAAACTTAAAATTTGACTCAAGATTCAAACAAGAAACACAAAATATTTTTTATTTTTATGATTTTATTAATTTTTTTGGATTTTTATTAATTTTTTCAAAAGTAAAGTTTGGAAAAACGAAAAAGAAAAGAAAAATTTTGAAAAAGATTTTTGAAAAATTTTTGAAAAGAAAATTACCTAATCTGAGCAACAAGATGAACCGTCAGTTGTCCATACTCGAACAATCCCCGGCAACGGCGCCAAAAACTTGGTGGACGAAATTGTGATCATCAATGTTGTATTCTTTGTTGTTGTATGGAATAATTATAATGGCTCTTTGCTATGTGTGGACACAACTCCGTTCAACTAACCAGCAAGTGTATTAGGTGGTCCAAGTAATAAACCTTACGTGAGTAAGGGTCGATCCCACAGAGATTGTTGGTATAAAGCAAGCTATGGTCATCTTGTAAATCTCAGTCAGGCGGATAATAATTAATTATGGAATTTGGAAAATCAAATATGTGTAAATAAACATAAAATAAAGATAAAGTTACTCATGTAATTCCATGGTGGGAATTTCAGATAGGTGTATGGAGATGCTGTGTTCCTTCTGAATCTCTGCTTTCCTACTGCTCTCATTACAGTTTTCTTACATCATTCCTTTCCATGGCAAGCTGTATGTAGGGCATCACCATTGTCAATGGCTACATCCCATCCTCTCAGTGAAAATGGTCCAAATGCTCTGTCACAGCACGGCTAATCATCTGTCGGTTCTCAATCAGGTTGGAATAGAATCCTTTGATTCTTTTGCGTCTGTCACTAACGCCCATCCTTCAGGAGTTTGAAGCTCGTCACAGTCATTCAATCCCGGAATCCTACTCGGAATACCACAGACAAGGTTAGACTTTCCGGATTCCCATGAATGCCACCATCAATTCTAGCTTATACCACGAAGATTCTGATTAAGGAATCCAAGAGATATGCGCCCGGCCTAAGGTAGGACGGAAGTGGTTGTCAGTCACGCGCGTTCATAGGTGAGAATGATGATGAGTGTCACAGATCATCACATTCATCAAGTTGAAGTGCAACAAATATCTTAGAATAGGAATAAAGAGAAATGAATAGAAAATAGTAGTAATTGCATTGAAACTTGAGGTACAGCAGAGCTCCACACCCTTAATCTATGGTGGGTAGAAACTCCACCGTTGAAAATACATAAGTGAAAGGTTCAGGCATGGCCGAATGGCCAGCCCCCCAAAACGTGATCAATAGTCTCTTAAGATGAAGAATAAAACAAAACTGAGACCAAAGATATCTAATACACTAGTAAAAAGTCCTATTTATAATAAACTAGCTACTAGGGTTTACATGAGTAAGTAATTGATGCATAAATCCACTTCCGGGGCCCACTTGGTGCATGTTTGGGCTGAGCTTGATCTATCCACGAGCTGAGGCTTCTCTTGGAGTTGAACGCCAAGTTGTAACGTGTTATGGGCGTTCAACTCCGGGTCGTGACGTTTTTCTTGCGTTTTACTCCAGACAGCAACATGGAACTGGCGTTGAGCGCCAGTTTACGTCATCAATTCCCGGATAAAGTATGGATTATTATATATTGCTGGAAAGCTCTGGATGTCTACTTTCCAACGCCGTTGAGAGAGCGCCATTTGGAGTTCTGTAGCTCCAGAAATTCCATTTCGAGTGCAAGGAGGTCAGATTCCAACAGCATCAGCAGTCCTTTGTCAGCCTCCTATCAGAGTTTTGCTCAAGTCCCTCAATTTCAGCCAGAATTTACCTGAAATCATAGAAAAATACACAAACTCATAGTAAAGTTCAGAAATGTGAATTTAACATAAAAACTAATGAAAACATCCCTAAAAGTAGCTTGAACTTACTAAAAACTATCTAAAAACAATGCCAAAAAGCGTATAAATTATCCGCTCATCAGGGGCTCTGTTTAACTCTACATTGAGAGAAGTTGTTCACGCTTCCTCTCATTACCAAATAACTTGGCATTTAGCTTCATGATGGCTTCTAGATATTGAACAACTTGCTCTTTAGTTACATCTTCATCCTTTTTAGAGGAAGAATAGTTCTCAGAGCTCATGAATGGTAAAAGGAGGTTCAATGGAATCTCTATGGTCTCTAGGTGAGCCTTAGATTCCTTAGGTTCCTCAGTTTGGAACTCTTTTTTGTTCAGAGGACGTCCTAGGAGGTCTTCCTGACTAGGATTCACGTCCTTCCCCTCCCTTGTGCATTCGGCCATATTGATTATGTCAATGGCCTTGCACTCTCTTTTTGGATCCTCTTCTGCATTGCTTGGGAGAATACTAGGAGGAGTTTTAGTGACTTTCTTACTCAGTCGGCCCACTTGTGCCTCCAAATTTCTGATGGAGGACCTTGTCTCACTCATGAAACTTAAAGTGGCCTTAGACAGATCAGAGACTAAATTTGCTAAGTTAGAGGTACTCTACTCAGAATTCTCTGTCTGTTGCTGAGAAGATGATGGATAAGGCTTGATACTACTGAGCCTATTTCTTCCACCATTATTAAAGCCTTGTTGAGGCTTTTGTTGATCCTTCCATGAGAAATTTGGATGATTTCTCCATGATGAGTTATAGGTGTTTCCATAAGATTCACCCATATAATTTACCTCTGCTATTGCAGGTTCTCAGGATCATAAGCTTCTTCTTCAGAAGATGCCTCTTTAGTCCTGTTGGATGCATTTTGCCATCCATTCAGACTTTGAGAAATCATGTTGACTTGCTGAGTCAACATTTTATTCTGAGCCAATATGGCATTCAGAGCATCAATTTCAAGAACTCCCTTCCTTTGAGGCGTCCCATTATTCACGGAATTCCTCTCAGAAGTGTACATGAACTGGTTATTTACAACTATGTCAATAAGTTCTTGAGTCTTTGCAGGCGTTTTCTTTAGGTGAATGGATCCACCTGCAGAATGGTCCAGTGACATCTTAGAGAACTCAGATAGACCATAATAGAATATATCTATCATGGTCCATTCTGAAAACATGTCAGAAGGACATCTTTTGGTCATCTGCTTGTATCTTTCCCAAGCTTCATAGAGGGATTCACCATCTTTTTGTTTGAAGGTCTGAACATCCACTCTAAGCTTGCTCAGCTTTTGAGGAGGAAAGAACTTAGCCAAGAAGGCCGTGACCAGCTTATCCCATGAGTCCAGGCTATCTTTAGGTTGAGAGTCCAACCATGCTCTAGCTCTGTCTCTTACAGCAAAAGGAAAAAGCATGAGCATGTAGACTTCAGGATCTACTCCATTAGTCTTAACAGTCTCACATATCTGCAAGAACTCAGTTAAGAACTGGTAGGGATCTTCTGATGGAAGTCTATGAAACTTGCAGTTCTGTTGCATTAGAGCAACTAATTCAGGTTTCAGCTCAAAATTGTTTGCTCCTACGGTAGGAATTGAGATGCTTCTTCCATCAAACTTGGACGTAGGTGTGGTATAATCACCAAGCATCCTTCTTGCATTATTGTTGTTGGGTTCGGCTGCCATATCCTTTTCTTGTTCGAAAATTTCAGCAAGATTGTCTCTGGATTGTTGTAATTTAGCTTCTCTTAGTTCCCTCTTCAGAGTCCTTTCAGGTTCTGAATCAGCTTCAACAAGAATGCCTTTTTCCTTGTTCCTGCTCATATGAAAAAGAAGAGAACAAAAAAGGAAAAGGAATCCTCTATGTCACAGTAAAGAGGTTCCTTATTGTTAGTAGAAGAAGAAAGGGAATAAGAGTGAAGAAGAATGAATAATCCAAATACAAGGTGAGGATAGAGGCAGTGATTTGAGATGAAGAGAGGTGAAGAGAGGTGTTAGTAAATGAATAAATAAATAGAATAAGATGAGAGAGGGAGAAATTTTCGAAAATAATTTTTGAAAAGGAGTTAATGATTTTCGAGAATTAAGATAAGAAATAAAATTTAAATTTAAATTTAAAACAATTAATTAATTAAGAAAATTTTGAAAAAGAGGGAAGTGATTTTCGAAAATTAGAGAGAGAAAAGTAGTTAGTTAATTGAAATAAATTTGAAAATCAAATTTGAAAAGATAAGAAGATAAGAAGATATTTTGAAATCAAATATTTGAAAAAGATAAAATTTTGAAAAAGATATGATATAAAAGATATGATAAGAAGATATGATTAAAAAGATTTAATTTTTAAAATTAAAATTGATTACTTGACTAACAAGAAACTAAAAGATATGCTTCTAGAATTCAAAGATTGAACCTTTCTTAGCAAGAAAGTAACAAACTTCAAATTTTTTAATCAATCATATTACTTGTTAATATAATTTTCGAAAATAAAGATAAAATTAAAAAAAAAAGATTTTTGAAAAATATATTAAAAAAAAATAAATTTCGAAAATTAATAAAAAATGAAAAAGATTTGATTTTCGAAAAAGTTTTGGATAAGATTTTTAAAATTTGAAAATTTGACTTGACTTACAAGAAATAACTAATTTTAAAAATTTTTGACTAAATCAACCCAAATTTTTGAAATTTTGAGAGAAAAAAGGAAAAGATATTTTTTATTTTTGAATTTTTAATTATGAGAGATAAAAACATAAAAAATGACTCACAACATGAAAATTATGAATCAAAACACATGATGCATGCAAGAACACTATGAATGTCAAGATGAACACCAAGAACACTTTGAAGATCATGATGAACATCAAGAACATATTTTTGAAAAAAAAATTTATGCAAAGAAAACATGCAAGACACCAAACTTAGAAATCTTTAATGCTTAGACAATATGAATGCAAAAATGCACATGAAAAACATCATACAAGAAGACTTACCAAGATCAAACAAGAAGACTTACCAAGAACAACTTCAAGATCATGAAGAACACTATGAATGCATGAATTTTCGAAAAATGCAAGAACAATATGAATATGCAATTGACACCAAACTTAAAAGTTGACTCAAGACTCAACCAAGAAACACAAAATATTTTTTATTTTTATGATTTTATAATTTTTTTTGTATTTTATTTTATTTTTTTCGAAAAAACATATAGGAAAAAGAACATAAGAAATTCAAAATTTTTAAGAAAAATTCCAGGAATCATTCAATGTTTAGCCTAAAGCTCCAATCCAAGGGTTGGACATGGCTTAATAGCCAGCCAGCTTTAGGATGGAATTACATGCATTGTGGTGATTAGTTGAAGCCTCAGTCCAAAAGAATTTGGATATGGCTTTACAGCCAGCCAGGATTCAACATGCTTCGTGAAACTCTAGAATCCATTCTAAAAAATTCTGAAGCCATAGAATAATTTATTTTCAAAATTTTTTTGAAAATAGGGATAAAATTTTGAAAAATTTTTTAAAAGAAAATTACCTAATCTGAACAACAAGATGAACCGTCAGTTGTCCAAACTCGAACAATCACCGGCAACGGCGCCAAAAACTTGGTGCACGAAATTGTGATCATCAACAATGGCGCCAAAAACTTGGTAGCGCTCTCAAACGTGAATCACACTTAGTCACAACTCCGCACAACTAACCAGCAAGTGCACTGGGTCGTCCAAGTAATAAACCTTACGTGAGTAAGGGTCGATCCCACAGAGATTGTTGGTATGAAGCAAGCTATGGTCATCTCGTAAATCTCAGTCAGGCGGATAATAAATGGTGATAGAGTTTTCGAATAATAATAATAAATAAACTGAAAGTAAAGATAGAAATACTCATGTAGATCATCGATGGGAATTTCAGATAGGCGTATGAAGATGCTGTGCTCCTTCTGAATCTCTGCTTTCCTACTACCTTCATCCAATCCTACTTACTCCTTTCCATGGCAAGCTGTATGTAAGGCATCACCGTTGTCAATGGCTACATCCCATCCTCTCAGTGAAAAAGGTCCAAATGCTCTGT
The DNA here is from genome assembly GCF_014773155.1 of Arachis stenosperma. Taxonomy (NCBI): domain Eukaryota; kingdom Viridiplantae; phylum Streptophyta; class Magnoliopsida; order Fabales; family Fabaceae; genus Arachis; species Arachis stenosperma. The sequence continues at coordinate 40,928,110 of NC_080377.1, forward strand.
CACGGCATGGCTAATCATCTGTCGGTTCTCGATCATGTCGGAATAGAATCTCTTGATTCTTTTGCGTTTGTCATCATGCCCAACAATTGCGAGTTTGAAGCTCGTCACAGTCATTCAATCCCTGAATCCTACTCGGAATACCACAGACAAGGTTTAGACTTTTCGGATTCTCATGAATGCCGCCATCAATCTAGCTTATACCACGAAGATTCTGATTAAGGAATCCAAGAGATATGCGCCCGGTCTAAGGTAGAACGGAAGTGATTGTCAGTCACGCGTTCATAGGTGAGAATGATGATGAGTGTCACGGATCATCACATTCATCATGTTGAAGTGCAACGAATATCTTGGAATAAGAATAAGCGGAATTGAATAGAAAATAGTAGTAATTGCATTAAAACTTGAGGTACAGCAGAGCTCCACACCCTTAATCTATGGTGTGTAGAAACTCCACCGTTGAAAATACATAAGTGATGAAGGTCCAGGCATGGCCGAATGGCCAGCCCCCAAAATGTTATAGGAATTCGAATAATAGGGAGAAGGACCAGATATGTGGTCAAAAGATGACTAATACACTAGTAAAAAGTTCTATTTATACTAAACTAGCTACTAGGGTTTACAGAAGTAAGTAATTGATGCAGAAATCCACTTATGGGGCCCACTTGGTGTGTGCTTGGGCTGAGCTTGAACTTTACACGTGAAGAGGCTTCTTTTGGAGTTGAACGCTAAGTTGTAACGTGTTTTGGCGTTCAACTCTAGTTCGTGACGTGTTTCTGGCGTTTGACTCCAGAATGCAGCATGGAACTGGCGTTGAGCGCCAGTTTACGTCATTTAATTACAAATAAAGTATGGACTATTATATATTTCTGGAAAGCTCTGGATGTCTACTTTCCAAAGCCATTGAGAGCGCGCCATTTGGGGTTCTGTAGCTCCAGAAAATCCATTTCGAGTGTAGGGAGGTCAGAATCCAACAGCATCAGCAGTCCTTTGTCAGTCTTTTATCAGAGTTTTACTCAGGTCCCTCAATTTCAGCCAGAAATTATCTGAAATCATAGAAAAATACACAAACTCATAGTAAAGTCCAGAAATGTGAATTTAGCATAAAAACTAATGAAAACATCCCTAAAAGTAGCTGGATCCTACTAAAAACTACCTAAAAACAATGCCAAAAAGCGTATAAATTATCCGCTCATCAATAAGCCCTGCCATCTGCATGCACAAAATCTTGCTGGAAGAAGATTCAAGACCAATGGTGCAACCTTAGAGGAGATTAAACCCAACCATGAAGGAGGTAGTCTAGAAGAAAGTAATGAAATTGTAAAATGATGAGATTATCTATCCAATCTCTGACAGTCCATGGGTAAGCCTAGTTCAAGTGGTGCCAAAAAAAAAGGGTGGAATGACTGTCATCACCAATGAGAAGAATGAACTCATTCCCACAAGAACTGTAACAGGGTGTAGGATGTGTATTGATTACAGAAGACTGAATGAGGCCACAAGAAAAGATCACTTCCCTCTCCCTTTTATTGATCAAATGCTTGAAAGATTGGCTGGTCATACTTATTACTACTTCTTGGATGGATATTCTGGATACAATCAAATAGTAGTAGATCCCAAGGACCAAGAAAAGACTTTCTTCACATGTCCATTTGGAGTCTTCGCCTACAAGAGGATGCCTTTTGGGCTATGCAATGCTCCAGCAACCTTTCAAAGGTGTATGCTCTCCATTTTCTCTGATATGGTAGAAAAATTCTTAGAGGTCTTTATGGATGATTTTTCTGTCTTTGGTAACTCTTTTGATACTTGTCTGTAATATCTAACCCTTGTTTTGAAAATATGCCAAGAAACTAATTTGATGTTAAATTGGGAAAAATGCCACTTCATGGTACCTGAGGGAATTGTTCTTGGGCATAAGGTTTCAAGCAAGGGTATAGAAGTTGACAGAGCTAAGATAGAGATTATAGAAAAACTTCTTGTCCCTGTCAATGTAAAAGCAATGAGAAATTTTCTTGGGCATGCTAGGTTTTATAGAAGATTCATCAAGAATTTTTCAAAAATAGCCAAACCACTGAGCAATTTGCTAATGGTTGATAATCCTTTCATCTTTGATGACAATTGCAAGCATGCCTTTAAAACTTTGAAGAAGAAACTCACTACAGCACCAATCATCACACCCCTTGAATGAGGACTTCCTTTTGAACTTATGTGTGATGCAAGTAATGTTGTAATTGGTGCTGTATTGGAGCAAAAGAAATTCAAGCTACACCATGTCATATATTATGCAAGCAAGGTGTTAAATGAAGCACAAAAGAATTATACCACCACAGAGAAAGAGCTTTTGGCTATTGTGTATGCATTTGACAAATTTAGGCAATACTTGATTGGATCAAAAGTTGTAGTCTATACTGATCATGCTGCTCTCAAGTATCTCATGTCTAAACAGGATTCCAAGCCAAGGCTTATTAGGTGGGTACTGATGTTACAAGAATTTGACATTGAGGTGAAGGACAGGAAAGGAAGCGAGAACCAAGTGGCAGACCATTTGTCAAGGTTACCACAAGAGGCCAACCAAGATACACCACAACCAGTGAATGAAAAGTTCCCAGATGAACATCTTCTCCAGATACAGCAAGCACCTTGGTTTGCTAATATTGCAAACTACAAGGTTAGCAGAAAGATTCCTCAAGAGTTTACCAAGCAACAAGTGAAGAAGCTGTGTAATGAAGCCAAGAAATTCTTGTGGGATGAGCCATTCTTGTTCAAGAGGTGTCCAGATGGGATGATTAGAAGGTGTATCCCTGAAAATGAGATGAGAGACATATTATGGCACTGCCATGGTTCAACTTATGGTGGGCATTTTGGGCCAGAAAGAACAGCAGCTAAAGTGCTTCAAAATGGATTTTATTGGCCAACTATATTCAAAGATGCCAGAGAGTTTGTGCACCAATGTAATGAATGTCAAAGAGCTGGAGAGTTAACAAAGAGGATGAAATGCCTTAGAACTTCATTTTGGAACTGGATCTGTTTGATCTCTGGGGTATGGATTTCATAGGCCCTTTTCCCCTATCCTATTCCCTCAAATACATTCTGGTAGCAGTGAAATATGTATCCAAGTGGGTAGAGACCATCATAACAACTGCCTGTGATACACGAATTGTTCTTCAGTTCCTTAAAAGACACATCTTCACCAGATATAGAGTGCCTAAAGGCCTTATCAGTGATGGTGGCAGCCATTTTTGTAACAAACAAATGGAAAAACTGCTCTACAAATATGGAGTAATTCACAGTGGCCACACCATATCACCCTCAAACTAATGACCAGGCTGAATTGGCTAACAGGGAGCTAAAAAGAATCTTGGAGAAGACAGTTGGAGTCACAAGGAAAGACTGGACAAGAAAATTGGATGATGCCCTGTGGGTGTATAGAACCGCATTCAAAACCCCAATTGGAAAGTCACCCTTTCAGCTAATCTATGGAAAATCATGTCACCTTCCTGTGGAGCTAGAACATAAAACTTACTGAGCCACTAAGCTCCTTAATCTTGACTCTCAAGCAGCAGGAGAGAAAAGGCTATTGCAACTCAATGAGCTGGATGAATTTAGATTGGAGGCTTATGAGAATGCAAAGATATACAAGGAAAGAGCTAAAAAGTGGCATGACAAGAAAATCTTGAAAAGGGAGTTCAAACTAGGACAACAAGTACTCTTATATAACTCCAGGCTCAAGGTTTTTCCTGGAAAACTCAAGTCCAAATAGACTGGTCCCTACTTGGTGACAAAGGTTATCCTTTATGGGAGCCTTGAACTTCTAAATGAAGCTACAAACGACATATTCACAGCAAATGGTCACAGAGCCAAGCATTACCTGGGAGGATCTTGGAACAAAGAAGAAAGCATCCATGAGCTGGGATGAACAAGGATGAAGGACGTCAAGCTAATGACAATAAAAAAGTGCTTGTTGGGAGGCAACCCAACCTGAGGTAGTTTTCTTTCATAGCTTTTTCAATAAAGATTCAAGAGTTCCCCTGTATTGCAAGGAATTAAGTTTGGTGTTGCACACCAAAAAGAGTATAAAAAGGGTGAATGTGTAATCTTAAGTTTGGTGTCCCACCTAGATTTGATGGAAAGACACTATAACCCTTTGAAGAACATCAGGAGTCATAAATTCCAAAGCAACCAGGAAAATCTCCTGATAGCTGCTTGAGTTTTGCTTTTGCTAATTTATTTAATAAAATCACAAGGTTTCATGCATATGATTAAGCTTACTATGGACAGTAGCAAGGAACTAAGTTTGGTGTTCCCACACCAAAGTAAGTTCAAGAACCTATAACAATTCATGTATGCTAACCATTTTCTTAAGTTCTTGGGGTACAAGCAACTTCCAATGATTATGCAGGAAAGCATTCAACCTCTTGAAAGAATCATACATCATCACCAAAAGAAATACAAAAGTCATTGATGATGATGACAAAAGGAAAGCTGGAAAACATCTCCAAAAAGGTTGTATTGTCATTTAATTCCTTTTGCTTTGAAATGTTCCAAATTAGAAGTTTCTGTATACCCTGCAACTTAGGCTAATTAGTGCAATTTCTGATGTCTGCTAAATATTCTAGTATAAGTGTCTATTTCATTTTCATCTGCTTGAATGTTTGTCTTGTACCCCCTTTTGCATAATAAAAGAAAAGGTCAAATCAAAAGCTGTAAAAGTCCAATATGGTAGACATTAGACTAAGGACGTTGGTAATTGCTTGATTAGTTGGTAAGCTCAATAATAAAAGCAGCAAGGTAGAATGTCTCTTTCAAGTATAAACTTAGTTGCTGCTATGAATCTTTGATGAATAAATGTCCTTAAAAAAAGCAAGAAGAGAAGAAAGAAAAGCCAAGAATTGGCAACAAACAAATGAAAGTAACAAAGAATAAAAGCTAGACACCAATAGCTTGGACCTTAAGACACATGCCTGTGGTGTTTTTGTACTAGGATCTACTTGGATGATTAGGTTCTAAGGAGTGTTTCAACACTTGGTAACTTGGGTTAACTAACCCGGGATTATCAACCAAAAATCCACTATCAAGAGCAACCTCGTTACAAGACATTTGGTGACCCAAAGAGATGCTGGGCACCAATATTCTTAAGAAGAATTGTAAGCCAGGTGTCTGTAGTGAAGAGGTGTTGATTAAAAGTTGAGCCAAAGAGCTGATTCAACACTTGACATTGAGCTACAATTGAAAAATAAGTTTCTAAAGCAAAGGGAAAGAAAGAAAAATCTAACAAGGATCAATAAAGACTAAGGTTTCATATCAATAACTCTAGTTAACACTTAAAGGGGCATTTCACATCTGAAAGTTGATAATAATTGAGCTGCATTCTGTCTGCATAAAACCCCATGAACCAAATTCAAGTATCTGCTAAATAAGGACATACATGCTTATCTGTTTTCACCCCTTTATCTTGTTTTACTGCTTGCTTGGGGACAAGCAAGATTTAAGTTTGGTGTTGTGATGACAAGTCATCTTATGCTCGTTGCACAAGCATTTTTCACTAGTTTTTAGTAGATTTTATGCACTTTCTTGAGCAAGAAGTAAGCAATTGGATTGAAAATTCATGTATCTCCTAAGTCAAGTAAACAAGGTTGTTTATATGCTTTTTCATAAGGTTTTGTACTAATTTTAATAGATGTTATGAATAATGCAAATACCTCATGATTATAGCAAACTTTGAGGCATTTTATTTGATTGATTGTAGGAGAGAATGAAGCAAGAAAGAAGAAGAAAAAGCAGAGGAAGAAGCAAAGCAGAGGAAGTAACGTTAGTGGCCAAGTTATCCCACCAACGTTGCCTCAAACGTGGGGAAAGAGCTGAGCTTTGATGCCAATGTTGGAGGAAACGTTGGCAAGCCAACGTTACCCCCAACATTTCTAATGAAATGTGCTTTCTGAAAAATGGAAAAATTACAGCGACGCGTACGCATTCTATGCGCACACGCGTGGATAGGCCAACGTTGGCAACGTTGAGTCAAACGCTGATGCCAATGTGCGCGATCTGATTTCCAAAATCTCAATTTTGAAAAAGAGTATCGACGCGCACGCACAGGCAACGCGTACGCGTAAGCTGAAGTTTTGATAATCCACGCACATGCGTATGGTACGCGCACGCGTGGATAGAGCGACGTTTGAGGGAACGTTGCCACTCAAACGCTGGGTCCAACGCCTTCGAAAAATCTTTTAAAACTGGAATTGGGGGATTTGCATCCATGCGCACACGCAGGTTACGCGCGCACGTGGATGTGTTTTCTGACCCCAAACACGCAAAAGCGCAGGACATGCAAACGCGTAGAGTGGTATTTTGCACCATCCACGCGTATGCGTGAGTCACGCGTACGCGTGGATAGGTGAACCTTGGCGCTCCAACGTTGAGTCAAACGTTGATGACAGCAACCAAAAGCCATTTTTTTACAAGGACGTTTGACTCAACGTTTGCCCAAAAACGTTGACTCCAACTTCAATACCAGAAAGGCACAATTGGCACACTCCCCTCCTCGATTGGTTTAGGCACCAATCCAATCAACTCCAACAAAGATCAAGAGGCCCAATCCAAGAACCTGAAGGCTAAATTGAAAGTGTATAAATAGAAGGAAATTTGATTTAGAATCGGAGTTAGTCAATAAGGAGTTTCAGCATAGTTAGTTACAGATTTGATGTTTTTTTCTCTTTGTATTTTCTTCTACACTTCTCCCTAAAACTTTCTACTTTTTGGTTTTACTTGAGCAATGATGAAAACCCCAATTTTATTAGGGGGAGGAGCTCTATTGTAATTCCAATGAATCAATGACATTCTTCTTCTTCTCAATTCATTTCTGTAGCTATTGGATATCTTCTATTTTGATTTAGAATTCTTCACTCTGGGAGCAGGTTGAATCAATTGAATGCTTGTGTGAGCCTCGGAAGGGGAATCACTTGCATTAGAATTGGAGCTCTATCCTTCACTACTCTCTTGATCAACACTATTCGGGAAGAATTGAGATCTTGAGAGTTAGTGTGGCTTATGGATGAGAGATTTGCACTTAACCTCTTCTCATGACAATTAGATAAAGGAATTGGCTAGATTGATTGTGATTAGAGAGATTGGATTACCAAGGAATTGGGATCCAATCATTTTCAATCCGCCATAGATCTACTCACATGAGTGATGAAGGAGTTGAGACACAATTGATTCATGAAGGATTAGAATATCTCTGATCCCTGATGAAGCACTTTCTCTGATTTTCTTCATTGAAAACTTCTCTTACTTCCTTTTTCGAATTGTCTTGCTATTTAAATCCCTACACCCGATTTCCTTTATAATTCATGCAATTTAAGTTTCCTCGCAATTTAGATTCTGCAATTCTACTTTCTTGCACTTTATAATTCAGCAATTTAAGTTTCTTGCAATTTAAGTTTCAGCTCTTTTAAATTTCTTGCACCTTAAGATTCAGCAATTTAAGTTTCTTACTATTTAAGTTTCAGTTAATTTACATTCTGCAGTTTAGATTTTTGCAATTTACATTCTGCTTGATCAGACTTCACTCAATTCATCAACTATCAGCTTAACTAAATTTATCATCTAACTAAAGTTGCTTAGTCAAATCAATCCTCGTGGGATCGATCTCACTCTTGTGAGTTTTACTACTTGATGTGACCCGGTATACTTGCTGGTGAGTTGTGTGGAATCGATTTTCCCCCATCAATAGCTCATATGATTGGTCATGTTAGTCATTTTGTTTAAAATCCAAGAAGAGAGCATTAGAATACTGTAAAATGGATAATGAGATATCTTTGTAATACTTCTAGCATAAAGTTTTGTTATGGAAGTGAGAAGCCTATTCTAGTTAGTTATACTGACTTAGACATGGCAGAAGATAATGATTCTAGAAGGTCCATTTTAGGCTTCTCGATCAACTTTGTGGGTGGAGCTATGTCTTAGCAATATAGATTGCAAAAATGTGTTCTTTTGTCTAATACAGAGGCCGAGTTCATTGACGTTACCGAAGCATGCAAGGAGATGCTTTGGATGAAGAAATTCTTGAAAGAACTGGGGTTTGCTCAAGAGAGGTATGTGTTGTTTTGTGATAGTCAAAGTGTTATACATCTTGGTAAAAACTTTACTTTTCATTCTTGATCCAAATATATTGATGTGAGGTATCATTGGCTATGTGATATTTTGGATGCTGAGTTATTGGAACTTGAATTACCAAGATAGAAGTTTGAAGTTTGTTGCTTAATCGTTGGATTGGTGGTTACCTCCACTTAGTCCTAAGGGGGAGATTTGTTGGGTTTTTGGACTCCCTTCCTATGTGGAGAAAAAGTCCAAAAGTATCCAAGTCCATGGTTCTCTTGGCTGAGAGTGAAGTGACTGAGGGTGAGTTAGGATTGTAAGAGAGATATCTCATTTGTGACAAAACACCAAATACTAGAGAGAAGAGAAGAGAGAAAGCATTTTCGCACGTACACAAAGCTGTCTCTATAAATTAGTCATTGTGGATCGAGCTCAAATTTGGACAATGTGTTCCAGACACCTAGTTCTTCGTTTTCACTGTTCAGACCTTCAATACGAGATCTGTAGTTGGAGATATTGGTCACGCATCAGCAGCTATGTTTTGTGGTATTTTCATCTTCTTGGATTTTGTTTTATGAGCTTTGATGCTTGGGTTGTTTAGCTTGTTGTATACATATTTTGTGCAGTAAATTGTGACTCTCTTATACCCTATTTTGATCATAGTGAAGTTATTTACCTGGTTTTTGTGACTTGTGATTTTTACTTCTCACATTGAGAAAGTTTTCCACGTTAAAAATCTTGGTGTGTTCTTGTCTCTATTTATGGATTTTCTATGCATTTTTTCGCTGGTATTGGTGTGTTATTGATGCTGCCATTTATTTGTTGAATGTGTGTTATTGCTCCTCTAATTCTTGCAAGTAGCGAGTTGTGTATTTTATTCATATCAGATAGTTAATCGACCAAGAAGGGATATGATTGGCTCCTGACTCACAGCATGGCATTAGATCATTCCCCTATTTAGAAATGGCTATGAAAATTTCACATCTCAGGCCAAAGAAGATAAAGCTCATGGGGTGGCTAAGCATGCACTCTGATGCCTAGGCATCTTTAGTTATTTTTAGGTTTTTTTTTAATAGTTTTCTTAGGCTTAAATCAAAGTTCTTAAGTTTTAGTAAAGTTTTTATGACCAATCATATGTTTGGAGTTTTTTTAGATTGATTGTGTTTTTAGAATTTATTTTTAAGTAATCAAGATAAAAAAATTTAAGAAAACACAAGTGCACTCCCAAGAAAAGAGACATAAAGCTGGCCTCAAGCTTTAGAAGGCCACGCCCAGCGCCAGCATAAGGAAGCCCAACGTCAGGAACATGCACTCAACTCTAGAGCCACCATGCCCGGTGCCTTGTCCTCGAAGCCTAGCGCCCAATTTGGCGTCCAACTCCCTCCATCCAAGCCCAGCGCCTTCGTGACCTAGGAAGGCCGAAATGGGCTGGTGCCCAACTTTGAGAAGTGGTTCCTAACTCCCAACTTTGGAGCCCCACTTCAAGTGATTTTTCAACTCTCATAGATCCAGAATTCATCAAAGCCCAACATTAGTGGATCAAGCTCAACGCCAAGTCCAATGGCCATTCCAAGAAGCTTTAAACTCAACCGCAGATTCAAGACTCAATTGATTAGTTAGCATTAACTTCTTCTAAAAAGACAATATTTGGTTGTTAGGATTTAGTTCTAGATTAGATTTGAATTATTATTTTGAATTTGAATAAGTTGTTATCTTATTTTTCGGATTTAAGAAGATAAGATTAGTTTTTAGATTTTGGAAGTTAGGAAGCTAGGATATAAATAAGCAAACAAGGTTCACAGGAAGGGGATTCGGAATGAGTGATCCGTGCATCCTTCATCTCATTAGTTTATGTTATTTTCTTCTCTATCATGAGTAATTAAACCTCCTCTGTTAAAGGTTAAGAGTTTTATTTGATTTTATGGATTACTAATGTAAGTGTTTTCTTTATTTTAATTCATGCTCTTCTACTTTTTCAAGATTGAGTCATTCTTCATCTTTAATGGTTAGAAGTATTAGAAAATGTTCTAATTCTGTCTTGGACTCTGTTATTACTTTGAAAAATTTAATATCAGAATTAGCTTGAAACTCTTTCTCATGATTTTCAACTTTACTAAGAATAGTATTTTGAAAGTTATGTGACTTTAAATCGAAACCGTGCTTAACCTGGCGATTAATTAATTTAAGAGAAATTGAATTGCCAAGGAATTAGAATTTGGTTATAGATGATTTGCCGTGAAAATATTCTTGCATGAGTCAAAGTAGAAAAATATAAGCATTGCTTTTTCTAAGAGCTAAACATCTCCGAAGCTTTTAACATCTCATTCACTGGTTACTTTCCCAACTTCATAAACATTCTCTCGTTCACAAACAACACTTTTCTTCACTGTTCTTTGCTATTTTGAGATTCTGTTTCAAGATTCACAATCTTCTTGCCAAGGTTTGATTGATCTAATTAGAGATTCAATTAGACATTGCTTGATTCAATCTGTTAATCCTCGTGAGAACGATATCCACTTACCGTAGTATTACTTAAAGTTATTTGGTACACTTGCAAATATACGAGCATATCAATTTTGGCTCATCACACTCAACTCTCTCGACTGTGGCTTTTCGGCACCGTCAGGACCTTGTCCCTTTAGATCTTTGCCAAAGATAGCAGGTGTATCTAGAATCATTTCTCCATTACTTCATTTCCTTAGGGACATTGAAAGTGTCAAACCGGTCTGGTTTAATTTGAGATTTTCATCCCTTATCTTTCTGGAACAAGACATTAACTTTTGGGTAGAATTGGGCTTCGGCATGAGGGATCCTTGCACTTTTGTAGGTAGTATTCGGTGTGTTGGATGGATAGAAACAATTAAGTTTCCAATAACTCAACTAATTATGTTGCCGAGGTAGCATACTGAGCTCAATTGCTAATGTAAAACCTGAAATTGGCCCTCAATTCGGTTTCTTATTTGAACTGCTACCCTGTCCCTCCCTCTTGGACTTGCCTAGATAGTAGATTCTCCAAGCTAAACTGTGATGGAAGCATCTTCCTGGAAACACAGAGTAGATTATGGCTCTGTTTTGCATGATAGTTATGGTAATTGGATTCGTGGTTGTTTAAGGAAAGTTCCAGGTACAAGTGGTATGGATTTTCAGACCACAATTTACTGACAAGTGCACCGGGTCGTACCAAGTAATAAACTCAGGTGAGTGAGTGTCGATCCCACGAAAATTAATGGGCTAAGCAAACAATGGTTGATTAATTGTTCTAGTTAGACAAGTTGAAATGAGAGTTTTGAAAATCAAATAGCATAAAAGATGGTAAATTAAGAAAAGCAAACAGTGAATGGTTGAGAAAATTGTATGATAATAGAGTTAAGGTTTTAGAGATGTTTACTTATCCGAATTAATATTCAATGTCGACTACCTTGATCATGCAATGATTTAGTTTATGGCAAACCCTACATGATTGGATTCCTATTCTTAGGCAATTCAATCTCCTCTAATCTAACCAACCGTCAATGTTCCTTGATCAATAAATTGTACTAGACGGTTAAGTTCAATATCTGATTTATAAGCCACACAAACCCTAAGAACCCAAAAATGATGCAATTATATGTCACGTATCTCATTAAGTCCAGATAATTAAGGAGTTGTGAGAAAAGGTTTCAAGCTGTAATTCTAATGATATAACTTTTTCAAAATTCAAAAGAATTCAAGTTATATTAGAGTTATTTTCCAATACTCACTAATCCGTAGAATGAAGAACGAAACCAATTCTTAAACATGAATCAATGCATTAATCAAGAGTAGAAGAATAAATAATTATTAATCCAGCAAGGTAAACAGAGCTCCTAACTTTAACAATGGACGTTTAGTGGCTCATAGTGCAGAGAAAACCCTAAGAGAGAAAAACTGTAAATTGCGAAATTAAAATTAGGAGAAGAGAAATCTCCGCGAGAGCGAATCTCTATCCTATTTATAGTCTTAATTGAAATTGATTTGAAACTTAAATTAAAACCTATCAAATCTTTTTTAATTAGTTATTTGATTTGAAATCAAAATCTAAGACCTTCCGTTGATTCTTGTTGCATGCGTGGTGGCCCTTCAAAATATTGCTCTCGGCGCTAAACACCGGTGATTGGGCGTTTAGCTCCATCCTTACAGATTGGTCACACGCATTTCAACGTCCCTGGCACTGAACGCTGGTGACTGAGCGTTTAGTGCCACTAGTCCAAAAACTTTTGCACATTTTACGAAGCTGTCGGGGCTAAACGCCAAGTCGTGGCGTTTAGCGCCACCTGTCCCGTGATAAATTGGTCTTGTTAAGCTCTTGCAGTCATACGTATTGCGCCAGTGATGCGTATACATGTATGATGCATACGCATAAGCCTCCTTTGCTTCTTCAAGCATCTTTCACCAATTCTTCATTCGAATGCTACCTGTAATCAACAAATAGCGACAGAAATTCAAAGTAGAATCCAATGGGGGTATAATCCATTAAAATCCTCTAAATCAACAGAATACCATAAAAATCATATAAAAAAGATACTAATGATGCTCACGAATCAACAAGCATTCTTCATGTTGAGCTCTAGGCATTTGGCAAGGGTTGTTTGTTGCTTTAGAGGCTGACATCTTGCTCCTGATTTGTGAGACTAACTCCCGGAGGACTTTGGATTGGTATCCTGTTGGAGAATCCATCATGAGAATGTTGAAGCTAACTTAATCCAGCGTATTTTCAAGCTGAAACAGCTATAAAGGCGATCGATGCGGTTTGAACTAGTTGGAATGGAGGCCAATATGGCAGCGTTGGCAGCAGATTGGATGGGAAAGAAAGAGGCCAGAGAAGACTCAGCCTCTTCGTGTTGGTTGCAACCTCCAGATCCCATGCATCTGATTTTGCAAAGGGATATGCCTCGGTAGCCTTGAACTGAGCTTGTTCCTGTTTACTTTCCTTTCTTTTTTTTTTTTTTTTGTTCTTTCTTTTACCCTCACCAAAAAGAAATCTACACATCATGTTAAGAGAAAATCGGGAAGCATTATCCTTGAAAAGGCAGACTACTTTGGAGTACTTTTATTTCAAGCATTCCCATGTAAGCATAAGGTAAGCATTTTACTATAACCCAGACTATCCAAGACAAAATTGAACTAAGTATACACATTAGACTCGAATTAGATAATCCAGTAACATCTACAATTCGATGATCATCAACTCAAAATGAATAATCCTTCAAATCAGATTTTGAGTCACCCAGTTCCATGTCTGCCAAGCACTCTTCCTCAGTAAGGGGTGGGAGTTGCCTCGTCTTGCGCTTCATATTGTGCTTGTGCCACTCACTCTTGTGGTGTTCTCGGTACTGCTTAGAGTCCTCAAAAGAAACATTGCATGTGATGCACTTGTTTGCCTTTTGTTGTTGCATCTCAGGAGGCGGCCTACTCGTAGATGAAATTGTTTGCTTTTGAAGTTTATCATTCAATTCAAGCACATGTTCGCGAGTTTCTTTGGCCAACGGTGGAGGCATTTCCTCATAGTCATCATTGTATTGTTCTACTTGGGTATCCCCATCCACATAAAGAGTGTGTGTAAGAACCTCAAATCTTCCATGCACGTTGTTCACAACGAAGTCATGACAATCCTTATATAGACCAGGTTCTAATTCAAAGATCTGCAACCCAATCAGAAATCATATCAATTTTCCTCCAGATTTTAGCATACTCAAGATTAACCATATACACACAACAGAACCTGAACTAAACTAACTAGGTCTCACAAGACAAGATTTTGAGAATCAGACATATATCTTAATGGTACAAGGATAACATTCATCTTTAGATTTTAAATGGCTTTCAAATCAAAATGAAGAAAAAAGTATAAATAAATGGTGTGGCCACACCGACCTGACAGAAAAAAAAGAGATTGGAGACAATGTACTGTACAATTTTGTTGTTGTTGTTCTTAATAATAAGGATAATACAGGATTGAGATAAGAGTTCCCCTAGGCAAAAGGAAAGGGAAAAAAAGAAGGGATTTATCTATAAAACATAGCTTTTCAATATCTCAACATATATGACGGTGTGATGGAAACCTTATTCCATGCCATTCCATTCATCAATCATCACATACCATCAAAACAACCTTATCCAAACATAGGTTTTGCTTCAAGATATACTTTGCCAAGACTAACCAAGCATAAATTGAAACACATACCAAACTTGTTTGTAAGAATTGAAGGATAAATAAAAACTTACAACAGATAGCTGACCAGAAGATCCTTCTTTAGAAATAATGGTAGACTTCCACTCATTCAGCTTCTCTAAAAGGGCAGGCACTTCCTCCTCAGGAGCAGCAACTCGTATTCTTAGTGGACATCGTTTTATAGGGTAGTGCTTTTGAAGCTCCTGAATCAACTCCAAAGCCTGTAAAAACAACAGGTTCCACTTTCACTAATTACCATAATTATAAAATGGAACCAGCTTGACTGCTTGACAATTAAAAAGTAAAGATGAAACAATGATGCAAAAGACCCCTGACCTGCTTCTTGGAACTGCTATTTGGATCAACAGCAAAATGAATATCCCTCATGAGACGCTCAATCATGCTAATAGTGTAAGGGTGCTGCGTCTCAGGATTGTATGTCTTTTGCATCACAATGGTGGCAATATCTCTGAACTGACTCGACAGCAAGGATTCCCTTTCTTTCCCGGCAACCTGAAGTTCCCCTTTCTTCAAAACCTGCAACCAAAACACAGCATTTTATTAGTCACTCATACACCAAACATTTTTTTTCCTTGATTATTATTATCGTCATTTTCTTTTATCTGACCTCTAAGCATATCTTGGTCTGATCATCAGTCCCAAAAGCAGCAATTAAATCCTTTGACTTGGCAAGAACTCCTTTGGAAACATTGGAATAAACAGTATGTGACTGCAACACTTCGTCCAGGTCCTTCTCCCTGTTATTGCAAAACAAATGTAATACATCATCTGTTTTCAACATTATTAATTTTCCATTTCCAAAACGAATCATAAAGTTTCTCCATAATTTTCAACTTATTACTAATTTCAGCATTACAAACAAAAAAATTATTTTCAGTGCCTCATGTACAAGATCCTGAAACAAAAACACACCCATGTGTTCACGGTTTTAATCAGCAGAATTAAGAGGAATTAGCTACAAAAGTGAGGATGTTTGTGGAACTCACTTGCTCTATTTACAAAACTCCTCCCTTTCACCTTCAGTTTGGATATTGCTTTTGAGACAGAAACCAAGACACACAAACTCATTTGCTATGGAGTGAACAGAGACACAAATTTTCTGTATTTCCTAACAGAGAGGACTAGAAATATCCAAATGTAGCCTTGTAGAACCAAACCCGTATTGGGACTACATCTAAAGTGCCACTACAGTTGCATTACATTTCCATATTTTCAGACAATTATATGTAATCAACGTACGATAACCCCAATTTAAAACCATATGCAGTAGTAAGATAAGTAGAAGGGTAGCTTACACGCCGGAACGCCAAGCGAGGACGGTATTAGGGTAGCAGGCGATCTCAAAGCGCATGCCGTGCTTCTTGAGTCGCACGACGGCCACGTTGGTTAGCCTCTTCTGCCCTATAGGCTGCACCAGCGTTCGCGACATCTCTCCAATACAATACAATATGTATCTGTCTACCTATCTTTGACTATCTATTCCGACTTCGTTGTTAGTTCTGTAAAGACCGATTGATCATCAGAATAATATAATATATGTTTGCGAGTGCAAAAACGATTCTAGGGTTCAAGAACTGGGCAGATGATGGCGGGGGCGCTACCTGAACATAAGCCTGCGTTGGCGGAGGAAGGAAATGGACTCTGCGGCGAGAAGAAGACTCGAAGAAAAACGATAATCGGCAGCGGCAAGAAGCTTGTGCCGACGGCTGAGGTGGTGCCAAACTGGTAGGACCTGGAAGAGAAGACGGTGTTGTGTTGATTTTTGAAAGAAGGGAGAGTCAGGATTAGTTTGGTAAAGTTTTTAATTTTTAAGAATAGTTTATAAAAATTAATTTTTAAAAGTTAATCTTTTAAAACTTGTAATAATTGTGTTTAATAAAATAAATTAAAAATAATTTTAATAGGTATAAATAATAATAAGTATGTTTCATAAAATAGTTTTTAAATTTTAAAAATATTATAATAGATATTAATATAAAAATTAAATTTAAATATTAATTAATATATAAAATTATATTAATTTTTTAATTTTAATAAATATAAAATAATTTTAAAAATACTTTTAGCTTTTTAAAACTGCAAGTATAAGTATAAGGTTATGAATTTTTTATTTATTAAATATAAAATAAAATATTTATATTTTTAAAAAATATAAATATCTTTTTAAAAAATTTTAGCAAATTAAATTTCAATGTACGGTGCAAAAAAATATCTGAAATAAATAAATTTTAAAGAATTAGTAACATAACAAGTTTAATTATCTGTGTCATGCACGTAATAAGATTAAAATTATAATTTTAAATTATTTTTTTAAAATTAATTTAAATTATAATAATTTGATTAATAAAAAAATAATATGTTATGCATTGTTTGATTTTTTTAATCTAGTGTTAATTGGATTAACTCTAAAATAGTTATTAATTGGTTTTAATAATCTAATTTCTTTAATAAATCAAACATATATATCATAAATATAATATAGTAATAGTCAAATCCACCAACAAATATATTTGCTATTATCACAATATAAAACAAATTAAATATAAAAGCTATTAGCAATTATAAATCTATAAAATTGCGCTTCTTTGATTCGTGGAAGGGTTTACTTATCAAATAAACTTAAAATATGAATAAAAAATATTTATAAAATGGACCTAGCATTACTTGAAAGAATCATGAAAAATAATCAACTTATCTTATCATCCATGAGAATCATTTTTATGTAAGTCGTCTTGTTCTTGTCAAATTTGGATGGGACTTTTCATAACCTTATAATTCTTACCTTTATTTTTCAAATTTTTTCATTACATAATCTACCATAGGTAATACTGTTGATAAAATCGTAGTTAGTAGCCTTTAGGTATGAGAAATAATAAATAAAAAAAATCTATGTCTGAAGTACGAATTTTCTAAAAGATAAATAATTATAACAATTCACTATTAATCATTATATATATATATATATATATATATATATATATATATATATATATGATAATAATTAGCAAATATTTTCAATGGAGATACTTACTACAATTAGGTGAAATTTATTATGCCATTATATTTTATTAACCTTTATGATTAATTCAATAGAGATACTTACTCAATATATATGTTATCGACATTAATTATATATATGCCAATATGTTTAAGAAAGAGCTAAAAGAGGAGATATAAATATATATAATATTATTGCTATATAGGAAGCATACATAAATTACTACATTTTTTTATTATATTATACAACTTAAAATAATAGTATCATGTTATTATTAATTCTAGATACTTGCTATAATTATATCAAATTTAATTACAACTCTAAATAAATAAAATAGATAACATTCAATATTCTTTTTTTTTTCTTTTTGACATTCAATATTTACTGTAATTATAAAAAGTAAAATAATTAATGAAAAAATATGAGCATAAAATAAAATCTACTTAATATACTAAAACTGGGTTTTCTCCCAACTACTAAAGGTGACGTGTCGATCTCTCATACCTCCGTTTTCCCTCCAAAACGAATAAAATTTTTTCTATTCTAAATTATTTAATTGTAATTATATTATAATTAATACTAAATGAATAATATATAATAATACTAATTTGGCAACATATCTTCATTATAATTATATCAAATCAATATTTAATGCACTATTAAACTACTTATCAATTATCAATTAAAAATACTTTTAATAATTTTAATGATAATAATAATATCAATAATAGTAATAATAATAATAAAAAATCTTTGTTACCCGATTCACGTATATCAAATAATTTTTCTAAATTATTTTATAAAAAATATCTTTAATATAATTATATTGTAATTAATATTTAATGAATAATATATAATTATACTAATTTAGAAACATATCTTCATTATAATTGTATCAAATCAAAATTTAATGCATTATTAAAAAATTACCTTAATAATAGATAATTTACATATTTATTTTTGTTTTACTAAAGTCTATCCTGTGGTACATGAATCTAAATTTAAGAGTCAATTCATAATTTTATATTTAGTGTTTTTTTTACTACTTCATAGAATAAGAATGTATTCTTCATTTTTTTATTGAAGTTGATCCTTTTAAGGTACAATTTATAATTTTTTATAATATTTTTTATATACTCATTCTATTATATTATTCTTTTGATAATTTTTTATTTGTTGTTACTTTAAGTTATTCTTATCGTCTAATGTTCCAGTTCGATTGTCTTTTGCTACGATCATTTACAATGCATCACATCCATGAAATACCTCATCGAGTTGTCTTCACTGATTCGGGTTCCAACTACATAGATGTAAGCGTTCAAAGAAGAGGCAATAGTCTCTACTTTACCGAAGGATGTAAGCGTTCAGTTTTGCTAAATTCATGACAAATTCATATATACAATTTCAACGATTGGTAATATATTTAAATTTTTTTAGTTTAAGCGGTTCATTATTAGAATAATTTTTTTAACATATTTTGATTTTTTTCAGAAATTACCAGCTTTCTTTTGCATGCATGCAATGCCATTGAGGGGAATAAGAGTTAGTTTGGTTTCTCGATGTGGTAATTCTATACCTTGCCGCATTGCATGGATATCAGATGATGAAACTTATCTAACAAGAGGATAGTCTGATTTTGCACGAATTCTAAATATTGAAACTTACGATGTTATTTCAGTTGGTTGTCGTTACAAAAATGATTCTATACTATACGTGATTAAGGACTAGAATATGTTCAATATTGTTTAGGTAATTTGGTTTTACTATTAGTATTTGATTAAATTATAATTATAGAATTTTAAATTATTGCCTCAATTTATATATTATGATTATTTTTTGTGGATATACTATTTTTAAATAATTTAATAAAATGAAGTAGTGTCAAATATTATTAAGTTTATTTTTATCCTTTATTTTTTTATTTGTATTTTCATTATATTTAACAAAAAATGAACCTACACATATATTAAATCATTGACCTAAAGACAATTTATTTGCCAATAAAAACAGATTTTATTTATAATTGGAATAAAATTTATTTGCCAATAATCGGTGAATAAAATTGAAATTACACCCGTGTCATATAATTATAATTGATTAATTGGTATAAAATGAAATTATACCCGTGCCATAAGTAATAATCTAAATAATTATATCTTAACAAAATATAATTTGAAATAATTTATAAACAATTATCTTAACAAAAATAATGATTTAATAATTGATTTAAAAATCAATGCAAAAAATAATTATTAATAATAGTATTATTAACTGGGCAAATAATATAATTTCAAATTATTACTTGAAATATAAATAATATATAAAAATCTATTGAGTAAATCAATGATTTTGCACCTTAATAATTTGACAATTATTACTCAATTAACCAGTTAATTGAATTAGTAATAACAATTTTCAATTTTAAATTTTGTATATTAAGTAGTTATTAAAAACTGGGTAATAACGATTTACATGGAAAAATCATTAATAAATTCAATTAACCATATAGAAGATAATATACTAACATTTTTAGTATATCATTTATGGCAAGCAAAATTATTTCCTCAGATTTTCTATTAAAATTGAAATTAGTAATAGTTCAAAAAAAGTTTATTAATAAAATTACTAATAGTCACATTTTTATAGACACGATATATGTTTTCTATATATTATTTTAAAAATATAATGAAACATGAATAATGAATGAGTATGTTATTTCTTCGACTAGCTAATTAATGCAAAATTGAGTACCTTTTTTTATTCGATTGAGGTCATATTCTGTTTGGTGAAAGTTTTAATCACCTTAATTAAATCCTGTCTTTGTGCCTTAACTTATACAAGTAGTAATATGTTACATATTATTTGGTATATCTAAGTAGTTATTTCTCATAGTGGAGATGTAAAAAATCATATTAAGGTTTATTGCCAAATAATTAGTGGATGAATAATAGTAGATTATATTATTTTGGAAAAGTATTTTCATTATAATTATATCAAATTAATATTTAATTATGATAAAATATGTTAATTATAATTATATCATAGAATTATAATAATTACGATATTTATGTTATATATTTTAATCATTTATGTACGTAAATAATTAGAAATCAATCAAATCAAATTATCACGGTAAATAATATGTTGTATATTATTACGGGAAATAATCCGTAGATAAAATTGAAATTACACCCGTGTCATATAACTATAATTGATTAATTGGTATAAAATGAAATTATACCCGTGTCATATAATTATAATTGATTAATTGATACAGTGTTGTTTCATGTATATATTTTGCAGGTATCAAAGGATAGCATTGAATTGTTATTCAGTAGGTTTAAATTATTTATTGTTTATTACAAAACTTTCTGCGTTAGGATTCTCTATTAATTTATTCTTCATTTTGAGCTTATTTTGATATTTTCTTACTTCACAGTAAACCAACATATAAAATTTTGTTGGTAGATTTAAGTATTACTAGATTATTTATGGTCATATCTACTTAATCTACTTAATATACTAAAATTGGGTTTTTCCCCAATTAATAAGGGTGACGTGTCGATCTCTCGTGAGCCTGTTTTCCCTCCAAAATGAATGAAATTTTTCATATATTCTAAATTATTTTATAAAAAATACCTTTATTATAATTATATTATTATATTATAATTAATATTTAATGAATGATATATAATTATACTAATTTAGAAACATATCTTCATTATAATTATATCAAATCAATATTTAATGCACTATTAAACTACTTATCAATTATAATGCGTAATTACTGTACATAATAAAAAATTGCCTTAATAATAAGTAATTTACATATTTATTTTTGTTTTACTAAGGTCATTAAATAGTGTTTTTCTGTGGTACATGAATCTAAATTTGAGAGTCAGCTCATAATTTTATATTTAGTATTTTTTTAACTACTTCAGAGAATAAGAATGTATTCTTCGTTTTTTATTGAAATTGATCCTTTTAAGGTACAATTTATAATTTTTTATAATATTTTTCATATACTCATTCTATTATATTATTCTTTTACTAATTTATTAATTGTTGTTACTCTAAGTTATTCTTATTGTCTAATGTTCCATTTCAATTATCTTTTACCACAATCGTTTACAATGCATCACATCCATGAAATACCTCATCGAGTTGTCTTCACTGATTCAGGTTCCAATTACATGGATGTAAGCGTTCAAAGAAAGGACAATAATCTCTACTTTACCGAAGGATGGTTGGATCTACTCACCTATTATGACCAACCTACTGGAATGTGGTTAAAGTTAGTTTTATTGGGAGGAGCTCGATTTTTGATTGAGGAATTGCATCTATGGAACTTTATAGGGCAAGTTCAAGTTCCATCCCCTCCATGCTTTTTATGCCTGCCCGAAAATCTTCGAAGTGGAGCACATAATGAGATTGAATTCCCTCAGTTTAAGTTCAGTTTTGCTAAATTCGTGACAAATTCGGATATGCAATTTCAACGATTAGTAATATATTTAAATTTTCTTATTTTAAGTTGTTCATTATTAGAATAATTTTATAACATATTGGGATTTTTTTTCAGAAATTACCGGCTTTCTTTTGCATGCATGCAATGCCATTGAGAGGAACAAGGGTTAGTTTGGTTTCTCGGTGTGGCAATTCTATACCTTGCCACATTGCATGGATAGCGGATGATGAAGCTTATTTAACAAGAGAATGGTTTGAATTTGCACGAATTCTAAATGTTGATATTTGCGATGTTATTTCAGTTGGTTATCGTTACGAGAATGACTCTATACTATACATGACTAAGAACTAGAATAGATTCAATATTGTTTAAGTAATTTAGTTTTAATATTAGTATTTGATTAAATTATAATTAGAAAATTTTAAATTATTGCCTCAATTTATATATTATGAGTATTTTTGTGGATGTACTATTTTTAAATAATTTAATAATTAATAAAATGAAGTGGTGTCAAATATATTGTTTAAGTTTATTTTTATCCTTTATTTCTTTATTTGTATTTCATTATATTTGACAAAAAATCTTTACCTAAACATATAGTTTTCGTTGACCTAAACACAATTTAGTTGCCAATAAAAACCGATTTTATCTATAAAAAATAATGAAACATGTATCTTTTAATATTATATTAATATAGTAAGTAGACATTATGATATAATAATATCTTTAATTGTATTATAATTAGTTCATAAATAATGTATAATTATATTATTTTAGGAAAATTTTTTTATTATAATTATATCAAATCAATATTTAATTATGATAAAATATGTTAATTATAATTATATCATAAAATTATAATAATTACGATAGTTATGTTATATATTTTAATCATTTATGTAAGTAAATAAACTAGAAAACAATCAAATCAAATCATGACGGTAAATAAATAATATAGAATAATATTATACATTTAATTACATTATAATTAGCTCATGAATAATATATGAATATATTATTTTAGGAAAATATTTTTATTATAATTATATCAAATTAATATTTAATATATTATTTAAATTTATTTTTTATATAACAATAATATTATATATTTATATATCACTTTTTTAAACTCATTCTTACAAATATTGACATATAATTAATATAGATAACATATATATTTAATAAATATCTTTATTAAATTAATTATAACGATTAATATAAGATAATCTCATAAGTATAACCTAATTATAGCAAGAATTTTCATAAAAATAATTGACTACTAATTTGAATATAATTGATATATTTAAATTGATACAACCGATAAGATTGAGAATATATAGTAATTATAGCAATTATTATATCAATTATAATAATAATTCACGTGACTTCGTATATAGTAATTTTTGAATTATAATTTTCACATAATTATACTTGAATATTATTTAATTTTAGATGTTTTATAAGTAATATTCATTATCACATGAATTATCATCATTACTCAATAATAATAATAATTTCAAATTTATATAATTGATATAATTGATATAGTTCTAATTCTCATTCTCATTCATATGTAATAATTTTATTAGTATGTATTCACAGTTTTAATCAATATATAATAATAATATTATTATTATATGGACATAAAATTAATTAGTTAACAAATTGAATTTAGCTTATGGATTTTTATTTTCTACTCAAATTTTTAATCATTAGTGATTTTATTTTTTATATTTACAGTAAATTTTGACTATAAAAAAATTAGTTTTAATTGTTTCCTATTTTATTTATTTACAGTCATAATTAAATTTGATATAATTATAGTAATATAAAGATGCTTCATATATAGCAATAATATTATGAAAATATTATTGCACGATTGTAGAATAAAAAATAATTATATATATAAAACGAAATAATTATAATAAAAAAATTAATACATGTGATTTAAATGTTTTTAATAGCCAGTAACATGGAGTAATATAATTCATATATTTTTTTATTTATGTATATGTATATAATTATTTATGTATATATATATATATAATTATTTAACAAAATTAATATATATGTATATATAAATAAAAAAATTATTATAATCTCTGAAAATTATACATGAATTTTTTTTCTCAAATAAATTTATTCTAATTATATTACAATTAGCTCATGAATAATGCATCGATATTTT
The DNA here is from genome assembly GCF_014773155.1 of Arachis stenosperma. Lineage (NCBI taxonomy): Eukaryota > Viridiplantae > Streptophyta > Magnoliopsida > Fabales > Fabaceae > Arachis > Arachis stenosperma. Next base: position 40,952,063 of record NC_080377.1, read on the forward strand.
TAATCATTCTAATTATATCAATTGATATAGTTCTAATTCTCATTCAAGTGCAATAATTTTATTAGAAGATAATTGATGTACACATTAATAGTGACCCATTTAATTTGATATCAATTAGTGAATAATAATAATAATAATAATAATAATAATAATAATAATAATAATAATAATAATAATAATAATAATAATAATAATAATAAATTCTACACGGTACATGCATTATATTTTAGAAAGGTAAAATATATTTTAAAAAATTAGAGTATTAATAATCAATTATGATTAATATCAATATCAATAATTAATTTTTATAATTATTTTTTGTATTACTAAAGGCTACATATAGTGTTTTTCTTTTTTGTAGAATAAAAAAGGTTGTGATTCATAACATTTTTGTAAAATTATATCGTATGGACATAAGATTAATTAGATAACAAATTGAATTTTAATTAATATGTTTTATTTTCTACTCATATTTTTTCATTAATTATTTTACTTTTTATATTTACAATAATATTGAATGTAAAAAAGAAAAAAAATAATATTGAATGTTATCTATTTTATTTATTTAGATTCATAATTAAATTTGATATAATTATAGCAAGTATCTAGGATTAATAATAACATGATAATATAATTTTAAGTTGTATAATATAATAAAAAAATATAGCAATGTATGTATGTTTCCTATATAGCAATAATATTATATATATTTATATATTCATCTTTTAGCTCTTTCCTAAAAATATTGGCATATAATTAATGTCGATAACATATATATTTAGTAAGTATCTCCATTGAAAATATTTGTTAACTATTACAGTGTATAATTAGTGTGTGTATATATATATATATATATATATATATATATATATATATATATATATATATATATATATATATATATATATATATATACAAAGATTAATAGTGAATTGTTACAATTATTTATCATCTAGAAAATTCGTACTTCAGACATAGAACTTCTTCTGTTTATTATTTTTTATACCTAAGGGATACTAACTATGATTCTATCAACAGTATTACCTATGATAGATTATGTAATGAAAAAGTTTGAAAAATAAAGACAAGAATTATAAGGTTATGAAAAGTTTCATTCAAATTTGACAAGAACAATACGACTTACATAGAAATGTTTCTTATGGATGATAAGGTAAGTTGATTATTTTCCATAATTCTTTCAAGTGATGCTAGGTCCATTTTATAAATATTTTTTGTTTATATTTTAAATTTATTTGATAAATAAATCCTTGCACGAATTAAAGACAGTGCGATTTTATAAATTTATAAGTGAGTGCTAATAGCCTTTATATTTAATTTATTTTAGAGTGTGATAATAGTCAATATGTTTGTTGGTATATTTAACTATTACTATATTATTTATGATCACATTCAGTATATATGTCTGATTTATTGAACAAAATAGATTATTAAAATTGATTAATAACTATTTCAGAGTTAATCCAATTAATACTAAATTTTAAAAAAAATAATGCATAACATATTATTTTTTTATTAATCAAATTATTATAATTTAAATTAATTTTAAAAAATAATTTAAAATTATAATTTCAATCTTATCACGTGCATGGCACGGGTAATTACACTTGTTGAGTATATATATCTGATTTATTGAAAAAAGTAGATTAAATAACTATTTTATAGTTAATACAATTAATACTATATTAAAAAAAGAAAAACAACGCATACAAGTTATTTTTTTATTAATTAAATTATTATAATTAAAATGAAATTTAACACAACAATTTAAAATTATAATTTCAATCTTATCACGTGCATGGCACGGGTGATTAAACTTGTATATTAATTAAAATTTAATTTATTATCTAATTAATTTTTTATCCATACAATATAACTTTACGAAAATGTTATGAATCACAACCTTTTTTATTCTATAAATAAAAATACTATATGTAGTCTTTGGTAGTACAAAAATAATTATAAGAATTAATTATTGATATTGATATTTATCACAATTGATTATTAATATCCTATTTTTTTAAAAATATATTTTACCTTTTTAAAATATAATGCATGTACCGTGTAGACCTTATTATTATTATTATTATTATTATTATTATTATTATTATTATTATTATTATTATGAAATGGGTCATTATTAGTGTGTGCATTAACTATCTCCTAATAAAATTATTGCACTTAAATGAGAATTAGAACTATATCAATTAATATAATTAGAATGATTAAAAATATTGATGATTGATAAGTAGTTTAATAACACATTAAATATTGATTTGTAATAATTATAATGAAGATATTTTTTTAAATTAATATAATTATGCATTATTCATGAGCTAATTGTAATATAATTAGAATAAATTTATTTGAGAGAGAAAAAAATTCATGTGTAATTTTCAAAAATTATAATAATTTTTTATTTATGTTTACATATATATTCATTTTGTTAAATAATTTTCTATATATATATATATATATGATTATTTTTTATTCAACAATCGTGTAATAATTTTTTATTTTTTATATCTATATATATTCCTCAATCCAGGCTCTATTTATACGCATATTAACAGTTTTTTTCTAATAGTGATGTTTTAATTCAATTTGAATTATAATTAATTGATTGATAGAAATTATAATAAATTGTATGATATTTAAATAATTAACCAAATCAATTAGTTGATATAATTAATTTATTATAATAAATTAAATTTAATGAGTTAAAAGAAATAAATCAAAAAACACTATCATCAGAAACATGTCACGACATTTTTATCATTAAGTGCATAAATTTAATTTTTATATAATAGAATAGATATTTACAGATTATTATATTAAGCACAGATTAAAAAAAATACACTAAACAAAATAAAAGTATCTACGGTAAAATATAACCTAAAAAGTCACTTAAATTAAAAAAAAACCTATGATGAATTATAATAAATCTATATATGAGGAGTAAAAGTAAAATAAATAATTAAAAATAAATTAAAAATAACAATTAAAAAAAGTAAAAGAAGATAGAAAAGATCATGTGTGGAGTAGATAAAAAATGTATTGCAATAAAAAATTAATATAATTAATTAATACAAAGGATGAAAGAGAAAAATCAAAATATAATCTTACTAAAAAAATTTCAGAAAAAATATTTTAAAGAAGAACCTATTAATCAACTTTTATAAAAATATTACAAAAAATTTAAATTATCTTTAAATTAAATAATACCCTTAAGAATTATTAATCAAAATAAATAAAAAAGAATTAATATAAAACAAAATCATAGAAAATATTAACAAAATTAAGATAAAAACAAAAATAAAAAATTATAAATATTTTACCTGAAATATAGAATAGAGAGAAAGAAAATGGATATATAAAATAATAAGATAATAAATTGAATTAATTGAGGTCATTTATTTCATTGCTTTATATATTATTTATTAAATAATTTAATATTTATCTCGATCAAATTAAATAATAAATTAGTTATAATTAATTTAGTTTAATGAATAAAAAATTAAAATAATTTGATATTTACTCTAATTAAATTAAATATTTGAAGTTATGACTAATATAATTTAATGAATCAAATAAAATATTAAATAATGAAATATTTATCCTAATCAAAATCAAATTACATAATTGATTAGTTATAATTAATACAATTGAATGAATCAAACACATTAAATTGAAAAATAATTTAGTTAATTTGTGTCTTAAGGACACATTTTAAAAATATTTATTTTTCAACAATTTTTATAAAATATTTTTTATAATATTTTTAACCTATAGTCTAAAGACACAATTATAATAACCCATTAAAAAGTATTTAATTAGTTAATACAAGTAATTAGTGTAATTAATTTAGTTCAATAAATTAAAAGAAATAAATGTGAAAGGAAGAGATAAAGAGAAAGTGAAATTATAAAAACATATAGCCATTAAAAAGTAATAAAAAAGTCTCTTTTATTTTTTTATTTATTAATTATTAATTTATTATAATTAATTTCACAACATTTATTATACGTTATTCAGCTTACAAATTAATAGAATCAATTAATTGATATCAATTATCAATAATTAATTTTAATTGATATAATTCATTTTGCTATACTTTCTAAATAAATAATTAAAAATACACGTCTCAATTTTTTATTAAAGTAGAATAAAATAAATTACATAAATTGAATAGATATAAATCTAAAATTTATAAAATTTTATTAACAACTCAAATAAATTAGTACTATAAAACTAAATTTAACGTCTTTTTAAAAATAATTACTGACCTTTTATTCTTTTAATTATTAATAATTTAAATAAAGTAATACCCTATAACTTATTTTGTTATCTATTTTAAGTAATTACTAACATTCTATTTTTATAATTTTGCTTGTCTTATTTATCATTTATTCTTTCAATCAATTATATTAATAAACAAATAAACTAAATTAACTCCAGTTATACTTGGACTATTCAACAATTTAACATAATCTTTTTAATTTGAGATTATCTACTAACGATAGAAAATAAAAAATTTAGAGTAATTCAATATTATGAGCATTAATTATTATCGTGAAATAACCTAAAATCATAATGCAATTTATTTTTAAAGAAATAATCAAGTATTATTGTTAATTATGAAATAACGTAAAATTATAATGCATTTTATTTTTAAAGAAACAATCATCTATTAATATTTATAAATAAAAACTATCGTCAAAATGCTTTGATTAAAAATATGAGGGGTTAATGACTATTCATTATTAATAATATATCGATTTATCAAAAATTAAAAATATAATTTTCTGCATTTACACCATTAGAAGAATTACCATCATGAGTAAAATTTTGTAAAAAAAAGAATAAAATTGCATACATATATAGTGAATTTAAAAAAATAAATATTGTTAAGTAATTATACTTTTTTTTTAATAAATAGTAAAAAATTAAATATCATAAACTATATTCTTTCAAAAATAACCCTTTTAAGTTGTTATGTTTGGTATAATTTATTTGTATATAATTTAAATTGATATTATTTTTAATTATAATATCATTTATCCTTAATAATTATTCTTAGAATTTAATAATTTATCATGCCTCAATAATTATCTATACAAAAACATATATATCCTAAAAAATTTATTAAATAAATTTATTCTTTTTTTCCTATTTTCACATTAAAATTTTTTTTGTTTTGTCTTTTTTAATTGTTATTATGTTATTAAAATTGTTAAATAATATTAAAAATATTCATTGAAAATAAAAATAGTGATGGCATCTTGAATAATTAATTCAATAGAATTAAATTTAAACAAATAAGATAATTCAATCAATTATACAAATAATAGCATATTTATAAATATTAATAATAAAAATAGTCTCATTAATGTAAATGATGAATACAATAATTATATGAAAAAAATAACTAATTACATAATTACATAATTTTCAAGATCCTATATAGTTAAATCTAATGGACAAATAAAAAAATATCTATATGATAATATCCTAATAGTTTAGCATATTATAAATCATATTATAAATTTATATACCATATTATAAAAAGATACACCAAATTAACGAATATCACATGAATCACAACATACACTCTAAATTGTTACGATATTTTAAATAAAAAGAATATATCAATACAAAGAAATCAATGAATATAACTAAAATAAAGAACAACAAAGAGACACAAAAAAATAATAATAAAGAGAATTAATAAAGGCATCAACGTATAAACCACATACACAAACAACGTATATATTAATTGTGAATCACATGTCACAATAGAATATTACAAAATAAAATTATAGTAAAATTATTTAAAAACAACGTAAAGATGACACATCTTTTCTGTTAATCAGAAGCTAAAAGAAAAAAAAAGTTGCACCTAATAAGAAGCAATTAAAATAAACAAAAAATTTAAAAAAATAAAAAAATAAAATGTATAAATATTTTTTTTTTGAAAAAATGACTTAAATACATTAGTAATATATAATATAAAAAGGGTATTAACATAAATTTATTCTACTTTCATTTTCTCTCTTCTCAATTTTCTTTTTATACAAAAAAAATTCTCTCTATTTTTTTTATTCATTTTCTTTTCATCCAAACAACATATAAAAAATCTACTTTTTCCTTTTATTTTTTTTGTTTTATTTTCTTTTCTCTTATTTTCTTTTCTTTTATTTTCTATCTTACATCTAAATACACTCTAAAAGATCACTTGGAGACAATATTTAATAAATAATGACAAAGACTCAAAAAGACTAAAGTTTTTTGGTTAAAAATATAAAACGAAATATCAAGGTCTTAGACTCTTAGTCATTTTCTTAATATAAGCATCTTGTATAGAGTGGGATTAAGAAGGTAGATTAGATTGTGGAATGAAATTTTTAGGAAAAACAAATAGCGAATTTATTTTTCTCCATTTTTAAATAAAAAATATTATTTAAACATTCTAAGACCCATGCTTCAGAGATATGATTTACTACTATATGCTTTTCAATTTATTTTGCTCTAGTTATTTTATATGTATCATTGGTCCTTTTATTTATATATTTTTTCTTAAGCAAAGAATTGTATAATTTACTTCCTAATGAATTTGGCATGCTTTAAAATTTGAATTAATTTTGGTGAGTAAGGGTCATAATTTACTTTGACACAATACAGAGTTATTTATTCTGTGCCTATTTCAATTTCATGAAATAAGTTGGAATTATTTTGAAGCTGAAAACTTGCAGCTATTTTTTGTGCATCTAAGTTTTTTATTTTCTTTTAAATGCATAAGCATTTGATAGTTAAATATAAAAGGTTGTAGCATATGAGCTTATCATCTTTAAAAAATATTGCACTTAGAAGTCACGTAGATGTGAGGAAAAGGTTTTTCGAAATGAATATCACAATTTGTGAGTGCATTCTTTGTGTATGCAAGCTCTAGAAATTTGTGCATTGTATCTAATTTCATTTTAATTTCATGAAAATTGTTTCTGAATATTAAATTAGTTTTGATGTAGATTAAATTAAATATTTATGCTTGTTTTGATTGAAATGATTATTTTATTAGGAAGGAATGAAACATTCGAAAATTGTAAAATGATGTGTTAGATTTTTATCAAATGATGAGATTAAGACTTGATGTTGTTCTTTGTTCTTGCATTATTCGCGTACTTTAGAAATAGAAGTATTCAGCAATTGTCCTTGGGCGCGGAAAGATGAATAGTAAAATTTGATGTGATGTATTAGAACATATCGTTAGTGAGGGGGTGATAGAAATTGTATTTAAGAGTTAAGAATGAAAATAAATATATTTGTTAATTTATGCGAGTTGCTTTAAGTCTAAGGAGAATTTCGAAAGGATAGTTAAATAAGTTTGTTTGAGCAAATTGTAATTTTTTTAATTATCTTAATGCATCACAAGAAAAATCATAGTCTACAAGTTAGATTTTGTAGGTCTAAAAAAATAGTTAATAAATATTTCAATAAAGTTTTAAAGAACGTTATATGTATCCAAAACTTGTTATTTGCCAAAATCTGACCGGTTGAAGAGAATTGCATAGACCTAACATGGAAAAAAATTTAAAATAAACCTAAATGGATTATGTGTGTAATTTGTTTTTCGACTAGAAGGATTGTCTATCTTAAAGTCATAATTTTCTATGAATTATAAGGTTGCTTAGGAATATTAGATGGCATTTATATAGAAGTGACAGTCCCCGATAAGTTAATATATCGAACAAGAAAGGATAAAATCTGTAGTTTTGGATGTGTTGTAATGGAGACTGGATGCATTGCAACATTGGCTAAAGTTTTAAGTTAATAAAACTTTAACGTTTTTGACAGTCCCCGAGTCTAATAAGTCGATAAATCCTTTTTACTTGAGAACAAGCAAAGTTTTATGTTTGGTGTATTAATGCTTAGGTATCTTTAGTCTTTTTTAGATATCTTTTTCATTAGTTTTTTGAGATATAATTCAAAGTTCTTATGTTTCTGGTGAAGTTTTTATAACTAATAATATGTTTGGAGTTATTTTAGAATGATTATGTTTTCTATAACACCTTACCACACTTAATTTTATGCTTAAGTCAAGCAGAACAACGCAATACAAGCTCGATCGGATACACTCACGATCGGATAGAATTAGAAAGGTTGATAAGATCAAACGAAAAAGATTATATATATATATATATATATATATATATATATATATATATATAAGATCAGAGTTCCAAGTATGCAATTAACAAGCTTTAGGCTCGATCTGCGAAGCAAAGATTGAGCAGAGTATACATATAAATATATAGACACCCCAAAGTAACTTAAAACAGAAAACCAACAACCTGTTTTTCTGAGCCAACCTCTAAGAGGCACAAACATAAAATACAAGGTGAAGAATCTATATACATATATAAATATAAACAAAATATAACCCTGAGTCCCAAGAGTTCTTCACTTTCTCAGAGTCTTCAGAATACACAGTGCGGTGCTTCTCAACTTGCATATGAAAAATAACAACACGTATGGAATGAGAACTGGAGGTTCTCAGCATGGTAGTGATGCCCACATACATAATATATAAGGTCCCGAAAAAGTTAGAGGTAATCCTAGAACTCTGACATTCAGTGTTTAAAACATAAAGATTTAAAACAGTAGCCATAAGTGGGGTATCTCTCTAATATTCTTAATCATAACTAAAGTTTAAGTTAAACCCACAACTATTCACCTTCCTCCACCATCCTTCAAAATACCGATAGAACCACACAGACAAACAAAACAGACAATGACAAACACAAATATGATACAATTACAGCAGGTAGTGAATATAACAGGTAAGCATGATAATCACATAGGCAAGCCCAATTAAATGTACAATCAAACAAAACACACATATATGCACATGATGTATGCCTGCCCTATGGCTGATGATATCATCTTTCAGTTATATAACCAATCCGACACATCCTGGTAGCTAACCATGGAGAGAAACACCCATCGCAGAACAAGTGGGTTTGAGCTACAACCCCCTTGCTACTACCCACTTAACCCAAAGCGAGTGGAAGAACCACTACTACCGCTACTAATCAGGCGGGTGTTTAAAAGCTCAACTTGAAACAAGTGGAATAATTCACTATTGTTGCTACTACCCAGGTGTCACAATCACTAACTTAGAGCAAGTGGGACAAATAAATCACAATCTTTGCTACTAGCCAGGTATCTCAAACATACATTTATTCAATTAATAATCAATCATCATTATTATCAAATCTCAAACATTGACTCGGGACAAGCAGGACGAACCACAATCCTTGCTACTGCCCAGGTTTCTCATTCAAAAATTCATTATCATATCAATTCTTTCATAATCATTCGATATTCTATAATTAAACTCAATTTTCATAATTTTCCTTCCTAACTCATACCCGGAGTAAGTAAACAACGCCACTACCTACTATCTGGGAGTCACAAATCACATTCACTTACAACCCATCCTTTTTTTACTTTCTCAATCACAATTCATTACTCTAGACCTTTCTTCTGTGTTAAGTTAACTACCTCTCAAGGTTTAACACCCTCAATATGCCTAAAACTAAGTTTTAGGGTCTTAGAAAGTAAAAAATAGAAGTTAGAAGTTTAAAGTTATGTTTAAAATCACAAAATATAATGATGCTGAAAAACAGGGTCCCATACAAACCACTCAATTATCCACAACTACATACATACATACATACATACATACATACATACATATATATATATTCAACAAATCTCCACAACCTATCCTCATCATCATTTACAAACAATATTATTTATCACATTCATTATTCATTTCAAAGCTCAACATTATAATTCAACATCATTCATCGGTCATCAATCATTCTCATCATCATGCATTTTAACCACCCACTCAATAATTTCCAACAATGAGTCACTAAACCTCAACCTTTCATAACATACAACTTTATCTTATGGTCATCTAGCCTATGTTTTCACGAAACAATATTATCTACGAGAAACCAAAATTATACCTTGACTGATTCCTCGTTAAACCCGGAACACCTCAAGCGTTCACCATCAACAAAAATCCATAGCCCCAAAGTTTAAGCTCAAGCTCCCAACTTTTCTAATTTGCCTCCAATATCACCAAATTGTTTCGAAGTACATAATTCAATCTAAATTTTCATACAAAAATACTAGAATTGTTTTAGGGTTCACAAATTCAGTAATTTGACAAGGCTTAGGGTTTTCTTACCATTACCCACGAGTCAATTGGGCAAAATCCAACACTATCCACGAGCTAATTGGATCCTAGAACATCAAAACCATATAATCTCAAAATCAAAATCTAAAATTTTGAAATTAGGGAAGAGTGGCTGAGAAAGAAATTTTTAGATTCTTACCAAATTTATCTATGGATTTTGTAGAGAATTTCGAGACAAACACGTGGTCGCTGACGGCTCGTCAATCAAAGCCCCGGATCAAAAGTTAGGTGAGATTGAAATCTAGCCAACGGTTTTGTGATTTTCTTTGTTCCTCCCCCCTTTCTGAATTTTTCAGTGTGTTTCCCTCAAGGTTCGAGTTGAGCCTTGGGCCCATTATGGATCCGGTTCTCTCAATTTGGCTCATTTGGTCTAATCTTGAGGCAATTTTTTTAAAATTAGTGTCAAAATTCTTATTTTAATTAGATCTATCTCATTAAATTATAAAATTTAATTTCTTAATTTTTTTATTAATAATCAATTTATTAACTAATTATCTACTAATTTTGCAAGTTTTACATTTTCAGGATATAATTAAGCAAATCAGGATAAAATCAATAAGAAAACACAAGGCTAGTGGCGCCAGGTTTCAAGAGGCCAAGCCCAGCATCCAAAATCCAAGCTAGGCGCCCAACCTCAAAGCCCAACTCAAAGGAAGTGGCATCCAGTGCCCTTACTTTAATCCAGTGCCCAATTTGGCATCCAACTCCACCATCATCAAGCCCAGTGCCTTCGTCCCTAGGAGGAGGCAAAATGGGCTGGTGCCTAACTCCAAGGAATGGCGCCACTAATTTCTCAAGTATAGGGCGCCCAATGCCCAAATCCCTAGTCCAGCACCAGGTTCTTTCACCCTAGCACCCAATTAAAGATCCCAGCACCAACTACCAAATCAACTCTCAGAAAGCTCTAAATTCAATTCAAGATTTAAATGATTAGTTAACACCAAACTCCTTCTAGAAAGATAAAATTTGGTTGTTAGGATTTAGATTACATTAGATTAGATTTGAATAGAATAAGTTGAAATATTTCTCTTTAGAAGATAAGATGAGTTTTTAAATTTGAATTAGTTAGAAAGTTAGGATATAAATAAGTGAATAAGGTTCATAAATTGGGGGATGGAATCATACTGGAGCCATCAAGAACCTCATTAGTCTTAGATTGGTTTCTTTTCTACCATGAGTAACTAAACCTCTTCTGTTAAAAGTTAGGAACTCTATTTTATTTTTATAGATTAGTAATGTGGTGGACGAAATTGTGATCATCACTAATGGTTCTTTGGTATGTGCATCTATTAACTCAGCACTTCCTTTCCACAACTCCGTTCAACTAACCAGCAAGTGTACTGGGTCGTCCAAGTAATAAACCTTACGTGAGTAAGGGTCAATCCCACAGAGATTATTGGTATGAAGCAAGCTATAGTCATCTTGTAAATCTCAGTCAGGCGGATAATAATTGATTATGGAATTTTGAAAATCAAATAATAGTAAATAAACAGAAAATAAAGATAAAGTTACTCATGTAATCCAATGGTGGGAATTTCGGATAGGTGTATGGAGGTGCTGTGTTCCTTCTGAATCTCTGCTTTCCTACTTCTTCCTTCTAGTTTTTCATCACTCCTTTCTATGGCAAGCTGTATGTAGGACATCACTGTTATCAATGGCTACATCCCATCCTCTCAGTGAAAAAGGTCCAAATGCTCTGTCACAACACGGCTAATCATCTGTCGATTCTCAATCAGGTTGGAATAGAATCCAGTGATTCTTTTGCGTCTGTCACTAACGCCCAGCCTTCAGGAGTTTGAAGCTCGTCACAGTCATTCAATTCCGGAATCCTACTCGGAATACCACAGACAATGTTAAACTTTCCGGATTTCCATGAATGCCGCCATCAATTCTAGCTTATACCACGAAGATTCTGATTAAGGAATCCAAGAGATATGTGCCCGGTCTAAGGTAGAACCGAAGTGGTTGTCAGTCACACGCGTTCATAGGTGAGAATGATGATGAGTGTCACGGATAATCACATTCATCAAGTTGAAGTGCAACGAATATCTTAGAACAGGAATAAATCGAATTGGATAGAAGATAGTAGTAATTGCATTAAAACTTGAGGTACAGCAGAGCTCCACACCCTTAATCTATGGTGTGTAGAAACTCCACCGTTGAAAATACATAAGTGATGAAGGTCCAGGCATGGCCGAATGGCCAGCCCCCAAGATCTCAGAACTAAACGTCCAAAGATGTCTAATGCAATAGTAAACTATCCTATTTATACTAGACTAGCTACTAGGGTTTACAGGAGTAAGTAATTGATGCATAAATCCACTTCCAGGGCCCACTTGGTGTATGTTTGGGCTGAGCTTGATCTATCTACGAGCTGAGGCTTCTTTTGGAGTTGAACGCCAAGTTGTAACGTGTTTTGGGCGTTCAACTCCGGTTCGTGACGTGTTTCTGGCGTTTGACTCTAGACAGCAACATGAAACTGGCGTTGAGCGCCAGTTTACGTCATCTAATCACGAATAAAGTATAAACTATTATATATTGCTGGAAAGCTTTGGATGTCTACTTTCCAACGCCATTAAGAGCGCGCCATTTGGAGTTCTGTAGCTCCAGAAAATGCATTTCGAGTGCAGGGAGGTCAGATTCCAACAACATCAGCAGTCCTTTGTCAGCCTCCTATCAGAGTTTTGCTCAGTTCCCTCAATTTCAGTCAGAAAATACCTGAAATCACAGAAAAATACACAAACTCATAGTAAAGTCCAGAAATGTGAATTTATCATAAAAACTAATGAAAACATCCCTAAAAGTAACTAGATCATACTAAAAACTACCTAAAAACAATGTCAAAAAGCGTATAAATTATCCGCTCATCACAACACCAAACTTAAATTGTTGCTTGTCCCCAAGCAACTGAAAATCAATTAGGATAAAAAGAAGAGAATATACTATAAATTCCAAAATATCAATGAATATTAGTTCTAATTAGATGAGCGGGACTTGTAGCTTTTTGCTTCTGAACAGTTTTGGCATCTCACTTTTTCCTTTGAGTTCAGAATGATTGGCTTCTCTAGGAACTTAGAATTTCGGATAGTGTTATTGATTCTCCTAGTTAAGTTTGTTGATTCTTGAACACAGCTACTTTTATGAGTCTTGGCCGTGGCCCTAAGCATTTTGTTTTCCAGTATTACCACCGGATACATAAATGCTACAGACACATGACTGGGTGAACCTTTTCAGATTGTGACTCAGCTTTGCTAGAGTCCCCAGTTAGAGGTGTCCAGAGCTCTTAAGCACACTCTTTTTACTTTGGATCACGACTTTAACCACTCAGTCTCAAGCTTTTCACTTGGACCTGCATGCCACAAGCACATGGTTAGGGACAACTTGATTTAGCCGCTTAGGCCTGGATTTTATTTCCTTGGGCCCTCCTATCCATTGATGCTCAAAGCCTTGGATCCTTTTTATCCTTGCCTTTTAGTTTTAAGGGCTATTGGCTTTTTCTGCTTGCTTTTTCATTTTTTTTCTAAATTTTTTTTTTGCAAAATTTTTTTCGCAAGCTTTTGCTTTTTCACTGCTTTTTCTTGCTTCAAGAATCAATTTTCATGATTTTTCAGATCATCAATAACATTTCTCTTTATTCATCATTCTTTCAAGAGCCAACAACTTTAACATTCATAAACAACAAGATCAAAATTATGCACTGTTTAAGCATTCATTCAGAAAACAAAAAGTATTGTCACCACATCAATATAATTAAACTAATTTCGAGGACAATTTTCGAAATTCATGTACTTCTTGTTCTTTTGAATTAAAAATATTTTTCATTTAAGAGAGGTGAAGGATTTATGGAATTTATTCATAGCTTTAAGACATAGTTACTACATACTAATGATCATGAAGTAGAGACACAAAACATAGATAAACATGTAACATAAAAAATCGAAAAACAGAGAGATAAGAACAAGGAAGTTAAGGAATGAGTCCACCTTAGTGAGGGTGGCGCCTTTTGAAGGTCCAATGGTGCTTTTTGAGCTCCTTTATGTCTCTTCCTTGCTTCTGTTGCATGATCCCTAGTGATTTTGGTGTTCCTATCCTTAGTTGCTTCCAATAATTATGTGGAGGAACATGTATCCCCTGAGGTATCTTAGGAATTTCTTGATGAGGAAATTCCTCATGCTCTCTTGATGTGCAGTCAAATGCTCTTCTACTGAGCTATGGACCCTTGAGATGAATCTTTCCATCTCCCATGACTCAGAGGTGGAAGCTTTTGTCTTCTCTTTTCTCTTCTCTTTCTTTTCTCTCTTTTATTTATTTTTTTTTTGAGGTTTCTCTGGCCTTAGGTGCCATCAATGGTTATGGAAAAGCAAGAAAAGCAAAAAAGCTATGCTTTTACCACACCAAACTTAGAATGTTGCTCGCCCTCAAGCAAAAGAAGAAAGAATAGAAGAAGGAGAAGAAGATATGGGGGAGAAGGAGAGATGTTTGTGTTTCGGCCATGTAGGGTGGGTTTGGGTGGGAAGGATGGATGGATGTGAGTGGTGAAGAGATGATGGGGAAGAGGGATTAAGGTGATTGGTGAAGAAGGGAGAAGGTGAGTTGAGGTAGGTGGGGATCCTGTGGGGTCCACAGATCCTGAGGTGTCAAGGATTTACATCCCTGCACCAATTAGGCATGTAAATGCCTTTCCATGCAATTCTGGCGTTTAAACGCCGAAGTGATGCATGTTCTGGGCATTCAACGCCCATGTGCAGCATGTTTCTGGTGTTGAACGCCAGTTCCATGCTTGTTTCTGGCGTTCAGCGCCAGCTCTATGCTCTGTTCTAGCGTTGAACGCCAGCCAGATGCTCCTTATCCTTCCTCCAGGGTGTGATTTTTCTTCTGCTATTTTTTATTCTGTTTTTATTTTAGTATTTTTTCGTGACTCCACATGATCATGAACCTAATAAAACATAAAAGAGCAATAAAATTAGATAAATAAAAATTGGGTTGCCTCCCAATAAGCGCTTCTTTAATATCAATAGCTTGACAGTGGGCTCTCATGGAGCCTCACAGGTGATCAGGTCAATGTTAGGACCTCCCAACACCAACTTAGAGTTGAATGTGGGGGTTCAACACCAAACTTAGAGTTTGGTTGTGGCCTCCCAACACCAAACTTAGAGTTTGACTGTGGGGGCTCTGTGACTCTGCATTGAGAGAAAGCTTTCATGCTTCCTCTCATTAACAAATAACTTGGCATTTACTTCATGATGGCTCCTAGATATTGAGCAACTTGCTCTCCAGTTACATCTCATCCTCTTCAGAGGAAGAATAGTCTTCAGAGCTCATGAATGGCAGAAGGAGATTTAATGGAATCTCTATTGTCTCTATATGACCTCAGATTCCTTTGGATCCTCAATAGGGAACTCCGTCTTGCTTGAAGCAACTTGCTCTCCAGTTACATCTTCATCCTCTTCAGAGGAAGAATAGTCTTCAGAGCTCATGAATGGCAGAAGGAGATTTAATGGAATCTCTATTGTCTCTATATGAGCCTCAGATTCCTTTGGATCCTCAATAGGGAACTCCGTCTTGCTTGAGGGACGTCCCATGAGGTCTTCCTCATTGGGATTCATGTCCTCTCCTTCCTCTCTAGGTTCGGCCATATTGATTATATCAATGGCCTTGCACTCTCTTTTTGGATTTTCTTCAGTATTGCTTGGGAGAGTACTAGGAGGGGTTTCAGTGATTTTCTTACTCAGCTGGCCCCCTTGTGCCTCCAGATTTTTGATGGAGGACCTTGTTTCATTCATGAAACTTAAAGTGGCCTTAGATAGATCAGAGACTAAATTTGCTAAGTTAGAGATATTCTGTTCATAATTCTCTGTCTGTTTCTGAGAAAATGATGGATAAGGCTTGATATTGGTGAGCCTATTTCTTCCACCATTATTAAAGCCTTGTTGAGGCTTTTGTTGATCCTTCCATGAGAAATCCGGATGATTTCTCCATGATGAATTGTAGGTGTTTCTATAAGGTCCACCTATGTAATTTATCTCTGCCAGTGCAGGGTTCTCAGGATCATAAGCTTCTTCTTCAGAAGATGCCTCTTTAGTACTGTTGGATGCATTTTGCCATCCATTCAGACTTTGAGAAATCATGTTGACTTGCTGAGTCAACACTTTGTTCTGAGCCAATATGGCATTCAGAGCATCAATTTCAAGAACTCCCTTCCTTTGAGGCGTCCCATTATTCACAGAATTCCTCTCAGAAGTGTACATGAACTGGTTATTTGCAACCATGTCAATAAGTTCTTGAGCTTCTACAGGCATTTTCTTTAGGTGAATGGATCCACCTGTAAAATGGTCCAATGACATCTTAGAGAACTCAGATAGACCATAATAGAATATATCTATCATGGTCCATTCTGAAAACATGTCAGAAGGACATCTTTTAGTCATCTGTTTGTATCTTTCCCAAGCTTCATAGAGGGATTCACCATCTTTTTGTTTGAAGGTCTGAACATCCACTCTAAGCTTGCTCAGCTTTTGAGGAGGAAAGAACTTAGCCAAGAAGGCCGTGACCAGCTTATCCCAGGAGTCCAGGCTATCTTTAGGTTGTGAATCCAACCATGTTCTGGCTCTGTCTCTTACAGCAAAAGGGAAAAGCATGAGCCTGTAGACTTCAGGATATACTCCATTCGTCTTTACAGTCTCACAGATCTGCAAGAACTCAGTTAAAAACTAATAGGGATCTTCTGATGAAAGTCCATAAAACTTGCAGTTTTATTGCATTAGAGCGACTAGTTGAGGTTTCAGCTCAAAATTGTTTGCCCCAATGGTAGGGATTGAGATGCTTCTTCCATCAAACTTGGAAGTAGGTGTAGTATAATCACCAAGCATCTTTATTGTTGTTAGGTTCGGCTGCCATGTCTTTTTCCTGTTTGAAAATTTCAGTAAGGTTGTTTCTGGATTGTTGTAATTTAGCTTCTCTTAATTTCCTCTTCAGAGTCCTTTCAGGTTCAAGGTCAGCTTCAACAAGAATGCCTTTTTTCTTGTTCCTGCTCATATAGGGAAAAAGAGAACAAGAAAAGAAAGAGGAATCCTCTATGTCACAGTAAAGAGGTTCCTTATTGTTAGTAGAAGAAGAAAGGGAATAAAGAAAGGAGAATCCAAACAGAAGGGTAAGGATAGGGGTAGTGAATTGAGATGAAGAGAGGTGAAGAGAAGTGTTAGTGAATGAATAAATAAATAGAATAATATGAGAGAAGGAGAAATTTTCCAAAAATAAATTTTAAAAAAGAGTTAAATGATTTTCGAAAAATAAAGATAAGAAATAAAATCAAAATTAAAATTTAAAATAATTAATTAATTAAAAAGAATTTTTGAAAAAGGATGAGATATTTTCGAAAATTAGAGAGAGAGAAGTAGTTAGGTGATTTTGAAAAAGATAAGAAACAAACAAAAAGTCAAATAGTTAGTTGAAAAAGATATTAAAGTCAAATTTGAAAAGATAAAAAGATAAGAAGTTAGAAAATATATTTTATAATCAAATTTTTGAAAAAGATAAAATTTTGAAAAAGATATGATATAAAAGATAAGATAAGATAGATTTAATTTTTAAAATTAAAATTAATTACTTAACTAACAAGAAACTAAAAGATAAGATTCTAGAATTTAAAGATTGAACCTTTCTTAATAAGAAAGTAACAAACTTCAAATTTTTGAATCAATCATATTAATTGTTAGTGTAATTTCAAAAATTTGAAATAAAATTAAGAAAGAGATTTTGAAAATAATTTTAAAATTTTCGAAATTAATAATATAAAAATAAAAAAGATTTGATTTTTTAAAAATTTTTTTGAAAAGATAGGATTTTTAAAATTGAAAATTTGACTTGACTTATGAGAAACAACTAATTTTAAAAATTTTTGACTAAGTCAACTCAAATTTTCAAAAATTAGGAGAGAAATAAGAAAAAGATATTTTTTTGATTTTTGAATTTTTAATGAGGAGAGAGAAAAACACAAATATGACCCAAAACATGAAAATTTTGGATCAAAACACTTAATGCATGCAAGAACACTATGAATGTCAAGATGAACACCAAGAACACTTTGAAGATCATGATGAACATCAAGAACATATTTTTGAAAAAATTTTTTATGCAAAGAAAATATGCAAGACACCAAACTTAGAAATCTTTAATGCATGGACACTATGAATGCAAAAATGCATATGAAAAACAATAAAAGACACACAACAAGAAATCATCAAGATCAAACAAGAAAACTTACCAAGAACAACTTGGAGATCATGAAGAACACTATGAATGCATGGAATTTTCGAAAAAATAATGCATAAATTTTAAAAACATGCAATTGATACCAAACTTAAAAATTGACTTAAGACTCAAACAAGAAACACAAAATATTTTTGGTTTTTTTATGATTTTATGATTTCCTTTTTATTTTTATTATTTTTTTTCGAAAATATTCTTAAAAAAATGAAAATAAATAAAAAAATTTTGAAAGATTTTTGAAAAATTTTGAAAAAAAAATTACCTAATCTGAGCAACAAGATGAACCGTCAGTTGTCCATACTCGAACAATCCCCGGCAACGGCGCCAAAAACTTGGTGGACGAAATTGTGATCATCACTAATGGCTCTTTGGTATGTGCATCTATTAACTCAGCACTTCCTTTCCACAACTCCGTTCAACTAACCAGCAAGTGTACTGGGTCGTCCATGTAATAAACCTTACGTGAGTAAGGGTCGATCCCATAGAGATTGTTGGTATGGAGCAAGCTATGGTCATCTTGTAAATCTCAGTCAGGCGGATAATAATTGATTATGGAATTTTGAAAATCAAATAATAGTAAATAAACAGAAAATAAAGATAAAGTTACTCATGTAATCCAATGGTGGAAATTTTGGATAGGTGTATGGAGGTGCTGTGTTCCTTCTGAATCTCTGCTTTCCTACTTCTTCCTTCTAGTTTTTCATCACTCCTTTCTATGGCAAGCTGTACGTAGGACATCACTGTTGTCAATGGCTACATCCCATCCTCTCAGTGAAAAAGGTCCAAATACTCTGTCACAGCATAGCTAATCATCTGTCGGTTCTCAATCAGGTTGGAATAGAATCCAGTGATTCTTTTGCGTTTGTCACTAACGCCCAGCCTTTAGGAGTTTGAAGCTCGTCACAGTCATTCAATCCCGGAATCCTACTCGGAATACCACAGACAAGGTTAGACTTTCCGGATTCCCATAAATGCCGCCATCAATTCTAGCTTATACCACGAAGATTCTGATTAAGCAATCCAAGAGATATGTGCCCGGTCTAAGGTAGAACGGAAGTGGTTGTCAGTCACACGCGTTCATAGATGAGAATGATGATGAGTGTCACGGATCATCACATTCATCAAGTTGAAGTGCAACGAATATCTTATAACAGGAATAAATCGAATTGGATAGAAGATAGTAGTAATTGCATTAAAACTTGAGGTACAGCAGAGCTCCACACCCTTAATTTATGGTGTGTAGAAACTCCACCATTGAAAATACATAAGTGATGAAGGTCCAGGCATGGCCGAATGGCCAGCCCCCAAGATCTCAGAACTAAACGTCCAAAGATGTCTAATACAATAGTAAACTATCCTATTTATACTAGACTAGCTACTAGGGTTTACAGGAGTAAGTAATTGATGCATAAATCCACTTCCAGGGCCCACTTGGTGTATGTTTGGACTGAGCTTGATCTATCCATGAGCTGAGGCTTCTTTTGGAGTTGAACGCCAAGTTGTAACGTGTTTTGGGCGTTCAACTCCGGTTCGTGACGTGTTTCTGGCGTTTGACTCCAGACAGCAACATGGAATTGGCGTTGAGCGCCAGTTTACATCATCTAATCACGAATAAAGTATGGACTATATATATTGCTGGAAAGCTCTGGATGTCTACTTTTCAACGCCATTGAGAGCGTGCCATTTGGAGTTCTGTAGCTCCAGAAAATGCATTTCGAGTGCAGGGAGGTCAGATTCCAACAGCATCAGCAGTCCTTTGTCAGCCTCCTATTAGAGTTTTGCTCAGTTCCTTCAATTTCAGCCAGAAAATACCTGAAATCACAGAAAAACACACAAACTCATAGTAAAGTCCAGAAATGTGAATTTAGCATATAAACTAATGAAAACATCCCTAAAAGCGTATAAATTATCCGTTCATCATAATGCAAGTGTTTTCTTTACTTTGATTCATGCTTTTCTACTTTTTCAAGATTAATGTTTCGTTCTTCATCTTTAATGGTTAGAAGTATTGGAAAATATTCTAATTCAGTTTTCGATTCTGTTATTACTTTAGAAAATTTAATATCAGAACTAGCTTGAAACTCATCTCATAATCTTCAATTGTATAGAACTAGATTTTGAATATATGACATTTAATTCAGCTAAGAATAGGTTTTGAATGTTCTGTGACTTTAAATCAAAACCGTTGTTAGCCTCTTCTACTAATTAGTTGACCAAGAAATTGACGATTAATTAATTTAAGAGAAATTAGATTGCCAAAGAATTGGAATTTAGTTATAAATGATTTGCTGTGAAAAGATTTTTCTATGAGTCAAAATACAAGTATTGTTTTTTCTAAGAATTTAACATCTTCAAAACCTTTAACATCCTTATTCTTGATTACTTCCTAAATCTCTAAGCCTTTTCTCGCCCAAAATTAACCCAAAATCAATTCTCTCTTCGCTATTCTTACTTTTATTTCACGATTCAAATTTCTCTTACCAAGGTTTGATTGATCTAATTAGAGATTCAATTAGACGTTGCTTGCCTGAATCCATTAATACTCGTTGGAACGATATCCACTCACTGTGGTATTACTTGGAGCGATTTGGTGCACTTGCCAATATACGAGCATATCAATTTTGCCTCATCAAGTTTTTGGTGCCATTGCTAGGATTAATTGAGAGTAACAACATACATCCGATGGAATCATTAACTTAGATATTGTTTTGGTGGACGAAATTGTGATCCTTATTCTTTAAGTTGTACTCATTGTAAAATTATGGAATTTGAAATTGGCATGAGTGGACACAACTCCGTTCAACTAACCAGCAAGTGTACTGGGTCGTCCAAGTAATAAACCTTACGTGAGTAAGGGTCGATCCCACAGAGATTGTTGGTATGAAGCAAACTATGGTTACCTTGTAAATCTCAGTTAGGCAGATTAAATTTGTTTATGGTTTCGAAAATTAATAATAAAAAGAAGAAATAATAAAAGGGATAGGATACTTATGCAGATTCATTGGTGGGAATTTCAGATAAGCGAATGGAGAGACTGTATGGCTCAAGAACGCCTACTTTCCTACTGCTTCAACTCAATCCTTCTTACTCCTTTCCATGGCAAGCTGTGTATAGGGGTTCACCGTTCGACGATGGCTACTTTCAATCCTCTCGGGAAAATGGTCCTCTGCGGCTGTCACTCGCATGGCTAATCGTCTGGAGGCATCACCTGGCCGAAGGCTACACCCCATCCTCGCAGTGAAAACTACGCTCACGCGCTCTGTCACATCACGGCTAATCACTGGTTGGTTCCCGCTCCTACTGGAATAGAATCCCTTGATTCTTTTACGTCTGTCACTAACGCCCAGCACTTGCAAGTTTGAAGCACGTCACAGTCATTCATTACCGGAATCCTACTCGGAATACCACAGACAAGGTGAGACTTTCCGGATTCCCAGGATCCTACTCGGAATACCACAGACAAGGTGAGACTTTTCGGATCCTCATGAATGCCGCCATCTATCTAGCTTATACCACGAAGATTCTGTTGGGGAATCTAAGAGATACACATTCAAGCTCCGTTGCATGTAGAACGGAAGTGGTTGTCAATCACGCGCGTTCATAGGTGAGAATGATAATGAGGGTCATATAATCATCACAATCATCATGTTCTTAGGTGCGAATGAATATCTTGGAATAAGAATAAGATAGAATTGAATAAAAGAAAATAGAATTGCATTAATACTTGAGGTACAGCAGAGCTCCACACCCTTAATCTATGGTGTGTAGAAACTCCACCGTTGAAAATACATAAGAAAAAGGTTCAGGCATGGCCGAATGGCCAGCCCCCTAAAACGTGATCAATAGCCTCTTAGGATGAAGAATAAAACAAAAATGAGACCAAAGATGTCTAATACAATAGTAAGAGGTCCTATATATACTAGACTAGCTACTAGGGTTTACATGAGTAAGTAATTGATGCATAAATCCACTTCCGGGGCCCACTTGGTGTATGTTTGGGCTGAGCTTGATCAATCCACGAGCTGAGGCTTCTCTTGGAGTTGAACTCTGGGTTATGACGTGTTTTGGGCGTTCAACTCCGGATCATGATGTTTTTCTGGCGTTTAACTCCAGACAGTAGCATGTACTTGGCGTTTAACGCCAAGTTACGTCGTCAATTTCCGAATAAAGTGTGAACTATTATATATTGCTGGAAAGCCCTGGATGTCTACTTTATAACGCCATTGAGAGCGCGCCAATTGGAGTTCTGTAGCTCCAGAAAATCCATTTTGAGTGCAGGGAGGTCAGATTCCAACAGCATCAGCAGTCCTTTTGTCAGCCTCTTTCAGAGTTTTGCTCAAGTCCCTCAATTTCAGCCAGAATTTACCTGAAATCACAGAAAAACACACAAACTCAGTAAAGTCCAGAAATGTGAATTTAACATAAAAACTAATGAAAACATCCCTAAAAGTAGCTTGAACTTACTAAAAACTACCTAAAAACAATGCCAAAAAGCGTATGAATTATCCGCTCATCACAACACCAAACTTAAATTGTTGCTTGTCCCCAAGCAACCGAAAATCAAGTAGGATAAAAGAAGAGAATATACTATAAATTCCAGAATATCAATGAATATTAATTATAATTAGATGAGCGGGACTTGTAGCTTTTTGCTTCTAAACAGTTTTGGCATCTCACTTTTTCCTTTGAAGTTTTGAATGATTGGCTTCTCTAGGAACTTAGAATTTCGGATAGTGTTATTGACTTTCCTAGTTAAGCATGTTGATTCTTGAACACAGCTACTTATGAGTCTTGGCCGTGGCCCTAAGCACTTTGTTTTCCAGTATTACCACCGGATACATAAATGCCACAGACACATAACTGGGTGAACCTTTTCAGATTGTGACTTAGCTTTGCTAAAGTCCCCAGTTAGTGGTGTCCAGAGCTCTTAAGCACACTCTTTTGCTTTGGATCACGACTTTAACCACTCAGTCTCAAGCTTTTCACTTGGACCTTCATGACACAAGCACATGGTTAGGGACAGCTTGATTTAGCCGCTTAGGCCTGGATTTAATTTCCTTGCGCCCTCCTATCCATTGATGCTCAAAGCCTTGGATCCTTTTTACCCTTGCCTTTTGGTTTTAAGGGCTATTTGGCTTTTTCTACTGCTCCTTCTTTTTCTTTCTATTTTTTTTTCGCCAATTTTTTTCTCTCTTTTTTTTTTTCGCAAGCTTCCTTTTTCACTGCTTTTTCTTGCTTCAAGAATCAATTTCATGATTTTTCAGATCATCAATAACATTTCTCTTTGTTCATCATTCTTTCAAGAACCAACAATTTTAACATTCATAAACAACAAGATCAAAATTATGCACTGTTCAAGCATTCATTCAGAAAACAAAAAGTTTTGTCACCACATCAATATAATTAAATTAAATTCAAGGATAAATTCGAAATTCATGTACTTCTTGTTCTTTTGAATTAAAACATTTTTCTTTTAAGAGAGGTGAAGGATTAATGGAATTTATTCATAGCTTTAAGACATAGTTACTACATACTAATGATCATGAAGTAAAGACACAAAACATAGATAAACACAACATAAAAAAACCGAAAAGCAGAAAGAAATAAGAACAAGGAATGAGTCCACCTTAGTGGCGTCTTCTTCTTGAAGGTCCAACAATGTCTTTAAGCTCTTCTATGTCCCTTCCTTGCCTTTGTTGCTCCTCCCTCATTGCTCTTTGATCTTCTCTTATTTCTTGGAGAATGATGGAGTGCTCATGATGTTCCACCCTTAATTGTTCCACATTATGGTTTAAATCTTCTAAGGAGGTGTTGAGTTGCTCCCAATAGTTGTTGGGAGGAAAGTGCATCCCTTGAGGCATCTCAGGGATTTCTTGATGATGAGCTTCCTCATGCATCTCTTGAGAACCGTGATGGGCTTCTCTTGCTTGCTCCATCCTCTTCTTGGTGATGGGCTTATCCTCTTCAATGAGGATGTCTCCTTCTATGATGACTCCAGCTGAGTAACATAGATGGCAAATAAGGTGAGGAAAAGCTAGCCGTGCCATAGGTGAGGGCTTGTCGGCTATTTTATAGATTTCATTGGAGATGACCTCATGAACTTCTACTTCCTCTCCAATCATGATCCCATGAATCATGATGGCCCGATCCACAGTAACTTCAGATCGGTTGCTAGTAGGAATGATGGAGCGTTGAATGAACTCCAACCATCCTCTAGCTATAGGCTTGAGGTCCAGTCTTCTTAGTTGGACTGGCTTGCCTTTGGAGTCTCTCTTCCATTGAGCTCCTTCCACACAAATGTCCATAAGGACTTGGTCCAACCTTTGATCAAAGTTGACCCTTCTAGTGTAGGGGCGTTCATCACCTTGCATCATAGGCAAGTGGAATGCCAACCTTACATTTTCCGGACTGAAATCCAAGTATTTCCCCCTAACCATTATGAGATAATTCTTTGGACTCGGGTTCATACCTTGGTCATGGTTCCTAGTGATCCATGAATTGGCATAGAACTCTTGAACCATTAAAATTCTGACTTGTTGCATAGTGTTGGTTAGGACTTCCCAACCTCTTCTTCGGACTTCATGTCGGATCTCCGGATACTCATTTTTCTTGAGCTTGAAAGGGACCTCAGGGATCATTTTCTTCTTTGCCACAACATCATAGAAGTGGTCTTGATGGCTCTTGGAGATGAATCTTTCCATCTCCCATGACTCGGAGGTGGAAGCTTTTGTCTTCCCTTTTCCTTTTCTAGAGGATACTCCGGTCTTAGGTGCTATTGATGGTAATGGAAAAAACAAAAAGCTTGTGCTTTTACCACACCAAACTTAAAATATTGCTCGCCCTCGAGCAAGAGAAGAAAGAAGAGAAGAAGAAGAAGAAGAAAATATGGTAGAGAGGGAGAGAGGTAGGTTCGGCTTAGGTGAAGAAGGAGGGGTTGTGTTGTGTGAAAATGAAGTAGAATGGAAGGGTATTTATAGGGAAAGGGGGGAAGGTATGTTCGGTCATTTGGGTGGGAATGGGAGGAAAATTGGTTTGAATTTTTGAAGGTAGGTGGGGTTTATGGGGAAGAGTGGATGGATGTGAGTGGTGAATGGGGTAATTGGGAAGAGGAATTGAGGTGATTGGTGAAAGGTGTTGGGAAGTGTGACATGGGGAAGAGTGAATTTGGATTAGGAGAGTGTGATTAGGATTAAAAGGTAAGGTGGGAATATGTTAGGTGGGGATCCTGTGGGGTCCACAGATCCTGAGGTGTCAAGGAATTCCATCCCTGCACCAAATAGGCATGTAAAATGCCTTTGTGCATCATTCTGGCGTTTAGACGCCCATTGGTGCACATTCTGGGCGTTCAACGCCCATGTAAAGCATGTTTCTGGCGTTGAACGCCAGTTTCATGCTTGTTACTGGCGTTCAGCGCCAGTTTTTCCTCTCTGGGCACATTCCTGGCATTCAGCGCCAGAATGTTGCTTGTTTCTGGCGTTCAGCGCCAGAATGGTGCTCTGTTCTGGCGTTGAACGCCAGCCAGATGCATCTTACTGGCGTTGAACGCCAGCCTGTGCGTCCTCCAGGGTGAAAATTTTTTCTTCTGCTGTTTTTGATTCTGTTTTTTATTTTTATGATTTTTTCGTGACTTCTCATGATCATGTACCTAATAAAACACAAAATAACAATAAAATATAATAAAATAAAAATTAGATAAATAAAATTGGGTTGCCTCCCAACAAGCGCTTCTTTAATGTCAATAGCTTGACAATGGCTCTCATGGAGCCACAAGGTGATCAGGTCAATGTTGTATAGTTGTCCACACCAAACTTAAAGTTTGGATATGGGGTCTTAACACCAAACTTAGAGTTTGGTTGTGGCCTCACAACACCAAACTTAGAGTTTGACTGTGTGGGCTCTTCTTGACTCTGAACTGAGAGAAGCTCTTCATGCTTACTCTCTTCTGTCACAGAGGGATGGCCATGTGCCTTAAACACAAGGTATTCCCCATTCAATTGAAGGATTAATTCACCTCTGTTGACATCTATCACAGCTCCTGCTGTGGCTAGGAAAGGTCTTCCAAGGATGATGCAATCATCCTCTTCCTTCCTAGTGTCTAAGATTATGAAGTCAGCAGGGATGTAAAGGCCTTCAACCTTTACTAGCACGTCCTCTACTAACCCATAAGCTTGTCTCAATGACTTGTCTGCCAGTTGTAATGAGAACAAGGCAGGTTGTACCTCAATGATCCCCAGCTTCTCCATTACAGAGAGTGGCATAAGATTTATCCCTGATCCCAGATCACACAGAGCTTTTGCAAAGTTCATGGTGCCTATGGTGCAAGGTATTAAGAACTTGCCAGGATCTTGTTTCTTTTGAGGTAGAGTTTTCTGAATCCAAGAACCCAGTTCACTAATGAGCAAGGGAGGTTCACTTTCCCAAATCTCATTACCAAACAACTTGGCATTCAGCTTCATGATAGCTCCTAAGTATTGAGCAACTTGCTCTCCAGTCACATCTTCATCCTCTTCAGAGGAAGAATAGTCTTCAGAGCTCATGAATGGCAGAAGGAGATTTAATGGAATCTCTATGGTCTCTATATGAGCCTCAGATTCCTTTGGATCCATAATAGGAAACTCCTTCTTGCTTGAGGGACGTCCCAGGAGGTCTTCCTCACTAGGATTTTCGTCCTCTTCCTCCCTTGTGCATTCGGCCATATTGACTATGTCAATGGCGTTGCACTCTCCTTTTGGATTCTCTTCTGTATTACTTGGGAGAGTACTGGGAGGAGTTTCAATGACTTTCTTACTCAGCTGGCTCACTTGTGCCTCCAAATTTCTAATGGGGGATCTTGTTTCATTCATGAAACTGAAGGTGGCCTTTGACAGATCAAAGACTATATTGGCTAAATTAGAAGTGTTTTGCTCAGAATTCTCTGTCTGTTGCTGAGAAAATGATGGATATGGCTTACTATTACTCAGCCTATTGCGTCCACCATTGTTAAAACCTTGTTGAGGTTTTTGTTGATCCTTCCAGGAGAAATTTGGATGATTTCTCCATGATGAGTTATAGGTGTTTCCATAAGGTTCACCCATGTAATTAACTTCTGCCATGGCAGGGTTCTCAGGATCATAAGCTTCTTCAGAAGCTGCCTCTCTAGTACTGTTGGATGCATGTTGCCATCCATTCAGATTTTGAGAGATCATGTTGACCTGTTGAGTCAACACTTTGTTCTGAGCCAATATGGCATTCAGAGTGTCAATTTCAAGAACTCCTTTCTTCTAAGGCATCCCATTATTCACGAAATTCCTCTCAGAAGTGTACATGAATTGGTTGTTTGCAACCATGTCAATGAGTTCTTGAGCCTCTTCAGGCGTTTTCTTCAGGTGAATAGATCCACCTGCAGAATGGTCCAATGACATTTTCGAAAATTCAGAGAGACCATAATAGAATATATCTAAAATGGTCCATTCTGAAAACATGTCAGATGGACATCTTTTGGTCAGCTGCTTGTATCTTTCCCAGGCTTCATAGAGGGATTCACCATCTTTTTGTTTGAAGGTTTGAACATCCACTCTCAGCTTGCTCAGCTTTTGAGGAGGAAAGAATTTATCCAAGAAGGCAGTGACCAGCTTATCCCAGGAGTCCAGGCTATCCTTAGGTTGTGAATCCAACCATACTCTAGCTCTGTCTCTTACAGCAAAAGGAAAAAGCATGAGTCTGTAGACTTCAGGATCAACTCCATTCGTCTTTACGGTCTCACAGATCTGCAAGAACTCAGTTAAGAACTGATAGGGATCTTCAGATGGAAGTCCATAAAACTTGCAGTTTTGTTGCATTAAAGCAACTAGCTGAGGTTTCAGCTCAAAGTTATTGGCTCCAATGGCAGGAATGGAGATGCTTCTTCCATCAAACTTGGACGTTGGCTTTGTGAAGTCACCAAGCATTCTCCTTGCATTATTATTATTATTTTCGGCTGCCATCTCCTTCTCTTGTTCGAAAATTTCTGAAAGGTTGTTTCTGGATTGTTGTAATTTAGCTTCTCTTAATTTTCTCTTCAGTGTCCTTTCAGGTTCTGGATCAGTTTCAACAAGAGTGCCTTTATCCTTGTTCCTGCTCATATGAAAGAGAAGAAAACAAGAAAAGAAGAGGAATCCTCTATGTTACAGTATAGAGATTCCTTTATGTTAGTAGAAGAAGAAGGGGGTAGAAGAATGAAGAAGGAGATTCGGATTTTTGGATGAAGAGAGGTGAAGAAAAGTGTTAGTAATTAAATAATTAAATAGAAGAAGAAAAGAGAGAGAGAAAATTCGAAAATAATTTTGAAAAATAAGTTAGTAATTTTCGAAAATTAGAAATAAAATAAGATTAAAATTAAAATTTAAAACAATTAAAAAGAATTTTTGAAAAAGGGGTGAGATATTTTCGAAAATTAGAGAGGGAAAAGTAGTTAGGTGGTTTTGAAAGAGATAAGAAACAAACAAAAAGTTAGTTAGTTGATTGAAAAAGATTTGAAATCAAATTTCAAAAAGATAAGAAGATAGGAAGTTAGATAAGATATTTTGAAATCATATTTTGAAAAATATAAAATTTTTGAAAAAGATCAAATAAAAGATAAAAAGAAGATATTTTGAAAAAGATTTAATTTTTAAAATGACTTGACTAACAAGAAACTACAAGATAAGATTCTAGAACTTAAAGATTGAACCTTTCTTAACAAGAAAGTAACAAACTTCAAATTTTTGAACCAATCACATTAATTGTTAGCTAATTTTCGAAAATTAGATGTAAAGATAAGAAAAAGATTTTGAAAATATTTTGAAAAAGATTTTTGAAATTTTCGAAAAATAAAAAAAATGAAAAAGATACGATTTTTGAAAAAGATTTTGAAACGATAAGATTTTTAAAATTTGAAATTTTGACTTGACTTGTAAGAAACAACTAATTTTGAAAATTTTTGACCAAGTCAACCCAAAATTTCGAAAATTTGGAGGGAAATAAGGAAAATATATTTTTTTGATTTTTGAATTTTTAATTATGAGAGAGAAAAACACAAACATGACCCAAAACATAAAAATTTTGGATCAAAACACAAAATACATGCAAGAACACTATGAATGTCAATATGAACACCAAAAACACTTTGAAGATCATGATGAACATCAAGAACATATTTTTGAAAATTTTTTATGCAAAGAAAACATGCAAGACACCAAACTTAGAAATCTTTAATGCATGGACTCTAATAAACGAAAAATGCACATGAAAAACAACAAACAACACAAAACAAGAAAACATCAAGATCAAACAAGAGGACTTATCAAGAACAAATTGAAGATCATGAAGAACACTATGAATGCATGAAATTTTCGAAAAATGCAAGAAAAAAATTTTTAAAGCATGCAATTGACACCAAACTTAACAATTGACTCAAGACTCAAACAAGAAACACAAAATATTTTTGATTTTTATGATTTTCTAAATTTTTTTGGATTTTTATTAAATTTTTTCGAAAAATATAGTTTGTGAAAATGAAAAAGAAAAGAAAAATTTTGAAAAAGATTTTTGAAAAGAAAAATTACCTAATCTGAGCAACAAGATGAACCGTCAGTTGTCCATACTCGAACAATCCCCGGCAACGGCGCCAAAAACTTGGTGGACGAAATTGTGATCCTTATTCTTTAAGTTGTACTCATTGTAAAATTATGGAATTTGAAATTGGCATGAGTGGACACAACTCCGTTCAACTAACCAGCAAGTGTACTGGGTCGTCCAAGTAATAAACCTTACGTGAGTAAGGGTCGATCCCACAGAGATTGTTGGTATGAAGCAAACTATGGTTACCTTGTAAATCTCAGTTAGGCAGATTAAATTTGTTTATGGTTTCGAAAATTAATAATAAAAAGAAGAAATAATAAAAGGGATAGGATACTTATGCAGATTCATTGGTGGGAATTTCAGATAAGCGAATGGAGAGACTGTATGGCTCAAGAACGCCTACTTTCCTACTACTTCAACTCAATTCCTTCTTACTCCTTTCCATGGCAAGCTGTGTATAGGGGTTCACCGTTCGACGATGGCTACTTTCAATCCTCTCGGGAAAATGGTCCTCTGCGGCTGTCACTCGCATGGCTAATCGTCTGGAGGCATCACCTGGCCGAAGGCTACACCCCATCCTCGCAGTGAAAACTACGCTCACGCGCTCTGTCACAGCACGGCTAATCACTGGTTGGTTCCCGCTCCTACTGGAATAGAATCCCTTGATTCTTTTGCGTCTGTCACTAACGCCCAGCACTTGCAAGTTTGAAGCACGTCACAGTCATTCATTACCGGAATCCTACTCGGAATACCACAGACAAGGTGAGACTTTCCGGATTCCCAGGATCCTACTCGGAATACCACAGACAAGGTGAGACTTTCCGGATCCTCATGAATGCCGCCATCTATCTAGCTTATACCATGAAGATTCTGTTGGGGAATCTAAGAGATACACATTCAAGCTCTGTTGCATGTAGAACGGAAGTGGTTGTCAATCACGCGCGTTCATAGGTGAGAATGATAATGAGGGTCATATAATCATCACATTCATCATGTTCTTAGGTGCGAATGAATATCTTGGAATAAGAATAAGATAGAATTGAATAAAAGAAAATAGAATTGCATTAATACTTGAGGTACAGCAGAGCTCCACACCCTTAATCTATGGTGTGTAGAAACTCCACCGTTGAAAATACATAAGAAAAAGGTTCAGGCATGGCTGAATGGCCAGCCCCCTAAAACGTGATCAATAGCCTCTTAGGATGAAGAATAAAACAAAACTGAGACCAAAGATGTCTAATACAATAGTAAGAGGTCCTATATATACTAGACTAGCTACTAGGGTTTACATGAGTAAGTAATTGATGCATAAATCCACTTCCGGGGCCCACTTGGTGTATGTTTGGGCTGAGCTTGATCAATCCACGAGCTGAGGCTTCTCTTGGAGTTGAACTCTGGGTTATGACGTGTTTTGGGCGTTCAACTCCAGATCATGACGTTTTTCTGGCGTTTAACTCCAGACAGCAGCATGTACTTGGCGTTTAACGCCAAGTTACGTCATCAATTTCCGAATAAAGTGTGAACTATTATATATTGCTGGAAAGCCCTGGATGTCTACTTTCCAACGCCGTTGAGAGCGCGCCAATTGGAGTTCTGTAGCTCCAGAAAATCCATTTTGAGTGCAGGGAGTTCAGATTCCAACAGCATCAGCAGTCCTTTTGTCAGCCTCTTTCAGAGTTTTGCTCAAGTCCCTCAATTTCAGCCAGAATTTACCTGAAATCACAGAAAAACACACAAACTCATAGTAAAGTCCAGAAATGTGAATTTAACATAAAAACTAATGAAAACATCCCTAAAAGTAGCTTGAACTTACTAAAAACTACCTAAAAACAATGCCAAAAAGCGTATGAATTATCCGCTCATCACAACACCAAACTTAAATTGTTGCTTGTCCCCAAGCAACCGAAAATCAAGTAGGATAAAAGAAGAGAATATACTATAAATTCCAGAATATCAATGAATATTAATTATAATTAGATGAGCGGGACTTGTAGCTTTTTGCTTCTGAACAGTTTTGGCATCTCACTTTTTCCTTTGAAGTTTTGAATGATTGGCTTCTCTAGGAACTTAGAATTTCGGATAGTGTTATTGACTTTCCTAGTTAAGCATGTTGATTCTTGAACACAACTACTTATGAGTCTTGGCCGTGGCCCTAAGCACTTTGTTTTCCAGTATTACCACCGGATACATAAATGCCACAGACACATAACTGGGTGAACCTTTTCAGATTGTGACTTAGCTTTGCTAAAGTCCCCAGTTAGTGGTGTCCAGAGCTCTTAAGCACACTCTTTTGCTTTGGATCACGACTTTAACCACTCAGTCTCAAGCTTTTCACTTGGACCTTCATGACACAAGCACATGTTTTCTTTTCTTTTCTTTATTCAGTTTAATTCTTCTTTTCTTCTTTATTCTGCATAGTGCGTTTGATTTCCTTTCTTTATTTATGTATGCAAGGAACAATAGAATCAAATTTCATGGATACAATCTTAGTACTCAACAAACTCCTCTTTCAACAAATATCCTCATTCACAACACAAATAGAATAGCTACAAACTTCACAAGTTACTACATGTGATTTGTGTGGAGGAGCACATAAGAAAGAATGGTGTAAATTATTCCATCCTACCACTGAACAAGTTAACTACATGGAGTATTTCTCAAGGTTAGGGAATAACCTATACTTTCCTAGACAAAGAAACTATCCTAATGTTAGTTGGGGCAGTCAAGGACAAGGTTACTCCAACATTTCATACCAATAGCAAGCCAATTCGATATAATTCCAAAATCCTCTTGAGCTTGCTGCGGAGTGACTGTCCCAATTCACTGTTGAATTTGTTTAGCAAACTCAAAAATTTATGCAAGAGACAAGAATAAATTTCAAAAACCATGAAAGTTTCATCAATAATTTAGAGGTACAAGTGGAGCACATTGCCAAGCATTTGGCAGAAAAGCAAAAACACTCCCTCCAAAGTAAAACAATGTCAAATCTTACAGAGAAATATGAGACAATCAATATAAGGAATTCATATCTCAATGAGGTAGAAGAAAGCATGAAAAGTGACTTGATCAATTCATTGAGTCAAGAAGTTCTTAGTAAAGAGACCTAAAGAATGTCCCACAACACTCCAACAGTGAAAAGGAAGAAAAGCTAACCGACACTTGTCCAACGAAGAAAAAAAATCTAAAATGACACTAAGGAGAAAGAGGGGCCATCAAGGCTAGAATTAAAACCCTTACCAACCACGTTTAAATACGCATTCTTCGATGACAAGGAGACCTACCCGGTAATTATAAACGCCTCATTGAATAAAGAAGAAGAAGATAGATTGCTGCAAGTATTAAGAAAATATGAGACTAATATTAGGTGGATAATTAGTGATCTGAAGGGAATAAACCCCACCATGTGCATGCACAAGATTTTACTTGAAGAAAATTCCAAACGAATGGTGCAAGCACAAAGAAGACTCAATCAAACAATGAAGAAGGTTGTTCACAAAGAAGTAATAAAGATGTGGGATGCGAGAATCATGTACCCCATCTCCGATAGCCATTGGGTAAGTCCGGTATACATGATGCCAAAGAAAGGAGGGAACATGGTAATCTCTAATAAATAAATGAATTGATCCCTACAAGAACAGTCACCGGCTGGAGAATGTGCATTGACTGTCGGAGGCTCAACTTGGCAATAAGGAAGGTCCACTTTCCTCTGCCATTCATTGATCAAATGTTGGAGAGGCTTGCCGACCATGCATTCTTGATGGATATTTGGGGTACAACCAAATTACGGTTGACCCCGTTCATCAAGAAAAGACCACATTCACATGCCCTTATAGAGTTTTCGCTTATCAGAGAATGCACATCAGGTTGTGTAACGCACCCGCCACTTTTTAAAGGTGTATACTTTTCATTTTTCTGGTATGGTAGAAAATTTTATAGAAATATTTATGGATGCTTTTTCTGTATTTGATGACACATTTAATACTTGTTTATACCACTTGTCATTAGTTTTGAAAAGGTGCTAAGAAACAAACTAAGTTTTGAACTGAAAAAAGTGTCATTTTATAGTCACAAAATAAATTGTTCTTGGACACCGGATCACAATTAAGGGCATAAAGGTTGATAAGGCTAAAAGTGAAGATAATTGAAAAATTACCACAATCAGTGAATGTAAAGGCAATTCAAAGTTTCTTGGGACATGTAGACTTTCATACGAGATTTATAAAAGATTTTTCAAAAATTACGAAACCACTGAGTAGTTTATTAATCAAATAAGCTCCATTTATTTTCAATAGAGATTGCCTACATGCTTTTGAAAATTTGAAAGCTAAGCTTATATGTGCACCAATAATTTCCCCCACCTAATTGGTCCGCACCATTTGAATTAATGTGTGATGCTAGTGATTATGCTCTAGGCGTAGTTTTAGGGCAAAGAAAAGACAAGTTGTTACATGTCATTTATTATGCAAGTTGTGTTTCAAAACGACGCACAAAAAAATTCCACAACAACTGAGAAAGAGTTGTTACTCGTAGTATTCGCTTTTGATAAATTTAGATATTATTTAATTAGTTTAAAACTAATCGTCTATACTGATCACTCTATTCTTAAGTATCTTTTGTCTAAATAGGATGTCAAACTAAGATTGATAAAATGGTTATTGTTACTTTAAGAATTTGATGTTGAAATCCGAGATAAGAAGCGCATAGAAAATTATGTGACAGAACACCTATCTAGGATTCATTCTAAAGAAGGTCAAACACTACAAATATCCCTCAAAAAAGAATTTTCAGATGACCAACTCTTAGCCATTAGAGTTATGTCGTGGTTTGCTGACATAGCATACTATAAGGCTAGAAAAATCATCCCTAAAAAATTTAAGTAGAATAAAAAAAAGAAAGTTAATTCATGACTTCTACTATTAAATATGGGATGATCCATATCTCTTCAAAAGGTGTTCTGACAATATTATACGAAGGTGCATTTCCGAAGAAGAGATCCAAGGTGTACTATGGCACTGCCACAGTTCAGACTATGTCAGCCACTTTATTGGAGAGAGGTCGGTGGCTAAAGTACTTCAAAGTAGCCCCTATTGGCCCACTCTTTTCAAAGATGTCCGATCTTTTGTTAAAAAATCTGATAGATGCCAGAGATCTGAAAATCTATCCCAGAGACATGAGATGCCACAAAACTTCATACTTGAAATGGAGTTCTTTGATGTATGCGGAGTTGATTTCATGGGACCTTTTTCCTTCTCAAACTCAAACCTCTACATTCTAGTAGTTGTTGACTATGTATCCTAGTGGGTGAAAGTCATGCCGTTGACCCACTAAAGATGCTAAGATTGTGATTAGCTTTTTTAAGAAGACCATCTTTAACAAATTTGGAGTTTCAAGAGCACTAATTAGTGATGGAGGAATCCACTTCTGTAACAAACAACTTGAAACTCTTCTTTAAAAATATGGGGTGAGACACAAGGTGGTAACACCATATCATCCACAAACCAGCAGACAAGCGTAGGTGTCCAACCGGGAGTTGAAAAGAATTTTGGAGAAGATGGTCAACGCCTCTACAAAGGATTGGTCCAAAAAAATTAGAGATTCCCTCTGGGCTTACTGGACAACTTTCAAAGCTCCAATTGGAATGTCACCTTACCCACTGGTTTACGACAAAGCCTACCATTTGCCAATTGAGATGGAGCATCGAGCGTTCTGGGCAATCAAGTTATTGAACTTTGATGCCAAAGCAGTAGGTGAGAAGAGACTTTTTCAACTCAACAAGTTTGATTAATTTTGAAATAAAGCCTATAATAATACTCAGTTATACAAAGAAAGAACAAATAGGTGGTATGACAAGAAAATCCTCTCAAAAAACTTTGAACTAGTCAAAAGGTCTTGTTATTCAACTAATAACTAAACCTATTTCCTAGAAAATTGAAAACAATGTGGTCTTGACGATTTACAATAAGTAAATTGTCTCCCTATGAACATATTAAAGTAATTGAGATAAATATTGGAAGAAGATTTGTAGTCAACAGACAAAAATTGAAGCCATATTCTGGAGAAGAAGTGGATCAACAAAAATTGACTTAACTCCTATATTAAGAAACATCAATTGTCAAAATAGTGACGTTAAAAGAGAGCTTGTTGGGAATCAACCCAACCCATTAGTATACTCTACCTATTTCTTAATCTTTGTTTTTATTTTTGTTTTTCTTTAGTTCATCATAAAATCAATAAAGAAAACAAAGAGATAGCTTCCAAAGGAACTGGCGCCCACGCCAAGTGGGAGAGCCCAATGCCCAAGCAGAGCAACTCCCATGGGAAGTTGGCACCCATCGCCACTTTGTGAAGCTTGGCGCCTTCGTGGCACCAAAAGGCTGGTGCCCAACGCCTGTTTTGAGCGCCCAGCGCTCCTATGTAAGGTTTTTCTGGAGCCTAGCGCTGAAATTGCAACCCAGGCATCTTTGTGGCATTCTCCCTCAATTAAGTTAATTTCTAAATATCTTTATTCATAATTTCACTTCATGAAATTTTAAATTCAAAAATTGATAAAATTTCATAAATTGATTTTCAAAATTTGCATGCTTTAACCACCATTCTTAAATAGCCCCTTTCCCAATTATCTACTCATCATAACCCCTCTTCATAAATACATATCTCCCCATTTAAACTTAAAGTTCTGACAAATCTTTAAGTTTAGTGTTGGTAGGAGAACAAAATAGCTCTGAGAGACAGAGATAGAGAATGAGAAAGGTGACCATGATGAATGATAAACTTGGTAACTTCAATTTTATTTTGATGGTTAGTTTTTTTTCCTTTTATTTTGTCTTTGTTTCTTTTTCTTTATTTTTTGTTTTTTGAATCATCTTTCTTTTATTTTTCTTATTTTTTCTCTTTGTGCTTACTACTTGTGCTTGTCCTTTGTGAACTCCACTAATGTGAAGGGAGTAACTCTTAATAAAAAAGAATTGAATATTAACAAAGAAAGTCCTATTGAAATGTGGTGGTCATTAGTAATATGATTACATTCTATGTACCTAAAGTATTTGAACGAATCTTGAAGAAAAGGAAGACAGAATCTCCATAAACAAAAGTTTAGAGACATATTATAAGATTTCAAACATTGAAGACCTTGAAGCAGTTATGAAAAAAAGTATAGAAAGATTGAAAAATCAAAATCAATAAAGCTCTGAGTACCAATGACTAGAGCCTAGTTATGTGCCTGTGATATTTATGTTTCAAGGAGAGACTTTGGTAAGTAAATATGAGGGTGCCTCATCACCCGATAACTTGGGCCAACTGGCTTGTGATTATTAATTGAAAGCCCAAATTGTTGATATGAAACAAAATATTTAGAGTTCAAAGAGGCTCTGGGCATCGATGTCTAGATGAACAAATTCCTAGTTATGCGCTTGTGATGTGATCGTGTCAAGGAGAGACTTGAGCAATTAGATCCGAGAAATGCTTTATCACCCGGTAACTTGGACTAACTGGCTCGAGATTATCGATTAAAAATCTGCTAAGAGCTGCCTTAAAACAAAATAATTAGAGTTAAGAACTTCAAACATCTTTTTTCCAGTTAAATTGTAAAGAAAAACTGCTTCAAGAATCATACAAGTATAATAGGATTCTCATAATACAATCCAATTTTGAGTTTTTGGATATTCTTTATTCTTAAGTGTGCAAGATTCATTAAGATAAGAGAAATCCGTTTATAATCATAGAAATATGTGCAAACCCACTTTTATTTGGACTTAAAATTTACAAATTCTTCAATTCTTTTCATTAAGATAAATTCTGTTTACTTTTTTTTTTTAGGACAAGCAAGTTTTAAATTTGGTGTTGTGATGCCCAGGTATCTTTAATGATTTTTAGATATCTTTTCCATTAGTTTTTTTAGATTTAATTCAAAGTTCATATGTTTCTAGTAAAAAAATTTTAATGCATCATTTGTTTGAAATTATTTTAGAATGGTTGTGTTTTCATGATATAATTAAGCAAATCATGATGAAATCAATAAGAAAACAAGAGGCTAGCAGTGCTAGGCTTTAAGAGGCTAAGACCAGCGCCCAAACTCTAAGCTGGGTACCCAACCTCAAAGTCCAACTCCAAGAAAGTGGCGCCTAGCACCCTTACCCCAAACCCAGAGCCCAATTTGGGCGCCCAACTC
The DNA here is from genome assembly GCF_014773155.1 of Arachis stenosperma. Classification (NCBI taxonomy): domain Eukaryota; kingdom Viridiplantae; phylum Streptophyta; class Magnoliopsida; order Fabales; family Fabaceae; genus Arachis; species Arachis stenosperma. The sequence continues at coordinate 40,990,360 of NC_080377.1, forward strand.
CACCATCATCAAGCTCAATGCCTTCGTTTCTAAGAAGAGGCAAAGTGGACTCCGCCCAATGCCACCAATTTCTCAAGTATTGGGCGCCCAGCGCCCAACCAAGAAGCCAAGCACCAAGTATCAATTCAACTATCAGGAAGCTCTAAATTCAATTCAAGATTCAATATTTAAATGATTAGTAGCAACAAATTCTTTCTAAAAAGATAAGATTTAATTGTTAGGATTTATATTAGATTTGAATTAGAATAAGTTGTTATCTTTTTCTTTGGAAGATAAGATTTTTTTGAATTTGAATTAGTTAGGAAGTTAGGATATAAATAAGTGAACATGGTTCACAAATATGGGGAAGGAACCTCATTAATCTTAGATTGTTTTCTTTTCTATCCTGAGTAATTAAATCTCCTATGTTAAAGGTTAAGAGCTCTATTTTATTTTTATGGATTAGTGATGAGCGGATAATTTACATGCTTTTTGGCATTGTTTTTACATAGTTTTTAGTATGATTTAGTTAGTTTTTAGTATATTTTTATTAGTTTTTAAGCAAAATTCACATTTCTAGACTTTACTATGAGTTTGTGTATTTTTCTGTGATTTCAGGTATTTTCTGGCTAAAATTGAGGGACCTGAGCAAAAATCTGATTCAGAGGCTGAAAAAGGACTGCTGATGCTGTTGGATTCTGACCTCCCTGCACTCGAAATAGATTTTTTGGAGCTATAGAAACCCAAATGGCGCACTCTCAATTGCGTTGGAAAGTATACATCCAGGGCTTTCCAGTAATATATAATAGTCCATACTTTACCCGAGTTTAGATGACGCAAATTGGCGTTCAACGCCAGCTTTCTATCCTATTCTGGCGTTAAACGCCAGAAACAAGTTGCAAGCTAGAGTCAAACGCCAGAAACAAGTTACAAACTGGAGTTTAACTCCAAAGAAAGTCTCTACACGTGAAAACTTCAATGCTCAGCCCAAGCACACACCAAGTGGGCCTGGAAGTGGATTTTTGCATCATTTACTTATTTCTGTAAACCCTAGTAACTAGTTTAGTATAAATAGAACTTTTTACTATTGTATTAAACATCTTTTGATCATCTTTTGATCTCTTGATCACATTTTGGGGGCTGGCCATTCGGCCATGCCTGGACCTTCATCACTTATGTATTTTCAACGGTGGAGTTTCTACACACTGTAGATTAAGGTGTGGAGCTCTGCTGTTCCTCGAGTATTAATGCAAAGTACTATTGTTCTTCTATTCAATTCAAGCTTATTCTTATTCTAAGATGTTCACTCGCACTTCAACCTGATGAATGTGATAATTCGTGACACTCATCACCATTCTCACTTATGAACGCGTGCCTGACAAACACTTCCGTTCTACCTGCGAAAGCTAGAGTGTGTATCTCTTGGATTCTTGGTCCACGACGCATGGCTGCCTCTCCTGACAACAGAGCCTTCCATTTAGTGAGATCAGAGATTTTTCTTAGTATAAGCTAGAATCAATTGGCAGCATTCTTGAGATCCGGAAAGTCTAAACCTTGTCTGTTGGGCATAACTGTGAAGAGCTTCAAACTCATGACTGTTGGGCATAGTGACAGACGCAAAAGGATCATTGGATCTTATTCCGACAAAAGTGAGAACCGAAAGATGATTAGCCCTACGTAACCCGTAGCTGGATCATTTTCACTGAGAGGATGGACGGTAGCCATTGACAACGGTAATACCCCTAGATACAGCTTGTCATAGAAAGGAGTATGAAGGATTGGATGAAGGCAGTAGGAAATCAGAGATTCAAAAGGGATATAACATCTCCATACGCTTATCTGAAATTTCCACCAATGAGTTACATAAATATCTCTATCTTTATTTTATGTTTTATTTATCTTTTAATTATCAAAACTTCATAACCATTTGAATCCACCTGACTGAAATTTACAAGATAACCATAGCTTGCTTCAAGCCGACAATCTCCGTGGGATCGACCCTTACTCACGTAAGGTTTATTACTTGGACGACCCAGTGCACTTGCTGGTTAGTTGTGCGAAGTTGTGAAAAAGAGTTGAGATTACAATTGTGTGTACCAAGTTGTTGGTGCCATTGAGATCACAATTTCGTGCACCAAGTTTTTGGCGCTGTTGCCGGAGATTGTTCGAGTTTGGACAACTGATGGTTCATCTTGTTGTTCAGATTAGGTAATTTTCTTTTTGTTTCAACCTTTATTTTATTTTCAAAAAGTTTTCAAAAATCTTTCAAAAATTTTTTTTCTTCTTTTTCGTTTTTCCAAAATAATTTTCGAAAAAAAAAATAATAAAATCATAAAAAAAACCAAAAAAAATATTTTGTGTTTCTTGTTTGAGTCCAGTGTCAATTTTTAAGTTTTGTATCAATTGCATATTTTTAATTTTCTCAAAAATTTTCGAAAACTCATGCATGGTATTCTTCATGATCTTCAAGTTGTTCTTGGTAAGTCTCCTTGTTTGATCTTGTGATTTTCTTGTTTTGTGTCTTTTCTTATTTTTCATATGCATTTTTAGTTTGTTAGTGTCTAAACATATAAAATCTCTAAGTTTGGTGTCTTACATGTTTTTTTTTCTTGAAAATTTTTCAAAAATAAGTTCTTGATGTTCATCATGATCTTCAAAGTGTTCTTGGTGTTCATCTTGACATTCATAGTGTTCTTGCATGCATCATTTATTTTAATCCAAAACTTTTATGTGTTGAGTCATTTTGTGGTTTTTCTCTTTTCTCATTAAATTCAAAAAAAATAAAAAAAATATCTTTTCCTTATTTTACTCATAATTTTCGAAATCTTTGGGTTGACTTAGTCAAAAATTTTTAAAATAAGTTGTTTCTTGTTAGTCAAGTCAAGATTTCAATTTAAAAAAAATCTTAACTTTTCAAAACTTTTTCAAAAATTAAATCTTTTTCATTTTTCTTTTATATTTTCAAAATTTTTTTTAAATTGATTTTCAAAATATTTTCCTTATCTTTATTTCATAATTTTTTTAGAAATTAATACTAATAATTAATGTTTTGATTTAAAAATTTTAAGTTTGTTACTTTCTTGTTAAGAAAGATTCAAACTTTAAATTTTAAAATCATATCTTTTGATTTCTTGTGAATCAAGTCATTAATTCTGATTTTAAAAATTAAATCTTTTCAAAATAAATTTCAATCATATCTTTTCAATCATATCTTTTCAAACATATCTTTTTCAAATCATATCTTTTCAAAATCTTTTCTAACTTCTTATCTTTTCAAAATTGATTTTCAAATCTTTTTCAACTAACTAATTGACTTTTTTGTTTGTTTTACTATTTCTTATCTTTTTCAAAACCACCTAACTACTTTTCTCTCTCTAATTTTCGAAAATCACCTTCTTCTTTTTCAAAATTCTTTTAACTTAACTAATTGTTCTAAATTTAAATTTTATTCTATTTCTTCTCTTGATTTTCGGATTCTAACTAAATTTTTAAAATAAAAACAAAAATATTTCCTTTTCTTCTTAATTATTTTCAAAAACTCCTCTCTCTCATCTTCTTCTATTTATTTATTTATCTACTAACACTTCTCTTCTACTCATAATTCGAACCCTCTTCTCTTCTCTCTCTGTGTTCGAATTTTTCCTCTTCTTTTCTTCTTCTCTTCTACTCACATAAAGGAACCTCTATATCTGGGGTAAAGAGGATCTCTATTATTTTCTGTTCTCTTCTTTTTCATATGAGCAGGAGCAAGGACAAGGACATTCTTGTTGAAGCTGATCCTGAACCTGAAAGGACCTTGAAGAGGAAGCTAAGAGCAGTTAAAGCATAGTACTCTGAAGAGGACCTAACTAAAATTTTTGAACAGGAAAATGATATGGCAGCCGAACCCAACAACAACAATGCAAGGAAGATCCTTGGTGACTTCACTGCCCCAAATTCCAATTTCCATGGAAGAAGCATCTCAATCCCTGCCATTGGAGCAAACAACTTTGAGCTAAAGCCTCAATTAGTTTTTCTGATGCAACAGAATTGCAAGTTTCATGGACTTTCATCAGAAGATCCTTTTTAGTTCTTAACTGAATTCGTGCAGATCTGTGATACTGTTAAGACCAATGGAGTTGATTCTGAGGTCTATAAGCTTATGCTTTTCCTTTTTGCTGTAAGAGACAGAGCTAGAATATGGTTGGATTCTCAACCTAGAGATAGCCAGAACTCTTGGGATAAGCTAGTCACGGCTTTCTTAGCCAAGTTCTTTCCTCCTCAAAAGCTGAGCAAGCTTAGAGTGGATGTTCAAACCTTCAGGAAAAAAGAAGGTGAATCCCTCTATGAAGCTTGGGAAAGATACAAGCAATTGACCAAAAAGTGTCCTTCTGACATGCTTTCAGAATGGACCATCCTGGATATATTCTATGATGGTCTGTCGGAATTGTCTAAGATGTCATTGGACCATTCTGCAGGTGGATTTATTCACCTGAAGAAAATGCCTGCAGAAGCTCAGGAACTCATTGACATGGTTGCAAATAACCAGTTCATGTACACTTCTGAAAGGAATTCTATGAGTAATGGGACGCCTCAGAGGAAGAGAGTTCTTGAAATTGATGCTCTGAATGCCATATTGGCAAAGAACAAAATGTTGACTCAGCAAGTCAATACAATTTTTCAGAGTCTGAATGGTTTGCAAAATGCATCCAACAGTACTAAAGAAGCATCTTCTGAAGAAGAAGCTTATGATCTTGAGAACTGGTGGACGAAATTGTGATTCATATGTTTATGTAAAATTCATTGCTCTTTCTTTCCCTGGTAATGGTGCCAAAAACATGATGCCAATACCATGGTTCACAACTATGTGTGGACACAACTCCGTTCAACTAACCAGCAAGTGTACTGGGTCGTCCAAGTAATAAACCTTACGTGAGTAAGGGTCGATCCCATAGAGATTGTTGGTATGAAGCAAGCTATGGACATCTTGTAAATCCCAGTCAGGTAGAGTCAAATGTAATTGGATTAGATATTTAAAAGATAAATAAAATAAAGGAATAGAAATACTTATGTAAATTAATAGTGGGAATTTCAGATAGGTGTATGGAGATGCTGTGTTCCTTCTGAATCTCTGCTTTCCTACTGCTCTCATTACAGTTTTCTTACATCATTCCTTTCCATGGCAAGCTGTATGTAGGGCATCACCGTTGTCAATGGCTACATCCCATCCTCTCAGTGAAAATGGTCCAAATGCTCTGTCACAGCACGGCTAATCATCTGTCGGTTCTCAATCAGGTTGGAATAGAATCCCTTGATTCTTTTGCGTCTGTCACTAACGCCCAGCCTTCAGGAGTTTGAAGCTCGTCACAGTCATTCAATCCCGGAATCCTACTTGGAATACCACAGACAAGGTTAGACTTTTCGGATTCTCATGAATGCCGCCATCAATTCTAGCTTATACCACGAATATTCTGTTTAAGGAATCCAAGAGATATGCGCCCGGTCTAAGGTAGAACGGAAGTGGTTGTCAGTCACGTGTGCTCATAGGTGAGAATGATGATGAGTGTCACGGATCATCACATTCATCAAGTTGAAGTGCAACGAATATCTTAGAATAGGAATAAAGAGAATTGAATAGAAAATAGTAGTAATTGCATTGAAACTTAAGGTATAGCAGAGCTCCACACCCTTAATCTATGGTGTGTAGAAACTCCACCATTGAAAATACATAAGTGAAAGGTTCAGGCATGGCCGAATGGCCGGCCCCCATGGTCTAAGGACTAGGCGTCCAGAGATGTCTAAGACAATAGTAAAAAGTCCTATTTATAATAAACTAGCTACTAGGGTTTACATGAGTAAGTAATTGATGCATAAATCCACTTCCGAGGCCCACTTGGTGTATGTTTGGCCTGAGCTTGATCTATCCACGAGCTGAGGCTTCTCTTGGAGTTGAACGCCAAGTTGTAATGTGTTTTGGGCGTTCAACTCCGGGTCGTGACGTTTTTCTGGCGTTTTACTCCAGACAGCAACATGAAACTGGCGTTGAGCGCCAGTTTACGTCGTCAATTTCAGAATAAAGTATAGATTATTATATATTGTTGGAAAGCTCTGGATGTCTACTTTCCAACGCTGTTGAGAGCGCGCCATTTGGAGTTTTGTAGCTCCAGAAAATCCATTTCGAGTGCAGGGAGGTCAGATTCCAACAGCATCAGCAGTCCTTTGACAGCCTCCTATCAGAGTTTTGCTCAAGTCCCTCAATTTTAGCCAGAAATTACCTGAAATCACAGAAAAACACACAAACTCATAGTAAAATCCAGAAATGTGAATTTAGCATAACAACTAATGAAAACATCCCTAAAAGTAGCTTGAACTTACTAAAAACTACCTAAAAATAATGCCAAAAAGCGAATAAATTATCCGCTCATCAAGAACCCTGCAATGGCAGAGGTGAATTACATGGGTGAAGCCTATGGAAACACCTATAATCCTTCATGGAGAAATCATCCAAATTTCTCGTGGAAGGATCAACAAAAGCCTCAACAAGGCTTTAATAATGGTGGAAGAAACAAGTTAAGCAATAGCAAGCCTTTTCCATTATCCTCTCAGCAACAGACAGAGAATTATGAGCAGAGCCCCTCTAGCTTAGCAAATATAGTCTCTAATCTATCTAAGGCTACTCTAAGTTTCATGAATGAAACAAGGTCCTCCATTAGAAATTTAGAGGCACAAGTGGGCCAGCTGAGTAAAAGAGTCACTGAAACTCCTCCTAGTACTCTCCCAAGCAATACAGAAGAGAATCCAAAAAGAGAGTGCAAGGCCATAACCTTACTTGGTGTGGCCGAACCTAGAGAGGAGAAGGAGAACATGAATCCCAGTGAGAAAGACCTCATGGGACGTCCTCTGGACAAAAAGGAGTTTCCATTTGAGAAACCTAAGGAATCTGAGGCTTATCTAGAGACTATAGAGATTCTATTGAACCTACTTCTGCCATTCATGAGCTCTGATGATTATTCCTCCTCTGAAGATGATGAAGATATTACTAAAGAGCAAGTTGCTAAGTACCTTGGAGCAATCATGAAGCTAAATGCTAAGTTATTTGGTAATGAGACTTAGGTGGATGAACCCCCCTTGCTCACCAATGAACTGAATGACTTGGTTAGGCAGACATTACCTCAAAAGAAATAAGATCCTGGTAAATTCTTAATTCCATGTACCATAGGCACCATGACCTTTGAGAAGGCTCTATGTGACCTGGGATCAGGCATAAACTTAATGCCACTCTCTGTAATGGAGAAACTGGGAATCTTTGAGGTACAGGCTGCCAAATTCTCATTAGAGATGGCAGACAAATCCATGAAAAAGGCTTATGGACAGGTAGAGGACGTGCTTGTAAAGGTCAAAGGCCTTTACATCCCTGCTGATTTCATAATCCTAGACACTGGGAAGGATGAGGATGAATCCATCATCCTTGGAAGACCCTTCCTAGCCACAGCAAAAGCTGTAATTGATGTGGACAGAGGAGAGTTGATCCTTCAATTGAATGAGGACTACCTTGTGTTTAAAACTCAAGGATCTCCCTCTGTAACCATGGAGAGGAAGCAAGAAAAGCTTCTCTCAATGCAGAGTCAAACAAAGCCCCCACAGTCAAACTCTAAGTTTGGTATTGGGAGGCCGCAACCAAACTCTAAGTTTGGTATTGAACCCCCACATTCAAACTCTAAGTTTGGTGTTGGGAGGTCCCAACAATGCTCTAAACATCTGTGAAGCTCCATGAGAGCTCACTGTCAAGCTATTGACATTAAAAAAGTGCTTATTGGGAGGCAATCCAATTTTATTTTTCTATGTTATTTTCTTTTTTTAGGTTGATGATCATGTGGAGTCACAAAAATAACTGCAAAAATTAAAGAAAAATAAAAAATAGCATTAAAAATAGCACAACCTGGAGAAAAAACTTACTGGCATTTAAACGCCAGTAAAAGTAGCAAAATGGGCGTTTAACGCCCAGTCTGGCACCATTCTAGGCATTAAACGCCAGAAAGAAGCACCAGACTGGCGTTAAATGCCAGGAAGAAGTAACAAACTGGTATTAAACGCCAGAAATAGGTTGCAGCTTGGCGTTTAATGCCAGGAAAGGAATAAAAGTTGGCATTTAACGCCATAAATAAGCAGCAGTCTGGCGTTAAACGCCAGCATTGCACAATAGGGGCATTTTGCACACCTAAATGGAGCAAGGATGAGAAATCCTTGACCTCTCAAGATCTGTGGACCCCACAGGATCTCCACCTACCCCACCTCTCTCTCTCTCTCCCCTTCACACATCTCTATAACTCTCCACCCAAAATACCACTCACCAATCAAATCATATCCTCTTCCCTATATTCTCTTCACCAATCACCTCCATATCTCTTTCCCAAAAACCCCACCTACCTCACTTTCAAATTCAAACACTTTTCCCTCCCAAACCCACCCAATTCCATTCGGCCACACTCCCTCTCTTTCCCTATAAATACCCCTCTTCACTCCTTCATTTTCACACATCACAAACACTCTCCTACCCCATTGACCGAACCTCTATCTCCCTCCATCTCCTCCATTTTCTTCTTCTCCCCCTTCTTTCTTTCTTCTTTTTCTTGAGGACGAGCAAACCTTTTAAGTTTGGTGTGGTAAAAGCATTGCTTTTGTTTTTTCATAACCATTTATGGCACCTAAGGTCGGAGAAACCTCTAGAAAGAGGAAAGAGAAGGCAAAAGCTTCCACTTCTGAGTCATGGAAGATGGAGAGATTCATCTCAAAGGTCCATCAAGACCACTTTTATAAGTTGTGGCCAAGAAAAAGGTGAACCCTGAGGGCCCTTTCATGCTCAAGAAAAATGAGTATCCAGAGATCCGACATGAGATCCGAAAAAGAGGTTGGGAAGTTCTCACTAACCCTATTCAACAAGTTGGAATCTTAATAGTTCAAGAGTTCTATGCCAATGCATGGATCACTAGGAACCATGATCAAAGTATGAACCCGAATCCCAAGAATTGGCTTACAATGGTTTGGGGGAAATACTTAGATTTCAGTCCAGAAAATGTAAGGTTGGCATTCCACTTGCCAATGATGCAAGAAAACGCACGCCCCTACACTAGAAGGGTCAACTTTGATCAAAGGTTGGACCAAGTCCTCATCGACATATGTGTGGAAGGAGCTTAATGGAAAAGATACTCAAGAGGCAATCCGGTTCAATTGAGAAGACCGAACCTTAAGCCTGTGGCCAGAGGATGGTTGGAGTTCATCCAACGCTCTATCATTCCTACTAGCAACCGATCTGAAGTGACTGTAGATCGGGCCATCATGATCCATAGTATCATGATTGGGGGGAAAGTGGAAGTTTATGAGATCATACCTCTAGCACTCTACAAGGTGGCTAACAAGTCCTCCACTTTGGCAAGGTTAGCCTTTTCTCATCTCATTTGTCACCTATGCAATTTAGCTGGGATTGACATAGAAGGAGACATCCTCATTGAAGAGGACAAGCCCATCACTAAGAAAAGGATGGAGCAAATAAGAGAGCCCACTCATGGACCTCAACAAGAGCATGAGGAAATTCCTCATGAAATCCCTGAGATGCCTCAAGGGATGCATTTTCCTCCACACAACTATTGGGAGCAACTCAACACCTCTTTGGAAGGCTTGAGTTGCAACATGGACCAACTAAGGGTGGAGCACCAAGAGCACTCCATCATTCTCCATGAGATTAGAGAAGATCAAAGAGCTATGAGGGAGGACCAACAAAGGCAAGGAAGAGACATAGAGGAGCTTAGGCATTCCATTGGATCTTCAAGAGAAAGAACTAGCCTCCATCACTAAGGTGGACCCGTTCTTTGATTTCCTTGTTCATATTTTTAATGTTTTTTCGATTTTTATGCTTTATGTGTTATCCATGTTTGTGTCTTCATTACATGATCATTAGTGTCTAGTGTCTATGCCTTAAAGCTATGAATAATTCCATGAATCCGTCACCTCTCTTAAATGAAAAATGTGCCTAATTATAAAAGAACAAGAAGTACTTGGATTTCAAATTTTATCTTGAAATTAGTTTAATTATTTTGATGTGGTGGCAATACTTTTTGTTTTCTGAATGAATGCTTGAACAGTGCATATTTTTTATAGTGAAGTTTATGAATGTTAAAATTGTTGGCTCTTGAAAGAATGATGAAGAAAGAGAAATGTTATTGATAATCTAAAAAATTAAGAAATTGATTCTTGAAGCAAGAAAAAGCGGTGAAAAAAAGTAGCGAAAAAAAAGAAAAAAAATTGGCGAAAAAGAAAAAAAAAGGAAAGAAAAAGAAAAAGCAAGCAGAAAAAGCCAATAGCCCTTTAAACCAAAAGGCAAGGGTAAAAATGATCCAAGGCTTTGAGCATTAATGGATAGGAGGGCCCAAGGAAATAAAATCCAGGCCTAAGCGGCTAAATCAAGCTATCCCTAACCATGTACTTGTGTCATGAAGGTCCAAGTGAAAAGCTTAAGACTGAGTGGTTAAAGTCGTGATCCAAAGCAAAAAGTGTGTGCTTAAGAACTCTGGACACCTCTAATTAGGGACTTCAGCAAAACTAAGTCACAATCTGAAAAGGTTCACCCAGTTATGTGTTTGTGGCATTTATGTATCCGGTGGTAATATTGGAAAACAAAGTGCTTAGGGTCACGGCCAAGACTCATAAAGTAGCTGTGTTCAAGAATCAACATACTGAACTAGGAGAATCAATAACACTATCCAAAATTCTGAGTTCATATAGATACCAATCATTCTGAATTTTAAAGGATAATGTGAGATGTAAAAACTGTTCAGAAGTAAAAAGCTACTTGCCCCGCTCATCTAATTAGGACTAAGTTTCATTGATATTGTGAGATTCATTGTATATTCTCTTCTTTTTATCCTATTTTGTTTTCAGTTGCTTGGGGACAAGCAACAATTTAAGTTTGGTGTTGTGATGAGCGGATAATTTATACACTTTTTGGCATTGTTTTTACATAGTTTTTAGTATGATTTAGTTAGTTTTTAGTATATTTTTATTAGTTTTTAAGAAAAATTCACATTTCTGGACTTTACTATGAGTTTGTGTATTTTTCTGTGATTTCAGGTATTTTTCTGGCTGAAATTGAGGGACCTGAGCAAAAATCTGATTCAGAGGCTGAAAAAGGACTGCTGATGCTGTTGGATTCTGACCTCCCTGCACTAGAAATGGATTTTTTGGAGTTACAGAAACACAAATGGCGCGCTCTCAATTGCGTTGGAAAGTAGACATACAGGGCTTTCCAGCAATATATAATAGTTCATACTTTACCCGAGTTTAGACGATGCAAACTGGCGTTCAACGCCAGCTTTCTGCCCTATTCTGGCGTTAAACGCCAGAAACAAGTTGCAAGCTAGAGTCAAACGCCAAAAACAAGTTACAAACTGGCGTTTAACTCCAAAGAAGGCATCTACACGTGAAAGCTTCAATGCTCAGCCCAAGAACACACCAAGCGGGCCCGGAAGTGGATTTCTACATTATTTACTTATTTCTCTAAACCCTAGTAACTAGTTTAGTATAAATAGAACTTTTTACTATTGTATTAGACATCTTTTGATCATCTTTTGATCTCTTGATCACGTTTTGGGGGCTGGCCATTCGGCCATGCCTGGACTTTCATCACTTATGTATTTTCAACGGTGGAGTTTCTACACACCGTAGATTAAGGTGTGGAGCTCTGCTGTTCCTCGAGTATTAATGCAAAGTACTATTGTTCTTCTATTCAATTCAAGCTTATTCTTATTCTAAGATGTTCATTCGCACTTCAACCTGATGAATGTGATGATCTGTGACACTCATCACCATTCTAACTTATGAATGCGTGCCTGACAAACACTTCCGTTCTACCTACGAAAGCTAGAGTGTGTATCTCTTGGATTCTTGGTCCACAACGCATGGCTGCCTCTCCTGACAACAGAGCCTTCCATTCCGTGAGATCAAAGATTTTTCTTCGTATAAGCTAGAATCAATTGGCAGCATTCTTGAGATTCAGAAAGTCTAAACCTTGTTTGTGGTATTCCGAGTAGGATCTGGGATGGGATGACCGTGATGAGCTTCAAACTCATGACTGTTGGGCGTAGTGACAAACGCAAAAGGATCATTGGATCTTATTCCGACACAAGTGAGAACCGACAGATGATTAGCCCTACGTAACCCGTAGCTGGATCATTTTCACTAAGAGGATGGACGGTAGCCATTGACAACGGTGATCCCCCTACATACAGCTTGCCATAGAAAAGAGTATGAAGGATTGGATGAAGGAAGTAGGAAAGCAAAGATTCAAAAGGGATACAGCATCTCCATACGCTTATCTGAAATTCCCACCAATGAGTTACATAAGTATCTCTATCTTTATTTTATGTTTTATTTATCTTTTAATTATCAAAACTTCATAACCATTTGAATCCGCCTGACTGAGATTTATAAGATGACCATAGCTTGCTTCAAGCCGACAATCTCCATGGGATCGACCCTTACTCACGTAAGGTTTATTACTTGGACGACCCAGTGCACTTGCTGGTTAGTTGTGCGAAGTTGTGAAAAAGAGTTGAGATTACAATTGTGCGTACCAAGTTATTGGCGCCATTGAGATCACAATTTCGTGCACCAATTAGTAATGCAAGTATTTTTGTTTATTTTGATTCACGTTTTTCTACTTTTTCAAGATTGATGTTTCGTTCTTCATCTTTAATGATTAGAAGTATTGAAAAATATTCTAATTCTGTTTTAAAAATTTAATATCAGAATAAGCTTGAAACTTATCTCGCAATCTTGAATTGTCTAGAACTAATTTTTGAATACGTAACATTTAATTCAACTAGGAATAGTTTTTAAATATTATGTGGCTATAAATCAAAATCATTCTTAACTTCTTCTCTTAATTAGTTGACCAAAGAATTGACAATTAATTAAATTAAGAGAAATTAGATTGCCAAAAAATTGAAATTTAATCATAAATGATTTACTGTAAAAAAAAATTTTGTGAGTTAAAATAAGAAAACACAAGAATGGCTTTTTTAAGAATTTAACGTCTCTGAAGCCTTTAACATCCTTATTCTTGATTGCTTCCTAATTCTCTAAGCCTTTTCTAGCCCAAAATCAATTCTCTCTTTACTGCTCTTGCCTCTCTACTTGACAGTCCAAATTTCTCTTGCCAAGGTTTGATTAATCTAAGAGAGATTCAATTAGAGGTTGCTAGTCTCAATAAACGAGCGTATCAATGTTGTCTCATCGCGTATAGAAGCACTCGTTATCATGTTAGAGAGTGAGCTCAAGGAGAACGTGCATCTCGCAACTACCAGGAGTATTTTGATAGGAAGCATTATTCTGCTTGGAATGTGATAGAGCGATGCTTTGGATTACTTAAGAGATGGTCAATTTTAAAAAGTCCTAATTTTTATCCTCTAAAAACACAAAGTCGGATCATAATTGTTTGTTTCTGTTGTAAAATTGTTTTCGGAAGAATATGGATATGAATTCAGAAGAGCAAACAATCCTTTTAGATGAATTTCTACCTATCGAAAAGGAAGCACCAGATGAGTTAATTGATGTGGTTGAAAATACAAATGAGTGAACACAATGGTGTGACAACATTGCAATTGAGATGTTGGAAGAGTGGCAAACTAGTTGTACGAAATAGGAATAACTTATAGGCCTGACTTGAATATCCTTATTTAATTTGGCATGACACTTATGATGTAATAGCTTAACTCATAGTTATCAAAATCAAACTGGTGATCAAACTGATCAGGTTACTAGGTCACTGGATCACTGGTTCAACTGATGGGTTACTGGTTGACCCTGTTGACCCAGTCTTATGTAAATAAAAAATAAAAAATAGTCAAAAGTTTAAAATTAAAATTTAAAATACATATTTTCACTAACATTTTAAGTATTTTGTAAATTTTACTCTATCATAAATATTTTTATTTTGTTTTTATATTAAAATAACTATTATTTTTAAATTTTAATCATTTATTATTAGTTTATATCTATTATATTATTATATACTACAAGCATTTATTAAAAAATAATATTAATAGATATTATATAATTATGAAAAAAAGAAATCATTATAGTTAAATAAAAATGTAATTAATTTAAAAATAAGTAAATTTATAACGAAAATTAAAATAAATTAAGTAAAAGTAAATTATTTTATGAAAGATATCTCTATATATTATAATTTACATAGAGAGAGATTTAAACCCCACTTCAAGCATTTTGAAAAAAATTTTAAATTCCAAGCAATTCGGTCTAAAGTCATTGTCATTGAAATTTATAAATGATTATTGTAAGAGTTCTTTATAAGACTTTCTAAAATATTAATATGACTTACTATTGTATTGTTTGATGTTATTTGTTTGTCTTCTATTGTAAGAGGTTATGTTTGATATTATTGGATTATACAACTTATTCATGTTACACTTAGCTGAGAATGGACAAAAACATGTAGACTAATGAAGAAACTAAAGCATTTCTTAGTTTCATGAAGGAGTATGTTGTTGACAATCTAAAAGCTAATTACAATTCAGACAAGAAATAGCATAAGCAAGTACTTGGACATATTTTTTCTGGGAAGCAGTCAAAAATTACACCTATTCAACTATCCTCTCTAAAATATTATTTTACTTCTGTTTCCATCCCAAATGCTTTCGGCTAACTGCACCAGCGTCAAGAGTATGTGGTGCAGAATTTATAACCCATAAACTAATCGGTAAGTGCACCGGGTCGTACCAAGTAATACCTCAGGTGAGTAAGGGTCGATCCCATGAGGATTGATGGATCAACCAACAATAATTGAGTGATTTACTTAGTTATACAAGCAGAAAATAGTGTTTGAGTGTTCAAAAGCATTAAACAGGAATTCAAAGTATTAGAAAGACATGTAAGTAAATAAGTTGGGAAAAACAATATGAAGAATGCAGTTAGGGATTCAAAGTTATCTATTTTCCGGATTGACTTTTCTTATTAATTTATTTTAATGATGCAAGATTTAATTCACAGCAAATTATATGTGACTAGACCCTAATTCCTTAGACCTTTCTAGTCTCCTCTGAAATTCATCAATCGCCAATTCCTTGGTCAATTAATTCCAATTAGGGGGTGAAGTTTAATTCTAGTTATTATGCCACAAAAATCCTAATTACCCAAATATAAGAGGATTATATGTCACGTATCCCGTTAAGTCCAGATAATTAGAATTTAGGAGAAATTGTTTTCAAGCTGTTGTTCAAGTAAAGAGCTTTTCTAAGTTATACAAGATCTCAATTAGACAGAGGGTCATACTTCCGTTCCACCTAATTTCATAAGATAAAGAACGAAAATAATTCTTGAAATATAAACCAAAATATGAATTAAAATAGAAAAATAATAGTATCAATCCATACAATAGAAAAAGCTCCTAACCTTAACAGTGGAGGTTTAGTTGCTCATAGAAAAGAGCGAAAACTAAGATTCTGCTAAATTCGGCTGAGGTGGAATAAAAAGTGGAATCCCCTAGAAGAGAAGTTTCTTCTCTTTTTTATATCTAATCCTAATTAATTTAAAATCTAATCTTTAAAATTAAATAATATCTTTTCCTATTTTTAAAATAAAAAATAAAATTTAAATCAGAATTAATTATAGCAATCAGCGTTTTCTACACGTGGCGCATGTCACGCGTACACGTCAGTCACGCGTACGCGTCGATGGTCTTCTTCGCGTGTCACTTGTACGTGTCAGGTACGCGCATGCGTCGCTGTGCAAATCTCCAAATCACGCGCAGGCATCAGGTACGCGCACGCGTCGCTCCTCGCTGGTTATCTCCTTTAATTCTTGTGTTCCTTCTATTTTTGCAAGACACAACAACAACGTGTTTGGAGAAGAAGTATGGACTATTATACATCGTTGAAAAGCACTGGAAGTTAGCTTTCCAACGCCACTAGAGTCACGTCCATTGAACCTCTGTAGCTCGAGTTATACAAGTTTGAGTGCAGAGAGATCAGGATTGACATAATCATTCGCCTTCTTCTCTTTTTCTGCGAATACTCCATCAAATCCAGCCAAATGCTACCTAAAATAAACAGAATTACACACGACACAAAATAGCATCCATAGTGGCTAAAAGATAATTAATTCTTGATTAAACTCAACAATTTAAATGCAAATTCACTAGGAAAAGATAGAAAAGATGCTCACGCATCACAACACCAAACTTAAATTGTTGCTTGTCCTCAAGCAACCAAAACTAATATAGGCTTAGGATGTGAATTTGCATGAGAGTGAGAGTTCAATTAAACTCATGTCTCTTCTTAAAGTGGGGTTTAGAACTGCAATCCTGAATAGGTTTGGCATCTCACTATCCTATGAATCAGAAGAATGTTACTGTCATTCAGAATTAGAATCCGGATAATATTATGAATTCTCTAGTCTTTTATATTTCAGTTTAATCCTTGAACATATCAAATTTTCTTTGATTTTCTTTTCTTTGGTGCTTTGCACCTTGAGCCTAGTTGTGACTTTAAATGTTTTGTCTCAAACTTCACTTAACACAAAAACACCACAAGCACTTAACTGGGGAACTCTCTTTAAGTTCTGATTTTTCTTTCAGTTACTCCCAGACAGTGGTGCTCAAAGCCTTTGGCATACTCTGTTAAATGCATTTGATCTCGACTCTTAGTATTCTGTCTCAAGGATTACTTGACACAATCATACCACAAGCATATGACTAGGGAAACAACTCTTTGAGCTTTTAATCATGTCTGACCTCCCGAGTCATTGATGCTCAGAGTCTTGGACCTTGCTTTTTTTATTATTGTTATTGTTATTGTTATTGTTGTTGTTGTTGTTGTTGTTGTTGTTGTTGTTGTTGTTGTTGTTGTTGTTGTTATTATTATTATTATTTCTTTTTCTTCAAGGATTAAACTTTCATAAATTTCAGAGAAGTCCTAATTGTTCTCTAAATTCCTATTCCTTATACATTAACATCCTTTGATTCAAATTCAACTATGCACTGTTCATATCATGCATTCAGAATCACAATTAATACCACCACATTTAAGTAAATAAGACTACTCTTAAATATAAACTAAATTTCTCATGCAATACATCACTTCTTCTTTTTTTCTTCTTTTGAATTCAAGCTCAATGAGTAATACATGAGACAAAAATTTTTTAACTAAAAGAAAATGATAGAATGAAACTAAATCTAAGAACTAAAAGTACTAAAGATCATGCAAGAAATCAAAGCAATAGAAAATAAAAGACAACAAAATAAGAACGGAAGAGAAATAGAATGAAAAGAATTCAACCACCTCAGTTATGTTGGTGGCCATCTCATTCCTCCATGAAGAACATTCATCCCCCTTAGGTGCTAAACAGAAAAGCCATAAGCAAAGCGTCAACACCAAACTTAAAGGTTTGCTTGTCCTCAAGCAAAGAAGAACTGAAAATAGAGAGGGACATAAAAAGACACATGGAAAAAAATAGGATGATAAAAGAAAAATAAAAGGATAAAAGAGCAAGAGAAATTAAAGATTTGGGAGGAAGAGAGAATGAAAACGGGGCGGCGCGCTGGGTAGTGATTCGGCGCGATCGACGCGTGCGTGTCAGGCACGCGCACGCGTGGTTGGCCACATGGTGAGGGTGATACGTACGCGTCATGGACGCGGACGCGTGGGTGAAATTACATGGCTAGCACAGTACCAGCGCGATACCAGCACAACCTTCGGCCATGCACCCATTTACGTCGATTTTTCAAGGCACGCGCACGCGTGGGTGGTCTGAGAACCAGAGGGACGCATATGCGTCTGGTACGCATACGCGTGGGTGAGCTGGTGCGCGATGCATAGCTCCTGCAGAACTCTAGCGCAACCTTCGGCTTATTTTCTCTTCCTCCTTTTTTTTAGATTGTTCGGTTCCTGTTCTAAAATAGCTGCATGATCAGAACACACGTAAAACGAAAGAAAAACAGTAAAAACTCAATAAAAATCAAATAAATAAGAAAACCACTACTACGAAAAACAACTAAGGATACGAAATTATCGGGTTGCCTCCCGACAAGCGCTTCTTTAATATCACTAGCTTGACACTTGATTGTTGAATTTTCTTCCTATTCTTCCAGTTGGTTAAAAGAAATGACTCCAAGAGAAGAGAGGTGAAGTTAGTGCCCCCTGATATTAAGTCCACCTAACAAGCTTTCTTTTATTGTGATTAGCTTGATTCACCTTGCTTGTTAGGGTAGAGGTTTGATTGGTTTTTGATGACTTTCTCTTCTTCATAGATATTTTCTTCTATTTCTTGGTCACAATCCCCTTTTCAGTACCTTCCTTGGTTGCATTCACTTCTTTGATTTCAAAATTTTGGTGTTGTGTGATGGTTAGAGTGTACCCTTCATCAAGAACTTCTTGAATTGGTGGTTCAATAAACTCACCCTCTATGCCACCCTCTGCTTCATTGGAGTGTAGATTTTCATAATTGTTTTCATCCTTTACAACCTCCTTTGTTTGTGCATCTTCCTTTTCTTCCATGTGTGAGGGTAGAAAGTTCTCTAATTCACTAGAGTATGAACTCCTTTGATTGATTTCCTCACTTTCTTCGATAGGATCTTGTATTATATCTCTTGGGAAGGAGTTTGCTTGTTCCTCTTCCTGGTTCTTGATAATCATCTGCACATATTTCTCTACATTTTTGACACTCGTCTTTATATCATGTATGAATTCTTTCATGAGAAGCTCAAGATCTGATGGTGCTTGATATGAATATGGAAATGGTGGCTCTTGATATGAATAAGAAGAAGATGATGATTCTTGATAAGAGTAAAAAGAGGATGGTTCTTAGTATGAATAGGTAGATGGTGGCTCTTGATATGGGTAGAAAGATGATGGTTCTTGATATGGATGAGAGGTGGTGGTTCTTGGTATGAATATAGAGTTGGTGGTTCTTGATATGAATATGGAGAATGTGGTTCTTGATAGTTGGAACATGGAGCATTGAAGTCTCTTTGGTTTTGATTTTGCCAACCAAAATTCGGATAGTTCCTCCATCCACAATAATATGAATCACTACTTGGGTGTGAGTAGTAACCCATGTGATCTCTCTCTACTATTTTTTCTTAGCACAAAACACCAAACAGGATTAAACGTACCATGTGGTAAACAGGCAAGCAAAGAAGAAAGAACATAAAGGAAATTTAAACACAATAAATAAAATAACTAGGAAGAATAAAACAACTAAAGGGACACCAAACTTAATTTCAAAAATTAAAAGAAAAGAAAAAAATTTAAATAAAATAAATCAAAAATTTTTTTTTGAAAATTTAAAGAAATAAGTTAAATGAAATTAAAGCAAAAACGCCTAACCTAAGAAATCAAACAACCAGTAGTTGTCAATCACAGTCAATCCACGGCAACGGCGCCAAAAACTTGGTGCGGAATTTACAGCCCACAAACAAATCGGCAAGTGCACCGGGTCATACCAAGTAATACCTCAGGTGAGTGAGGGTCGATCCCACGAGGATTGATGGATCAAGCAACAATAATTGAGTGATTTACTTAGTTAGACAAGCAGAAAATAGTGTTTGAGTGTTCAAAATCATTAAACAGGAATTCAGAGTATTAGAAAGACAGGCAAGTAAATAAGTTGGGAAAAACAATACGAAGAAGGCAGTTAAGGCTTCAGAGTTATTTATTTTTCGGATTGACTTTTCTTATTAATTTATTTTAATCATGTAAGATTTAATTCACAGCAAACTATATGTGACTAGACCCTAATTCCTTAGATCTTTCTATTCTCCTCTAAAATTCATCAACCGCCAATTCCTTAGTCAATTAATTCCAATTATGGGGTGAAGTTTAATTCTAGTTATTATGCCACAAAAATCCTAATTACCCAAATATAAGAGGATTATATGTCACGTATCCCGTTAAGTCCAGATAATTAGAATTTATGAGAAATTGTTTTCAAGCTATTGTTTAAATAAAGAACTTTTCCAAGTTATACAAGAACTAAATTAGACAGAGGGTCATACTTCCGTTCCACCCAATTTCATAAAATAAAGAACGAAAACAATTCTTGAAATATAAATCAAAAGATGAATTAAAATAGAAAAATAATAGTATCAATCCATACAATAAACAGAGCTTCTAACCTTAACAGTAGAGGTTTAGTTGCTCATAGAAAAGAGTGAAAACTAGGATTCTGGTAAATTCGGCTGAGGTGGAATGAAAAGTGGAATCCCCTAGAAGAGAAGTTTCTTCTCTCTTTTATATCTAATCCTAATTAATTTAAAATCTAAATAATATCTTTTCCTATTTTTAAAATAAAAATAAAAATTTAAATCAGAATTAATTATAGCAATCAGCGTTTTCTGCACGTGGCGCATGTCACGCGTACGCGTCAGGTACGCGCACGCGTCGCTCCTCGCTGGTTATCTCCTTTAATTCTTGTGTTCCTTCTATTTTTGCAAGACACAACAACAGCGTGTTTTGAGAAGTATGGACTATTATACATCGTTGAAAAACTCTGGAAGTTAGCTTTCCAAAGCCACTGAAATCACGTCCATTGAACATCTGTAGCTTGAGTTATACAGGTTTAAGTGCAGAGAGGTCAGGGTTGACAGCATCATTCGCCTTCTTCTCTTTGTCTGCGAATACTCCAT
The DNA here is from genome assembly GCF_014773155.1 of Arachis stenosperma. Classification (NCBI taxonomy): domain Eukaryota; kingdom Viridiplantae; phylum Streptophyta; class Magnoliopsida; order Fabales; family Fabaceae; genus Arachis; species Arachis stenosperma. The sequence goes on from NC_080377.1 coordinate 41,011,013, forward strand.
CAAATCTAGCCAAATGCTACCTAAAATAAACAGAATTGCACACGACTCAAAGTAGCATCCATAGTGGCTAAAAGATAATTAATTCTTGATTAAATTCAATTTAAATGCAAATTCACTAGAAAAAATAGGAAAGATGCTCACGCATCAGTATGAAACTACTCTTTGTCCTTCATCAAAACTTGGATTTGCTGACATTCCAAAATCGTCCACATCTGGACTATGATCTTCATCTTCCTCATAAACTTGTTCCTGTGCATCAAAACTATCCACTACACCCACACTCGTGACTCGATCCTTTCCGGATATACCCTCCAGTCGTGTGGAACAAAGAGAATGGCTGACCAGGGAATATAGAATTTGGTCGAGTGTGTCTGCCATAAAATTTATAGAAGTTAATATACATATTCTGAAGTGACAAATCATATTAAGTAATTTTGTTAACGACCTTTATACATGCTTCAAGAGCATCTCTATTGTCAACATCTACACGCTGTTTATCAGAATTTCATCCAAATCCATTGCAAGCCATCATCTCAGAGACATATTGATACTTCTCTTTGAGTCGCTTATGCTTATTCTTGCAATGCTTAACTGTTAGCATATAAGTTGGGAACACCTCCAGCATCGTTAAGGCTAATTTTTCAAAAGTCCATAGTCTAAATTGTCCACAATCAACTTTCAAACTGTCAACAACACACTCCTCCATAAAACCAATAAATGCTTTAGTTTCTTCATCAGTCCACGTGTTTTGTCCATTCTCACCTAAGACGTGTAACATGAATAAGTTGTACAATCCAATGAAATCAAACATCACCTCAAATAACATCAAACAACGCAATAGTAAGTCATATTAATACTTTAGAAAGTCTTACAAACAACTCTTACGATAACCATTTATAAATTTCAATAACAATGAATTTACCCGTACAATAGATAGTCTTACAAACACAAATTAAGCTATTACATCACAAGAGTCATGCCAAATTAAACAAGGAGATTCAAACTGCGCCTATTCCTATTCTGTACGAATTGTTTGCCACTCTTCGTACATCTCAATTGCAATGTTGTCACGCCATTATGTCCACTCATTTGTATTTTCAACCACATCAATCATCTCGTCTGGTGCTTCCTGTACAATAGGCAGAAATTCATCTAAGGCTAGTTTGCTCTTCCGGATTCATATCCATGTTCTTCCGAATAAAATTTTGCAATAGACAACAAGCAATTATGATGACTGTGTCTTTAGAGAGTAAAAACTAGAACTTCTTAAAATTGACCATTTCTTCTTAAATAAAAACCAAAGCCGCTATGACATTCCTAGTAGAAGAATGCTTCCTATTAAAATACTCCTAGTACTTGCGAGGTGCACTGCTCCTTAAGCCCATTCTCTAACATAATAGCGAGTGCTTTTATACGTTCTAATGCATCACGTCTAATTCTACTATTTATCCTTTTGTCTAGGGACAGTTGCCCACTAATTCTATTCCTAAAGTACACAAATAATGTAAGAACAAATAACAACATCAAATTATTATACCTCAATCTCATCATTTGATAAAAATCAACATTGTTTTACAATTTCCGAACGACTCCATTCCTTCCTAACAAAATAATCATTTCAATCAAAAAAGCATAAATATTCAATTTAATCTACATCAAAACTAATTTAATATTCATGAGCAGGTTATGAAGTTAGATGTAGTGCAAAAATTTCTACAGCTCGCATACACAAAGAATGCACTTACAAATTGTGATACTCATTTCGTAAAACCTTTCCCTCACATCTATGTGACTACTAAGTGCAGTATTTTCCAAAGATGATATGCTCATATGCTACAACCTTTCATATTCAACTATCAAATGTTTGTGCATTTAAAAGAAAATAAAAAACTTTAATGCGCAAAGAATAACTGTAATTTTCCAACTTCAAAATAATTCCAACTGATTTCAGGAAATTGAAATGAAATTAACGTGTAAGGCATAGAATAAATAACTCTATATTGACATTATGTCCCCTTGCTCGCCAAAATTAATTCAAATTTCAAAGCATGCCAAATTCTTTAGGAAATAAATTATACAATTCTTTGCTTAAAAAATAAATAATAAAGAAAAGGAGCAATGACACATATAAAATAACTAAAACAAAATAAATTAAAAAGCATATAGCAAGTCATATCTCTGGAGCATGTGTCTTAGAGTGTTTAAATGATATTTTTTATTTAAAAATGGGAAAAGAATAAGCTCCCTATTTGTCTTTCCTGGAAATTTCATTCCACAATCTAATCTACCTCCCTAACCCCACTCTATATGCTTATATTAAGGAAATGACCAAGACCTTGATATTTCTTTTTATATTTTTAGCCAAAAGACCTTGGACTTTTTGAGTCTTTGTCATTATTCATTAAATATTGTCTCCAAGTGATCCTTTAGGGAAAAGATTCGTTGGAGACAAAAAAAAAAAAAAATAACAAGCAAGATAAAATATTTGTTTAGGAAGTCCCTCTAAATTCAAGTCTAAAGAAAATAAATAAATAAATAATTATAACATAATTATTGAGAGTATAGGAAACTTCCTCTCGTTCATGCTTGTAACAATTAGCAATTATAAATTCGGTCTCAGGCACAGATTAAATTAGTGCAAGCAGGAATGGTCTCAAAGATTCAATTCATACAATGCACAAACAATACAAAAAGAATTCAATTCACAAATTTCTACAGCTACATTAGTACAAGCAGAGATGGTCTCAGTAACACAAAATTGCAATATAACCTTCATCTCAAAGTTATTAAACTCAAAAAATTTAGACAAAATTTCAGGAATTCAGTTCATACATCAATATTTAATACTACTTATCTATGAAAAACTAAAAGTTCAATGAACAAATCAGTCATATATTAAGCAATCAGGACACAAACTAAGATCAGGGCAACTAACCTAGGTAATGGTGGCAAGCTAACGACGACGAGGACGTGGTTGTCCTGGCGGCGGCGAGAGGGCGGAGTCCTGGCACGCTGGTCCTGCGATTGCAAAAAACGAGATCAGAACACAATGGAAAAGAACATATGCAACGGCGACTCACCCAGCTCACGGTGGCTACGACGGCGAAATTTATGTCGTGTTCCTCACAGCAACGACAAGACAGAGGCTCCAAGTGGAGGCAGTTGATGCTCGTCCTGCGTCGAAGATGAGATGACAACACTGGCTACGAACTTGAGTTATAAAATTGTGACGACGACTCACCTAACTACGGTGGCTGCGATGGTGACGTGAAGGAGGAGGTGGTCCTGACAGCGGCAATGTGGCAAAAGCTCGACCTAGGAATCTTCGATGCTTGGAAGCTTCTGGTCTGAGAAGATGATATATGTGCCCTAATTTGATTTTGCAAAATGGGTAAACTTGGAATTAACAATTTGGACTAAGGGTATTTTAGGCTGAAATTGTTATTTAAATTTCAATCTCCCCAAAAATTTCGGATTTGGATCCTCTAAATTTTGAATTTCACTTTAGAGAGTAAAGTTTGATCTCTCACCATTTATTTCATAGGGACGACCAAAATAAAATATGAGACAAACCATTCAAGGGTGAGAAATCAAACTTTACTCTCTAAAGTGAAATTCAAAATTTAGATGATCCATCAGTCCATGTGTCCTCACTTTTTGAAAATATTGAAGGGACCGAAATTGAGTCCCGGATCTGAAATTTTAGTTGCAATCTCAACCCAACAAACATGAGTGTCTGACCTTGTGAGAATTTTGTAAGTACTTATTAAACCTGAGAATTGTACACTATACTAATTTGTCCAAAATATCAACATTAAAGAGCCTTCTTTAAATACATATTTATACAAGATTTGAATGTCGTAGGGCTTCCCAAAGAACTCTCCCCTTGCAATTCACATGTCAACCGCTATCCTAAAACTTAGAGAAGTGCTTGCATCTCAAAAGGTGCAAAGCAAGGCATAGATAGCCTTGAGACTAAGCTTTTTAGGCTCTCTTCCTTCTAATTGGCATGGCATGCTTCATTGCTGTCCTTTGCTATGTTATTAGAATGGCCTACCGTTTTAGGAGGCATTGCAATAGTAGCAACCTTGAAGGCTCGTGATCATCTTGATCATCATCATCATCATGCTCTTCTTCGTCTGAAATCATTCTTTTCCTTTGTCAATGAGAGAGAAGATTACATGCCAAAGTAAGAAAAGGAAAAAGGAAAAGTGCTTTCTTGTAAAATGGCAGTGCATGAAGATAGAACATTGGAGGGCTCTAGTGTTAGTGTGCATGTTGGAAATGATACCATCATTACCACTAGTAACAATTAAAGCATGCACAACCTAAATCTATCTTCGTGATAACCCAAATATTTCAAAGTGCGTAAATGTATGTTGTGAAGTTTGGAGAAAGATCTATAAAACGAAGAAATTGGTAAAGTGAGAAGAAGGAAATTTGATCACTATTGAATTTATAACTTCCATTGTCTGTAAACCCCACTATATTGATTCAGGAGTCATTAGACAATCACTTTCTCATTTTACAACCTCCACACTTTATAAGAGCTTGATCGTGAAGTTTATAACTGCAATTTGGGAGAGTTTATTGAAGATCAACTTAGAAGATGAATACAGCATAGAAAGAACTGCAACTTCGGAGACTTTATTGCATGACTAAGTAAGAAGAGGAATACAGCAAAGAATAATTGGTTAAGACAGATGCTTCGATTTCTTAATCAAGTGTTTGGGTTGTCTTAATAGCAATCTTTTTTTTTTGTTTTTGTGGATGGTAAATATAATGATTCATGTAGCCGACCCCACCTAGTGGGACAAGGCTTTGTTGTTGTTGTTGTTGGATGGTAAATATAATAGCAATTTTAATCTTTTTATATAACTACAACCAGTTTTTGGTGGATTTAAAACCCAAATTTCAACAAAGTAGGGTTATGTACTCGTCTAAATATAATATAAATTACCCTGAATTACATGAAAAGTCTAAAATCAACCAGAACTGCAGCTGGAATTATGAACTCAAAGCATCCAATAAATTCAATAAACTCAATTATGGCTAGAAAGCACTCCTAACGCCATCATTGTTTCAAATTATGTAAGATAATAAATTGGAAGTAAACAAAATTTGACATAGGCTGCCACCAGAAGCACAAATTTGATATTCATACCTCTTAGATGAATCTCATCAATAAATTGTTTTCAAACTCATTAAGCTGATAAACTAAAAACCTGCATAAATCAAGTGAGAAACAGGGTGAGAAATCTACTTAAAAAAATAAAGTGATTTAGTTTGCCAACTATCACTCAGTTGAAAATGTTGGAACTTATAGCTAAAAACAGATGCACACAACACACAAACATAGATTCTGACCAAGAATAAAGTAAGCTCACGGTTTGAAACTATAACTAAACCAGCTGCTTCTCATCAATCATAAAGCAAAAGTAAATAGCCAATTCATATAAGAATACTGCTGGGTTCATCACATAAAAAGGAAGTGAACCTGGCGAACATTTGTTTTCAGAGTTGCCGTTATTCTGGGAACCATGAGCACAAGACCATGCAAAAAATTACAGATGAGCCAATATAGTAGCTGCTAATATATATATATATATATATATATATATATATATATATGATTTGCAATCACCACCAACAAACCCATACTTGGAAAGATGGAGCACATAAAGATAAACAAAACTCAGTAAGTACTTATCGTAGGATAACACAGGCATGGACACCACCTCAAAAAATTAAAGATTATTATAGGCAAACACCCTCTAATATGTTAAGCCTTATGCAAAACTAGTAGCAAGAGCCATGGCAAAAGAATAAAGGGATAACAGTGGAGGATCCAGAGAAAGAATTAAAGAAATAAAGCTGAATCAATGCCGAGCAATATATGCATGGGGTTAATGATTCTTCAAAACTTGTGTTCTAATATCTCCTTTCAAGATATCGAACCTTGCAGATTAATTGGCACTGAAGAGAATCTTAATATTACTCCGAGACCTGATTTTGCTTGCATAATTGCTGCTGATATTGCATCAACTGCAAAAATAACTTCTGTAAATTAAGACCAATAATGAATGAAAGGCCTCACAAACGATTAGAGATTAAGAGAGTGATGGCTTGCATGAAATACAGGAAAGAAATACCATTCCAGCAATATTTCCAAAGGAGTTGCAAATGGATCTGCGGGTTCCCCAATCAATGATGGTTCTAAAGCTGCTAAACCTACACCAGCTTGACCACTCTTTATCCTCCTTCTATTCACTCACTTTCTTCATTACATTCAATTTGTGCATCATCATTTAATTTACACTGGTTCCCTCTTCATTGACCCAATAGATATGCTGCAATGATAAAATGCCAAAACTTATCAGAACAAATCTGCCAAAACAATGAATCAAATGACATATTCACAGCAGTTTTTGCTATACATAGTTTTGAAGCATATCTCTGTTACTGAATGGACAGAGAAGTGCTTAATGTTAACAGATTTTTTCAATAACTCACAAAAATGCTGTGGAAAAGGATTCTAATATTGTTTTGTAATTCAAGAAGCCGGAGAGAGCTAGTGTCACAAACCATTTGGCATATGCTGTCTGATAATTGTAGTGCTTCTGGCCACTTATCAACCCGAGTAAGGCCTTTGATGAGGTCGACTAATGTGCTAAGCTCTGGAACAACATTCTTACTTATCATGCTTGCGTACAGCTCGAAGGCTTTATCAACCTTACTTGCATGTGAAAGACTCTCAATTAAAGAAGTATACAAATACTTGCAGGCCATTGCAATGCTTGGAGATGACGAAATCTCTTCAAGCAGATTCACTGCAACTTCCAATCTTCCAGCCTTGATGTAGTTATCAATCAAAATTTTATACAAAGAATCAACAGGGATTGATTCATCCTCAACCAACTCATCTAAAAGCCCTATTGAGGCTATGAACTCTCGGTTAATACCTTCAATAATTTTACGATGGCTTGATATATGCCTAGGCCAATATGTTTGTTTCATTTCATCTAATAGTCTGTGTGCCTCATCAAAGAGGCCAGTGGAACAACAATGATTAATCAATACTCTATAGGTAATAAAGTTTGGAGCACAACCCTTTGAGCACATATCTCTCAATAGCTCAAAGCACTGTTCAATTTTTCCTAATTTCCCAAAGCCATCAATCATTGCAGTGTAAGTAACAACATTGGGATTACAACCCTTTTCTTCCATCTTAAGCATTAGCTTGTGGGCTTCATCAGCCTTTCCAACTTTACAGAGCCCATCAATCATCTCTGTGTAAATAACTACATTAGGAGCAATCGAATTCTCTAGCATCCTGGACAAAACTTTCAAAACAAGATCCAATCGTTTGTCTTTAAACAGACAATCAATTAAAGAGCTGTAGGTGTATAGACTGGGACTGTATCCACGCTCCAACATTTTTGCAAACACCTCCTGTGCATCCTCAAGCTTTCCTGCCTTGCAGAACCCATCTATAAGAGCATCATAGACTGTCTGGTTCGGTTCACACCCATGTGCCCACATAGTATCCAACAATTCACGGGCTTGTTTAACCCTGCTTGTTTTGCATAAACCATCCACCAAAGCCCCATATGTAATAACATTTGGTTCTTCGGTGTTGTTATCATCATCCAACTTGAAATACATGTCCATGTCAGAGGTTTCTATGTCACCTTGCATTCTGGCAAAAATCTGGCAAGCTTTTTCAATCTGCCCAGCTTTACAATGACCATCTATCAAAGCTGTATATGTAACAATATTTGGCTTGCAACCTTCAAGTACCATCACCTCGAATAGTTTATTTGCATCGAACAACTTTCTTGCCTTCAGGTATGCATGAATAAGTGCAGTATACGTCACCACATTAGGCGTGCAACCATCCCTTAACATTTCATCATACCATTTGCGAGCTTGTTGGATGAGACCAGCTTTGCAAAAGCTATCAATCAAAATAGTATAGGTGTAAACACTGGGAACAATGCCATTCCTTTTCATTTCTTCAAACAAAAGAAAAGCCTTCTCTACCTTGGAGGCATTACATAGAAAACGAATCACTTTAGAATATGTACTATCATCTGGAACAAAACCCTTGCTCATCATTTCACATATTATCTTAAAGGCTTTATCAAACTTTCCAGCCCCACAAAGACACCGTGCAAAGTTACCTACATTGACCTTATTCAATACAACCCCTGAATCAAGCATCTCATCATAAGCTTTCTCAGCTATTTCCAGCACATCCGAGATAGGCAGCTCCACATTGCCACATATACTACCAATCAATATATTATAAAGTAGATACCCTGGCTGGCACCCACATTTTACCATTTTCTTAAACAACTTGTAGGCATAAAAGTAATCCCCTGATTTACAATAAGCATGTACAAGAAAATTAAATATCTCACGATTTGGATAACATCCTTCAGTAATCATCATACTAAGAATTCTCTTACACCTCCCCAGCTGCCCTTTCCTTAAGCAACCAGAAAGCAAGATCTTATAAGTCATAACATTCGGAATACAAGAACTAGAACGCATTCGGTTTAAGATATCAATGGCTTCTTCAAAAAGTGAAGCTTCACACAAACCAGAAACCATCCTATTGTAAAATACCGTATCGGGCATATAACCTACCTTTGCAATCAAATTGAGAGCATCCCTGTACCTCCCTGCTCTGCAGAGAGAATACACAAAACAACTGAGAGTGTACCCATCCATACCATACCCGTAACTCTCCATCTCCTTGTGAACCAAATAAGCACTGTCCAATTTACCAGCACCAAGGAAAACCTGAATCAAAGCACTGTAAGTGGTTGGAGAAGGCTTGTACCCGAAATCCTTAAGCCTGCCGAGCTCCTCCAACGCTGCATTGTACAGACCGTTCCGGCAACACTTCCGAATAAAAAAATTGAGCAGCTTTTGAAGCAGCTCCTTATCATCATCCCTTATTTCCCGCAAAAACTTCTCGGGCACTCTACCACTGCCATTGCAGCCCAACACATCGAGGAGCGCATCATATACCGCAGGGGTGTGGGTGTACCCTATTTGTCTCCCCGCCCACAAGAAAAAATTGACACACAATTCAGGGTGTCTCACATTGCACATCATCTGCACCACCAAAGCCTCAGTTAATCTCCCCCTGAATTGCCTGAAAAGTTTCTGCGTTTGGGCACCAAAGCTGTCATTAGTGTTCCTGATGGCATCGGACATCAAAATAGCATCGTGGGAAGGGTCGTCAGAATGCACAGTAGTGGTTGAATTGAGGACAGTGGTGCGGAGGAATGCATAGTCGGGTGACAAATCGGGGGCTGGGGGCGAAGTGTGGTGTAAGAAGGGGTCGTCAGGGTGGACCAAACCTTCAAGGGTGTCATCTGAAGAGGTAGAGAAGGATTGCGGTAAAGAGAAAGAGAGAATGATTTTGGACTTGAGATGGAGTAGAGAGCGTGAGAGAGAGAAGAGAGTGTTTAAGTCTCTCTTGCTCACAATCATATCTAATATCTAAGATCTTAATAATAGGACATCAATTGGATTAATGCTTGACACATGTCTGCCTACCAAGTACCACAGTTGAAGTAATGAGAAGCAGAACCTGTGATACAATATAAAAATATAATATAAATATAAATACACTTGATTGAAAAATATCAATGGCAAAAACAGAATTGGATTATACTTGATAGACATAGTGTCAGTGCTAGACCAAGAGGTAGAGCGTCAGCTATCACTTGATTGCATCAAATTCAAATTTGGAAAAAATGAAGGTCCCTGCCTACACATACATATATAAATGGTAAAGAAAATATACATTGAGATAAAGAAAATATTTTTAAAAAAAATAGAAGCAGCAGTGAAACACGTGTATGACAGAAAGGGCTACCCTATCATAGTTGTCAAAACTGAACCGATGTTGAACCAGTCAATCTATTGGGTCACTGGATCACTGGTTCAACCGGTGGGTTATGAGTTGAACTGACTGACCTGGTCCTACTTAAATAAAAATATAAAACAGTCAAAAACTTAAAATTAAATTTTGATATATATATCTTCACCAACAATTTAACAACAATCAAGTCTCAATTTCTAAAATAACTAATACGAAAATAGACATATTATTAGTCAATACTACAATGATATCTTAATTTGACACAATAATGATGAAAATCAATTAGGCAATTAGCAATCAATTCCAATTAAGCAATTAACAAGCCTATTAACAATTAATCAATTAGGCAATTAACAATCAATTCTAACAATCTATTAGCAATTAACAATCAATTCTAATAGAGCCTATTATCTAGTTCTAATCACACTATCACACTATCACATTGACAATCAATTAGGCAATTAACAATCACATTGTAACAATGGAGCTTGTTAACAATTAACAATAAATTAGAGGCAATCAACAATCAATCTAACAATGGTAATTTCAGGGCCCTCAAAATTAAAATTGAAAATAAGGTGCATCCCTATTATTTTTATTAGCAGAATCATAATATCATAACTGCAAAGCAAAACTAAATAACTAAATAGCAATCTCCAAACATTTTCTTTCCAAATTCAAAATTAGCAAACCAACAGAAATTCAGCAGCCAGAAGGATAACTAAATTAGTAATTAGCAAACTTCCCATTCAACAAATTAACAAATTCAAGTCTCGTCATAAATTCATAACCAAGAAATTAGTCAATTACATTACATACATAGCGTCATAAGATATCAGCACAAACACAAACAAATTTAACTAATTGTTTCTAATTAAATCATTTTGAACACATTAACATTTTTTTATGAACAACAGATTAAAAACAAAAAAAAAGTAAGCAAGAAAATAAGTAACCTTCGGTGGTCGTCCAACGAGTGGAGACGCACGGCAGAATCAATGACGCACGGCAGCGTGCAGGCAGCAACAACCACAGACGACGAGGGACGAGCCGCAATAACCACCCACAGAGACGGAGGATAGGCGGAGGGAGGCGCAGCAAGGAGGAACCACAGCTCGAGCAGAGATGCGACGAGGGAGAGAGGCGCGGCGAGACGCGAGAAGCCGAGAGGAGACGGAGGAGAGAGGCGGGACGGTGGGTGCAGTGATGGCGAGGACACGAGCTGACGAGCAAGAAGCAGTGAAGCACAGCTCGACCAGACGCAGAGGCGAGAGACGCGCGAGAAGCCAAGCTCAGACGGAGGAAAGAGGCGCGGCGACGGCGGAGACGCCGGCGATCTTGCGGTGGTGGTGATGTCGAGGTGAGCGGCCAGCGGCCAGCGGCCAGCGGCCAGCGGCCAGCTCTCTGGTGTGAGTGTGCCGTTAGGAATAGAGAGAAGAGGGTGTGTGGGAGAGAGCTGGGGTGGGGTGGGCTTCAGACTAGGGTTTTCTTTTTTATTATTATTAAAACGTCAAACAAGGTCGTTTTGGGTGGGGCCGTGGGGGTTTTAAGAAAAAATTAAAGGAAAAGTATAAGTAGCAAGTTAGAATCTGCGAAAGTTTTACCAACAACAATTAATTTTAAATTTTAAATTTTAAAAACAAAATTTAAATAATTAGTATTAAACAGAATTTGAAAGATAAGAATTAGGCAAATAGTAACCGCCTTATAAACGTCTCCACTCCTTCTCATCGCAGTTTTGGAAATGTCCTGACTTCCATCGAGCAGACCACTACATTGTCGCCTCTGCGGTGTGCCGCGTACGTCACCAGTCTCCCGTCGCACCACCAGCTAATCTACGTCACTCGCATCCATGTTGCTTTCCTGTCGCATCTTCGCTACTCGCAGCTTGCATACCCAAGGCTAAGCCCACATTTGCGCCACCGCGGCTTCCACCTCGATGATCCTTTGCACAATGCTGGTGCCCTTCGCAATCAATCCCCGTCGCCGCAAGGCGCTCTCTGTAAGCGCTGTTTCCTCCTCCGCAGGACCACCATAGTGCCCTTTCCCTCGTAATTCGCATTGCTACCGACCATCGTAGCGCGCTCCTTCTCTCTCGTATCTACCTTCTCAATCCTTTTTACTTCCTTTCCGGTGAGCCAATTCATCTTCTTTTACTTTTTCTTTTCCGATTTCTTTCTTTTTTTCTCTAATTTAATTTAAAAATCAATTTTTTAATTGTTTTGGTTGTTATAATATACATGTTGTGTCTATTATAGACTATGATGGTGAGTGTGGCAGTCGGTGGATCTGTGTCGAAATTCATTATTTTAATTTTTTTTCTAGATGTTGGTTCATTTGAGATTTGCACTGTTTGTTGATTTTGTATTATGTTGTTGCTAATGAAGATTTAGGTATGCAATTATTCTTGGAATATGATTTTACCTTTGTTGTGAAATTGTTGCCCTGTCAAAAACATAAAAATTTTGCTGAATTAAAGATGTGAATATTATAAATTAGGTTGAAAGTTTTATATTTCAGAATGTATTTTTAACTCCTTAATTATCGATCCATTATGGTCTTTTTTTAAATTGACATAAATTATCGATCTGATAAAGGCTAGTCTGACATAAGTTCTAGCTAGATTTTTTCTCAACTAATAACCAATGAAGGCAAATAGAGAGATACACTACAACAAATTCGGGTTGAGGCAACCCTTTAAAAACGTTACTTATAATAAGAGAAAGTGTTGCCTTTGATAAAAGGCAACACTTTCCGACAAAAGGCAACGCTTTTTGGGGGGTTGGCTATACGGCCGTTACCTTTGGTCTAAGGCAACGCTTTTGTATATTAAAGGGAACCCTTTTTTTGGCAACCTTCAAAAAACGTTGCCTTTTCTGCAAATAAAGCAACTCCGCGAAAGGGTTGCCTTAGAGCACCCAAACACAACGCTTTATATGAAACGCTATGGCAACACTTTTTACGAGTTGTATTTTCTAATATATAAAGCAATACTTGTCCAGAGTTTTTTAAGTTGCTTTTTCATATACCTAAAGCAACACTTGTACAAATTTTTTTAAGTTGCCTTTTCCTCCACCTAAAGCAACACTTGTCCAGGTTTTTTTAAGTTGCATTTTCATATACCTAAAGCAACACTTGTCCAAATTTTTTTAAGTTGCCTTTTTTATAGACCTAATGCAACACTTATGTAGGTTTATTTACAGTTGTCTTTTTTTAATACCTAAAGCAACACCTTATTGAATTTTTCTTAGATTCTCTTTTTTAATATCTAAAATAATATTTTTTTATCTTTGTTATATTTATATGATATTTGAAGAATATATAACACCCGCATTTGAATAAGATAATAATATATATTGCATATATATATATATATATATATATATATATATATATAGAAAGGTCTTCCAAGTACCAATTAACATATATACTTGCTAATAAGTTACCAAGTCAAATAAATAATAAACCTAAGTAAGCAAAATACATGTTTTTCTGCTAATGAACTTAAACAAAAAAGAAACTAAGTTGTCCACTAAAAACCAAGAAGACTTTGTGCTTCACCATTGTGGCAAGAATTGTCTTTATGTCTTCAAAAAACTTCCTCCAACAATAAGAAAGCTGTAGTCAAATTTAAATGAACAAAAAAATTATAGTCAAAACATCAGCTATACAATAATATGTATACTCAAGTGGTACAACAATTAGCATACATATACCTATTCATGATTTGGTTTATGAGTCGATGGAGGAGAATGCCGAGGAACTAAATTTGGATCTTGTGCACTATTTGCAGACGATTGCTTAGATCGCAAGAGAGAAAGCGCTTCATCAACATTCATACCAGGAGAAGTTTGTTGCAACATAAGTTTGACAATATCTTCCAATCCTTGCAGTCGTTGCTTATGGTCATCTAATTCAGTTTTTAAAGCTGTTACCTTCTCTTCACTTTGTTTTTTGATTTCATCTATTTCTTTATTTTTCTTAAGAGAAGTTTTTGTAACAGTTCTTCCATAACATCAAACTCTTCCTGGATTCTCTTTACCAAAAACTTTTTGAAATGCATTAGTAGGAGTTTCTCCAGCTTCTTGGAGATCATCAAGTTTATCCTATACACACAAATATATGATATGTCTATTTTTAGTGATAAAAATTCAATGAAAGAATCCAAAAACTTATTGATAACTAATAGGGACAGCAATCCAAAATAGCCATAAAAGAGCCATAAAACAGCAGTCCATGATAGCCATATAACATGGTTGTAAATTGTCATAGAATAGCAATTAAATCAACTATAAAACAGCCATGAAATAACCATAAAATAGCATTCCATAATAGCCATAAAACATGGATAAAATAGCCATAGAACAGCAACTAAATCAGCCATGAAACAGACATAAAATAGCCATAGAACAGCAACTAAATCAGCCATGAAACAGCCCATGAAACAGCCATGAAACAGCCACAAAATAGATACCACAAAACATAGAAAGCAGCAAGTCAGCAACCATGACAACCACAAAATAGTCATAAAGTAGATACTAAAACAATAACCATGATAGCCATAAAATAGTCATAAAATAGCTGCCATGACAGCCATAAAATATGCATAAAATAGCCATAAAACAGCAACTAAATCAGCCATGAAACCGCCCATGAAACAGCCGCAAAATAGATACCATAACAATAATCACGATAGCCATAAAACAGCAAAAAAATAGCATCCATGACAGTCATAAAACAACTACTAAAACAAGAAAATTATAGAGGAACTTACAATAACAGCTTGTGTTTCTACATCAAGTGTTTTCCCTTTTAGTCCATTCCGAGTTGCAACAAACATTTCAGCTTGATTTGGTTCCTCTTTGCTCTCTTTTTTCTCACGCTACAGATCAAGATAACAATTACAAAGTTATAACATACTAAAATTAGGGAGAAGTAACAAGTAGAGAATTTTAACTCAAATGTGACCTTACCAAATCAACACGCACTCTTGCAAAATTGATTGGGCCCATTTTATGCCTCCATTGTTGCTTCTTGCGATTTTTAGAATTTATAACACACATGGCCTGTGTTTAAAATAAACAATGATAAAAAATATAAAAATTGAAAGAATTATACTTGATCATATCAAATAATAATAATTGAAATCCTCTAGCTCACTTTGACAGTTGGAATACTCCAATATGCAATTAGCTTCCGAAATTGTATTTCTGGAATTTCCAAAGGACGATTCACCAACATATCCTCAATATTTCCAGAATATGGTTCAAAATGCTTCTTTTTTATTCTTGTTTTGTAACGCTTCCATGCTCCTTGAACACCAGTCATCACCCATAACTTTGAAGATTTTGGAAGAATGAACTTTGACTACAAACACATCAATTTCATCATATCATATGCATAAAATAATTATTAACATATGGCATAAACATAAAGATAAATGGAGCTTATATTAATATACTTCCAAATGCGCTTTTTGATTTGCTTAGGCACAGCTTTCCAATTAGTGTACATCAAGGTAATAAAATCACTATTCCTTCCTGTTGTTCCAATAAAATTAGTTAAATCCTTCACTCTCTGAGCTGTTGGCCCCACGGCTACTCCCTGATCAAAAGTCACTTCCTCCCTTTCTTCCCAAGTTCTTGCATAAATCTTTAGGCATCTTGTTTTTCCACGAGTCTTTTTAACCTTTGAAGTATCTAAATTAAAAATTGAGAAATATGTCCCACACAAACTCATAATCAAGATGCAGAAAAATTCAGAAAATTCTAAGAAGCAACAATCAAAACATAAAAGAGGGAAAACTTCATGAAAACTGCTAACATAAAGCGATAAATTTGACTTATATACCATAAAAGAGGGAAACAAGTCACTCAAAAGTCTTCAGAATCATATTCTTCATCCGATCCTGTGTTATACTCTTGGGAAAAATAGACTTCTTTTGCGACATCAACCAGAACTTCATTCAAATCATTCCTTACCAAGTCTACTTCACCATCATCATTAGGTATAGAAGGAACCGTCAAATTATCAAATGGCTCATTTTCATAAGTATCTTCAGCATCAATGGCAACTTGATCACTTATGCTAAATAGGTCCCTTGGAACAGTCTTCATTACATAATGTTTATTTTTATCAAATGCATCTTGCACATAGAAGCATTGGTGCACTTGACATGCTAATACAAAAGGCTCTTCATGATAGCACTTTTTGTTAAAATGCACATATGTCGAGCCATAAGCATCCTCCCTAGCCTCATACCAATCACATTTGAATAATGTAACCTTAAAATTTTCATAGTAGTCCAACTCAATGATATCATTCACTCTACCATAATAAGAAACATTTTCATGAATTGGATTTGCATCCTTTGTGCTTGCAAAGCTTGTCGTTAATGCTACTAAAGTAACACCACTATTTTGTGTCTTGTGTCTTACCTCACGTTGCCTAGTGTGAAATCTATATCCGTTGATAAAATAACCAGAATATCTTTTTGCACATTGGGTTGGTCCTCTAGAGAGCTCTTTTATCCAATTTGGAACATCATGCCGCAAAGCACGTGTTTTAAACCATGTAGGAAAGTTTTTGCTATGGTTTTTAGCTCTCATCCATCGTGTTCCTTATTGATAAGTCTCATGCTCACTAAAACTCAAAAGTATAATATTTGTAAGTATAAAACAGACCTATCAATTTCTAATTAAAATACCAAAATATAGTAGAATTAGTATGATTTACCTAACATAGTCGTCTATTTTGTGACAATTCAATAATATGTAGCTATGAACTTGTTCTCGAGACTTGTCGTCAAGGAGAAAAGGTTCACCTTTCTTTGCACCCAAAGGAACACCTCTTTTTGGAAATAGATTCGAAAATGCATCTGTAGTTTCCATCATAGAATTATTAGGTTCATCATTATTTCTGGGTTGTCTATTCAATTTTGTTTGGACACCAGAATGTAAGTAACGCGAGCAAAATGTCAAACATTCTTCAACCAAATATGCCTCTGCAATAGATCCTTCAGGACGACTTCTGTTTCGAACATAGGACTTCAAAGTACACATGTATCTTTCGGGAGGATACATCCACCGAAATTGAATTGGACCTCCCAATCTCACTTCATTAGCCAAATGAATAGGCAAATGAATCATTATGTCGAAGAAAGAAGGAGGAAAAATCCTTTCTAATTGGCATAATATTGTGACAATATCCTCTTGTAATTGATCTATCTCTTGTAATGTGATAGACTTTTGACACAATTGACGAAAAAATGAGCTAAGTCAAATCAAAGGAACTGCAACTTGATCTGGAAGTATTCCTTTGATAGGAATTTGTAACAAATAGTGAAGCATGAAATGAGCATCATGAGTCTTATAACCAGATATTCTTCTCTCCAAAAGGTTCACACACCAAGAAATATTTGAAGCAGAGCCATCTGGCAACTTTGCTGTCTTCAAGACGTCACAAAAAATTGACTTTTCAGCATTGGTCATTGAGTAGCATGCCTTTGCCAGCTTCACCTTTTTCCTACCATTTGTTTTCTTGGGGAGAAGGTTCTTTCGAATGCCCATTTTTTGCAAGTCATATCGAGCATTTGTGTGATCTTTTGTCTTGCCAGAAATATCCAAGAGAGTTTCAAGAATACTATCAACTATGTTCTTTTCTATGTGCATCACATCTAAATTGTGTCGTGATGTGTTATACTGCCAATAAGGTAAATCAAAGAATATTGACCTCTTCTTCCATGGACCATCTTTCTTTGGTTTTAGCTTCCCAAATGAATTATCCACATACTCCAACTGACTTAAAGCTTCAGTACCCGATAATAATGGTGGAGCTTGCCTATATTCTACTTTTCCATTGAAAGATCTCTTATTAGCTCTCCATGGATGATCCTCAGGCAAAAAGGCACGATGACCCATATAGCATGTCTTGCGACTATATTTAAGATAGTTAGAACAAGTCTCATGGTTACAACAAGGGCAAGCTAGCTTCCCTTTTGTACTCCAACCAGATAGCATTGCGTAAGCCGGAAAATCACTAATTGTCCACATAAGAGCTGCATACATTTGGAAGGTTTCATTTTTTGATGCATCATATGTTTCCACCCCAACCTCCCACAACTCCTTCAACTCCTCGATCAAAGGTTGCAAGTAAATGTCTATATCATTTCCTGGTGACTTTGGTCCAGGGATTAGCAACGACAACATAAAGTATTCCTGTTTCATAGACATCCATGGCGGCAAATTATAAGCCATTAAAACAACAGGCCATGTGCTATGAGATATGCTCATGGTTCGATATGGATTGAATCCGTCACTTGACAAGCCAAGTCTCACATTACGGGGATCGAGAGCAAAATTTGTATGACGATTGTCAAAGTCCTTCCATGACTGTCCATCAGCGGGATGCCTTAACTTCTCATCTTTTCTGCGTTCTTCATCATGCCACCTCATGCTTTTAGCTGTTACTGAGCACATGAATAGTCTTTGAAGCCTGGGAATTAGGGGAAAAAGTCGCAACGTCTTCACAGGAATATTGTGATATTTTTTTGAAGGCAAAACATCAGCTTCAACTACAGGATGCACAATCCAACGCGAAGCGCCACATTCATGACAAGATGTGTCCTTCTCATACTCTTTCCAATATAGCATGCAATCGTTCGGGCATGCGTCAATCTTTTTATAGTCAAGACCTAAATCTCTCACCATAGTCTTGGCTTTATTGAAAGAAGTAGGAATATTTAAGTTAGGAATAGCCTCTTTTAGCAACTCCAAGAGAGAAGTAAAAGAGGCATTACTCCACCCATGTTGACACTTTAACAAGTATAATCGGATGGTGAAAGACAACGTAGAAAACTCGTCGCAACCGGGATACAGTTCTTTGCTAGCCTCTTCAACCAAGTTATAGAATTTCTTTGCATCTTCATTCATACCTTCTTTTATCCCTTCCGCTTGTGCCACATCTCGAAATCTATCGTTCAACAAGGCGTCCATGTCGTCGTACGAGTTAGTCTCACTCTCACTGTCAATCTAATTATCGCTATCGCTATCAACATCCATGCCGACTACGCTTTTCCCATGATGAATCCATCTCGTATAACCATTAACGAATCCAAAGGCAATCAAATGAATATAAATTGTTTGTCTTTTGTGCCACAAGAAATTACAACACTTTGCACAAGGGCATAAGATTTCCTCTCCTTGTGGGTATCCGATGGAGTAAGCAAAGTCTAAGAAGTCATTGACACCGTTACTAAACTCGGCTTTATCTCTCGGTAAACTCATCCAATCTTTCTCTAGGTCTTGGGAAAACCTAATTATTCATATATTATTACTACTATTTAACTAATAACCATGTAAATAATAATGTTTATGCACAGTAAGTATATAAATTCATAAAAAAGGCACATAAAAATATTATTATTAAAATTAAGAAACAATGAAAAAGACACATAAAAGACATTCAACATGAAAAAAAAAACTGCACAAAGGTCATAATATACATATGAAAACATACAAGTATAAGTAAGATAAAAAAAAAACTTACGGAGTCATGGCTAAACAAATTGCAATCTTCAAGTCCTAAAATGTCCACTAATGTTCTTCAAACTCCTCTGAAGTAATCTTTCTGTATAACAGAGGAAAGTATCAAATTTACATTACTCCATGTGGAAAATAGAAAAATCAAACAAAAAATAATAATCGAACAAAAGTCCAAGTCACTGTCCTGCACCAAGTACACACAAACACAAACACAAGCACAAAAGCTTATGCAATTTAAATAATCAAATAAAACATGCTGCTTGCCTTCTAAGCACAGACACACAAAATATAATGTCATTATCAAATACAAAAATAGATTAGTGTCATTATCAAATATCATCCTCTGGTTCAAAAATAGATATTCCTTGTTCCTTTCTCTGCACAAAAAATGTTTCCTAGAATTTATGAATAAAGCCCAAGAGGAATGTCATGAACTTAATTCTGTTTTTGAGCGGCTGAAAAAAATACAGTGAAAACTCAAGATTCCATAACTCTTTAGTTACAACTTTTACTACATAAAGTCTTGTAATTCATGGAACATAATACTAGACTTTAAGAGTAACTGAAAGATTTAAAAGGTTCAAGGTAGGGTTTGTCTTGAGATCCAAGTATTTTAATTTAATTTATATGGTTATTTTTTAATTATCCCTTTATCTCTCTATATTGATTTATATATTTCTATTGATTGATATAAATTAAATGTATGATTTGCATGCCCAATTTGTGTTGTGCTAATTGAACTTTGATTAAATTTTATATATATATATATATATATATATATATATATATATATATATATATATATATAAGAGTAATATTGAACTATATGGGTTAAGATTTTAATTTTTCTAACTGCTTGATGTAGGTTAGATGTTTGGTGATATCTAAGAATTTATGTAAAAAAGAGAATAGAAATTGCACATACTTGTATTCAAAACCATATATACAATCAAGAACACAAGTACGGGCACAACAATATGATTCAGAAGAATAAATAAGGTCTGAATTGTGATATATTCTAAATCAGGATGATGATTGATGATATTAGCTGGCTACAATAACCCAAAAGTATGAAACTATAGCCATAGCATTCACCGCAGCAATTTAGAGAATTCTGACAAAAAGAAAAGAAATTGTGAAATCATATAGAGGATGTACCTTAACAGTTTTTGCAGATCGTCGTATTTTTCCCCAGGAAACAGCTTCAGAAATTAGAATTAAGATGCACAAAAATTCAGAAAACCCTAAGAAGCAACAATTAGAGCCATGAAAATTTCAGAACAATTGAAATAAAACTCCTAAAATCAGAATTATAAAGAAGCCCCAAAAATTAAGATTCAATGCATTCAGAATTCATAATCAAAATAAAATTCAGAACATTCCTAATCATCATTCACAATCAATGCATTCAGAAATTTCATTCCATAGTAAAATTTAGAAGCTTTCTTACCAATCTGATGTTGAAAAAAATCTAAGTAAGAAGCAAAAGATGACTCTATACTTGATATATGCTTCCAATTTTGTTTTATCTACTTCACAAAGATAAGAAAAAGAGAAAAAGCAATAAGAAAAGTTCATACCAAGTAGTCAATACTGGTGGTTCATTGCATGAAGGCACTGGACAATTCTCTAGTATTACGCCTGGTCTCATCAACCGCAAACAGCTTCTTTCCGTACCTTAACACAGCTTTTAGACTAGACGCTGCAATAAAAATATAATAGTGGGAATTTGTTTAACCAGGGTCAAAAAGATGGAACTGAAAAAGCACCAGGAAGATGTTGATCCACATGAAAACTTCAGAAAAATTGAAAGCAAACCCCTAAATTCAGAATTATTGAGAAGTCCCAAAAAGACATGCATTCAGAAATTCAATTTACATACTAAAATTCAGAACAGTCCCAATTCTTCATTCACAATCAATGCATTCAGAATATTCATTCCATAGTAAAATTAAGAAGCTTTCTTACCAACCTGATGTTGAAAAAAATCTAAGTAAGAAGCAAAAGATGACTCTATACTTGATATATGCTTCCAATTTTGTTTTATCTAAGTTCACGAAGATAAGAAAAAGAGAAAAAGCAATAAGAAAAGTTCATACCAAGTAGTCAATACTGGTGGTTCATTGCATGAAGGCACTGGACAATTCTAAGTATCACGCCTGGTCTCATCAACCGCAAATTGCTTCTTTTCGTACCTTAACACAGCTTTAAGAATAGAAGCTGCAATAAAAATATAGTGGGAATTTGTTTAACCAGGGTCAAAAAGATGGAATTGAAAAAGCACCAGGAAGATGTTGATCCACATGAAAACTTCAGAAAAATTGAAAGCAAACCCCTAAATTCAGAATTATTGAGAAGCCCCAAAAAGACATGCATTCAAAATTCGATTTACATACTAAAATTCAGAACAGTCCCAATTCTTCATTCTCAATCAATGCATTCAGAATATTCATTCCATAGTAAAATTAAGAAGCTTTCTTACCAACCTGATGTTGAAAAAAATCTAAGTAAGAAGCAAAAGATGACTCTATACTTGATATATGCTTCCAATTTTGTTTTATTCACGAAGATAAGAAAAAGAGAAAAAGCAATAAGAAAAGTTCATACCAAGTGGTCAATACTGGTGGTTCATTGCATGAAGGCACTGGACAATTCTAAGTATCACGCCTGGTCTCATCAACCGCAAACTACTTCTTTCCGTACCTTAACACAGCTTTAAGAATAGAATCTGCAATAAAAATATAATAGTGGGACTTTGTTTAACCAGGGTCAAAAGATGGAACTGAAAAAGCACCAGGAAGATGTTGATCCACATGAAAACTTCAGAAAAATTGAAAGCAAACCCCTAAATTCAGAATTATTGAGAAGCCCCAAAAAGACATGCATTCAGAAATTCAATTTACATACTAAATTTCAGAACAGTCCCAATTCTTCATTCACAATCAATACATTCAGAATATTCATTCCATAGTAAAATTAAGAAGCTTTCTTACCAATAAGCAGAGGAGGAGGAGGGGGGTTACAGCCCTTGCGAAGAGGAGAAGGCGAGACAGGGGAAGAAGTGGAAACGGGAGAAGGAGAGGGGTTTCTCGAACATGACCCTGTACTTGGAGCCGAGATAGGAAGAGGGGGAGCCGTGGAGCAGCATGCGTGGAGGACAGCACCGCGCCGATGCCCGTGGAGGAGAGCACCGCGCCGACACCCGTGGAGGAGAGCACCGCGCAGGAGCCCGTGGATGAGAGCAACGTTCCGATGACCGTGAAAGGGAGAACCGCGCCGTCGCCGCTTGGAGTGAAAGCGATTAAGAGTTGCGGTCGATGAGGAGGAGAGCCGCGATCGGTGGTGTGGCCGTCTGCGTGATAATGTTAGGGTTACAGTATCTCTGATGAAATGAGGAAGCTAAGTGATGAACGAATGAAGTGATGAACTGATGAAGAGCATTGTGTCTTTTCTTTCCTTTTTTTTTAAGTTATTTGATTGGAAAATAATTGGTGGGAATATGAAAAGTTTCCCTCTAAAATTTGTAACTGTAAATAATTTTAGGCAACTTTTTATAAATATTATTTATTTAATTTTTTTATAACTTTTATAAAATGTTGTATTTTTATTTAAAAATATTGTCTTAAATATTTTATATTGTAACATTTATTGAGTGTTGTTTTAGATATCAAAGACAACAATTTTTGTGGGTGGCCAAAAATTTAGTTATCTTAGCCTTATTCAAAGGTAACACGTCAAAAATGTTGTCTTTGCCTATCTAAGGCAACTTTTGTTAAATGTTACTTCGAATAAGGGTTACCTTAGGCCAAAAATGTTGTAGTGATAGGATCAAACATACTACAAATGTTGCAAATTCTTGCCGATGTACTAAAAGTATCATTTATAAAGAGCTAATTATAGTTAGCTGCATTTACTTATAGTTTGTGATACAAATGCTAGAGTAATCTTTGTTTTTATCATGTTTTAAGCTTTATAATATTAAAACCTTTCTATCATATAAATATATTCTTATGCTTCGATTGAAAGATGAACAGTTGCCATAAAATCATGAATCTAATTTCTAATAATTACTTTAATTATTTTCTCTTGTACAAAATATTAAGAATAATGGTATCACACATGAGGCCATGAATGAAGGAGCAATTTTTTTAATTTTTTCAAAGAAGCATTTCCATCAATTGCTAAATCATTGAACTGTTTCTGCTCAATTTTATTTCTTTACATTACTTTTAGAGATGAGCTTTTCAAACACTGCCTAATAGTATTTGATAAGAAGGTTCTTCTATTTGGGTCTAATAAGGAAAAAAAAGGTTAATTAAAAAGATAAAAAATATGTTAAAAAAATCTATTAGATAGAAGCTTAAGTGGAACCAGCTACAAACAAATTGTGGAAACTCTGTATAACTATAGTTATGCAATAATGTTATTTCTCTATTCATGATATTTTATCTACTATTAAATATAATATAAATTTTATTTAAATTAAATTCATATTTCATCAAACAATAAATAAAATTTGAAACTTGGTTGTTGCTTAAAGAGTCCAACTCATTTTGGTATGAAGATAAGTGATTTAGGTTGATGATTATGTTTCTTAGTTCTGGAATATAGTTGGTGCTCGATCACATAAGTTACTAACCTTCAAATTTAATGTCCTTATCTATATTAGTGGATCATATATTGGGAGGGGCAACTGAAGCAGATAGATCAAGACATCCTAATCCATAGGAAGACCTTGCGGTGCTTTCTGATGCTGAGAGTAACCAAAATAATAACTAATTGATTTGTTTTAAAATGTTTCTTAAATCCTCTATGTCAAATTTTTTACCTTTTGCATAGGTGATTGTAAAGCTGTCAATATTGTGTTGAAATTAGATGCCAACTATAATGTATAGTGGTGTTACTTACAAATCTTTTATTCATAAATGATGTTTGCTCGAGTATTATCAACATCAGAATATGACATAATATTCTTCTCAAATTTAAAGTTTATTGTTTAGTTTCATGAACAATGAACTTTGGATTGTAGTCAATTATGTTCAGATTATATGACAAATCATTATTTATTTCTTATTTATTTTTATGGTCTTGATCAAAAGTTGGTCCTCTTTGCTAAAGGTAGGAGCTTGTATTCAAAGATTAGAAGAGGTGCGCCAGAACGAATTAAATCTTACTTGATTTCAAGTAGTTATGAAATTAATGATATATCCAATCAAGTTTTAAACAAAAGACACATCCATCATAAACACAGCCAAAGAAGTTTGAAACACAAGACACATCTAACAATCAAAGACACATCCAAACGTTAATCAGTTAAAACAAAACAAGTGTTTAACAAATGCAAAAAGACATATCAATGTCTTAACAGAGAAGGCACATTCACACTTAAAAAATTTTTACAAGAGATAACCAAAGAAAGTTCATAAGTCTTGAAAAGTAACATTGAAGTTTTAAACAGAGGACACATCCATTAAAAACACATTCAAATAAGTTTTAAACAGAAGACACATCCATTTAAGACACTTCCAACAGAAGACACATTCATTAAAGACACATCCAAATAAATTTTAAACAAAAGACACATCCAAGTACTAACCGGCTAAAACAAAACAAGTGTTTAGCAAAAGCAAAAAGATATCATCTAGAGAAACACTCTTTAACATATAAAAAAAATTAAATATCTCTGCCGTCTTCATTTCTAACAACTTCTCCTTGTATGCTAATTAATCAAACAAAGCATCTTAAGAAACTATAATAGAATAATTTAACTAAAAATAATGGATCTACTAAGCTAGTACAATTTCTGCCTAAATGAATTCAAAGGACACAAGGAATGTTATGACATTCTACTTCTCGTTCCAAAGAACATACAAGTTGGCTTTCAACAAGTTTTTTGAGCATCTCATTATTTGTAAGATCAGGTGAGGCAAGGGTCTTATCAAAGAATTCTCTATACTGCACAAGCTTTTATTTCTTCTCCTTCTATGCATCTCCCGAAAAATTAGAACAAGCCTTCTCTTAGGAATTCATGTCAAGCACCATGTGATCAACCATTTACAAGTTCTGACTTTGCTCCTAAATCAACAATAAAATAAATTTTCCATAGTTATAAACAAAGACTAGCCATTCATGACTAATTCAACATCTCATCATAAGCATATAGAGCGTATAAGCATACTCTGCAAGTAGATCAATTAGGTAAATATTAGCAATAAAGCTTCCCAAAACAAATAACTTAAACCTTAACTCAAATTGACACATCCCAATAGTCTAAACTAAGTTGCTAAATACTTATCATGATTCATGGTGGTCATTACTTTTCCTTGAATGGTGATGTCATTCAATTTGAATAATACCCAAAAGTCTTCCAAAGAACTTACTCGGGGTAATGTATTCATATGATCCAGCACCTCTGTCGCCCGCCTCACGCTGCAAGGTCTTAGCAATCCCAAAATTTGCTACATGAGGCCTAAACTCATGATCAAGCAATATGTTATTACTCTTCACATCCTTATGAACTATAGCAGGCACATAATCATAGGGAATTAGTGGTTAGTAATGATAGATTTTTGGTAAATTCAATTCTATGTTGTTTCCATTGTAGCATATAACTAATAAAAAGCCAATAAACTCATCATAACATATAGCTAAAAATAGCAAAATTACACTAAACATACATATAACTAAGTAACAAACACATAGTCGCAAATGGAAATTAAATGAAATTACATGACATGAAAGTCCAGAATAAAAACTCGACCTTAAAATCAATATACAGCATTATATTCCCATTAAAATAAGCATGAACTAAAGGAGCTCAATGAACTACAATTTAGAAAAAGTTACAAGGAAATTATATGAAACTATCTCATAAGAAACATCCAACTAAAATCAATGAAAAATCCATGAATCCAACAAAAATCAGCAGCATTACATAAGAACCATGAATACCAAAATCGAAACAGCTACTGTTACTTAAAACCCTAACAATATACTAACCAAATGGAGAACATCGAGATGATTGCAGAAAGCGGCGTGCGATGGTCGACGGCTAGACGCGGCAGGGTGGCATGGACAAAGAGGTGGTTGCTGTTGCGACCTAGAGGAGGCGATGCGTCATCGACGCCTTCAGACGAGAAGGACTCCCGCGGCAACATCAACCTCCGTGAGAACTAGCATCGGCAGCGTCGACCTCCGTGTGTAGCAGCAGTGGCAGACGACGACAGCGGCAGGTGGCGGAGCTCGGGCTGCACAGGTGGCACGCAGAGGCGGGCCGACAAAGAGGTGGTTGCTGTTGCGACCTAGAGGAGGCGATGCGTCATCGACGCCTTCAGACGAGAAGGACTCCCGCGGCAACATCAACCTCCGTGAGAACTAGCATCGGCAGCGTCGACCTCCGTGTGTAGCAGCAGTGGCAGGGTTGTGTTGTGGTGTTGAAGACGACAGCGTCCTCGCAGGTGGGCGGAGCAACTCGGGCTGCACAGGTGGCACGCAGAGGCGGCGCCGAGGAGACCTGTCTAACGGGGCTGATGGGTATGTGACGCTGGAAAAGGATATGGGTTTGGGAGAGTATGTCCACGGTAACAACAAAATGGTATAAGGTAAATTAGGGTTAGAGTGGTAAACTAGTGAAATTAGGATTAATCTGGATTAATTGGGGATGTGGCTTTTGGAATTAAGTGGGCTTAGAGTCCAGTCCAATTAAACTTGGCATATGTTGGCAGAAATGCTGTTGGTAACGTAGCGGGATTGAAGATTAAAATACCAAACTAGTTCGTGTTTCTCAAACTTACCGGTTCACTGGCTTTTACTAAACATGTCCGGTCAAATTGGTTCTTGCCGGTTTTATTCCTTACATATAGGGGTGGCAATATGTACCCTACCCGCGGGTACCCAACCCGACCCCACCCGATCGGGTAGGGTTGCCAACCCGATCCGCAGCGAGTAGAGTAGGGTACGAGTCGGGTAGGGTGCGGGTTGAGCCTCAACCCTACCCAACCAACCCGCACTCTATATATGTTTATGTTATATACTTATATAAAAATATGTTTTAAGTGGATGTTGAATCAAAGACCTCTCACTAAATGCAAAAGATCCTTAACCGCTAACAGAAAATCATTAATTGATAATTTAATATTTTTTTTACATAAAAATCAGTTCTATTTTAAATTATCAAGTTATATAATAATGTTGTATATTTTTTGTAACCCGCGGGTAGGGTCGGGTATCCGCGGGTTAAGAGTGGGTAGGGTTAAGGTTGGGATATTCTCAACCCGCGGGTAGGGTTAGGGTTTGATCCAAACTCTACCCTACCCTACCCTACCCATTGCCACCCTTACTTACATAGTCCAATACTCCAATGCCACCCTCGGACCAACCAAGGGATCGGGTCTATCAATTTTTCGGTTTGGTTGTCCGAATTGGTCTGATTTTGACAACTATGTACTCTACAGTCTACTTAATTTAATGGATTAATTACTACTTTGATATCGAAAAATTCAATTGCTGACAAAAAAATATTTAAAAGATGTTATCAACAAAATAACTCTTAAATTATTTGAAAAGACAAAAAAAACTAATAAATATTATATTATTTTAAGCAACAAAGAAATTTTTATATTGAACAAACGACTTATCCATTAAATTTAAATTTTTGTGTTAATATTTAAATAAATATTTAGAAGAAAAACAAAAAAATTGAAACAAAATTTAATTTCTAGATTTTTTTATTTTTCTAAAAATATTGTCAATCACAATAAAAAAATTTAAAATTTACATGACAAAAATTACTAAATTTCAAGGATAAAAAAAATTTATTTTTTAATAATTTAAATTATAAAAATTTGCATCAAAATTTAATTTATAAAATTATTTTTTGGGTAAATCACACAAACAAATTAAATAGGAATCAATATTACACAAATATCCAAAAACAAATTAGCTTACATGCATGTCTTAAAGTAACTCTATGTAAATCGAATAAACTAAATTCGATTTACATTTTTTCAATATAAACTGAATCAACTGGATTTGATTTACTATATATGTTATATCAATATTAAATCGAATCAACTAGATTCGATTTACTATATACTACTAAACACATATATAGTAAATCGAATAAGCTTGAATCGATTTACTACTGCAGATTATTAACATTTACTACTTTTAAGTTAATTTAAAACATAAATGTCAATAAGAAAATATTCCTATTTGAATTCAAATAAAATATCAAAAATCAAAACGAATAAGAATAGAAATCAAACTTTTGTGTTTTAGTTCAAATTCCCAAAAACCTACATTTTTATAAACTTATGAATTTAAAATGGAACATGAAACGATTTCAAAAAATTTATTAAAATTCATCATTTGACTCAATAGCATCTAAAGAATCATTACCAAGCCTTTTAATGTTGAAAAAGTTAATATAAAGTATAGCCTTTTAAGGTGGCATATGGATTAAAACTTGAACTTTTTTCAAAATCAGAAGTAACAAATAGTTATACAATATAAAAAGACTATATTTATAATATGTAATTTGAGAAATAATTAAAATACTATGTCAATTAAATTATCATTTGATTTTTGAAATTAAGTGTAGAACTTATTACTTTAATGACGTTACTTCTAACTTAAAGTTGAATTTTTTAGAGCATACAATCATCAAAGTAGTAACTCTAAAAAGACTCAAGTCTTAATTCCAAATGAGGGTATTTTCTTATTAACATTTATGTTTTAAACTAACGTAAAAGTAGTAAATGTCGATAATCTGTATCACTAGTAAATCGAATCAAGCTAATTCAATTTACTATATATGTGTTGTTAAGTAGTAGATTGAATCAATTAGATTCGATTTACATGTGATTCGATTTACTACTGGTACAAATATACATGTTAAATCGAATCAATTAGATTCGATTTACATTGAAAAAGTGTAATATCACGGTGAGTGTATATCGTTCCCATAAGAATTAAAAGACTGAGCATGTAAATATTAAATTAAATTATTAATTAGATCGATAGAAGTTGGAATATAGAATTGTTGTGACTTGCTGAAAACTTGAAAGGCTTGAAATTAGAGTTGCTTGAGTGCTAAATGCTTCGGACAGTACTTGCTGAATTTGGAGAAATCAATGGTAGTGAATGTCTAGGGCTTCGGAGATATTCATGTCCTTAGGAAAATTAACTTTGTTAACTTAGTTTTCAAGTTTGCAAATCTCTGTTCATAACGAATCTAAAGTAACCGATTTTCGATGTCTTAGCTCCTCAGTTTCTCTTTAATTAACTAACTACCAATGTCTTGGTCAATTGATTAATCAAAGAGGCTAAGTTCATAAAATCCGATTCAATTTCTCAAAGAGAAAAACATAATTTTCAAGAATTTTCCTAATCCAGATTATATGTCACGTATTCAAAACTAGGATAATAAAAATTCATGTATTGTTGCACACTTACAAAATTCCCTACGTCTAGTTGATTTAAAAAGCTATGTAAAAGAGTTTCAAGAATGATTTGAAAAATTATTCTGTCGAATCAATTAACAAATTCAAAACGGGATTAGCACTCCTATCGATGCTACTAATCCTTTGTTCATGAAGAACGAAATACTCAATCACAAAATGATTAATGCAAAGCTTTAAAATAAATGTAAATTTAGATTAATAAACCATCGAAACATGAACAGAGCTCCTCGCCCCTTTAACAAAGGTTTAGTTACTCATGAAAATTTGAAAAATAAAACAAAGAAAGGAAGAAGGAGAGAGACGGTGTCCGAAGATCCTCCCCCTACGACTTGCTTCTCTCTGTGAGCTATCTCACTTATTTAAATCCTAGATTTCTTAATAATTCAAATTCAAATTCAAAACTAAATATTATCTTAATCAGAAGTAATTAAGATAATTTCCTAATTCAAATAGAAACAGAATCAAAATGAAATCAAAACAAATTCAAATTTAGTCAAGTACAAATCTTCTCCAATCTTCAAAATAGGATCTGATCTTTGAGCTTTGTAATTTTCAATGGCATGTAACGGACTTCTTTGGGCGTGGAATCTTGCTAAGTAATGATTATAGGGCGTGGCACGCTCTATTGCTGAAAATGGACTTGTGCGTACGTACACTCTGAGATTGTTCCTTAGAGTATGGCACGCCCTACGTAGCGTGGCACGCTTCCTTAATAGCTTCGCAAGTCTTGATTTTTGGTTGTTCTAGGGCGTGACACACCACATTTAAATTTGGGTACTTGTGCATACACATAAAACGTGTGCGTACGCATCCAATGCGAATCAAGGGACTTGTGCGGACGCACCTGTGTGTGCGTACACATGTATTGAGAATCACTCCCGGATTAGTGCGTGCACACACCTTCTGCTTCTTCAAGGACTTTCTTTTGTTGCTCCTTAGATCATCCTTCCTTTTTACTTAATTTTTTCATCTTTAAACACTGTATTTTTTAAAAAACACTTTGAAAATATTTAGTAGCAAAGGATATTGAAATTAATGAGATTTGAGAGAAAATTATGTATATAAACTTAAAAAAACATAAGAAAAACATAATAAAAACTACTAAAGATGCAGATGCCTCACTGGTCTATTAACAAAATTAGACTTTTAAATCAGTCTAGGCCTAGAACTATTTTATGATAGGTCAGGCCAGACCAGGTCAAATGCAGACAAGATTACACGCCACTGGCAGACCGACAAGCCTGTTTCCACCCTTAAGCATAATAACATGGGATTGTCCAAAGTTGTATGATAAGATGCTCAATTTTGCCCAATCTTATTTTTATTACAAGTAAGGATGGTAATGGGTATCCATCAGGCGAGGATCCTCTCCTTGCTTCCCATCCCTGTTTAGGAAATTGCCCCCGTCCCCACCCGATTCCCGTCATGGGTCCCCATTTATTATTTTCCGTTGCGTGGGAGGCAGATACTCACAAGTATCCGTGGATATTAAACTTTAAAAAATAAAAAGATCTCAATCATAATAAAATTTCATACAATTCAAGTAAAATGTATTAAATCAAACACAATTTAAACACATTCAACATTACTAAACTCAATTTAACATTATTCAACTAAATATCTAACATACAAATTAAAATTAAACAAAATAAAAAAGTTTTTAACATAACATAACAAATCTTCGTTGATGATTATAGTTCAATTTTAGTACTCTCTTCTTGTAATGATACAAATTTGAATAATTAGTTGGTGTAAATTTAGATATTATGCACATGTTAATTTGTTTCTAAGTAAAACTGAAAAAAAGAATAAAAGATATACTTACATCATATATATATAAAGAATATTTAAATAATTTCACTCTAGCGAAAATTTAGCGGGTCTTCATGGGCGCGGGTGTCTTAGTCCCGTCCCCGTTTATTCGTGGGACGGATTTCCATTCCCATAGAGACTTAGCGGATCTCCATTTTCCTCTTTGTTGCGAATAATCTCCACAGATATTCGCAAATTCAAATTTTTTTGCTAACCCTAATTGCAAGGGATAAGAGTGATGACACACACATATTATTCTACAATTTCGTAAAACAATAGTAAATAAAAATTATTTCAAAAATAAAGTAATCTCTTATTAAATATGATTTTACAAATTATTATGAAAATTAGTAAACTCCCTCGTGCATATCAAATCATGGTTAGAATATTATTCTACATTCATTTTTAAATAATATTTTTCTTAGTTTCTTGAAGCACCCTTCTGTTTATGTTTAAGTGAAATATTAATCAACTATATACGCCATTTAAATTTAATAATCTCATAATTATCCAAAATGATTTAATTTTCTCTATAATATCTATTATATATAATAAACTTAGTTAAACACGATTATTTATTTTAAAAAGGGTAAAAAGAATAAATATTGAATAATTTTTGGCCTCTAATGACTTAGACTTATGTACTATATAGATGCAATAATATTGAAAAATAGGAGTTTATGACCTAATCTTCAAGCTATTGCAGAGAACATGAGCAAACCTTGGATTTTGGTGGGTGACTACAATGAAATAAAAGACATCTAAGAGAAAAAGGGGTTTAATTGATTTGGGTTGCGTTGAATCGAGATTCACTTGGAAAGGCCTCTTATGAAATGGTTATGAAAGAGTCTGATCTGTACCTATAATATCGGACCGACGTTATATTTCGAAAACAGCACATTTTAACAGTGCAATATACCAAGTCAAACTACGTCAGTTATCCACTACGTCACTTATCTCAGGAGAGAAATCCGATCGTTAGCTCGGATACAAGGCCAGGGATCTCAGACCCACTAACAGATCTCTCCAACCATAAATAGCGCCATGCAGATAATCAAAGCATCATATTCCAATACCGAACACACACAGCAATCGCTTATAGAATATTCTTCCTGCTCAGAAATTAACTTAAGCATCGGAATCCTTTTTGCAGGTACTCCACACTGCTCAGACGAGGCTCATACAGGTGGCGCGATCTTCAACAAAGACGGTTGATCAAGCCTCTTGGATCCCTTGTCGACCTATACCTCGGATCGAGCTCTTGGCAGGAACATTTGGCGCCCACCGTGGGGCCGAAAAGTTCACTCTCACCCCTCACTGAATTTCTAATTTTAATTTATTTTTTGCCCGCACTGTATATTTTTCTCTTTCCAGGGAGCAAATTATGACCGATCATTCTAAGACTCAACAACACTCTCAAACCAACGCCAACCTCATGGCCGCCAATTCCGCCCTACAGGCAGAAAATCAGCGGATGGTCGAACTCCTGGCGGCGCTGCAGAACAACGGAGATCGAAAGGTTGACAGCAAACGAACAAATGCTTATCAACACGAGGAACACCAATCGGAGTCCAACGCAAAGACAGGGGAGACGACCCCGAAGAACGTGAGGCGGCGGACCAACCCGTTCTCCAAGGAAATAATGAGTTTCAAAATGCCCCAGAATTTCACACTTCCTATGACGCTAACGCCGTACAAAGGAATCGGAGATCCTAAACTCCACGTTACAAAATTCGAGTCCATGATGTTCCTTAACAGCGACTCAGACCCCATCCTGTGCCGATCTTTCCCAACATTTTTAGATGGAGCTACTTTGTTATGGTTTTCTAACTTACCTGCAGGATCCATAAACAATTTTGATGAATTCGCCAAGATGTTCATTAACCACTTTACAGCATCCAAGATATACGTAAGGGACTCGGACTACCTCAGTACAATCAAACAAGGGCAGCACGAGAGCCTGTAGGACTACATGACGCACTTTACGACAGCAGCAATGGAAATTCCTGACCTCAATCCAGAAGTACAGCTGCACGCGATAAAAAGCGGCCTCAGGCCAGGAAAATTCCAGGAAGCCATCGCTGTAGTAAGACAAAAAACATTAGAGGAATTCCGAGAAAAGGCGATGGGGCAAATTAAAATAGAAGAGCTCCACGAAACTCGAAGGAACGAGAGGCCAGCATCCAGAAAAGAAGAAGAAAGACCATACAGGTCCCAGAGCAGGGACTCCAAAAAGCCTTTCAGACTGGCCCCGAAGTTCGATTCGTATACCAAGTTCAACACTAAAAGGGAGGATATAATCAAAGAGATCATCCACAGCAAACTCATCAAACCACCAAGCCGAGCAGATACATACCAAGACCAAAGGTATATTGACAAAACGAAACACTGCGCCTTCCATCAAAAGTTCGGACACACCACGGACGAATGTGTCGTAGCCAAAGACATGTTGGAAAGGCTAGCAAGGCAAGGATTACTGGACAAATACATCGGCAGACAAATCCATAAGGAACAACCCGCCTCGGGTGAAGCAGAACACACGAAGGCAAGCGGCGAAAAATCCCAATGGCAGAATAATCAACTACCAAAGAAAGTCATCAACTATATTTCAGGAGGTTTCGCGTGTGGTGGAGAAACAAGCTCGGCAAGGAAAAGAAGCTACCGAACCATGTTAGCAGTCCAAAACGAGACGCTCTTTGACTTACCTACACCAAAAGTCCCTGATATCACATTCACAAGCAGGGACTTTGACACTAAAACTCCCAACCTTAATGACCCCGTAGTCATCTTGGTAACAACAGGAGACCTCCTAATTCGGAAAGTCTTGTTATACCAAGGGAGCAGTGCCGACGTCATGTTTCTATCAACCTTCAAGAAGATGCAGCTGAACAAAAAAGTGCTGCAACCGTCCTCCGGCAAGCTCGTCGGATTCTTAGGGGAAAGGGTCCCTGTGACAGGTTATGTATGGGTGAAGACGACCCTAGGGGAACCTCCTCACTCAAAAACTTTAGACATTCAATATTTAATTGTCGATTGTTTTAGTCCATATAATATCATCCTAGGAAGACCTTCTTTAAATACTTTCAGAGCCATGGTCTCTACTATTCACTTGTGTGTTAAGTTCTGTTCAGAGAAAGGAACCATAGCAATAATCTATTCGGATAGGAAAGAAGCGAGGCAGTGCTACAACGCAGGACTCAAAGTACAACAGGCAACAATGAGGAGAATAAACTCGGTATACAATGCCAGTGACATACCAGACCTCGCCGAGTTGGATCCTCGGATCCACCATGAGCAAAGGCCAACACCAGCCGATGATCTGTAGCAGGTAAGCTTAACAGGAGACAAAAACCAATACACTAACATCGGCTCCACTCTACTTGCAGGGTACAAGCAACAAATGACAGATATACTCCGAACCAATGCCGATCTGTTCGCCTGGACCCCAGCAGACATGCCAGGGATAGACCCAGAAGTCATATGTCACAAGCTCGCCCTTGACCCTAAAGCCCGACCGATAAAACAAAAGAGGAGGCAACTCGGAAAGGAAAGAACAGAAGCAGCAACGAAGGAAACGCAAAAACTGATAAGCGCAGGCTTCATCCGAGAAATACAATTCACATCCTGGCTGGCGAATATGGTCATGGTAAAAAAGAACTCAGGGAAATGGCGAATGTGCGTGGATGATGAGCGGATAATTTGTATGCTTTTTGGCATTGTTTTTAGTATGTTTTTAGTATGATCTAGTTAGTTTTTAGTATATTTTTATTAGTTTTTAGTTAAAATTCACTTTTCTAGACTTTACTATGAGTTTGTGTGTTTTTCTGTGATTTCAGGTATTTTCTGGCTGAAATTGAGGGACCTGAGCAAAAATCTAATTCAGAGACTCAAAAGGACTGCAGATGCTGTTGGATTCTGACCTCCCTGCACTCGAAGTGGATTTTCTGGAGCTACAGAAGCCCAATTGGCGCGCTCTCAACGTCGTTGGAAAGTAGACATCCTGGGCTTTCCAGCAATATATAATAGTCCATACTTTGCCCAAGATTTGATGGCCCAAACCGGCGCTCAAAGTCACCTACAGAAATTCCAGCGTTAAACGCCGGAACTGGCATAAAATTTGGAGTTAAACGCCCAAACTGGCATGAGAGCTGGCGTTTAACTCCAGAAAAGGTCTCTACACGAAATTCCTTCATTGCTCAGCCCAAGCACACACCAAGTGGGCCCGGAAGTGGATTTTTATGTCATTTACTCATTTCTGTACACCTTAGGCTACTAGTTTTCTATAAGTAGGACCTTGTACTATTGTATTAGACATCTTGGTAGCTATCTTCGTTTTATGCTATCTTAGATCATTGGGAGGCTGGCCATTCGGCCATGCCTAGACCTTATGCTTATGTATTTTCAACGGTGGAGTTTCTACACACCATAGATTAAGGTGTGGAGCTCTGCTGTACCTCGAGTATTAATGCAATTACTATTGTTCTTCTATTCAATTCCGCTTGTTCTTTGTCCAAGATATCACTTGTTCTTCAACATGATGAAGGTGATGATTGACGCCCATCACCATTCTCACTCATGAACAAAGTGACTGACAACCACTCTTGTTCTACACGCATCTGAGGCTTAGTGAATATCTCTTGGATTCCTGATTGCACGATGCATGGTTGATCGCCTGACAACCGAGTGCTCGCCTGACAAACGAGCCAACCATTCCGTGAGATCAGAGTCTTCGTGGTATAGGCAAGAACTGATGGCGGCATTCAAGAGAATCCGGAAGGTCTAACCTTGTCTGTGGTATTCTGAGTAGGATTCAATGACTGAATGACTGTGACGTGCTTCAAACTCCTGAGGGCTAGGGCGTTAGTGACAGACGCAAAAGAATCACTGGATTCTATTCCGGCCTGATTGAGAACCGACAGATGGATAGCCTATGCTGTGACAGAGCATCAGGAACGTATTTCCAATGAGAGGATGGGAGGTAGCTGCTGACAACAGTGAAACCCTACACGAGCTTGCCATGGAAAGGAGTAAGAAGGATTGGATGAAGACAGTAGGAAAGCAGAGAGACGGAAGGGAAGGCATCTTCATGCGCTTATCTGAAGTTCCTACCAATGAATTACATAAGTATCACTATCTTTATCTTTTATGCTATTTTCGTTCATCATCATATACATTTGAGTTTGCCTGACTAAGATTTACAAGATGACCATAGCTTACTTCAATGCTAACAATCTCCGTGGGATCGACCCTTACTCACGTAAGGTATTACTTGGACGACCCAGTGCACTTGCTGGTTAGTTGTGCGAAGTTGTGTAATGCCATGGAATTGAACCACCAAATTTTTGGAGTTCATGACCAGGGATTATGAGAGTTGTGAAAAGTATTGTTCACAATTTCGCGCACCAGTGGACTTCACTGACCTAAACCGAGCATGCCCTAAAGACTCCTACCCTTTGCCGAACATAGATAAACTCGTAGATAACACCTCTGGTTATTAAATTCTAAGCTTCATGGATGCGTATTCAGGCTATAATCAAATTACTTATGCACCCAGGTGACGAGGACAAGATAGCCTTCATAACTGACCAAGGGAATTTATGCTACAAGGTCATGCCATTTGGCCTAAAAAATGCAGGTGCCACCTACCAACGTCTAATGGACAAGGTTTTCCAGAAACAAATTGGCAGGAACATGGAGGTATACGTGGATGATATGGTGGTTAAGTCGAACACAGAAGAAGAACACCTAGGCGATCTAAAAGAAGTGTTCAATCAACTAAAGAAATACAACATGCAACTGAACCCAGAAAAATGCGCGTTTGGAGTTCAAGGAGGTAAATTCCTAGGTTTCATGTTGACACACAGAGGCATAGAGGCAAATCCTAAAAAGCGTAAGGCAATCCTGGAGATGAAATCACCATCAACTATTAAGGAAGTACAGCAACTCACAGGAAGATTAGCCGCTCTCTCAAGATTCTTGCCCACAATGGCAGCAAAATCGGACCATTTCTTTAGCATGCTGCGAAAATCCAAAAAGTTCGAATGGACAGAGAAATGCGAAAATGCATTTGCCGAATTCAAACAAAGACTCGCATCTCCTCCCATACTGGCAAAACCAATACTTGGTAATCCTTTGTATTTATATCTTTCAGTATCAAATAACTCGATTTCATCTGTGATTGTAACAGAAATAGGTCGGCAACAAAATCCAGTATACTTTGTTAGCAAGATATTGCAAAATGCAGAAACGAGATATCCGACCATTGAAAAACTGGCATACGCCCTAATAATAACAGCAAGACGGCTCAGGCATTATTTCCAAAGCCACAAGATCATAGTACGAACAAACCAGCCATTAAGGCAGGTGATAAACCCCATTTGTAGGGTTTATCTTGTATTAATTTTTGGGGATTTTATCACATTTTACCCACATTTATTCAATGAAATAGCATGTTTTTATATATTCTCCTTTAATTGTGCTTGAATGTGAAAATATGCTTTTTAGGTCTTAAAATAAATAAATTTAATTCACCTTGATTCCATTAGATGCCTTGATATATTTGTCAAGTGATTTAAGGTTTAGGAGGCAAAGATTGGATCAAGGGAATGAAGAAAGAAAGCATGAAAAGTTGGAGAACTCATGAAGAAATGAAAGAACCGGAAAGCTGTCAAGCCGACCTCTTTGCACTTAAACGACCATAACTTGAGCTACAAAGGTCCAAATGATGCGGTTCTAGTTGGGTTGGAAAGCTAACATCCGGGGCTTCGAAACGATAAAAGATTTATCATAGTTGCATCACGCATAGAGGTGCGTACGCGCACGGTACGCGGACGCGCCGATGGTGGCACATGACCCACTTAATGCAACATGTGGTCAGCGATTTTAGAAGCCTTGTGGGCCCAATCCAACTCATTTCTGATGCTATTTAAGCCAATGATTGAAGAGGAATCAAGATACTTTCACATACTTTTGATCATTAGTCATAGTTTAGCTTTAGAAGTAGTTAGAAGTAGTTTTAGAGAGAGAAGCTCTCACTTCTCTCTAGGATTAGGATTAGGATTAGGTTTAGTTCTTAGATCTAGATTTTAATTCATCTTCTTCTACTTCTATCTTCTCAATTCTTTGTTGTTACATTCATTCTTCTTCCATTCTTTTGTTGTAATTTCCTTTATGTTGTTCTTATGTTTTGTTGTAGATCTACTATTGTTCCTTCCATTTTCTTTCAATTCAATAAGAGGTAATTCATAATAATTGTTCTTCTTTGCTTTTCTATTGTTGATCTCTTGCCTTTGTAGTTAGATCTCTCTTTAATTCTTGCAATTTATGTTGTTTACTTTTATTGCCTTTTATGTGTTTGTTAAAATGCCTCTTCTAGATATAGTATAGATTTTGTACCTCTTGGCCTAGGTAGAGTAATTAGTGACACTTGAGTTATCTAATTCATTTGTTGATTGGTAATTGGAGAGATTGTTAATTGGAGAGATTGTTAATTGGTTTGGAGTGCACTAAAGCTAGTATTTCCTTGGGAGTTGGCTAGGACTTGTGGCTCAAGTCAATTCATCCACTTGACTTTCCTTTATTTAGTAAGGGTTAACTAAGTGGTAGCAATGAACAATTCTCATCACAATTGAGAAGGATAACTAGGATAGAACTTCTAATTTTCATACCTTGCCAAAAGCCTTTTATAGTTGTTAGTTTATTTTCATTGCCATTTATCTTTCATGCTTCTTATCAAAACCCCAAAATAAATCACAACCAATGACAAGACACTTTATTGTAAATCCTAGGGAGAACGACCTGAGGTTTAAATACTTCGGTTTATAGATTTTAGGGGTTTGTACTTGTGACAAACAAATTTTTGCATGAGAGGATTATTGTTGGTTTAGAGACTATACTTCAACGAGATTTCAATAGTGAAATTCTAAACCGTCAAAAAAAATCCAATCATCAAAATGGTGCCGTTGCCGGGGAATTGCAATGGTGTTATGTTATTGGTTATTGTACATATGTGAATATTGTGAATAGGTTTATCTTTTGTTTGTTTCTTAATTTTTGTTAGTCTTATTTTGTTCTCTCACTATGAATTCTCACTTTGGCTTTGAGTTTGGTTCTAATTGTGTTGTAGGTAATATGGACTTTAATGGCAACATGTACCATGGATGGAACCAACAAAGATGGGAGGAGCCTCAAGGAATTGATCACTCCTATTGGCAACAACCTCCAGATACTTATAGGTATAATTCCCATCCTAATGCATGTCAATTTAACGGCTATCGTGACTCTTTTTGTAACAATCAACCACCATCATATGCCTATGAATCTCATCCTCAACATGAACCTCAACAATTCTCACAAGCCTTTCATTACCAAACACCGCCCTATGATCCATATCCATCATATGACCAAACCCCCATACCATACTCTTGTGACCATTATGAGCAAGAACCCTTAGAACCACCACAACCCTATCAAGATTATTCCCAAGAACCACCTCAATACACACAATCTCCACAACCTTACCAAGAAGAACCACCTTCCTATTATGAACCCTCTCTCCAAAATAATGAACCTTCTTACTCACCCTAAACCCCAATAGACGATCCTCTCACTTTGTTACTTCAAGGACAAGAAGCCATGAAGCGGGATACACTTGAGTTTGTGACCAATTTGACCAAGGTGGTGCATACTTTAGCCCACCAATGTTTGAAGACTCAAGGTAATTCCATGACCACATGGGAAAGGTCAAAAGAAGAGCAAAGCATGAAGGAGAAATTGGAAAATTCGGTGGAAAAGGAGGAGTCAAATTTTGTGTTAGAACATTTGGAGGAGCCTATGATCATTGAAGAAAAGGAAGAAGTGGTTGAAGATTTAGGAGATGTTGAAAGTCCATGGGAATGTAGCATCATGGCGAACTCTTCCAAGAAGCTTGATATTGATGTTGAGGAGGGTGCGCAACCTCTAAGGCATATCATCGTTGGAGCCTTGGAAGAGGCTTATCAAGAGATGGATTCAATCATGGATGAATTTCTCTCTACAATGGAATCCTCTCCCATTGGACATGAAGTTAAAATTATAAAAGAATGTGCACAACCTCCCATACCCTTGGTGAGCAACGAAAAAGAGAGTGAATTGGAGGAGAGCTACCAAGAGGGAAAAGTTGGCATGGTGTATATCGAAATTGAAGAATATGAAGAGGTTGATCAAGAGATGGATTCATTCATCAATGAATTCCTATTCAAAATTGACTCACCTCCCATTGGGCAAGATGAAGTTCTTGAAGACAACACCAAGCCATGTGATAAAAGGGGAAAGGTTGAAATCGAGGAAGCTCGCAAAGAGGTGGAAATACACAAAGAAGAGCACAAGGAAGTAGACCTTGCATTGTCTAAGTGTGGGGAGGTCTCCCTTCCCGAGTCACCATCCAACACAACATTCAAGTGGGTAAAATTCTTATCCATAAGCTTTACTTTCTCGCTTGAATATGGTTTGATTGAAACAGATGGACAACTTAGAGCTCTTTGTGGAATTAAAAGCAAGAATGAGTTGTGTAGTGGTTGAAAGTTAGGAATTAGGCTCATTAAGGTCAAAGCTTCAAGGTACAGGAACGATGATTGGAAGAATGCCACTTTACAAGGGTCTCGATGGAAGGCTTGGTATGTTAAAGAGAATTCTATATGTCAACCACCCGGAAAGAGAGAGTATGAAGACCAAATCGAAGACGGGTGCAAAAACAAGATATGGGATCCCGGTTCGCTATGTGAAGACCAACTATGGGGACTCATATCTTGGGTAGAACTTTGCCCAAGCTTGATGAAGATGGTTGGAAATTCTGTCAACCAATTGAGAAGCAAAGATCCTTGGAGATTCAAGGATGAGTACAAACATAAGCCACCATGACAATAAGCTCCTCAAAATGTCCAACTTAAGGACTTAAACTAAAAGTGCTAGGTGGGAGACACCCCACCATGGTAAACTCTTTTCATCCTCTTTTAGTTTTGTTTAATAAGTGATTTGAGTTGCCATTGTAGGTAGATTTTCATTTCATATTGATTTGTTTGTAAAGATTGGTTGTTATTATGTTGTATTCACTAGTAGAAGATGAATAAATCCTAAAATCAAATTGCATTTTTGTGAATTGTTTGATATTTGATTGAATAAAGAAGATTTTTGGACATTATAGGGAGCTCTTGGGTATTTTTTCTGCTTTTTGGGTAAAAAAAAAAAGGGCATCGGCGCGCTAGCACGCTGTGCGCGTGCGCGCGGATTGCACTTCTGCAACTTCTACTACAAAAACCAGAGAGTTGTGCGCGCCTTGTGCTAGCATTGTGCTGGGAGCACAACCTCATCCATGCGCTAGCACGCTGTGCGCGCGCGCGGATTGTCCCTGCTGCATCCACGCGTAAGCACGCTGTGCGCGCGCGCGCGGATTTGCACCCTACTTTTCTCCTTCCTCCTTTCTCCTTCTTTCCTCTTCTCTTCTTCTTTCTTTCTAATTTTTTTCTTCTTCCTCTCTTAGAAAATTTTTTTTCTTTTAATATAAATGAAAACAATTTTTTTTAATAAAAAAAAATAATAATATAATAATAATAAATAAATAAATAAATAAAATACTAAAAAAAAACAAATTTTTTTTTCTCTTTTCCTCCATTTTCTTTTATTGCATTTGCTTATTTTCATTCATTGCATTTTAATTTTGTTTTTTCTAGCTTGTTCTCATTTTATTTTCTAAGTTTCCCATTTTAATAATGGTGTTGAACTTTCCTACTCAATTGTTGAGAATTTCTTGCATTATTTTGGTGCCTCTTGACTTGTTTGATATTGTTGGGTGATGAAACTTTTAAATCAATGCTTCATCTTGTATGACTCTTATGTCTTTGTGCATTGATATGACCTTATCTTGTCTTTCATGACCCACTTCTTCTTATTTGAACTTGATGTGCCATATGCTTTTCATGCTTCGATTTTACTCTTACATCGAGTATTAGTTAATATGCCATTAGCTTACATTGTTTTCTCACTCACATGCTTAGCTAACATGTAGTGGGAACCTTACTCTTATTTGGCATTAGCCCCGACCTACGTTCTACTTGTTTTGATATCTTTGTTGTAGGCCTAATTGTCATTCTTCTTTTCTTCCCTTTTAGGTTGGCCACCAAGAGAGGAGAAAGGAAAAGCTTTTAAATGGGGCAACAAACAAGTCATCCGCACAACCTTTTGAAGGAGCTCATCAATTATAGCAACCCATCTACCTTGCTCTTCTTTGCATGCACCGAGGACGGTGCAATCTTCAAGTGTGGAGAGGTCGTTCGACCGATCTCCATGGGTAAAAATTTCCTTTTTAACACCAAATTTTTTATTTTCTTTGTTAGATTAGCTATTGCATTGCATGATAGGTTGCATGTTAGTTAGAATTTGTACATATTTTTACCACTTCCTTCTTATTAGGACTACTTGGTTAGGGTGATGATTTCCTTTCCAAGAAACTGTTTTAGGGCACCCTACCAATTTAAAAAAAAATTTGTGGAACTTGCTTGAAAGAATTTATTTTGGAACATGGTTTTTGAGCTAAGAACACACAAACATGTGAGTTTTGAGCCTAATTGCGTGGTTACATCTTATAACCACTTATCGTCCTTCTTGTGTGCATTATTCTCTTTCTATGAATGTAATCTTTGATTTGTTTGATTCTTTATGTCCATTATTTTGTGTATTCATGCATTTATATGAGTGAGGCCATCATTTCATTAGCTCACTTACCCAAATAGCCTACCTTTTACTCTCCATTGTAACCAATTTTGGGCCTAGCTTAACCTACTTATTCTCAATTTTAGCACATTACAAGCCTTAAAGTGAAAAACAATAAATGTCCTTTATTTGGATCTTTGATTAGCTTAGGCTAGTGTGTGTGAGCATCATTCAAGTGTGGGAAACTTGGGAGGGATATTGGTTGAGGTAAAAGGATGTGTTTTGTTTTGTACTCTTATATTTGGGAATCGGGTACATACTCATGTGTTAATT
The DNA here is from genome assembly GCF_014773155.1 of Arachis stenosperma. Taxonomy (NCBI): domain Eukaryota; kingdom Viridiplantae; phylum Streptophyta; class Magnoliopsida; order Fabales; family Fabaceae; genus Arachis; species Arachis stenosperma. The sequence goes on from NC_080377.1 coordinate 41,054,749, forward strand.
AAATGTAAGACCCTATGCATTGATATTCTAGAAAAAAAATGAGAAAAACAAAAGGAAAAAAATGATATACATGAAAATAGAAAAGAAAGAAAAAAAAAGAAGAAAAAAAGAAAGCAATAAAAGGGGACAAAATACCACAAAGTAAAGTTCAAATAAAATCAATGCATATGTGTTAGTATATAGGTTAGGTGGGAAAGTTTAAGTTAATCAAAGATTCAAATCCTAAGTCCACTAGCCATATATGATCCTACCTTGACCCTAGCCCCATTACAACCTAAAGAAAAGACCTCATGATACTTGTATGCATGCATGAAATATATGTTGGTTGTTAGAAGAAAAACAAATCTTAGAAAGCATGATTAGGGGAGAATTGAGAGAATTGACCCTACACACTTGAGCGACTAGAGTGCAAACACTTCCGGTGAGGGTTCGAAGCTCAATTCCTTGATTCCCGGCTTTCATGAGCGTTCTTCTTGCAAGTCTACTTGAACTTCATTTTGCTATTCGAGTTGGTAGGATTCATGAATCGTTATATGATCTTGACCCTACTTGTGCATGTATATCTTGGAGGATTGATTTATTTTTAACCAAGTAGGTAAAACCATTTTGCATTTAGTTGCATCCATTTAGATAATTGCATATAGTTTAGGTTGCATATAGTTTATTTACATAGAATAAATGTTGATACCCTTTGTTTTTCTCTTGGCTTAAGCATGAGGACATGCTTGGATTAAGTGTGGGGAGGTTGATAAACCCCATTTGTAGGGTTTATCTTGTATTAATTTTTGGGGATTTTTATCACATTTTACCCACATTTATTCAATGAAATAGCATGGTTTTGTATATTCTCCTTTAATTGTGCTTGAATGTGAAAATATGCTTTTTAGGTCTTAAAATAAATAAATTTAATTCACCTTGATTCCATTAGATGCCTTGATATATTTGTCAAGTGATTTAAGGTTTAGGAGGCAAAGATTGGATCAAGGGAATGAAGAAAGAAAGCATGAAAAGTTGGAGAACTCATGAAGAAATGAAAGAACCGGAAAGCTGTCAAGCCGACCTCTTTGCACTTAAACGACCATAACTTGAGCTACAAAGGTCCAAATGATGCGGTTCTAGTTGGGTTGGAAAGCTAACATCCGGGGCTTCGAAACGATATAAGATTTGTTATAGTTGCATCACGCATAGAGGTGCGCACGCGCACGGTACGCGGACGCGCCGATGGTGGCACATGACCCACTTAATGCAACACGTGGCCAGCGATTTTAGAAGCCTTGTGGGCCCAATCCAACTCATTTCTGATGCTATTTAAGCCAAGGATTGAAGAGGAATCAAGATACTTTCACATACTTTTGATCATTAGTCATAGTTTAGCTTTAGAAGTAGTTAGAAGTAGTTTTAGAGAGAGAAGCTCTCACTTCTCTCTAGGATTAGGATTAAGATTAGGTTTAGTTCTTAGATCTAGATTTTAATTCATCTTCTTCTACTTCTATCTTCTCAATTCTTTGTTGTTACATTCATTCTTCTTCCATTCTTTTGTTGTAATTTCCTTTATGTTGTTCTTATGTTTTGTTGTAGATCTACTATTGTTCCTTCCATTTTCTTTCAATTCAATAAGAGGTAATTCATAATAATTGTTCTTCTTTGCTTTTCTATTGTTGATCTCTTGCCTTTGTAGTTAGATCTCTCTTTAATTCTTGCAATTTATGTTATTTACTTTTATTGCCTTTTATGTGTTTGTTAAAATGCCTCTTCTAGATATAGTATAGATTTTGTACCTCTTGGCCTAGGTAGAGTAATTAGTGACACTTGAGTTATCTAATTCCTTTGTTGATTGGTAATTGGAGAGATTGCTAATTGGTTTGGAGTGCACTAAAGCTAGTCTTTTCTTGGGAGTTGGCTAGGACTTGTGGCTCAAGTCAATTCATCCACTTGACTTTCCTTTATTTAGTAAGGGTTAACTAAGTGGTAGCAATGAACAATTCTCATCACAATTGAGAAGGATAACTAGGATAGGACTTCTAATTTTCATACCTTGCCAAGAGCCTTTTATAGTTGTTAGTTTATTTTCATTGCCATTTATCTTTCATGCTTCTTATAAAAACCCCAAAATAACTCACAACCAATAACAAGACACTTTATTGTAAATCCTAGGGAGAACGACCCAAGGTTTAAATACTTCGGTTTATAGATTTTAGGGGTTTGTACTTGTGACAAACAAATTTTTGCATGAGAGGATTATTGTTGGTTTAGAGACTATACTTCAACGAGATTTCAATAGTGAAATTCTAAACCGTCAAAAAAAATCCAATCATCAGCAGGTACCGACGTTAATATCGGACAAACCTATAATATCGGACCGACATTATACCTCGAAAATAGCACATTTCAACAGTGCAATATACCAAGCCAAACTATGTCACTTATCTACTACGTCACTTATCCTAGGAGAGAAATCCGATCGTTAGCTTGGATACAAGGCCAGGGATCTTGGACCCACTAACAGATCCCTCCAAACATAAATAGCGCCATACAGATAATCAAAGCATCAGATTCCAATACCGAACACACACAACAATCGCTTATAGAATATTCTTCCTGCTCAGAAAATAACTTAAGCATCAGAGTCCTTTTTGCAGATACTCCACACTGCTCGGACGAGGCTCATACAGGTGGCGCGATCTTCAGCAAAGACGGTTGATCAAGCCTCTTGGATCCCTTGTTGACCTATACCTCGGATCGAGCTCTTGGCAGAAACATAGTCTTTAAAAGATTTGATAGAATCTTTGCTAATTCGAAAGGGAGACTCAGGTTTCAAAATTTGATGGTCAAGGTCCTTCCAAGAATAAACTCAGACCACCACCCCCTCCTCCTATCGGATTATAGGAATCCTAAAGAAGACAAATCCTTTAGGTTCGAAGTCATGTGGACTTATCATCTCGATTTCAACTCCTTCTTACAATATCAATGGGACATAGAGGCCAAATTCAACAACACTTTGAATGATATGAGGAATGAGCTGAAAGATTAGAATAAAAATATTTTTGCAATATTTTCAGGTGCAAAAGAAGAATTTTGAAGAGACTAATCGGTTTCCAAAAAAATGCTCGAGATATGGTCAGAATTCCTTCTTTGAAAGGTTGGAAGCTGAGCTTAACATTGAATTTAATGAAATTCCGGATAAAGATAATTTTTTTTTTGCTACAAAAATTTAGAGAATAATGGATTTTAGAGGGAGATAGGAATATATGGTTTTACCTGATGCATAAGCATCTTTAGTTGTTTTAAGTTATTATTTTTTTGAATAAAGTTAGTGATCTCTTGTTTTTATTAAGATTTTCATGCTTTTAATCAATATTTTTTGGAGTTTTTTTCTTTGAACAAAGTGAGTGATTTTCTTATTTTAATTGAGATTTTTGTACTTTAATCAATGTTTTGTGGAGTTGTCTTGTACTTTGATTATTTTTAGAGAGTTGTTGAAATATTTTAGACAAAAAATAAAGGAGAAAATAGACAATCAAAGAAGCCTTTGGAAAAAGCAAGGAAGGTGGCAAGCAAGAGGAAGTAACTTCCCACGGAAGCAAGATTTTGAAACAAGCCAGGGAAATTTAAAGAGAAATTGCAATTCTGACCTCTTCATAATCCAACAAGGATAACTTGAGTCACAAAGGTCCAAATGAAGTGGTTCTAGTGGCATTGGAAAGCTCACATACAAGGTTTTCCAACAATATATAATAATTTATAGTAGACGTTCATTTTGGGCCAAAATGATGCTCATCTTTTAGCCTACGAAGAATCAACGCAGAGCTCGGCGTGCCACACACCAATACCTGGCGTGCAACACACTAGAACCTCCAGGGGCCAGCAAACTTGGGCGTGCAACACGCACATACCTGGAGTGCAACATTCCAAAACACCTAGGAGGCATCAAACTTGGGCATTCAACACGCTAAGTTGCAAGCACCTTCCAAGGACAAATTGAAGGTGGCATGCCACCCACTAATCTAAGGGAGTGGCACGCCAGGCCAACTTTTTAGAGGCTCAAATTGTAACACCCTCACTATCGGAATGTCATGCTTCCGGCTGCATCTTTCTGATAGCTTAGGTATTACTACTCTAAACATATTTAATACTAAAATAGGAGCCTGTTTAAAACTTAAAACCACATAACCCTTTTTTCAAAAACACTTTTTCGTTGAAAACATATACATATACATACATACAAACCAGATACAATACTTTAAAATTATATATACATAACAATAACTTACAAACGTACATATTCCAAATTCCTATCCCTCTTACAAAATTGATAAAGATAAAGACAAGGAAAAATAATAACTAAGATAATACAAAATATCGAATAAATAGAAAATTAAATAAACTCTTCTGAAACTCCGTCGCCCAAATCTTGAAAAAGAAAATCCTGTAGGAGATTGAGAACGTCATCCTTGCTGGTTCTCATTATAGGGTTACAGAATTGCTATAATAAGATGCGTAAAATAAAACTATTTTTAAAGTACAATGATCATTGCTCGTCTTATTAGTCTTTCAAAAACTATGGGTTCACATTTGAAATCCAGAAATCCTTTTTAAAGAGAATTTGGTAAATTTCTCAAAATCAAAAACCTTTTTCCTTTGTTGTAAAATTTTAAAAGTTTTCTTAGATAGTATGAATGACCAACATGTCCCAAGCATAGGTTTAATTAAGTCTATGCTGTAAGAGTTTGATTTTTCATACTTTACTAGACCATAAACATGAAAGCATTTACCTACGTGATATAAATGATCATCCTATTCTAAGCATAGGTTCATTTAAGTCTATGCTGAACTAGTTAGATACTTTATACAAAACTGGACCTCAAACATACCAACCACGGCCTCAGGCCCATCCAATTCAACACGGCCCCCGGCCCAAATAACTCAATCATCAACCAATAATTCGTCACAAACCAACCAATCAAACACAATCACAAATTAATGTAGTTCAAGCATAATCAAGAGCAATTACAACAAGTATAGCAGTTAGTAGTTAACATAAATATTCACATAGACAAACCAATTACAATATGCACACCTAAACAATGTCACATAGATACAAATGATGAATGTCTGTCCTACTGGATGTGATATCAAATTGTCGGTTCAATTGCCTACCCAACATATTTCCATGGGATTGTCACCTTTCGGTCACGAATATATATAAATGGAATCCTCCCACGGATATAGTGCCGGGCACACTACCCACGGATATAGTATCGGGCACATTCTTATGATCTGAAAGGATGTGAGCGGGATAATCTATCTCCGACCTCATATAACCCACGGATATAGTGCCGCGCACATTTTTTCAATAACCAACAAGTCCCTCATTCATCTCCAACAAGTCCCTGTCAAAAAAGACACCCACGCCGACTCCTGTCTATCCTAAAAGTGAGCCATCATGTCCCCTCCATTGTATCTCCTGACCAAAGGTTACGAAAATATCCTATGTGACAGTTACCGATGCTGATGTGGACGTTTATTCAGAGTGAAATGCCATGTTGGATTTGGAGGAATGGACAAGGGTCGAAAGGGGGTAAGGGATGGCGGCTGAAGGAGTTAGGGTTAGGTTTGGGACAAATTTAGGAATTTTAGGGTTAGGGTTACGGATTTTATAAAGGGATAAAGATAAAATTAGAGGGTAGAAAAATAATTTTAAAATCAAATGTACTCTATTAAAAGTATTTAAAAATACTATTTATCAACATATCGCCGAGTTCAAATAATTATTTCTAATTTAAATTATAAAATATATATTAATCACATTTTATAAAATACAGTTTAAATCCAAAATATCAATTATCTAAATTAAATCATATAACTTTTTATTATTTTTTTAACCAAAATTTTAATTTCAAATTATGTAAAATAACTAATTATAATAAAATTATACAAGAATATTAATTAACTTAACTCTAAATATTCATAAAACTAATTTAATTACTCTTAATAGATTAGTTTATAAAATAAAGAGTTCAAATTAATAATAAGACATAATTTATTCATAATAGAAGTTACTTAAATTAGACTATATAATTCTTTTTTATTTTTCAATTATTGAAAATTATGTAAAACATTCAATTATAATGAAGATATATTAGAATCCTGATTGATTTAAAGTCAACTTAATTAATTTTTTAATAAAATAATTTCTAAAATTATAAAGTTCAAACTTGGTAAGATAAAATCATAACTTATTCATATTTAGAGTTTCAAAAATATAGAATGTTATATATGCTCATTCACTAAAGTTTTCACCTGATAAGAATTTTCTGCACTATTCTAAGATGTCAGAATCAACCAAGGACAACCCTCTCATGCCCATGCAACCATTACCCTCTTATTTACATTCTTTAGATACACTACACCCTTTTCTTCATACACAAAATAGTCCTTTAGAGCATTCTTGAAACTATCCATTGTAATGAATGCCTGTCCAACCTTAAACTCAACATCTCCATACTCTGTCTCCTCATTAAATGCATCAAATACAGTCCTGCCTTCATCATCATCTGACACTAGACTGTTAAATGCTTCACTCTCATACTTATAAGGCTTGTCATAATCAGAGTTTAACTCTTTCTCAACTATTTTAGAATTTGCACCACCTTATTCCCTTCTAAACCATTTCCAGACCCCCTCACCACCCCTTGCTTGAAGCCTATCACCCCTGTCACCTCTCACCCTACTTTTTCTATCCATAAAAACATGTGACCTCCTCCTACATGAATACTTTTTTAAAGTCCTTTTCTTTGCTGTCTTAGGAGAATAACTTGGACCACTCTTACTTGTTCTAGCCTTATCCATAATATGTAGGCCACCCTTAGTCAAATCACCATTTGAGTCAGGCTTCACTTCACCATTTAGGCCAAACTTCACCTCACTATTTGGGCCTTGACTAGTTCTCTTCCTTGGCATGACCATTTTTTTCTTTTTCTTCAACGTCTCATTCCTTCTCTGGTCCTCACTATCTTTATTACTATTTGTATCTTCTTTTTCTGGAGGAGGAGGCTTATAGAGCTCGTCCTCTATTGTTTCATACCTATCATTTGAGGATGATGAGTCACTTAAAATAACAATCTCACTTTTCTTCTCTTCATCCACAAATTCAGGCACACTAACCGGATGATCAAAGTAGATGTAAATTTCATTTGTCTCGTTGTTTCTACTCTTGTTATACCTCGTGTCATTTATCTTAGCATCACCCTTCATTACATGTAAGCCAGATCCTAAGTCAGGTGACATGTTATCAAACCAAAACATAGTCTTATAATCTGTGTAACCAAGCTCCTTCAATAACACTTTGAAATCAAAGAAGTTTACCAAATCAATATCTAAAGGTAGCTAACTCTGTACTTTCCCATTAACATACTCCAATTTACCCTGTTAATTTCTCTTAAAATTTTTTTCATGATGAAAAATAGAAACAATTTTAAACTCGTCCATCTACAAATAACTACTCCTAATCAAAATCCACTTCATGACATTTTATCTGACTGTGATAGTAATCTAAACCACTCACAGTCAACATTACTTATTAAACAAATTAATTAAAGGATTTGAACACTATTAATCAAAACAAAATTAAAAAAAAGCACAATCACTGAACACTTGATGAGCGGATATTTTATATGCTTTTTGGGGGTAATTTCATGTAGATTTTAGCATGTTTTAATTAGTTTTTAGTTAAATATTATTAGTTTTTAGGCAAAAATCATATTTCTGGACTTTACTATGAGTTTGTGTATTTTTCTGTGATTTCAGGTATTTTCTGGCTGAAATTGAGGAAGCTGAGCAAAAATCTGACTTAGGCTGAAAAAGGACTGCTGATGCTGTTGGATCCTGACCTCCCTGCACTCGAAATGGATTTTCTGGAGCTACAGGAGTCAAATTGGCGCGCTCTCAACGGCGTTGGAAAGTAGACATCCAGGGCTTTCCAGCAATATATAATAGTCCATACTTTGCGCGAGAATAAACGACGTAACTTGGCGTTGAACGCCAAGTTCATACTGCTGTCTGGAGTTAAACGCCAGAAAAACGTCATGATCCGGAGTTGAACGCCCAAAACACGTCAGGACCTGGAGTTTAACGCCAAGAAAGGCCTCTACTCGTGGATAGCTTTAATCTCAGCCCCAGCACACACCAAGTGGGCCCCAGAAGTGGATTTCTGCACCAATTATCTTAGTTTACTCATATTCTGTAAACCTAGGTTACTAGTTTACTATTTAAACAACTTTTACAGACATTTCTTGTACCTCATGACATTTTCAGATCTGAATTACATACTTTTTGACGACATGAGTCTCTAAACTCCATTGTTGGGGGTGAGGAGCTCTGCAGCGTCTCGATGATTTAATACAATTCCTTTGTTTTCCATTCAAACACGCTTGTTCTTATCTAAGATGTTTATTCGCGCTTAATTGTGAAGAAGGTGATGATCCGTGACACTCATCACCTTCCTCAATCCATGAACGTGTGCCTGACAACCACCTCCGTTCTACATCAGATTGAATGAATATCACTTAGATTCCTTAATCAGAATCTTCGTGGTATAAGCCGGATTGATGGCGGCATTCATGAGAATCCGGAAAGTCTAAACCTTGTCTGTGGTATTCCGAGTAGGATTCCGGGATTGAATGACTGTGACGTGCTTCAAACTCCTGAGGACTGGGCGTTAGTGACAGACGCAAAAGAATCAATGGATTCTATTCCAACCTGATTGAGAACCGACAGATGATTAGCCGTGCTGTGACAGAGCATAGGAACGTTTTCACTGAGAGGATGGGAAGTAGCCACTGACAACGGTGACACCCTACATAGAGCTTGCCATGGAAGGAATCTTGCGTGTGGGAAGAGGATTTCAAGAAAAAGTAGAAATTCAAAGGACAAAGCATCTCCAAAACTCCAACATGTTTCTCATTACTGCACAACAAGTAACACTGTTATTCCCTTTTATTTTTATAATCAAATCTTGTAATTTCACTTTTTAAATCCTATTGGGCTCCTGACTAAGATTAATAAAATAAACATTGATTGCTTCAAGCCAATAATCTCCGTGGGATCGACCCTTACTCACGTAAGGTATTACTTGGACGACCCAGTGCACTTGCTGGTTAGTTGTGCGAATCACAAATTCGTGCACCAAGTTTTTGGCGCCGTTGCCGGGGATTATTGAGTTTGAACAATTGAAGGCATATTTTATTTCTTAGATTAGGAATAATTTATTTTTGTTGTTACAGAGTCATTAAATTTTGATAGGATAGTTTCTTTTCAAAAATTTCTTTTCAAAAATTTTATTTTTCTTAATTAATTGTTAATTTTCGTGAGTTTAGTGTCTTGTTCTAAGTTTGGTGTGTTTTGCATATTTTATATTTTTCTCAAAATTTTCGACTTGTGTTCTTTGTTCTTCATTGATTTTCAAGATTGTTCTTGTTTATTTTTCTTGTTTGATCTTGAGTTTTTCTTGTTCTGTGTCTTTTCTTGTTTTTCTTATACTAATCCAAAGTATTAGTCTTCTAAAAGGAATATACCCATTTAAGAACAATTGTTACCTTTTCTGCCCATTTGGCTAGAATAGAAGGGTCATATTCTTGATAAGGGAGCACCAATACTTTTTAAAATCCTTTTTCAAAAATAATTTTTCTTGATTTAATCTTGTGCCAAATTTTAAGTTTGGTGTTTTCTTGTCAATTTTTCTTTAATTTTCGAAAATTTTATTAAAGTTTTCTAAAAATTTTAAGTTTGGTGTTCTTTCTTTTGTTCTTGGTGTTCTTGTGAATCTTCAAAGTGTTCTTGAGTTTTTCTTGTGTCTTGATCTTAAAATTTTTAAGTTTGGTGTTCCTTGGTGTTTTCCCTCCAAAAATTTTCGAAAATAAGGAGCACTAGATCTAAAAATTTTAAGTCTTGTGTCTTTTGTGTGTTTTTCTCTTTCATCATAAAATTCAAAATTCAAAAATTTTATATTTTCTAACTAATTTTGAACCACTTTTTCGAAATTTTTACATAAATTTCAGATTTTAATTTCAATTTTTTTCGAAGAAAAAAAAAATATTCTTAACTCCTTTTTATATATTGTTTTTACTTATTCCATTTTTTGAAAATCAACATATAAATTATCCCTTGTAATCCAATATGGAAGCAAGTAGGAATGAACAGTCCAAGAGGACTCTGGGGTCATATGCTAACCCCACTACTGCTTCATATGGGAGTAGTATCTGTATACCCTCCATTGGAGTTAGTAGCTTTGAGCTGAATTCTCAGCTCATTATCATGGTGCAGCAAAACTGCCAGTATTCCGGTCTTCCACATGAAGAACCTACAGAGTTTCTGGCACAATTTCTGCAAATTGCTGATACAGTACATGATAAGGAAGTGGATCAGGATGTCTACAGATTACTACTGTTTTCATTTGCTGTAAAAGATCAAGCTAAGAGGTGGTTAAATAACCAGCCTAAAAACAGCATAAAAATATGGAAACAGCTGTCAGAAAAATTCCTGAATCACTATTTCCCTCCCAAACGGATGACACAGCTAAGGCTAAACATTCAAGGCTTCAAACAAGGAGATAATGAATCCCTTTATGATGCTTGGGAGAGGTACAGAGAGATGCTAAGAAAATGCCCCTCTGAAATGTTTTCAGAATGGGTGCAATTAGACATCTTTTACTATGGGCTTACAGAAAAAGCTCAGATTTCTCTAGACCACTCAGCTGGTGGATCTATACACATGAGAAAAACAATTGAAGAAGCTCAAGAGCTTATTGATACAGTTGCCAGAAATCAGCATCTGTACCTAAGCAGTGAATCTTCCATGAAAGAAGAAGCTAAAACAGTAACTGCAGAACTCAGTCCGGTGGATCAGGCTAACGAATTTAATCAGCAATTAGACTTTCTAACTCAGCAACTAGCCGAATTCAAGGAAATATTACAGGAAACAAGAATGGCTAACAGGAACATGGAAGTGCAATTAAAACAGACAGAAAAGCAACTGTCAAAACAAATAGCAGATGAATGCCAAGCAGTTCAATTAAGAAGTGGGAAAACATTAAATACCTCACTTCAAAGCAGCAGGAAACCAAGAAATGAACATGAGGATACTCAAAATCCCTCTGAGGACAGTCAGAGCCCAGAGAGGAATAAAGCTGGCGCTGAACGCCCAGATCATGCTCATTCCTGGCGTTCAACGCCAGAAACAAGCATAGATCTGGCGTTGAACGCCCAAAGGGAACATGGTTCTGGCGTTCAAACGCCAGTAACAAACAAGGAAGTGGCGTCTAACGCCACTCCAGCCCCCACCACTGGCATTCAAATGCCAATGGGGAATCAGTCACATACAAGTGCTGACCTTTCTAAAAAGGCTTCCCAACCCACTTCTGTAGGTAACAAACCTGCAGCAACTAAGGTTGAGGAATACAAAGCCAAAATGCCTTATCCTCAAAAACTCCGCCAAGCGGAATAGGATAAACAATTTGCCCGCTTTGCAGACTATCTCAGGACTCTTGAAATAAAGATTCCGTTTGCAGAAGCACTTGAGCAAATACCTTCTTATGCTAAGTTCATGAAAGAAATCTTAAGTCATAAGAAGGATTGGAGGGAAACTGAAAAAGTCTACCTCACTGAAGAATGCAGTGCAGTCATTCTAAAAAGCTTACCTGAGAAGCTTAAAGATCCTGGGAGCTTTATGATACCATGCACATTAGAGGGTAATTGTACCAAGCAAGCTTTATGTGATCTTGGGGCAAGTATCAACTTAATACCTACATCTACTATCAGAAAGCTTGGTTTAACTGAAGAAATTAAACCAACCAGGATATGTCTTCAACTTGCTGATGGCTCCATTAAGTACCCATCAGGCGTGATTGAAGACATGATTGTCAAGGTTGGGCCATTTGCCTTTCCTACTGACTTTGTGGTGCTGGAAATTGAGGAGCACAAGAGTGCAACTCTCATTCTAGGAAGACCTTTCCTAGCAACTGGCCGAACCCTCATTGATGTCCAAAAAGGGGAAGTAACCTTGAGAGTCAATGAGGAGGAGTTCAAGTTAAATGTTGTCAAAGCAATGCAACATCCAGACACCCCAAATGACTGCATGAGTGTTGATATTATTGATTCTCTGGTAAGAGAGGTCAATATGGCTGAGAGTTTGGAATCAGAGCTAGAGGACATCTTTAAAGATGTTCAGCCTGATTTGGAGGAGTCAGAGAAGATAATAGAACCTCTGAAAATCCCTCAAGAAGAGGAGAAACCTCCAAAACCCGAACTCAAACCATTACCACCATCCCTGAAATATGCATTTCTGGGAGAAGGTGATACCTTTCCTGTAATTATAAGCTCTACCTTAGAGCCACAGGAAGAGGAAGCACTAATTCAAGTGCTAAGGACACACAAGACAGCTCTTGGGTGGTCCATCAGTGATCTTAAGGGCATTAGCCCAGCCAGATGCATGCATAAGATCCTATTGGAAGGTGACGCCAAGCCTGTGGTCCAACCACAGAGGCGGCTGAACCCAGCCATGAAGGAAGTGGTGCAGAAGGAGGTCACTAAATTACTAGAGGCTGGGATTATTTATCCTATTTCTGACAGCCCCTGGGTGAGCCCTGTCCAAGTTGTCCCTAAGAAAGGTGGCATGACAGTGGTTCAAAATGAAAAAAATGAACTGGTTCCTACAAGAACAGTTACTGGGTGGCGTATGTGTATTGATTACAGAAGGCTCAATACAGCCACCAGAAAGGATCACTTTCCTTTACCATTCATAGACCAGATGCTAGAAAGACTAGCAGGTCATGAATACTACTGCTTCCTGGATGGATATTCAGGTTATAATCAAATTGCAGTAGATCCCCAGGATCAGGAGAAAACGGCGTTCATATGCCCATCTGGAGTATTTGCATACAGAAGGATGCCATTTGGCCTGTGCAATGCACCTGCAACCTTTCAGAGGTGCATGCTCTCAATTTTCTCTGATATGGTGAAAAAATTTCTGGAAGTCTTCATGGATGACTTTTCAGTGTTTGGAGACTCATTCAGCTCCTGCCTTAATCATTTAGCACTTGTTCTAAAGAGATGCCAAGAGACCAACCTGGTTTTAAACTGGGAAAAGTGTCACTTTATGGTGACTGAAGGAATTGTCCTTGGGCACAAAATTTCGAACAAGGGAATAGAGGTGGATCAAGCTAAAGTTGAAGTAATTGAAAAATTACCACCACCTGCTAATGTTAAGGCAATCAGAAGCTTTCTGGGACATGCAGGATTCTATAGGAGGTTTATAAAGGATTTTTCAAAAATTGCTAAACCTCTGAGCAACCTGCTAGCTGCTGACACGCCATTTATCTTTGATAAAGAGTGTCTGCAGGCGTTTGAGACTCTGAAAGCTAAATTGGTTACAGCACCAATCATCTCTGCACCAGACTGGACATTACCATTTGAATTGATGTGTGATGCCAGTGACCATGCCATTGGTGCAGTGTTGGGACAAAGGCATGACAAGCTTCTGCACGTCATTTACTATGCCAGCCGTGTTCTAAATGACGCACAGAAGAATTACACAACCACAGAAAAAGAGCTACTTGCAGTGGTTTACGCCATTGACAAATTCAGATCCTATTTAGTAGGATCAAAAGTGATTGTGTACACTGATCATGCTGCTCTTAAATATCTACTCACAAAGCAGGATTCAAAACCCAGACTTATAAGATGGGTGTTGCTTCTGCAAGAGTTTGATATAGAAATAAGAGACAGAAAAGGGACAGAGAATCAAGTAGCAGATCACCTGTCCCGAATAGAACCAGTGGAAGGGGCGTCCCTCCCTCTCACTGAGATCTCTGAAACCTTTCCGGATGAGCAACTGTTTGCCATCCAGGAAGTGCCGTGGTTTGCAGACATTGCAAACTACAAGGCAGTGAGATTCATACCCAAAGAGTACAGTAGACAGCAATCAAAAAAGCTGATCACAGATGCAAAGTATTATCTTTGGGATGAACCGTATCTCTTTAAGAGATGTGCAGACGGAGTAATCCGTAGATGTGTTCCTAAAGAAGAAGCACAGAAGATCCTTTGGCATTGCCATGGATCACAGTATGGAGGACATTTTGGAAGCGAGCGAACAGCCACAAGAGTCCTCCAAAGTGGCTTCTACTGGCCTACTCTCTATAAAGACTCCCGAGCGTTTGTGCTTAATTGTGACAGTTGCCAAAGATCCGGCAATCTACCTCACAGTTATGCCATGCCTCAACAAGAGATCTTGGAGATTGAGTTGTTTGATGTATGGGGCATTGACTTCATGGGACCTTTCCCACCATCATACTCAAACACTTATATTCTGGTGGCAGTGGATTATGTATCCAAATGGGTGGAGGCTATTGCAACACCCACTAATGACACTAAAACAGTGTTAAAATTCCTCCAGAAACATATCTTCAGCAGATTTGGTATCCCTAGAGTATTAATCAGTGATGGGGGTACTCATTTCTGCAATAAACAGCTTTATGCTGCTCTGGTACGTTATAGAGTCAACCACAGGGTGGCTACTCCATATCATCCACAAACTAATGGGCAAGCTGAAGTCTCAAATAGAGAACTCAAAAGAATCCTGGAACGGACTGTAATTAACCGTAGAAAGGATTGGGCAAGAAGCTTGGATGATGCTCTGTGGGCATACAGAACAGCATTTAAGACCCATATAGGGACCTCTCCGTACCAGCTTGTGTATGGAAAGGCGTGCCACTTGCCAGTGGAACTGGAACACAAGGCCTACTAGGCAACCAGATTCCTGAACCTTGATGCCAAGTTAGCTGGAGAAAGACGATTACTCCAGTTAAATGAGCTAGAGGAATTTAGACTCAATGCTTTCGAAAATGCAAAAATTTACAAAGAGAAAGCAAAAAGATGGCATGATAAGAAATTGTCATCCAGAGTCTTTGAGCCAGGACAGAAAGTTCTGTTATTTAATTCAAGGCTCAAATTATTCCCCGGAAAATTAAAATCCCGGTGGAGAGGTCCATATGTCATTACAAACGTATCACCATATGGATACATAGAGCTTCAGGATAATGACTCTAACAAAAAGTTCATTGTTAATGGACAAAGAGTCAAACATTATCTTGAAGGCAATTTTGAGCAAGAATGCTCAAAACTGAGACTTGATTAAAACTCAGTAATAGTCCAGCTAATGACATTAAAGAAGCGCTTGCTGGGAGGCAACCCAGCCAATCACAAAATTTAATTTTATTCGTATTTAATTGATTTTTACAGGTTTAAGTCCAAGTATCTCCAAGGTAAAATAGCAATTGGTTGGATTCACAGAGTTATAAAGGAAATTGGAAGCTTACTGGCGTGAAAAAGCCAGTAAGAAACATTTTGGGCGTTGAACGCCCAAAAGAAGCACCCACTGGGCGTTCAACGCCAGTAAGGGTAGCCTTCTAGGCGTTAAACGCCAGAAAGAAGCACCTTCTGGGCGTTTAACACCAGTTTGGCAGCATCCTGGGCGTTTAGAAAAACGCCCAGTAACAAAGGACTTCCTGGCGTTCAACGCCAGAAAGATGCAGCAAATGGGCGTTGAACGCCCAGGAGAAGCAACTATTGGGCGTTAAACGCCCAACACATGCATCATGTGGGCGTTTAATGCCAGGATGGTGGGAGGAGGTAAAAATTCGTTTTTCTTTACAAATTTTCTAAATTTTTAAGTTTCAATTCATGATTTCTTGCATAAACATGTTTCAAAATGTCATCCTTCAAAATCAAATTGGTTTTCTAAGAACCCTAATTTCTAAAATCCCTCTTTCAAAAATATCAAATGTATCTTAATTCATAAAATCTTTTTCCAATCCAATTCTTTTTCAAATATTTTTAATTTCTTCTCATATCTTTTTCAACTCATCTTATCTTTATGTGAAAATGCCTTTCCTTCTACTCCTCTCCTTTCCTTTCTTTTGCTTGAGGACAAGCAAACCTCTAAGTTTGGTGTGATTTGCCATGATCACTGAGCTAAAACTCATTAAGATCATGGCACCTAAGAGAACAGGAAGAGCAAGGATGTGAACTTAAGGAAGCTGAAGCGTCAGAAATTTATTCTTGAAGGCACCCCACAGACTAGAGGAACATCCACTTCCCAAAATACAGGTTGTTAAGTTCTAATTCCAGCTTTAACTCTGTGATAGTATTATTATAGGATTTTACCTTAGGAGATATTTAGTTTGTCTATTTTGATTTTATTTCCAATTAAAGCTATAATTTATTTTCTCATCATCATCAGGCATGAATAAAGTAGTAGAATTTTTTTAGAATAAAGAAGTAATCTATATTTATGAGTTCTTAGTAATAAAGACTATAATATGTGGTGGCAATACTTTTTGTTCTCTGAATGAATGCTTGAACAGTGCATAAATTGTACTTTGAATTTGATGAATATTGGCTCCTGAAAGGATGAGGAACACGAAAAATATTATTGATGATCTGAAAAATCATGAAATTGATTCTTGAAGCAAGAAAAAGCAGTTCAAAAAAAAAAAAAAAAACAAGCCATGAGCACTAGCCAAGAGTAAAAAAGGGATCCAAGGCTTTGAGCATCAATGGATAGGAGGGCCCAAGGAAATAAAATCCAGGCCTAAGCGGCTAAACCAAGCTGTCCCTAACCATATGCTTGTGGCATGCAGGTCCAAGTTACAAGCTTGAGACTGAGTGGTTAAAGTCGTGATCCAAAGCAAAAGAGTGTGCTTAAGAGCTCTGGACACCACTAACTGGGGACTTTAGCAAAGCTAAGTCACAATCTGAAAAGGTTCACCCAGTTATGTGTCTGTGGCATTTATGTATCTGGTGGTAATACTGGAAAACAAAGTGCTTAGGGCCACAGCCAAGACTCATAAAATAACTGTGTTCAAGAATCAACATACTACACTAGGAGAGTCAATAATACTATCTGAATTCTGAGTTCCTAAGGATGCCAATTATTCTGAAAATTTAAAGATACAGGGGGATGCCAAAACTGTTCAGAAACAAAAAGCTACAAGCCCCGCTCATCTAATAAGAACATGAGCTTCATTTAAAACAATAAAATATTATTACTTCTTAATTTCTGCTAAAGCCTATTTTATTTATCTAGTTGCTTGAGGACAAGCAACAGTTTAAGTTTGGTGTTGTGATGAGCGGATATTTTATACGCTTTTTGGGGGTAATTTCATGTAGATTTTAGCATGTTTTAATTAGTTTTTAGTTAAATATTATTAGTTTTTAGGCAAAAATCATATTTCTGGACTTTACTATGAGTTTGTGTATTTTTCTGTGATTTCAGGTATTTTCTGGCTGAAATTGAGGAAGCTGAGCAAAAATCTGACTTAGGCTGAAAAAGGACTGCTGATGCTGTTGGATCCTGACCTCCCTGCACTCGAAATGGATTTTCTGGAGCTACAGGAGTCCAATTGGCACGCTCTCAACGGCGTTGGAAAGTAGACATCCAGGGCTTTCCAGCAATATATAATAGTCCATACTTTGCGCGAGAATAAACGACGTAACTTGGCGTTGAATGCCAAGTTCATACTGCTGTCTGGAGTTAAACGCCAGAAAAACGTCATGATCCGGAGTTGAACGCCCAAAACACGTCAGGACCTGGAGTTTAACGCCAAGAAAGGCCTCTACTCGTGGATAGCTTTAATCTCAGCCCCAGCGCACACCAAGTGGGCCCCAGAAGTGAATTTCTGCACCAATTATCTTAGTTTACTCATATTCTGTAAACCTAGGTTACTAGTTTAGTATTTAAACAACTTTTACAGACATTTCTTGTACCTCATGACATTTTCAGATCTGAATTACATACTTTTTGACGGCATGAGTCTCTAAACTCCATTGTTGGGGGTGAGGAGCTCTGCAGCGTCTCGATGATTTAATACAATTCCTTTGTTTTCCATTCAAACACGCTTGTTCTTATCTAAGATGTTTATTCGCGCTTAATTGTGAAGAAGGTGATGATCCGTGACACTCATCACCTTCCTCAATCCATGAACGTGTGCCTGACAACCACCTCCGTTCTACATCAGATTGAATGAATATCTCTTAGATTCCTTAATCAGAATCTTCGTGGTATAAGCCGGATTGATGGCGGCATTCATGAGAATCCGGAAAGTCTAAACCTTGTCTGTGGTATTCCGAGTAGGATTCTGGGATTGAATGACTGTGACGTGCTTCAAACTCCTGAGGGCTGGGCGTTAGTGACAGACGCAAAAGAATCAATGGATTCTATTCCAACCTGATTGAGAACCGACAGATGATTAGCCGTGCTGTGACAGAGCATAGGAACGTTTTCACTGAGAGGATGGGAAGTAGCCACTGACAACGGTGACACCCTACATA
This sequence comes from Arachis stenosperma, assembly GCF_014773155.1. NCBI lineage: Eukaryota > Viridiplantae > Streptophyta > Magnoliopsida > Fabales > Fabaceae > Arachis > Arachis stenosperma. The sequence continues at coordinate 41,073,129 of NC_080377.1, forward strand.
GAGCTTGCCATGGAAGGAATCTTGCGTGTGGGAAGAGGATTTCAAGAAAAAGTAGAAATTCAAAGGACAAAGCATCTCCAAAACTCCAACATGTTTCTCATTACTGCACAACAAGTAACACTGTTATTCCCTTTTATTTTTATAATCAAATCTTGTAATTTCACTTTTTAAATCCTATTGGGCTCCTGACTAAGATTAATAAAATAAACATTGATTGCTTCAAGCCAATAATCTCCGTGGGATCGACCCTTACTCACGTAAGGTATTACTTGGACGACCCAGTGCACTTGCTGGTTAGTTGTGCGAATCACAAATTCGTGCACCAACACTCCAACATCAACATCATTGAACACTCCAATATCTACACACAGTTTAAGAATAGAGATTGAACATTGCTAATTTTGGAGACCGTAAAATCTCTCACTAACCCGAATGGCGACAACAGCTACCTCCACTCCACGACATCAATGACTCCATCAATTGCACAGTTAGAAACGTCGTAGGTACTTCTTAGTGGCCTTGTCAGCACCACAACTAATTAATTCGTCCAGTGTTTCTCTTTTTGCGCAAAGAAGAGTTCAAGGGTTTGGTTATTCTGTAAATAAGGATTAAGGCTTGGGGATCATGTGGCTGAGAGCGACGTTTTATTTTTTGAGGAGGCATGGGGACAAATCGACCCATGTCCATTTAATAAAAAACTATTTTATGGTATATTTTAGATTGAATTGAGTGTATTTTGTCAATTATTTTCACACTTATTCATGTAAATTGCATGTTTTTAAGTTTTCTTCCTAATTTTGTGCTATGATTGAAAACATGCTTTCTAGACCTTAAAATCGCTAATTTTCAATTCTCTTTTATTACCATCGATGTCGTGATATGTGCGTTAAATGATTTCAGAGTTTAGAGGGCAAGAATGACTTAGAGGATGAAAAAGAAGCATGTAAAAGTGGAAGGCACACAAAAAGTTGAAGTTTTGAGAAGCTAGTACCGACGCGTGACCAAGCCATTGTCCAAATGACGCGTATGCGTGACTGACGCGTACGTGTGGCCAGTGAATTATCAAAGCGATGCGTGCACGTGGTTGACGCGTACACGTGATGATTTTCACGTGCCTCAGTAAAGTGAATTCGCTGGGGGCGAATTCTGAGCTGCTTTAGCCCCAATTTCAAGCCCAAAAATGAAGACAATAGGCTACAAAGTGAAGCTGGAAGGATAATTCGAATCATTCATTTTTTGACACACTTTAGTTTAAGATGTAGAATTCTAGAGAGAGAGGCTCTCTTCTCTTTCTAGGTATTAGGGTTTCTTTTAGTTTTATTTCTTCTCAAATTCAGATTTTCATCTTGCTTTAATTTAGTTTCTTTTCTACCTTTTATTATTCTAGTATCTTAGTTTATCTTCTCTTGTTGATTTGTTTATTTTTCCAATTTAGTTTATAAACTCTTCTTGTTAGATTTAATTCCTTTTTTATGCAATTTGAAGTTTTTCATGTTTATGGCTTCTTTCTTTAATTATTGGTTATTGATTCCTTGCATTTGTTAGTCTTAGATTTTACTATCTCTTGTTAGTTTTTCATGTTTTTTTTGTGCCTTCCAAGTGTTTGATAAAATGATTGGTCAGATTTTAAAATAGTTTTTTGTGTTCTTAACTTGGGTTGATGATTTGGAGACTCTTGAATTATCAAAGTCTCTTGTTAATTGGTAATTGAAGATTGCTAGTTAGCTTGAACTTCACTAAATCTAGTCTCTCACTATAAGTTGACTAGGACTTGTGAACTCAAGTTGATTGTATGCACTTGACTTTTCTTCATTGGTTAAAGGTTAAGTAAGTGAAGGCAATTTATATTTACCATCACAATTGACGACGATAATGAGGATATGACTTCTAATTCTCTTTCCTTGCTAAGAGTTTTCTTAGTTATTAGTTTATTTTCTTGCAATTTTACTTTCTTGTTTCTTATTACAAAAACCCTAAAATATACCTCATAGCCAATAATAAACTACACTTCCCTGCAATTCTTTTGAGAGACGACCCGAGGTTTAAATACTTCGGTTAATTTTATTCAGTTTACTTAAGTGACGAACAATTTAAACGTTAACCAAGGATAATTTGTTGGTTTAGAACTATACTTGCAATGCGATATTTTTGCGAATAATCTTTACCAATAATTTTTCTCCGTCAAGTTTTTGGTGCCATTGTCGGGGAATTGCAAATGTGTGCCTTATTATTGGTTATTGTGAATATGTCCGCCTTTTGTTTCTTTGTTAGTTGTTGCTAGTTTTAGGAGTTTAATTTCATTATTCTTGTTAGTTTTTTGTTTTTATTTTCTCTTGTTACTATGAATTCTCACCACTTTGGCTATGAGTTTGGTTCAAATTATGTTGTAGAAAATGGAAGCTACAATGAAAACATGCATCAAGGATGGGACAATCAAAGGTGAGAGGAGTCTCAAGCTTATGGACAACCTCCATGGCAACAACCTCCACCAATGTACTATGAGCAAGAGCCATTCCATGATGTATACAAAGACAATGGATATGGTGGACTTCCTTGTGACTACCAACAACCACCACTATATGCCTATGAACCCCCTCCTCAATATAGCCCGTAACCACACTCACAAGCCCCATACCACCAAACACCTCCATATGACCCTAACCCTTATCTACCATACCATCAACCATATGAACCATACATAGAACCACAACAATTCCAACCCAATTACTCCCAAGAACCACCACCTCGATATACACCATCTCCATATCCTTATCAAGATGAACCGCCTTCCTATTGTGAGCCCTTTTCTCCCGTATAATGAATCCTCTTATCCACCCCAAGCCCCAATAGATGATTCTCTCATTTCACTATTTAAAGGGCAAAAGGAGATACAAAGGACGAAATTAGAATTCGCGACTGCCTTGACCGAGTTAGTAAGTCGATTCGCGTCCCAACATTTGGACATTTAAGGAACTCTCATGGCTTCATGTGGAGAATCTAACAAAGAACGAAGCATGAAGGAGAGATTAGAAACTCCAGTGGAAAATGAGGAATGTGACTTTGTATTGGAGCAATTGGAGGAAGCCGTATTTGTTGAAGAGGAAGAAGTGGTTGAAGACTTAGGAGATGCTGAACCTCCACGGGAATCTAGAGTTGTAGAATATTCCTCTAAGAAGCTTGAAATTGATCTTGAAGAGGATAGTGCACAACTTCCAAGGTATGTTCTCTATAAAGAATTAGAAGGAATAGAGCAAGAAGCAAGTTTCCTTGGTATGATGATCATGAATCAAGTCCTACTAGTGATGAATTTGCATCCATAAGTGAACTCCTTGAAATTAAAGGACCCTCTCCCGATGGAATTGAAAGCAACGTTGAGGTAGACTTTCCTCAACCCCCAATTTATTACTTGAGTAACGGGAAAGAATTAGAAGAACTTAATAAGGAAGAGGTTGTAGTGAAGAAAGCGTGTCAAGAGGTGGAAGTGATCAAGGAAGAACATAAAGGAGTGAAGCATACATTGTCAAAGCCATTAAAAACACCTCTCCCAAGCCATTACCATCCAACACAACATTCAAGTGGGTAAAATTCTTATCCATAAACTTTACTTTCCCACTTAAATATGGTTTGCTTGAGACGGATGGTCAACTTAGAGCTCTTTGTGGCTTTAAGAGCAAAAGGGAGATGGTTAGTGGTTGGAGTTGTCATGCAAGGTTTAATATGGTTGCATGCTCAAAGTTGAAGGGCAAAGATTGGTATAGAGCTAGATTGAATGGGTCTCGGAAGTTGTTTGGATACCTCAGTGGGAATTCGAATTGCTTACCACTCGGATCGAATTTTAATGAACAACTTGAAGACGGGTGTAGAAACAAGATTTGGGATCCCAGCATACAAGAGGATCAACTTTGGGAGCTCAAAGCTTGTGAAGAACTTCATCAACGCTTGGTGAATTTATTTGGAAATGTTGGAACTGATAACAAGTCATCTTAGCCTAGTTTTACTAGTTTTTTTCTTTGATTTTCATTGGGTTTTATGCACTTTCTTGTTCATACCCTGACCGAGCTCTCCAAACTCGGGAAGTTCGCAGAAGGTCCGACCTCGTCCCAAAGGCCCACGCCTAAGGTCGGACCTCGGACAAATAAAGAAGAAGGCCCATCAAAAGGAACGAAGCCCAAAACCTAAAGGCCGAAAAAGGCCTAGGAAAGGCGGTTCCACAAAAGATAGAGATAAGACTCCCAAAGATAAGATAAGATAAGAATATCTTATCCAGGGAAGATCACGACCAACCACTATAAATACACTGGAGCACCCAGGTATAACTCATACTCTGATTCTACATAAAACCTGTTTAATACCCATGCTAACTTAAGCATCGGAGTCTCTTGCAGGTACCCCCCACCCTCCGGTGACAAAGGATCAGCAGTACAGCCAGTCCAACAAGTCGGACACGATAGCTCCGGCCGTCTCCCACCAGCCGGACACGTTAGCACCAACCAGTACAGAAGATCTCGTCCGAGATCGACCTCCAGTTTCAGGTAACCCTCGGAACATTGGCGCCGTTGCCGGGGAACCTGGAAGTCATCCCTTTACCATGGCGGACGACCCTCCCAACAATAACCACGCTACATCAGAACAAGAAGAGGAAATTGACACCGGAGAACGACCGGACAGCCCTCTATCACCACGCACTCCAGGAGGAAACAAACAGAATCGCCCAAAGACATCACTTCCAAACAAAAATCCACAAAATCCCGAAAAAGAAGAGAGCTCAGAAATTTTAGAAGCAGTACGGGCACAGCAAAACCGACTGAAACAACTCGAAGAGGACATAAAAAAGCAGAAAGAAACTGAACAAGATTTGAGAAGGGAAGCTCGCAAGCGCAGAGAGTTAGAAGAAAAGCTGCGGAAGATAGAGGCCGAGTTGAAAGACCGGACGGAACACGGCACCACCCCCGAAAACAACCATGATCCCTTCACGCAAGAGATCATGAAGGAGAAGGTACCGCGAAACTTCAAACCACCTGATATGGATCTCTACGACGGCACCACCGACCCAAGTCACCACCTCAGCAACTTCCGAAGCAGAATGTACCTGGTCGACGCCTCCGACGCGATTCGGTGCAAAGCCTTCCCCACCACTCTCACCAAGTCGGCCATGAAGTGGTTCGACAACCTGCCACCAGGATCAATCTCCAGCTTCGAGGACCTAACCAAAAAATTCCTAACAAGGTTCTCTATTCAAAAGGACAAGGCAAAACATGCCCCCAGTCTACTCGGGATCAAACAGGGTAACCAAGAAACTCTCCGAGAATACATGGAGCGATTCAACAAAGCCTGCCTGGACATACAACACTTGCCCACTGAAGCAGCCATCATGGGACTAGCAAACGGCCTAAAAGAAGGACCATTTAGCCAATCCCTATCCAAACGATACCCGACCTCCTTATACGAGGTGCAAGAGCGGGCAGAAAAATATATCAACATGGAGGAAACCTCCCAGCTAAGAGACTCTTCTAGGAAGGAATCAACCTACCCACTCCGAGACCGAGATCGAGAACAGAAAAAGAAAGAAGAGTCCAACTCGGACAAACCACGGAAGTACCATAGCTACACTCCCCTCCGAGTTTCCCTGGTAGACGTCTACAGAGAAGTATGCCACACCGAAAAAATCCCACCGCCCCGACCTTTAAAACAAGAGAGCGGGGAGAGATCGGTCCGAATACTGTGAATACCACAAGCTCTACGGTCATTCTACTAATGACTGCCACGACCTGAAGAATGTTATAGAAAAGCTAGCCAGAGAAGGAAAACTCGACAGATACATAGCGGAAAAAGGAGAAGAGACCAAAAAGAGAAGGAGGGGAGATAACGAGGATCGGGCCGAACAGACCCTGCGAACCCCTGAAAGGCACATACACATGATAAACGGAGGTTTTGCAGGCGGAGGAACATCCAGATCCTCGCGAAAAAGACACCTCAAAGAGATCTATCATGTCCGAGAAGACAATCCCCTGCCCGAGCTGCCAACCATCTCATTTACCCAAGAAGATGCTCAGGGGATAATACCCGGCCACGACGATCCTATGATGATCACCATTATCCTAGCAAACGCCAACTTACATCGAACCCTGATTGACCAAGGAAGCTCAGCAGATATCCTGTTCAAAGCGGCCTTCGACAAGCTCGGACTTGAAGAAAAAGAGCTAAAGGCCTATCCCTCCGACCTATTTGGGCTAGGGGACACCCCGATCCACCCCTTAGGATACATCTCGCTACACACTACCTTCGGAAGAGGCGAGCAATCTAAAACGTTAAGCATCGACTACATTATAGTCGACGTTACCTCAGCATACAATGCCCTCATTGGGCGACCAACCCTAAACAGACTGGCAGCTGTGGTCTCAACCCCACACCTCTGTATGAAGTTCCCTACCGCAAAGGGAATCGCCACCCTAAAAGGCGACCAAAAATTAGCACGACGATGCTACAACGAAAGTCTAAGCCTAAAAGGGAAAGAAGTCAACACAATAGAACTCGGGCGAGTTCAAACCCGAGAAGACCTTCGGCCACAACCAGAGGGAGAAACCGAAAGGATCCAAATCGGGAACACACCTGAAAAAGTAACAAACATTGGAGCAAACCTCGAAGCAGGCCTAAAGGAGGAACTCATAACCCTCTTAAGGGAGAATTCCGACCTCTTCGCCTGGAAGGCCTCCGACATGCCAGGCATAAGTCCCGACCTGATGTGCCATAAGCTATCAGTATACCCGGGATCCAGACCTGTCCAACAGAGACGCCGGAAGCTCGGACCCGAGCGCATGCAGGCAATAGAAGAACAGGAACAAGCACTGCTAGATGCAGGATTCATTAGGGAAGTAAAATATCCCCTATGGCTCGCAAACGTGGTCCTGGTAAAAAAGCCCAACGGAAAATGGAGGATGTGCGTCGATTACACGGATCTCAACAAAGCCTGCCCCAAAGACCCATATCCACTACCAAACATCGACGCCTTAGTCGACGCAGCCTCAGGCTACAGATATCTCTCCTTCATGGATGCATACTCGGGATACAATCAAATCCCGATGTACGGACCCGACCAAGAAAGACCTCGTTCATAACCCCAAGGGCAAACTACTGCTACGTAGTAATGCCCTTCGGGCTGAAGAACGCCGGGGCAACCTACCAGAGGCTAATGAACAAAGTATTCTCAGAGCACATCGGGCTACAGCTAGAAGTGTACGTCGACGATATGCTGGTAAAGACACAAGAAGACAGAAACTTGGTTCCCGACCTCACAAGTGTCTTCGGCACCCTCAGGAAACACAACATGAGACTTAACCCGACCAAGTGCACCTTCGCCGCAAAAGCCGGAAAGTTCTTAGGCTTCATGCTGACTCAAAGAGGCATCGAAGCAAACCCGGACAAATGCCAAGCGATACTCAAAATGAAGAGCCCGACGTGTGTCAAAGAAGTACAACAACTAAATGGAAGGCTAGCCGCCCTATCAAGATTCTTGGCAGGATCAGCGATAAAATCACTACCTCTCTACTCACTCCTAAAGAAAGGGAAACCCTTCTCATGGACCCCGGAGTGCGAAAAAGCCTTCCAAGAATTCAAGGAATTTCTCGGGCAGCCACCAATCCTAACCCGACCTTTAAAAGGGGAAGAGCTCGTATTATACCTCTCGGTCGGACATCGGGCAGTTGCTTCAGCATTAATACGAGAAAATGACCAAGGACAACACCCCATATACTTCGTAAGCAAGGCTTCAAACAACCAAGCCGAATACGAGGCCCTACTAGCAGGACTAAAGCTAGCCGAAGAGGTCGGAGCCCAGAGAATCACGATCTTCAGCGACTCCCAGGTCGTCACATCACAAGTAAATGGAAGTTACCAGGCCAAAGACCCTACTATGAAAAAATACCTGGATCAAACACAGGCACAATTACGACACTTCCCGGAAATACAAATCCAGCACATACCTCGGGAACAAAATGCCCGGGCAGACGCCCTCTCGAAGCTCGCTAGCACCAAGCCCGGAGGCAACAACAGAAGTCTTCTCCAAGAAACCCTACAATCTCCCTCCGTGCTAAGAGAGGAAGAAACGTTAAATATATCCAACCAACAGCAAGGATGGATGACCCCCATACTCAACTACCTGAAGTCAGGAACTCTCCCCATAGAAAGAAAAGAAGCTAAAAGGCTTACAAAGGACGCCCAGAATTATACGCTAATTCACGACGTATTATACAGAAGAGGATTCTCAAACCCCCTCCTTAGGTGCGTTCCGACCTCAGAAACAAAGGGCGTCCTCGAAGAAGTCCACGAAGGCATGTGTGGGAACCATCTCGGAGCTCGGGCACTATCCAAGAAAATAGTCAGGGCCGGGTTCTACTGGCCGACCTTACAAAGAGACGCGACAGAGTTCGTGAAAATATGCCCCCTGCCAAAAACACGCCAATTTTCACAAGGCACCGCCCGAAGACCTTATCAGCATCACTGCGCCATGGCCCTTCGCAAAATGGGGACTCGACCTACTCGGCCCGTTTCCACAAGGACCGGGGCAAGTCAAATACCTCATAGTAGGGGTCGACTACTTCACAAAGTGGATCGAAGCCGAACCCTTAGCCACTATTACGGCTCAGAAAAACCGTAAATTCCCATACAAAAACATCGTCACGAGGTTCGGAGTCCCCTACTCCATCACAACAGACAATGGAACACAGTTCACGGACACAAGTTTTCAGAACTTGGTGGCCGAACTAAAAATCAAACAGCAATTCACATCGGTCGAGCACCCACAAGCCAATGGACAAGCAGAGGCTGCAAACAAAGTCATCTTGGCCGGGTTAAAGCGAAGACTCCAAGAGGCCAAAGGGGCGTGGGCCGACGAACTCCCCCAGGTACTATGGGCATATCGGACAACCCCGCACTCTACAACGGGAGAATCCCCATTCCGGCTAGCTTACGGGATGGAGGCAATGATTCCTATCGAAATAGATGAAGGGTCGCCCAGAGTCATCTTCTACAACGAAAGAGGCAACCCACAGGCACAAAGGGAAGAACTCGACCTCCTCCCCGAGGTCCGAGAAAGAGCCCGAATCCGAGAAGAAGCCTTAAAACGGCGAACGGCCCTCAGATACAATCAAAAGGTAATAAAGCGAAGCTTCTCCAGTCACGACCTGATTCTAATCCGAAATGACATCGGAACACAAAAGTCGGGAGAAGGAAAGCTAGCCGCAAATTGGAAAGGGCCCTACAAGGTAACAGAAGTCTTAGGGACAGGCTACTACAAAATATCCGACCTAGAAGGCAATGAGCTGCCCAGGACCTGGCACGCCTGTAATCTAAGACGGTACTACAGCTAGAAAAACTTAACCCGAGGTGTACTCTTTTTCCCTACAAGGGTTTTTTAATGAGACACCCGGTTAAGTAGGATACCCGACCTAAAGGGTAAACACTTTGTAAATATTCTTTCTTTTTAATACTAATCAAATTTCTCTATTTTCTCTTCCTCATGATGAAGCAAATCCTAGAAAGTACCCCACCAAGGCGCATTAATTTATGCTCGGCAAAACGCAAAAAATCATTTGCCAAGAGACCATACAAGGTCGGCAAAGATAAAGCGACGAGGTTCAAATTAATGTGAGAAGTTATAAAGTAACTCTGAAATGGCTCGAAAAGCCAAATAAAAAAGAGGTTACAAAAATAACTTAAAAAGGCCGACCAAACGACGAAGTCGGACCCAACAAAGGGAAAAGTTATAAAGTAACTCTAAAATGGCTCAAAAAGCCAAATAAAAAGAGATTACAGAAATAACTCAAAAGAACCGACCAACGACAAAGTCGGACCTAACAAAGAGGAGGTACTCGAGCACCCGATGTCCGAGAAAAAGCTCGGCCCGAGAAAGAAGCCTTAAAACGGCAAGAACCAGGATTTCGAAAAATGCTTACTAAAAAGTTGCTTTACAAAAAAGCAACTAAAAAGTACAAAGCGAAAAGAACGAAATCGAAAGAAGTTTCAAAACTCTAGCTAAAAAGTTGTTATCCGAAAAACAACTAAAAAGCACGAAAGCGGAGACATAAAGTCAAAACGCTAGCTAAAAAGTTGTTATCCGAAAAACAACTAAAAAGCACGAAAGCGGAGACATAAAGTCAAAACGCTAGCTAAAAAGTTGTTATCCGAAAAACAACTAAAAAGCACGAAAGCGGAGACATAAAGTCAAAACGCTAGCTAAAAAGTTGTTATCCGAAAAACAACTAAAAAGCACGAAAGCGGAGACATAAAGTCAAAACGCTAGCTAAAAAGTTGTTATCCGAAAAACAACTAAAAAGCACGAAAGCGGAGACATAAAGTCAAAACGCTAGCTAAAAAGTTGTTATCCGAAAAACAACTAAAAAGCACAAAAGCGGAGACATAAAGTCAAAACGCTAGCTAAAAAGTTGTTATCCGAAAAACAACTAAAAAGCACGAAAGCGGAAACATAAAGTCAAAACGCTGGCTAAAAAGTTGTTATCCGAAAAACAACTAAAAAGCACGAAGGCAGAAACCAAAGGTCAAAACACAAACACCGCATAATAAAGTCACCACAAGTGGCTAAATAAAAGCAAAAAGGTGTCCAAAAGTGTTCACAAAAGCCATCCAACAAAAAGCCCACAGGCCGGGCAAACCACTAAAAAGATCACAGAGGATCAAGGTCCTTTCCGGTCTCCGCATCAACAGAAGGCTGCGGAGGGAACATCGAAATCGGGACTGCATCGACAGCACCATCATCCCGGCTTGAAACCTCCACACCAGATCTATCCTCAGCCAAAGGTGAAGTCGGGTTCACAACCGGAACCTCGGGGTCGGACACCGGAGCCTTGTGGTCGGACACCGGAACCTCATCCTCGAAAGGAGCAGGAACAATCTTTCCCTCCACAACAATGTTTTCCGTACTGAATAAGCTCAGATCCAGGTCGGGAGCAAGAACCCGGACCTGATCCCTCAAATTCACAAACATAGCATCCATACCCTTGGCCACATTATCTTCCAGCTCGTAAAAATCATCCCGAGCAGACTGCAACTTCTCCTTCGTCTCCACAAGCTCGGCATACAGCTTAGTATAGTTCTCCGTCGCCACCCTCGCCATCTCCTCAGATGTCTTCGCCGCCGCCACAGCCGCGGTGGCCCTAGTTTTCTCTTCCTCCAAAGAGGCCTCCAGCTCAGTAATCCTGGCAGCCTTCAGTTGACTAATCTTATCAAGCTCGGACCGTGCCTTCTCAAGTCGGGAGCTGGTCGCCCCAAGGGGAGCTTTCTTGAACTCCCGAGCAATAGCGGCATGAAGACTAGCCATCCGAACACAGCTCCGCGCCATATACTGAAAGTGATGCTCCATAGACGCATCATCAGTAGAAATAAAGGTCTGGGGGAGAATGTGCTGCTCAATCCAACCAAGAGTGTCAAAATCCTTATCATTGAAACCGGCAAGCTCTTGAGAGGTCTTCTGTTTCTTGGGGGGAGGACCCGAGGTCGAAGACGGGGAAAGGTGACCGGGTCCGGAGGTCGGAGGATCTTGAGTTATAGCTCGGAACTGAGGAGTCAGAATGGTCTTCGACCGAGTCTGAACACCCACGGTAGTCTTCTGCGGAGAAGATCGGGCAGAAGCCTCAGCCTCGATATTCCGAGCAGCCGCAGACTTCTTCGACCGACGAAGGAACTTCATGGAATCAGCCTGAGAAGACATCTCTGCAGAAACAAAGAAAGGGATTATCACAACAGAAAAACCTCCAAAACGAAGCCAAAATACTAAGATGAAATCTCAAAGAGGTCGGGAACTACCTAACTCGGAACGGAGAAGGCTTGGATCTCCCAACATTTTCTTCGTATCCAAGTGAGGTGCCCGACCCCATAAACTGCTCAACACACCCACAAAAGCCTGCTCCACCTCATCTAGACTCTCAAAAGTATACTTCACCGACACTACATTCTCCTGCCAACAAAGAGGAAAAGAAGGCTCCCCACTCTCATCTAGAAAGAAAGGTCGGACATCTCCAGCAGCCCGGACCTTGAAATAGTAGTTCTTGAAATCATGAAACGACTCATCATACAAGGTACAAAACTTCTTTCCCTGGTTAGCCCTAAAAGAGACCCAGGACACCTTCCCAACACCCGACCCCGGCTTCGTCAACACGAACAGATAGGAAAAAAGAGAAACAGAAGGGGAGACGCCCAAAAACTGACACAAAAGTTGAAACAGCTTTAAAAACGCCCAAGAATTTGGATGGAGTTGCGTAGGGGCAAGGTTACAAGACCAAAGGACCTCGGACTCCAAGTCGGTAAAAGGAAGTCGTACACCCAGCTTAGAGAAAAAACAATCGTAAGCATAAAAGAATAGCTTCTCGGAACTTTCTAAAGGCGGGAAGCACACTCTCTCCTCGGACTCCGGGGCTACTAGCTCATAATCTCGCTCAGACTCCTGTTATCACAAATACTACACTCCCTACGGAACCTAACTAGATACTCAGAATCTACAACAGAAGGGACCCTTAGAGGAACAGGATCTACCCAACCAAGACCACTCGGAATCTTGGTCGACATTGCTTGAAACACCTTTCGAGACATAAAAATCTTGCCTACAAAGAAGAATACAACAGCAAGCCAAAAATCACATAATAGGCAGACAGCAAAAAACCCATTCAGCAGAAGCAAGAAAACAAAAGTTCTTTTAGAAGAAAAATGCAGTAACCCGAAAACAAAGTACCAAGAGAAAAGAGCCCCCCCCACATACAAACAACCAAAGCAATGGCGGCGCCTCTCTTCGGGGCAACCCCAGCATAGAAGAAAAAGAAACAAAAGCATATGTGCACAGCGAAAGTAAAGACGAGAAACAAACCTGGAAGAAAGGAAGAAGACGACGAGCTCCGATGCAAGAAGAACAGAGAGAAAGAAGGAAGATGCTCGAAAGAGAGGTGGCGAAAAACCCAGAAAAAGGGAAAGGGAACAGAATAAACAAAGAAAATGAGGAAAGGGGCAAATAAATAATGCCTTCACAGAGCCCGAACGGAAATCGAGGAGAAACGGTAAAAAGCAATAAATGCTGAAACGGCCATTTTCAAATTTTGAAAAGACGACTATGCCCGAGCTCGACCTCTCAAAAGGACGAACTCGGACAGGGGCACTGTTCATACCCTGACCGAGCTCTCCAAACTCGGGAAGTTCGCAGAAGGTCCGACCTCGTCCCAAAGGCCCACGCCTAAGGTCGGACCTCGGACAAATAAAGAAGAAGGCCCATCAAAAGGAACGAAGCCCAAAACCTAAAGGCCGAAAAAGGCCTAGGAAAGGCGGTTCCACAAAAGATAGAGATAAGACTCCCAAAGATAAGATAAGATAAGAATATCTTATCCAGGGAAGATCACGACCAACCACTATAAATACACTGGAGCACCCAGGTATAACTCATACTCTGATTCTACATAAAACCTGTTTAATACCCATGCTAACTTAAGCATCGGAGTCTCTTGCAGGTACCCCCCACCCTCCGGTGACAAAGGATCAGCAGTACAGCCAGTCCAACAAGTCGGACACGATAGCTCCGGCCGTCTCCCACCAGCCGGACACGTTAGCACCAACCAGTACAGAAGATCTCGTCCGAGATCGACCTCCAGTTTCAGGTAACCCTCGGAACAGATACCTCAGTGGGAATTCGAATTGCTTACCACTCGGATCGAATTTTAATGAACAACTTGAAGACGGGTGTAGAAACAAGATTTGGGATCCCAGCATACAAGAAGATCAACTTTGGGAGCTCAAAGCTTGTGAAGAACTTCATCAACGCTTGGTGAATTTATTTGGAAATGTTGGAACTGATAACAAGTCATCTTAGCCTAGTTTTACTAGTTTTTTTCTTTGATTTTCATTGGGTTTTATGCACTTTCTTGCCACAAGTAAGCCATTTGGGTGGAATTTCATGTTTTCTTAGATTCAATCAACCATGGATGAATTGATGCATTTTCATGAGTTTTTGTGCTATAATTGCTTATATGTCAAGAAGAAGAAGAACTCTCATGATTATAGCATAGCTTTGATGCAATTGTTGATTGATGATAGGTGGAAAAAGGCTTGGAAGAAGGTTGAAGAAAAGGGGATAACAAGAGGCAAGAGGAAGGACTCACGTTTGAGCTCAAGTTTGCCTCAAACTTGAACTCAAACGTGAGGAAGATTGCAAATTCACCTTGGAGGCACGCCAAGTTTGCGCCAACGTTTGCCTCAAACTTGAGGTCAAACGTTGGCTTACAAGTTCTTCACCAGGGAGGCCAACGTTTGCGCCAATTGGTGACACAAGAACAAGGAAAATCACCCCTGGAGCAGGCCAACATTTGCGCCAACGTTTGCCTCAAACTTGAGGTCAAACATTGGCGCCATTTCAGCATGGAAGAGCACTCCTGTTTGATGCTTTGGATGAGCCACGTTTTCGCCAACGTTTGACTCAAACATTAGGCCAAATGTTGGCTAAAAGAGAAGCATGGGAAGGGCCACGTTTGAGCTCACGTGTGACCTCAAACGTTGGCTCAAACGTGGATGGCAGCAAAAGTGGCCGAGCTGCATAAGTGATTCACGAAGACGTTTGAGTCAACGTTTGCCTCAAACGTTGACTCAAACGTAAATCCCCAAGGCCCAAGTTGTAAACGGATTTCTTCCCAACACCAAGAGCAATCAACAGAGGCTTTTGTCAACCCAATTCCATCAAGAGCAAGGGCTCAATTCAAGGCTTAAAGATCATTAGAAGAGAGTGTATAAATAGCTTAGAATTTAAGTTTTCAAGTGAGCTTTCTTTTTAGAATTTTTTAGAGAGCCTTTTCCTTGAGATTTAATTTGGAGTTTTCGTTGCTGTTAGCATTTCCGGGAAGAGGAATTTAATTCTCTTCCTCTGGGTTTTCTCATTTTCATTTCCTGCACACTTGTTTGAACCTTGGGTTGGAGAATTGAAGGAATTCTGTTTCAATCTCACCCTGAGGTCTCTCTGTTTGATTTACTGCACTTTTGAGAAATTGGAAATTGAATTTAGTTCTTTTGCTGTTTGATTTTAAATTCTCTTTCAATTCTTTGCCAAAATTTGGATCTAGGAAGGCATTGAGATATAGACTTGGTTATCTAGTCTCTTGAGTCCTGAGATCTGGAGTTTTCATTTTAATTTCTCTGTTGAATGCTTCACCAAGCTTATTTTCATTCCCGTTTGAGATCCGGTTCAATTGAATTCATCTTCTACTCTTCCGTTTGTTGAATTTTATTTTCCTTGTTTAATTTCTGCAATCCCACATCCCTAACCCATTTAAGATTCAAGCAATTTAGATTTCTTGCACTTTAAGTTTCTGCAATTTACATTACTTGCACTTTAAGATTCAACTCTTTTTCCTTTTGTTCTTTTTAATTTCTTGCAATTCACCCACTCTCCTTTACAATTCATGCAATTTAGTTTCTGTCAATCACAAATCACTCAACTCAACTTCTATTTGCTTGACTAAATCAATCACTAAGCTAAAATTGCTCAATCCTTCAATCCCTGGGGGATCGACCTCACTCCCGTGAGTTTTATTACTTGATGCGACCCGGTGCACTTGCCGGTGAGTTTTGTGTCGGATCGTTTTTCGCACATCAAGTTTTTGGCACCGTTGCCGGGGATTGAATAGATTGACAATGATTAAGTAAGGTGGTGGTCTAGATCAAGCACTTTTTCTTTATTTTTTTGACTAACCTACTAACTGTTTGAAGTTTTGCCTCTATTAACACGCTAACTGTTTGAGTTTTTTGTCTCAACTAACTACACTCAATTCTCAAAAGTGCCACTGTGTGTTCCTGTTGTTGGTTTGTATGTCACAGGAAAGAAGAGAGGTTCCGAGTGTTGAAGGTCAAAACGAACGGACTCTTAGAAGGTTGAGAAGAGAAGCTAGAGGGAAGGCTATCATTGAAGAAGGAGTCTCTGAGGAAAAAGAGTATCACGACATGAAACCACAACTTATTACACTAGTCAAGAACAATTGTTCCTATGGCGAAAATCCATTGGAGGATCCTAAACAGCACCTATCCACTTTTCTGAGGACTTGTGATGCTGTCAAACCCGATGGTGAAAATCATGATACTTATAAGCTCTTGTTATTTCCCTTCTCACTAAGGGATAAAGCTGCACAATGGCTTGAAACTCTTCCCCAAGGAAGTATCACCAGTTGGGAAGATTTGGTTACCAAGTTTCTAGCCAAATTCTCCTCATCCTAACAGATCATCAAGCTGAAAGAGGGGGTGCATCCATTCACACAAGGAGAAGAAGAATCACTCTTCAATGCATGGGAAAGATACAAGAAAGTAAGTGATCAAGTGGGTTTCCAAGCTTTCTATGAAGGGCTGACCCCAGATACAAGAAAGGCGGTAGACTACTTCTCAGATGGCCTGCTCAAAGCAACAACAACTGTCCGAGGAACTACAAATCTCAATGGCAAGGGAGTCAACAATCAACACTCGTTTGAGAAGCCACAAAATACAAGTTTAGAGAAGGGGATGATGAATTCTGAACGAGTAAATGCAGTCATAAACCTGAACAAATAAATGCACTATCAAACTCAGCAACACATGGAGCTGAGAGCTAGAAAAGTTGATTGCCTGCATTCTGCTGCAGTGAATGCACAATTTCCACCATGGAGGCCCCATTCTTATCTGAGAATGGGGGAGTACCAACATCAAGAACAAAGAGGTTTCAACCATGGCAAATTCATGACCACGAACAACCAAAGTCACCCATCCAATAATGCCAATCAAAACCAATACTCACAAAACACGCACTTTCAGCCTCATAACAACTCACAAAATCAACAGAATACCTCTGTAACACCCACATTTTACCCACACAATACATGTGGAATTCCTTCACAAAGTCCTCCACAACCACCAGTCCATTTCATACATTTACACCATTCTAAGCGGATCGCTGACTTAGAATCGATGATGAAAAAACTCATGGAAATTCAAGTCCAGGAGACCAAACACCATGAGGAAGCACTTAAGAAGCTTGAAGAACATGTACTGCTGTTGGCTAAGCAGTTTTCACAAATGAGTAAGAAAGAGGGTACCAACCAAGAAAAACACAACAAAGAAGTTTCACAAGTAGGGACAGAGGATAGAATTGGAGAGAAACAGAAAATCCCTACTGAGAAATTTTTACTAGGGGATAAAGTGCTGCTAAACACTCAATCCACGAAGGTGTCTCCACAGCTGTTTGATCACTATATTGTGACTGGGATCCTTCCACGGGAACTTATATAGGTCATCAAAGAGAAAACCGGAAGGAAGTTCACAGTAAAGAAAGATAAGCTAAGGCACTATGATCTTCAGTCTCCATAATCACAGAATGGAAGATGTCAAGCTAATGACAATAAAGAAGCGCTTGTTGGGAGGCAACCCAACCGGAGGCAACTCTCTCTAGCTTTACTATTTCAATAAGAAAGTTAAGTAGATTTATCTGTATTGCGAGGAGCTAAGTTTGGTGTTGCACACCAAAGTAATTAAAGGGTGAATGTTGAATGCTAAGTTTGGTGTTCCACCAAAGATTTTATAATATATTATACCCTCAACATGACCAGTTACCAGCTCCAAATGATCAGAGAAAACTGATGAGCGGATAATTTGTATACTTTTTGGCATTGTTTTTAGTATGTTTTTGATATGATATAGTTAGTTTTTAGTATATTTTTATTAGTTTTTAATTAAAATTCACTTTTCTGGACTTTACTATGAGTTTGTGTGTTTTTCTGTGATTTCAGGTATTTTCTGGCTGAAATTGAGGGACCTGAGCAAAAATCTGATCCTGAGACCAAAAAGGACTGTAGATGCTGTTGGATTCTGACCTCCCTGCATTCGAAGCGGATTTTCTGGAGCTACAGAAGCCCAATTGGCGCGCTCTCAACGGCGTTGGAAAGTAGACATCCTGGGCTTTCCAGCAATATATAATAGTCCATACTTGCCCAAGATTTGATGGCCCAAACCGGCGTTCAAAGTCACCTCAAGGAATCCCAGCGTTAAACGCTGGAACTGGCACCCAAATGGGAGTTAAACGCCCAAACTGGCACCAAAGCTGGCGTTTAACTCCAAGAAGAGTCTCTACACGAAATTGCTTCATTGCTCAGCCCAAGCACACACCAAGTGGCCCGGAAGAGGATTTTTATGTCATTTACTCATTTCTGTACACCCTAGGCTACTAGTTTCTTATAAGTAGGACCTTTTACTATTGTATAGAAATCTTTTGATCACTTTTAGATCTCTAGATCATCTTTGGACATTTTAGTTCTTAGATCATTGGGAGGCTGGCCATTCGGCCATGCCTAGACCTTATGCTTATGTATTTTCAACGGTGGAGTTTCTACACACCATAGATTAAGGTGTGGAGCTCTGCTGTACCTCGAGTATTAATGCAATTACTATTGTTCTTTCATTCAAATTCCGCTTGTTCTTTATCCAAGATATCACTTGTTCTTCAACATGATGAAGGTGATGATTGACGCCCATCACCATTCTCACTCATGAACAAAGTGACTGACAACCACTCTTGTTCTACAAGCATTTGAGGCTTGGTGAATATCTCTTGGATTCCTGATTGCACGATGCATGGTTGATCGCCTGACAACCGAGTGCTCGCCTGACAAACGAGCCAACCATTCCGTGAGATCAGAGTCTTCGTGGTATAGGCAAGAACTGATGGCAGCATTCAAGAGAATCCGGAAGGTCTAACCTTGTCTGTGGTATTCTGAGTAGGATTCAATGATTGAATGACTGTGACGTGCTTCAAACCTGTAACCTACTGGGCGTTAGTGACAGACGCAAAAGAGTTATTCTATTCCGGTAGGGGAGGGAACCACACCGGTGATTGGCAGCACTGTGACAGAGTGTGTGCATTAGCTTTCACTGCGAGGATGGGAGGTAGCTGCTGACAACAGTGAGACCCTATACGAGCTTGCCATGGAAAGGAGTAAGAAGGGTTGGATGAAGACAGTAGGAAAGCAGAGAGACGGAAGGGAAGGCATCTTCATGCGCTTATCTGAAGTTCCTACCAATGAATTACATAAGTATCACTATCTTTATCTTTTATGTTATTTTCGTTCATCACCATATATATCTGAGTTTGCCTGACTAAGATTTACAAGATGACCATAGCTTGCTTCAATACTAACAATCTCGTGGGATCGACCCTTACTCACGTAAGGTTTATTACTTGGACGACCCAGTGCACTTGCTGGTTAGTTGTGCGAAGTTGTGTAATGCCATGGTATTGGGCTACCACGTTTTTGGAGCCATTACCAGGGATTATGAGAGTTGTGAAAAAGTATAGTTCACAATTTCGCGCACCAAGTTTTTGGCGCCGTTGCCGGGGATTGTTCTAGTTTTGAGCAAGCCTTTGGTAACATCAGTGCCAAGATCCGGCAACAACATCAAATTTTTGGTGTTATTGCCCGGGATTGTTCAGGCTGGACAACTGACGGTTCATCTTGTTGCTTAGATTAGGTATTTTTTTTTTTCGAAATTCTTGAAGATGAATTCTAGAGTTTCATGATGATTTGTTGAAATCTGGCTGGCTGAGAAGCCATGTCTAATCTGATTGGACCGAGGTTTCAACTTATCACCACAAGAGCTTGTTGATTTCGTATCAATCTTGCTTTTGGAGCAGTGATTTACTAAGGCTTGGCTGACCCTTGGTCATGTCTAGTGTTTTGGACCGAAGCTTTCTTTGGAAGCTTGGCTGGCTGTGAAGCCATGTCTAATTCCTGGACCGGAGTCTTAGTCTAGCATTGCACTGATTCCTGGAATTCTCATTAAGAATTTTGATACCTTCTTTTTCCACTTAATTTTCGAAAAACACAAAAAATTTAAAAAAATTAAAAAAATCATAAAATTCAAAAATATTTCTTGTTTGAGTCTAGTGTCTCATCCTAAGTTTGGTGTCAATTGCATGCATTCATATGTCTTAGTGATCTTCAAGATGTTCTTGATGATTCACTTGCTCTGATCTTTGAATTCTATTGACTTGAGTATTTTGTGTGTCTCATATGCATTTTCAGTTCATTAGTGTCAGTAGTATACAAACTGCTAAGTTTGGTGTCTTGCATGCATTGTTATTTGATTCTTGTTGCATTTTAATTATTAAAAATCCAAAAATATTTTTAATTTGTGTCTTTTCAAGTCAATGATACAAGGGATTGAAGATTCAGAACACACTGCAGAGGAATTATACAGAAAAAGCTGAGCATTCAAAAATGCCCAGTGAAGAAGGCAGACTGGCGTTTAAACGCCAGCCAGGGCACCTGGTTGGGCGTTTAACGCCCAAAGAGGTAGCATTTTGGGCGTTAAACGCCAGAATGTATACCATTCTGGGCGTTTAACGCCAGGATGGTGCTAGGGGGAAGATTTTGTTTTTCAAATCAATTTTTTTCAAGTTTTCAAAGTTTTTCAAAATCAAATCTTTTTCAAATCAAATCTTTTCACTCAAATGTTTTCAAAATTAATTTCTTTCCTTTCAAAGATACTTACTAACAATTAATGATTTGATTGAACATTTTTTGCCTTTTCTGTTAAGGAAGGTTTTATGTTTGAATCATATCTTTTCTTGTTAGGCAAGTCACTAATTTTCCAAATCAAATCTTTTAAAATAATTTTCAAGACATATCTTTTAAAATGGTTTTCAAATCATATCTTCTCAATCACATCTTTTTAAGACAATAACCTTTCAATCATATTTTTTTTATCATATCTTTTTCAATTTAGTTTTCAATCAAATCTTTTTAGTTTCTAATTTCAAAATCTTTTTTCAAAAATCACTTGATTTCTCTTCCACTTTCAATTTTCGAAAATTATCAATCAAATTTTCAAAATGTTTTCAAAATCTTTTAATTGAATTTTCGAAAATCCTCTTCCCTCCTTCTCACATCCTTCTATTTATGGAGTACCACTCCTTCTAAATGCACAATTCGAACCTTATCTAATTAAAGTTCGGATTCTTCTTCTCCTTCTTCTTTCTATTTCTCTTTTCCTCTGACATTTCAAGGAATCTCTATACTGTGACATAGAGGATTCCACATTTTCTTTTTCTCTTCTTTTTCATATGAGCAGGAGCAGAGACAAAGGCATTCTTGTTGAAGCTGACCCTGAACCTGAGAGAACCTTGAAGCGAAAGCTAAGAGAAGCCAAGGCACAACTCTCTTTAGAGGACCTGACCGAATTCTTCAAAGAAGAAGAACCCATGGCAGCCGAAAACAACAACAATGCCAACAATGCAAGGAAGGTGCTGGGTGACTTTACTGCACCTACTCCCGACTTCTATGGGAGAAGCATCTCTATCCCTGCCATTGGAGCAAACAACTTTGAGCTTAAGCCTCAATTAGTTTCTCTAATGCAACAGAATTGCAAGTTCCATGGACTTCCAATGGAAGATCCTCATCGGTTTTTAGCTGAATTCTTGCAAATCTGTGACACAGTCAAGACTAATGGGGTTAACCCTGAGGTCTATAGACTGATGCTATTCCCTTTTGTTGTAAGAGACAGAGCTAGAATATGGTTGGATTCTCAACCTAAAGAAAGCCTGGACTCTTGGGAAAAGCTAGTCAATGCCTTCTTGGCAAAGTTCTTTCCACCACAAAGATGGAGTAAGCTTAGAGTGGAAGTCCAAACCTTCAGACAGAAGGATGGAGAATCCCTCTATGAAGCTTGGGAAAGATACAAACAATTAATCAAAAGATGTCCTTCAGACATGCTTTCTGAATGGAGCATCATAGGTATTTTCTATGATGGTCTCTCTGAACTATCTAAGATGTCCTTGGATAGCTCTGCTGGAGGATCTCTTCATCTGAAGAAGACGCCTGCAGAAGCTCAAGAATTGATTGAAATGGTTGCAAATAACCAATTCATGTACACTTCTGAAAGGAATCCTGTGAACAATGGGACTAGTCAGAAGAAAGGAGTTCTTGAGATTGACACTCTGAATGCCATATTGGCTCAAAACAAGATATTGACTCAACAAGTCAATTTGATTTCTCAAAGTCTGTCTGGAATGCAAAATGCACCAAACAGTACAAAGGATGCTTCATCTGAGGAAGAAGCTTATGATCCTGAGAACCCTTCCATGGAAGAGGTGAATTACCTAGGAGAACCCTATGGAAATACCTACAATTCTTCATGGAGAAATCACCCAAATCTCTCATGGAAGAATCAAGAGAGACCTCAACAAGGTTTCAATAACATAATGGTGGAAGAAACAGGTTTAGCAATGGCAAGCCTTTCCATCATCTTCTCAGCAACAGACAGAGAGTTCTAAGCAGAATACTTCTGACTTAGCAACAATGGTCTCTGATCTAATAAAGACCACTCAAAGTTTCATGAATGAAACAAGGTCCTCCATCAGAAATTTGGAAGGACAAGTGGGTCAGCTGAGCAAGAAAGTTACTGAACTCCCTCCTAGTACTCTCCCAAGCAATACAGAAGAAAATCCAAAAGGAGAGTGCAAGGCCATCAACATGGCCGAATATGGAGAGGAAAGAGAGGAAGAAGACGCCACTGAGAAAGACCCCAGTGGGCGTGCACCACTCTCCTCTGAGTTCCTCAATGAGGAACCTTGGGAATCTGAGGCTCAAAATGAGACCATAGAGATTCCATCGGACTTACTTCTGCCATTCATGAGCTCTGATGAGTATTCTTCCTCTGAAGAGGATGAGTATGTTACTGAAGAGCAAGTTGCTAAATACCTTGGAGCAATCATGAAACTAAATGACAAGTTATTTGGAAATGAGACTTGGGAGGATGAACCTCCCTTGCTCACCAAAGAACTGGATGACTTGTCTAGGC
This sequence comes from Arachis stenosperma, assembly GCF_014773155.1. Taxonomy (NCBI): domain Eukaryota; kingdom Viridiplantae; phylum Streptophyta; class Magnoliopsida; order Fabales; family Fabaceae; genus Arachis; species Arachis stenosperma. Next base: position 41,095,980 of record NC_080377.1, read on the forward strand.
AGAAACTGCCTCAAAAGAGGCAGGATCCTGGGAAGTTTTCTATACCTTGTACCATAGGCACCATGACCTTCAAGAAGGCCTTGTGTGACTTAGGGTCAAGTGTGAACCTCATGCCCCTCTCTGTAATGGAGAAATTAGGGATCTTAGAGGTGCAAGCTGCAAGAATCTCATTAGAGATGGCAGACAACTCAAGAAAACAAGCCCATGGACTTGTAGAGGATGTTCTGGTTAAAGTTGAAGACCAGTACATTCCTACTGATTTCATAGTCTTAGAGACTGGGAAGTGCATGGATGAATCCATCATCCTTGGCAGACCCTTCCTAGCCACAGCAAAGGCTGTGATTGATGTTGACAGAGGAGAGTTAATCATTCAAGTGAATGAAAAATCCTTGGTGTTTAAGGCCCAAGGATATCCCTCTGTCATCATGGAGAAGAAGCATGAAGAGCTCCTCTCAAAACAGAGCCAAACAGAGCCCCACAGTCAAACTCTAAGTTTGGTGTTGGGAGGCTACAACTAAACTCTAAGTTTGGTGTTGAAACCCCACATTCAAACTCTAAGTTTGGTGTTGGGAGGTTTCAACACGGTTCTGAACATTTCTGAGGCTCCATGAGAGCCCTCTGTCAAGCTAATGACATTAAAGAAGCGCTTGTTGGGAGGCAACCCAATGTTTTATAATTAATTATTTTCTTTTGTTATTTTATCTTTTTTGTAGGTTGATGATCATAAGAAGTCACAAAAACAATGAAAAAAGCAAAAACAGAATGAAAAATAGGAAGAAAAATAGCACACCCTGGAGGAGAAGAAACTGGCGTTCAAACGCCAGTAATGCTAGCTGTTGGGCGTTTAACGCCCAGTCTGGCACCATTCTGGGCGTTTAACACCAGAAAGGGGCACCAGACTGGCGTTAAACGCCAGTAAAGGGCAAGAACCTGGCGTTAAACGCCAGGAATGGGCACCAGCCCAGCGTTTAACGCCAGAAATGGCTCAAAACGTGATTTTGAGCAACATTTGGTGCAGGGATGACTTTTCCTTGAGACTACAGGATCTGTGGACCCCACAGGACCCTACCATCACTCTCTCTCTTCTTCCCCCATTCACCAATCACCTCAACATCTCTTCCCCAAAAACCCCTCACCTATCAACTCCCATCTTTCTCTTCACCACTCACATCCATCCTTCATAAAACCCCACCAACCTCACCCTTCAAATTCAAACCACTTTCCCTCCCAAACCCACCCATAATGGCCGAACCTTTACCCCCCTCTCTCCTATAAATACCCTTCTTCAACTCTTCATTTTCACACAACCTAAACCCCCTTTCTTACCCTTCTTGGCCGCACACACTACCATCTCCCTTCTTCCTCATTTCTTCTTCTTCTACTCTCTTCTTTCTTCTTTTGCTCGAGGACGAGCAAACATTTTAAGTTTGGTGTGGTAAAAGCGTTGCTTTTTGTTTTTCCATAACCATTTATGGCATCCAAGGCCGGAGAAACCTCTAAAAAGAGGAAAGGGAAGGCAAAAGCTTCCACCTCCGAGTCATGGGAGATGGATAGATTCCTCTCAAGGGTGCATCAAGACCACTTCTATGAAGTTGTGGCCTTAAAGAAGGTGATCTCCGAGGTCCCCTTTTCACTCAAAAAGGGTGAATATCCGGAGATCCGCCATGAGATCCGAAGAAGAGGTTGGGAAGTACTCACCAACCCCATTCAACAAGTCGGAATCTTGATGGTTCAAGAGTTCTATGCCAATGCATGGATCACAAAGAACCATGACCAAAGTGTGAACCCGAATCCAAAGAATTATCTCACTATGGTTCGGGGGAAATACTTGGATTTTAGTCCGGAGAGTGTGAGGGTGGCGTTCAACTTGCCTATGATGCAAGGAGATGAGCATCCTTACACTAGAAGGGTCAACTTTGATCAAAGGTTGGACCAAGTCCTCACAGTCATATGTGAAGAGGGAGACATTCCCATTGATGAGGACAAGCCCATCACCAAGAAAAGGATGGAGTACACAAGAGATCTCACTCATCATGAGATCCCTGAGATTCCTCAAGGGATGAATTTTCCTCCACAAAACTATTGGGAGCAACTAAACACCTCCCTAGGAGAACTAAGTTCCAACATGGGACAACTGAGGGTGGAGCATCAAGAACACTCCATCATCTTTCATGAAATTAGAGAAGATCAAAGAATCATGAGGGAGGAGCAACAAAGACAAGGAAGAGACATTGAGGAGCTCAAGCACTCCATAGGATCTTCAAGAGCAAGAAAGAGCCGCCATCACTAAGGTGGACCCGTTCTTTGATTTCCTTGTTATTGTTCTTCTGTTTTTCGAATTTTAATGCTTATGTTTATCCATGTTTGTGTCTTATGATCATTAGTGTCTTAGTGTCTATGCCTTAAAGTTATGAATGTCCTATGAATCCATCACCTTTCTTCAATAAAAACGTGCCTAATTGATAAAAGAAAGAATTGCATGAATTTTGAATTTTATAATAGTTTAATTATTTTGATGTGGTGGCAATATTTTTGTTCTCTGAATGTATGCTTAAACAGTGCATATGTCTTTGAATTTGTGGTTCATGAATGTTGGCTCTTGAAAGAATGATGAAAAAGGAGACATGTTACTGAGGATCTGAAAAATCAATAAAATGATTTGAAGCAAGAAAAAGCATTTCAAAAAAAAAACGAAAAAAAAAAAGAGAAAGGAATAAGAGTTGTGATCCAAGGCAATAAGAGTGCTTAAGAACCCTGGACACCTCTAATTGGGGACTTTAGCAAAGCTGAGTCACAATCTGAAAAGGTTCACCCAATTATGTGTCTGTGGCATGTATGTATCCGGTGGTAATACTGGAAGACAGAGTGCTTTGAGCCACAGCCAAGACTCAATAAATAGCTATGTTCAAGAATCATCATACTTACTAAGAGAATCATTAACACTATCTGGATTCTAAGTTCCTAAAGAAGCCAACCATTCTGGATTTCAAAGGATAGAGTGAGATGCCAAAACTGTTCGGAGGCAAAAAGTTAAAAGCCCCGCTCATCTGATTAATACTGATCTTCACAGATGTTTTTGGAATTCATTGCATTCTCTTCTTTTTATCTTATTTGATTTCAGTTGCTTGAGGACAAGCAACAATTTAAGTTGGTGTTGTGATGAGCGGATAATTTGTATACTTTTTGGCATTGTTTTTAGTATGTTTTTGATATGATATAGTTAGTTTTTAGTATATTTTTATTAGTTTTTAATTAAAATTCACTTTTCTGGACTTTACTATGAGTTTGTGTGTTTTTCTGTGATTTCAGGTATTTTCTGGCTGAAATTGAGGGACCTGAGCAAAAATCTGATCCTGAGACCAAAAAGGACTGTAGATGCTGTTGGATTCTGACCTCCCTGCATTCGAAGCGGATTTTCTGGAGCTACAGAAGCCCAATTGGCGCGCTCTCAACAGCGTTGGAAAGTAGACATCCTGGGCTTTCCAGAAATATATAATAGTCCATACTTTGCCCAAGATTTGATGGCCCAAACCGGCGTTCAAAGTCACCTCAAGGAATCCCAGCGTTAAACGCTGGAACTGGCACCCAAATGGGAGTTAAACGCCCAAACTGGCACCAAAGCTGGCGTTTAACTCCAAGAAGAGTCTCTACACGAAATTGGCTTCATTGCTCAGCCCAAGCACCACCAAGTGGGCCCGGAAGAGGATTTTTATGTCATTTACTCATTTCTGTACACCCTAGGCTACTAGTTTCTTATAAGTAGGACCTTTTATTGTATAGAAATCTTTTGATCACTTTTAGATCTCTAGATCATCTTTGGACATTTTAGTTCTTAGATCATTGGGAGGCTGGCCATTCGGCCATGCCTAGACCTTATGCTTATGTATTTTCAACGGTGGAGTTTCTACACACCATAGATTAAGGTGTGGAGCTCTGCTGTACCTCGAGTTAATGCAATTACTATTGTTCTTTCATTCAAATTCGCTTGTTTTATCCAAGATATCACTTGTTCTTCAACATGATGAAGGTGATGATTGACGCCCATCACCATTCTCACTCATGAACAAAGTGACTGACAACCACTCTTGTTCTACAAGCATTTGAGGCTTGGTGAATATCTCTTGGATTCCTGATTGCACGATGCATGGTTGATCGCCTGACAACCGAGTGCTCGCCTGACAAACGAGCCAACCATTCCGTGAGATCAGAGTCTTCGTGGTATAGGCAAGAACTGATGGCAGCATTCAAGAGAATCCGGAAGGTCTAACCTTGTCTGTGGTATTCTGAGTAGGATTCAATGATTGAATGACTGTGACGTGCTTCAAACCTGTAACCTACTGGGCGTTAGTGACAGACGCAAAAGAGTTATTCTATTCCGGTAGGGGAGGGAACCACACCGGTGATTGGCAGCACTGTGACAGAGTGTGTGCATTAGCTTTCACTGCGAGGATGGGAGGTAGCTGCTGACAACAGTGAGACCCTATACGAGCTTGCCATGGAAAGGAGTAAGAAGGGTTGGATGAAGACAGTAGGAAAGCAGAGAGACGGAAGGGAAGGCATCTTCATGCGCTTATCTGAAGTTCCTACCAATGAATTACATAAGTATCACTATCTTTATCTTTATGTTATTTTCGTCATCACCATATATATCTGAGTTTGCCTGACTAAGATTTACAAGATGACCATAGCTTGCTTCAATACTCTCCGTGGGATCGACCCTTACTCACGTAAGGTTTATTACTTGGACGACCCAGTGCACTTGCTGGTTAGTTGTGCGAAGTTGTGTAATGCCATGGTATTGGGCTACCACGTTTTTGGAGCCATTACCAGGGATTATGAGAGTTGTGAAAAAGTATAGTTCACAATTTCGCGCACCAAAAACCACTTAACAATTGTTTAGTTTAGTTCACAGTTCGTCTTCTAGTTCATAGTTTACTCCTCTAGTTTATGGTATGTTTTCTTACTGAAAGCACATGTGGTTCTCTGCATATGTACAAACTGCTGCATAAGGCAAGGAACTAAATTTGGTGTTCACACACTAATCTAAGTTTAGAAGCCTACAAACATTTATGCCTGCTAACCATTCTAGAGTGCTTGGGGAACAAGCAACTTTCAAAGTTTATTGTAGGCAGTCACTTGAATCTAAGGAAGGATTAAGCACCATCAACCAAAGAGACAAAGAGGAATGCAAAGATCAACAATGGTGCTGAGAAGGAGGGGAGCAAGTAAACTCCAAAAGGTTGTATTGTTAAGTGATTGTCTTATATTCAAAACTGCTGTGATTGAAAGTGATATTGTACCCCTGTTCAGTATAATTTCCTTGTAGTTCAATAACTAAGATGTTTGGTATATCATAACACCATACACTTGAAAATTTGCTTGCACTCAAGGATTGAAAAAATACAAATAGAAAACATTTCTTTGAAGAGAAGGATTGAGGAATCAAAAATTCATCTTGAGGCAAGCAAAAGATTAAGGGAAGTGGTAGTTCTGGTTGTATGTATGTGTATTGAGGTTGCATGTTTGTGAAAACCTGCATGGGAGCTCATAGGCAGGAAATAGAGTTCAAAGAAGTATTGTGAAGATTCTCAAACATCTTTTGATCCAAGAAGCAGCAAAAAAAAAATAAAAAAAAAAATAAATTTTTTTTTAAAAGAACATGGTCCAAGGCTCTGAGCATCAATTACTAGAAAAAAAAAAGAAGAGAAACAAGAACTCAAAGAGTTACTAGCCTATGAAATGCTTGTGGTCGAATTGTGTCAAAGAGAGAGGCTTGAGCAAGTAAATCCTCAGGGGTGCTTTAACACCTAATACCTTAAAACCAACTGGTTTCGGAGTATTGATTGAAAGTTTAACTAAAGAGCCGCTTTGAGAAAGGACACTTAGAGTCAAGACCGAAACACATAAACTATAAGCTGCTTCAAGGTGATTATTTATAAAAAGATCTCCATGGTATCATTTGGGTGAAAGTCCTAAGACCTAAGACTTCCAAGATGTGGGGACTAGTAAACACTAAAGCCCTTGCATAAACATATGATTTAGAGTTCACCCCACTGTCAATTAATCACTTCACTCACAGGGCATTGAACGTCATTCTTCAATCTATTCTAAACTAAAAGAATTGTTGAGCATAAATTCTCTTCTTGCTTGGGGACAAGCAAGCTTTAAGTTTGGTGTTGTGATGACAAGTCATCTTAGCCTAGTTTTACTAGTCTTTTTCTTTGATTTTCATTGGGTTTTATGCACTTTTTTGAGCCACAGGTAAGCCATTTGGGTGGAATTTCATGTTTCCTTAGATTCAATCAACCATGGATGAATTGATGCATTTTCATGAGTTTTTTGTGCTATAATTGCTTATACGTCAAGAAGAAGAAGAACTCTCATGATTATAGCATAGCTTTGATGCAATTGTTGATTGATGATAGGTGGAAAAAGGCTTGGAAGAAGGTTGAAGAAAAGGGGATAACAAGAGGCAAGAGGAAGGACTCACGTTTGAGCTCAAGTTTGCCTCAAACTTGAACTCAAACGTGAGGAAGATTGCAAATTCACCCTGGAGGCACGCCAAGTTTGCGCCAACGTTTGCCTCAAACTTGAGGTCAAACGTTGGCTTACAAGTTCTTCACCAGGGAGGCCAATGTTTACGCCAACGTTTGCCTCAAACTTGAGGTCAAACGTTGGCACCACAAGAACAAGGAAAATCACCCCTGGAGCAGGCCAACGTTTGTGCCAATGTTTGCCTCAAACTTCAGGTCAAACGTTGGTGCCATTTTTGCATGGAAGAGCACCCCTGTTTGATGCCTTGGATGAGCCACGTTTGCGCCAACGTTTGACTCAAACGTTAGGCCAAACGTTGGCTAAAAGAGAAGCATGGGAAGGGCCACGTTTGAGCTCATGTTTGACCTCAAACGTTGGCTCAAACGTGGATGGCAGCAAAAGTGGCCGAGCTGCATAAGTGATTCACGAAGACGTTTGAGTCAACGTTTGCCTCAAACGTTGACTCAAACGTAAATCCCCAAGGCCCAAGTTGCAAGCGGATTTCTTCCCAACACCAAGAGCAATCAACAGAGGCTTTTGTCAACCCAATTCCATCAAGAGCAAGGGCCCAATTCAAGGCTTAAAGATCATTAGAAGAGAGTGTATAAATAGCTTAGAATTTAAGTTTTCAAGGGAGCTTTCTTTTTAGAATTTTTTAGAGAGCCTTTTCCTTGAGATTTAATTTGGAGTTTTCGTTGCTGTTAGCATTTCCGGGAAGAGGAATTGAATTCTATTCCTCTGGGTTTTCTCATTTTCATTTCTTGCACACTTGTTTGAACCTTGGGTTGGAGAATTGAAGAAATTTTGTTTCAATCTCACCCTGAGGTCTCTCTGCTTGATTTACTGCACTTTTGAGAAATTGGAAATTGAATTTAGTTCTTTTGCTGTTTGATTTTAAATTCTCTTTCAATTCTTTGCCAAAATTTGGATCTAGGAAGGCATTGAGATATAGACTTGGTTATCTAGTCTCTTGAGTCCTGAGATCTGGAGTTTTCATTTTAATTTCTCTGTTGAATGCTTTACCAAGCTTATTTTCATTCCCGTTTGAGATCCGGTTCAATTGAATTCATCTTTTACTCTTCTGTTTATTGAATTTTATTTTTCTTGTTTAATTTCTGCAATCCCACATCCCTAACCCATTTAAGATTCAAGCAATTTATATTTCTTGCACTTTAAGTTTCTGCAATTTACATTACTTGCACTTTAAGATTCAGCTCTTTTTCCTTTTGTTCTCTTTAATTTCTTGCAATTCACCCACTCCCCTTTACAATTCATGCAATTTAGTTTCTGTCAATCACAAATCACTCAACTCAACTTCTATTTGCTTGACTAAATCAACCACTAAGCTAAAATTACTCAATCCTTCAATTCCTGTGGGATCGACCTCACTCCCGTGAGTTTTATTACTTGATGCAACCCGGTGCACTTGCCGGTGAGTTTTGTGTCGGATCGTTTTCCGCACATCAGGAACTTATTAGAAGTCCAAGCATTGGCACGCGTCATATTTGATGCTGCTGCTCCCTGGTACAAAAACCAGAGAGTTGTGCTGAACCCATGCGGGTGGGGTGCTAGATGCACAATCCAACCCACGCGTGGGCATGACCGACGCACACGCGTCGTATCTAAATGCTACCTCTAGTACAAAAACCAGAGAGTTGTGATGGAACTGTGCAGGTTTTGTGTGTCTAGCACAAAAAGTAGTCACGCGCACGAGTGACCGACGCTTACGTGTCACTGTCTATTTTGGGCCACCCACGCGTATGCGTGGACGACGCGCACGCGTCACCAGTTTATGAACCTATCCACGTGTGTGTGTGGATGACGCTTACACGTCACTTCTCTTCTCCCATTTCTTTCTTCTTTCTTCTCTTCTTTCTTCTTTCTTTCTACCTTTCTTCTTCATTCCTTTAACTTCTCATCTTTATTCTCTTTCATTCTCTTTTATTTATTGCATTTGCATACTTTCATTTATTGCATTTTAACTTTGCTTTTGTAGCTTGTTCTTATTTTCCATCTTAAGTTTACTATTTTACTTTTGGTGTTGAATTTTTTCACGCAACTGTTGATAATTCTTGAATCATTTTAGTGCTTCTTGACTTGTTTGATATTGTTGGGTGATAAAATTTTTAGGTCAATGCTTCTTCTTTGATGACTCTTACATTCTTTGTGCATTGATATGTACTTATATTGTATTTCATAAACCACTCTTTCTTACTTACTATTTGCAATTTTTTCCCCACACACAAGATTAGTACTTTAGTCCCTTCTAGCTCGTTATTCTTTGTTTTTGTGCTTCATTATCATTGAGTTAGGATGGGACCGAATTCTCTCATGCTTATTACTAATCTTGTTTGTGTCAATTCTTGTTTGAACTTGATGCTTCTGAGTGTTCTCTTCATGCCATTTACTTATGCTTTGACCTTACTCTTGCATCAAGTGTTTGTTGATATGCCATTCTCTTATATTGCTTTCTCACTTACATGTTGTAGCTACCATGTAGCTGAGAAACCCACTCTTATTTGGCATTAGCCCCACCTATATTTTATTTGCTAGGATATCTTTATTTTTGGGCTTAATCTTTCGTCTTTCCTTCCCTTTCAGGCCGGCCACCACGAAGGAAAAGGAAAAGCTTCTAAATGGGGCGAACAACAAGTCCCTCCGCACAATCTTTTGAAGGAGCTCATCAGTTGTAGCCACCCTAATCCAACATGCTCATCTTTGCATGCATCAGGGACAGTGGAATCTTTAAGTGTGAGGAGGTCGAGACCGACTTCCGTGGGTAACTACTTCCTTTTCCAACACCAATTCTTAATTTTCTTTGTTAGTTAGTTGTTGCATTGTATGATAGATTGCATGTTAGTTAGAGTTTGTGCATAATTTACCACTTTTTTCCTATTAAGACTACTTGGTTGAAGTAATGATTTCTTTTTCAAGAAACTGTTTAGGACATTTCACTAATTTGAATTAAAATTTTTTTGAACTTGCTTGAAAGAATTTATTTTGGAACATGGTTTTAGAGCTAGAACACACAAACCCAGTGAGATTTTGAACGTATTTGATTGGTTACATCTTATCAACCAATATTTGTTTTGGTGTGTGTTGTTCTCTCTACGACTGTGATCTTTGTCTTACTTGATTCTATATTTCTATTGTTTGATGAATGAATGCATTTATATGATTGAGGCTCTTGTTTCACTAAGCTTACATACCCAAATGGCCTTACCTTGTTATTAATTCTTTGCAAACCAATGTTGAGCCTATTTTATCCCATTTGTTCTTTATTTTAGAACATCACTAACTCTAAGCAAAAAACAATAAATGTTTCTAATTTAAATCCTTGGTTAGCTTAGACTAGTGAGAGTATTCATGAATTAAGTGTGGGGAAGTTGGGTTTGGGGAAGACTTGGTATGGGAATTGGGTACTGTATATTTTTATGAAAATGTGAAAAAGATAGTTGAGCACATATTCTTGCATTCAATACTTTAATCATATGCATTGATTTCTAGAATAAACAAGAAGAAAATAATTAAAAAAAGAGAAAACAATAAAAAGAGGACAAAATGCCCCAAAGTAAATGGTAGTAGCAATGCCTATGTACTGTACTCAAATTTGAGATGCATGAATATGTGACAAAAGATAGTTAATGGGTAGTTAGATTTTGTATTTTGATTACATAGAGTGTCTTAGGTTAGGTGGTAAGTTTAGGTTCATCAAGGATTCGGATTTTAGCCCACTTAACCAAATACATTCCTACCTTGACCCTAACCCCATTACAACCCTTGAAAAGACCTCTTGATATGTGTATTCGTGCATTAAATTTTGTTGATTGGTAGAAGAAGAGAAAGTCTTAGAAAGCAAGATTAGTAGAGAATTGAGAGAATCGAACCTTAAACATTTGAGTGATCAGAGTGTATACACTTCCAGTGAGGGTTCGGTGCTTGATTATTTGTTCCCGGCTTTCACAAGCTTTTTTCTTTCAAGTCTACTTGTACTTTATTTTGAGATTTGAATTAGTGAAATCCAGTTCATATTTGCTCTTGGAAGATTTATTTACTTGTAACCAAGTAGGTAAGAGCATTTAGCATGTAGTTGCATTCATATAGATAAGTTGCATTGCATAAGTCTTACCATTTTTCCTTCACTCTTTTGGTTCTCTTGAGCTTAGCATGAGGACATGCTAATGTTTAAGTATGGGGAGATTAATAAACCACTATTTTATGATATATTTTGAAATGAATTGAATGGATTTTGTCAATTATTTTCACACTTATTCATGTAAATTGCATGTTTTTGAGTTTCCTTCCTAATTTTGTGCTATGGTTGAAAACATGCTTTCTAGGCCTTAAAATCGCTAATTTTTAATTCTCTTTTATTACCATTGATGCCATGATATGTGCGTTAAGTGATTTCAGAGTTTATAGGGCAGGAATGACTTAGAGGATGGAAAGGAAGCATGTAAAAGTGGAAGGAACACAAGAAGTTGAAGTTTTGAGAAGCTGGTATCGATGCGTATGCATGAATGACGCATACACGTGACCAAGCCATAGTCCAAATGACGCGTACGTGTGACTGACCCGTACGCGTGGCCAATGAATTATCAAAGCGACACGTGCGCGTGGCTGACGCGTATGCATGACGAGCGTCATGTGCCTCAGTAAAGTGAATTTGCTGGGGGCAATTTCCAAGCTGCTTTTGGCCCAGTTTCAGGCCCGAAAATGAAGACAAGAGGCTCTCTCCTCTCTCTAGGTTTTATGGTTTCTTTTAGTTTTATTTCTTCTCAAATTCAGATTTCTTTCTTGCTTTAATTTAGTTTCTTTTCTACCTTTTATTGTTCTAGTATCTTAGTTTATCTTCTCTTGTTGATTTCTTTATTTTTCCAATTTAGTTTATGAACTCTTCTTGTTAGATTTAAGTCCCTTTTTATGCAATTTAAAGTGTTACATGTTTATGGCTTCTTTCTTTAATTGTTGGTTATTGATTCTTTGCATTTGTTAGTCTTAGATTTTACTATCTCTTGTTAGTTTTCCATGTTTTTATTTTGTGCCTTCCAAGTGTTTGATAAAATGATTGGTCGGATTTTAAAATAGATTTTTGTGTTCTTGGCTTAGGTTTATGATTTGGAGACTCTTGAATTGTCAAAGTCTCTCGTTAATTGGTAATTGAAGATTGCCAATTAGCTTGAACTTCACTAAATCTAGTCTCTCACTATGAGTTGACTAAGACTTGTGAACTCAAGTTGATTGTATGCACTTGACTTTCCTTCACTGGTCAGAGGTTAACTAAGTGAAGGAAATTTACATTTACCGTGACAATTGACGACGATAATGAGGATATGACTTCTAATTCTCTTTCCTTGCTAAGAGCTTTCTTAGTTATTAGTTTACTTTCTTGCCATTTTACTTTCTCGTTTCTCATTACAAAAACTCCAAAATATACCTCATAGCCAATAATAAACTACACTTCCCTGCAATTCCTTTGAGAGACGACCCGTGGTTTAAATACTTCGGTTAATTTTATTGGGTTTGCTTAAGTGACAAACAATTTAACGTTGACCGAGGATAATTTGTTGGTTTAGAACTATACTTGCAATGCGATATTTTTGTAAAAAATCTTTACCGAAAATTTTTCTCCATCACCATTCCTCCAATTCCAACATAGTACTTCACTCTAAATAAACGTCCATATCATAGCTGGTAACTGCCACATAGGACATTTTCGCCAACTTTGGTCAGGGGATACAATGGAGGGGCCGCGATGGCTCACTTTAAGGGTTGGGGTCGCTTTATCCTAATTTGGAATGGATAGGAATGGAGTTGGGTGTTTACTCTAGATATTATTAATACCTCTAGAAAATTAGAAGCACATCCTAATGCACTCATAAAAAACATACACAACTCAAAGAATAGAGAATATAGCATTTTTTGTAAATATATATATAGAGTAAAGTATATTTTTATCCCCAACGTTTGGGGTAAATCCCAAAGTTGTCACTAACGTTTCAATCGTCCTATTTAAGTCCCTAACGTTTCAAAATTGACTCAATGTTGTCCTGCCGTTAGGGATCCGTTAACAAAATTGACGGCGGGACAAAATTGACGGCGATTTTGAAACGTTAGGGACTTAAATAGGATGAAAACGTTGGGGACAAAAACGATGCATAAAAATAAATTTTAATTTAATTTATCTTTCAATAATATTAATTTTTTACTGTACATAGAATTCAATTATTTTTTAATTACATCTAAGTAAATTACACTTAATTAAATTACTTTCATTTTAAATAAATTTATTTTTTTTATAATTTTAAAAAATTTTGATACATTAGAGAGATAAAAGGTACAATTTATATTTTATTATATATATATATATATATATATATATTTTTTTTTTTTCTTTTCTGCAAGTTTATATACTAGTCATTCTACAAACATTTTATGATAACTAAAAATCTTTAAGAGTAAAATTATAAAAAAATTAATTTATTTAAAATGAAAGTAATATGATTAAGTGTAATTTACTTAGATGTGATTAGAAAAATAAATGAATACTATGTATAGTAAAAAATTGATATTATTGAAGGATAAAATTAAAATTTATTTCTATGTATCATTTTTGTCCCCAACGTTTTTGTCATATTTAAGTCCCTAACGTTTCAAAATCGTCTCAATTTTGTCCCGCCGTTAATTCTGTTAACGGATCCCTAACGGCAGGACAACATTGAGTCAATTTTAAAACGTTAGTGAATTAAATAGGATGATTAAAACATTAAAGATACCTTTAAGACTTACCCCAAATATTGGAGACAAAAACAATACTTTACTCGATATATAGAGTAAGGCAATAGATGTGTTGATTGTCTAGTGCACAAGAATCTAGATTTAAATTTTGGATTCTACTTTTGGAACACACTTCCCAAAAAAGTTGAGTATATCGTTTGATGATGAACAAGGGAACTTTACGCCCTACTAATTTATAATTAGTTTCCCTTTTGTGTTCTTTAGGACTGAGCCTCGTTTCTATACCAAAAAAACAAATTCGCAAGAACATAGCATACTGTCGAAAATAATTTAAAATGGTTCAATTAAGACTAAAAAAATATATAAGATATATTTCTAAGATAAGTTTTTTGTGTATCACATTGTCTACACTAGCTGATCTCAATGTCTAATGTGTAGAAGCATCGAAGAAACAACTATCCTTATCATAGTCATCAGAAGTGAACCAGTAATCAACTCGATCATATGGCCGGATCACCAGGTCACTGGTTCAACCGATGAATCACTAATTCACCCGGTTAACTCAGTCATAATTAAAAAAATATAAAATTATATAAATAAAATTAAAATAATATCTTAAAATGCAAGTTTTTATAAACATTAATAATCTAATATCAATTTTTAAATATAACTAATGATCTAAAAAAGATAATGAAGTAGTCTCTAGTACAAAATAATCTTGAGCTTTCCTTTTCTTATTCATAAATTCTTTAATATTTTGTCCAAATTGATAGGCAACAGCAGGTGGAACTTTTTTGCACTTCTCATCATCTCTTCCCTTTCCAACAAAGTGATACTTAAATCGATTAAGCCCACTTTTCCTAACAAGTTTGTCACAATATATGCATATCATAGTGAATTTCCTAATTTTTCCACAATTTGTTTTCAGCATCCAAAAATTTACCTAAATGAGTTTTTAAGCAACATAGCAACAACCACCAAAGTATCAATTTAAACGTTATCATCCAGTAACAAAATTCAAGTATTCAACTCAAAGTCTCAAACATTATCCAGCAACAAAAAAATTATTCAGCAAATATTCAACTCTGTTATCCAGCAAGTATTCAAAGTTTCTCAAGTTCAACAACTCTAAAACCAAATACACCAGCAACATTAACTAGACTCAACAACTCTAAAACCAAATACAACAGCAACATTAACCAAACTCAATAACAATTCGAAATTTCTAACTTAAATTCTCTCCAGTTCAACAGCTCAAACCAAATACAACAGCAACAACCACCAGATTCAACAATAATTCTACTGAAAGAACAGAATAGAAAATTTGAAGGGAGCTAACTTGATTGACTGGTTCCAACACTGTGACTGGCGCAACACAAGATGACGACGACCACCACCCGAGGGAGCAGCTACTGATTGACTAGTTCCGTCTACTTCTGCCGACGATGAATTGAATGCAGGGACACGGGACCGCAATGACGACCGAGATGAGGGAACGAGGTGAGAGACTGAGAGAGCGATGAAGTGAGGCCGTGAGAGACTGAGAGTGACAACTGCCGAAGTGAAAAGAGAGACAAGAGAGTGACGAGGTCAGGTGAGGCCATGAGCTAGTGAGTGAAACGGAGAGAGCACAAAGACGAGGCTGGCTGGGTTGGAGGGGTTCCACTAGCATTCAGAGTCTTAGAGGCTGGCTGGGTCAAGGTTTCATTGAAAGGGAAGGGGGGGGGGGGAGTGTCTAAAACAACCCCGGTTCAAGTAGTAGAAAGGAAAAACAAAAAAAAACCGACCTAGACCGGGTTAAATAAACCAGCCAGGTCACCATGTTTCATGAAAACCCGTCAGGTTGAACCGGGTTTGACCGGATCCGATGCACAACCGGTTCAATGAGTGGCTCGGCCCAACCAGGTGACCGAATTTCCGGTCCAACTGGCCAAGTCGAGCCGGGTCTGATTACTATGCTCCTTACCACGTCTATAACTCCATACAACATAATAATATAAAATTATTTCCAATTAGTAGCAAACATGCCTCCTCATATAACATAAATTGCCACACCAACTGTGCACATTATTTATCAAATCTAAGAGAGTTTATACCATCCGTACAAGAGATCAAATCTCAAGGGAGCATAATTCCAAGCAGGGCTAAATACTCCTCACTTATCCAAAAGGTAAATTACTATAAAATATGTTTCAAATCACAAGTTTTTGAAAGCTGAGTCGTGATGAGTTTCTTTTCGTGGGGTGAGTCTGGCCAGAAGTGCCTTGTTATGACAGTGCTCTGCATCGACGAAGTAAAAGTTGTCGTTAGCCTTAAATGACACAAAAGGCCTATTGGTCTGAGGTGGACGAATATCAGCAAACTTAATAGTCTTTGGAGTATAAGTTGCGAGCCACGTCATCATATCCACCTCAAAGCTGTCTGAGCCAGGCTGCCACCTCAGTTTGTGAACGTAAGGGCTAACGAACCAGTGAAGGGCAAAAGTGGTTGAAGCACTAAAGAATATTACAGATGATGCCACTGCGCCTTTCAGGATGACATTCATATCAGGGGATGTCATGAAGGTTATCACTGGACCCAATGACACTGAAAGACAGCAAGTTGAGAGAGACAGAAGCTTCACTTTCTTTATGGTATTTGAGATTGGACCATAATAAACAACTCCAGCTTCCTTGTCATCTTCCTGGGATTGTCCTCCACTTCGGGGTCCAATGCTAATCTTATTGTCTTCCTCTGTAGTTGCAGATTGAGATGCCCATCTTATTTGGGTAGCTGCAAGTTGGGAGGAAGTTTTGCAAGTAGGATTTGCGTTGATGGGCCATCCATGTGTTGAGGACCCAAAATGATGAAGTGCTGAAGAATGGAAGCATGCAAATAAAAACATTAATACAGATATAAATTCATATGAACCCATCAGAAATCAGAAAGCATCTGACAAGGACCGCTCCATACTACTACTGCAGAACAACCTAACTGATTTAGTGTAGATAAATTAGATGAACACTAAGACAAGCATCAATAAAGTGGAAATCGAACTATACAACTTTTCCGAACATTTGAAGCATAATATAAAAGGCATATTTTAGTTAGAACTCAACAGGTAAGAATTTATTAAATCCACTACATTAGCAATCACTAATTCATATAATACAATATTTTTCCCTCTGTTATGCATGAATTAGGAGTTCTACTTTCTGCTAATACTACATTGCATTTTAGTCTTTTGATGAATATTATATTTGCTAGTGATTGGAGTTGAGAGGGGTAACAAAAAGGACTGCAGAATTTCAGAAGGCTAGTGAAAAACTTTGAGGGAATTTATTTTTCAGTAATCACATTAACACACACCCCATCATAACGAAAATCCCTATTTTCTTTCCATTCATTCTCTATTTTCTGATTTTCCATCACCTATTACCAGATCTTGGAAATCTTGGGATTTCTTTTAATTGCTAAAAAAAACTTTTTGAAAGGATATACACCCTCCTTTATTGATTTTTGGTGGTCTTAAGTGGGAAAAATAAAGTCACTTTTAAAATGTTTGGGACAACAAATAGGACATTGATATTTATCCAAACATTTGCAACAAAAATAATACTACACTTGTAATAAAGGAAGCAAACATGAAGTTCTCAGCTGAGCATATTATAAATTGAAATGTCCAGAGATTTTCTTTAATTTCACTTCCATTCCTTCTTCCTTCAAAACAGCACACAGATTTACCCCTTTCAATATGCACATTGTGCCAGCAATACTATAATTATTTTGCATAGACCAAGTAGACACACAAATATTATAAAAGAAAATTCTCATACTCTTCAGCATTTCTAAGTTCTTTATCCTACTTTATTACATCTATCTTGTGACTAGAATACTAGATGTGTTTAGAACCCATTCTAAAAGCAGGATCATGCATACTTGTAGATCTTTAGGAATTATTAGTTCTCAAAATAGCAAACAAACATGCCTTTAAAAGGTTCTAATGGCATGTGATATAATGATGTAATTTGGGAATCACAATATTAAATCTGTAGCAGAGAGCAAGAGAACAATATAGCTCAGCAGCTCTCAATTAATAATGATGACTTCTGTAAATTATATAGTTACATCATCATTTTCAAACTTGATAATAAAGTAATACCTAACAAGACATTCACAATTCATGCCCCAAATATGCCAAAAGGAACTAAGTCTAAAACATGTCCAACATAAGCAGATCCAAGGATTTAGGGTTGTGCATGGAAACATTCCTGATTGGAACCAAACCAAAACCAAATTTAAAAGCCAGTTCCCTTTTTTTTTTAAAATAAAAGGAACTTAATTTAATAAACTTTTTTTTTCTGCTGCAGATCATAATTTGTTTAGCTCGGTGTAGTTATTTTTGTTACCGGTTTTACTTGATAGAAAGAGTGAGTGCTATTTGCCAGCCAAAATCAGCTCGTAAAGCCACACAGTCAATGCTATGAAGACCACATAAGAGACTTTAAAGCATCCGGTGGGGAGAGGCCGAGACACACACACACAGGTACGGGGGGCGAAGAGCTTTCTCATTCAGTAAGCATGTCTACAGTTTTAAACTGGTTCAAAATTATTGAGATGTCATAAATCAGTTTTAAATTTGGTTCTTCTTCTACATGAAAACTAAATCATGCCAAACTCTATAAGTACAATTTTTTTTGGGAGAAAAAGGGGGGGGGGGGGGGATCTATCCCTCAAAAGCATATTTGTTTAGCAACATTTACAGTCACGCACTATCAGGAATAAAAACAAAAAGACTTTCACAAGGCCAAACAGTTTCACAAGCTCAATCAGAGACAAAATTAGAACCAAAACAAGAAAACATCCAAATAATGAGAAATATCAACTACCGATATCAGCAAAAAGAAAATATGGATAAAATGCAAAGTACCAGGAACCCGCCGTGTAGAAAGTCGTCTGAGCAAATGTGTTTGACGAAATTGATTTATCGAAACAAAATTCAATGACCTACGCGCAACCGAAAGTATATTCATTGGTCTTTTGGCTGCTGCTGCTCCTCTTTTAACAAAATTTCTGCTTCAAAAGGAGGTCTGCTGTTACTTTGCAAACCTTCCCAATTTACAGAGGGAAAAATGTTACAACACTAACACATAAATAATGCTACGGAAGATTGAATAAAGACAAAATTGGAGCTTTTTTTTTCTTTATTCTTTAACACAAAGTTGCGAGAACTAAAAGATTCAGTGATCCAACCATGTTTGAACAGTGGTCGAATCAGTTTAATTAAATATAAAATAAATTTATTTAAAATATACCAATAAAAATATCTAAATATATAAAGAAATTCACTGATTAAATGACAATAAAATTCAAAATTTTACTTCTCACATAATAATTTGCCTACTTTTCAACACATAAATTAAACATCAACTCGAAAATAAAATTTAGGATAAATTGCCAATCAAATTAAACAGCAAGAATCTCCATTTACTAATCAAATTAATGAAATTACGATAAACAAAAAAATTCTCCAATTAAACAGCAAGTCAGCAACTCAACAAGAAGGCAGAAATTAGGATAAATCACTCATCAAATCCATGAATCATGAAGCAAATTCAATGCAGAAATTGAGAATGCAAAATGTGATACCAGGGCCGAGAGGGTGGGCAGAGACGGGGCGAAGAGGCGAGCAAAGACGTAATCAGAGAGGAGAGCACAGAAGCGAGTAGAGATGCGAGATGAGAAGTTGAACGCAGTAGCGATGAAGGAGGAAAGGTCGAACGGAATAACGATATCGGCGGCAACTCTGGTGGAGTTCGAAGACAGAGAAGGAGCAGGAAGGATGATAGACTTCCTCTGTAGCGGCAACAATAGCCAAGGGTAGGGGAGTTGGGGTGAGTAATGATCTAGGGTTTTTTTAAAAGCAGTAAACACAAGGCTTTTCGAGCTTTACACTATTTCTGTTTTAAGAAAAAAATTAGCGGAAAGAAAATGAATGAAAAGAAAGAACGGAAAATTTTATTTTTTTTGTTTGGAGGTTTAAAAAAATAAAAATATAGGATATTAACATATTATCTATCTTTAATAATAATTAATTATTATATTTTAAATATATATATAAAAAAATATATTTAAAAAATATATTTACAAAGATATATTTATTAAATACAATTAAAAAAATATTTTTATTAGATACTTCCATTAAAAAAAATACTATTAGTAATGTAACGGAACTATAAAAAAATAAAAAAAAAATTTAGCGTGAGTCTTACTAAAAATTTTTTTATTCATTATAAGTAAGAAAATAATAAAAAATATATTATTTTTGTGTATTTATAATATTATTTATAATTTTATTATTATTAATAATTATTAATATAAATTTAATTTTAGCAGTTTTAATATATTATTATAATAAAAATTTACATTTAAACATTGTATATGTATTAAATAAATAATTTAAATTAAATATATAAAATTATAATATTTTATAATATTTAAAAAATATAATAAAATATAAATAAATAAAAATATTTATACTTTATTTTATTATAAGAGTATTAATATAATTTTATATTATTATGATTTTTTTAATTTTTCTTTTTATCCTAATAAAAATTTTTTTTTATTCAAGATTTTTAATGAAAATTCAAAAATACACTTTTATCTTAATTAAAGTTTCCAAATTTTTCACTCTTAAACGATTCACATTTTTACTAGTCTAAATTAATCAAAGATCCAAATCAAGAATATTTATTTTTTTTCACTTAGAGGTAGTGATGTGCTAAAATTAAGAACAAAAGGGATTAAACAGGCTTAAAATTGGTTAACAAAAGTGGATAAAATAGTAAGGTCATTTGGGTAAGTGAGCTCAAATGAAATAAATGCCTCAATCATATAAATACATTCATACACAAAATAATGGACATAAAGAATCAAACAAATCAAAGATTACAATTATAGAAAGAGAATAATACACACAAAAATGAAAATACTGGTTATATAATGCAACCACACAATTAGGCTCAAAACTCACAAGCTTATGTGTTCTTAGCTCAAAAACATGTTCCACAATATATAATTCAAGTAAGTTCAATAATTTTTTTTACTCAAATCAATTGGGGTGCCCTATAGATAAATTCTTTGAAAATTTTCATTATTTTGACTAAGTTTATTATATATATATGCAATACCAAGAAAATGCAACTAAAAATTATAAAAGACCTAGTAATAGAAGAAAACTAAATAAAATGTGGAAGTGTTTATATTAGAAATTTTCACCCAAAAATTGGCTGATTGGTCGGACGACCTCCCCACACTTAAAAGTTTGGACCATTCTCGGTGCATTCAAAGATGAGCAAGGGGGTACGGCGACTTCACGAATTGCCACCTTCAACTGGTAGATCAACCGGCTGCTGCGTGTTCTTTCTTCCGCCTTCCTTTTTTTCGCTTATGAAAAATCATCCTGAAAGATAGATAACAGGATAGTAAGACGAGTGAATGTAAAAACAAGGAAGCATAGATTGTTGGAATGAGGTAAGAATCACTAAAATGAAGTGAGTTAATAAAGTTGTGACATTGATGAAAATAGTGCGTGAATTCTAAGTTGCATGCGGAATAGAATTCACACACTAGAATTGAAAGCTATGTCACATTTATACAAAAGAAGTATACACTTCACTCATTCTAGTCTATTTGAAATACTTTAAAGAAATCTTGTATGTTAAGACAAACAAGCAAGTAATAAAGACGCATGAAAGTACTCAAGCAAGAATCGAGTAATTGTGAATTGGATAACGAATGGATATTGGTTGATGTGCAAGAAAACTTAATGTACTAAATGAAATATGAAATTCACACATCAATCAATGATACACTTTGAATTTTGTTTGCATCACCTAATTGACATGAAATGGAAAACATGATTGCTATGAAACTCAGGAAAAGAGAGATAGAAGTGAAAACCGCTCACATAACAAGTATGATCCATATAACTTAAGAATTTCAAAAAGATATCCCTAGGTGAGCCTACAATCCAAATTCACAAATGAAGCATTATGCCAAAATGACTAGTTTCAAGTATGTGTAAAGCACATAGTTAGAAAATTAAGGATTAACATGCCATTAAGGTATAAGCACAACATATGGATACATATGATCAAGACACACGATGCATTGAGATAAATTCACATCATCAAACATCAAGAAATTACCCAGTCAAAGTTAAAGAATTTAAATCACATAGTGGCCAAAACATGCAATTCAAAAGATTTAAAATGCTTTGAAGGCAATTCACATGTACTTGGTATTCACAAAATTAAGCATAAAGAATTCAATACCAAACAACAAAGTATAACCTCAACAAAAAAATATAACAATAAATATTCATAACAACGATGCTAAGATAGCATCAGGTCAGTAATCAGCAGTAATATCTCAGCACAATCAGCAAATCAAATCAATAAACTAACTAAAATAGAAGATTGATAAACCCCGATTTCGTGGTTTATCTTATGCTTATTTTAGGGGATTTATTCACCTTTTCCCACATTTATTCAATAAAATAACATGGTTTTTGTAATTCTCCATTGAATTGTGCTTAAGTATAAAAACATGCTTTTTAGGCCCTTAAATTGGTGATTTTAACTCACTTTAATTCCATTCGATGCCTTGATGTGTTTGTTGAGTGATTTCAGGTTCAAAGATTAAACTAACTAGCTAACTAACTAATTAACAAACTAACTAACTCTAACTAAAGGAGATGATGATGAATGGTAAATGGTGGTGGTGAATGATGGTTGAAAGAAGGAAAGAAGAGAAAAGAAGAAAAGAAATGGAAAGAAGAGTGTGTGAATAGGGGGTCACGCGTACGCGTCTGGAAAGCGTAAGCGTGACAGGGGAAAAAGAAGGTGAGGCGTACACATGAGTCACGCGTACGTGTGGGAAGAATTTGTGCTAGATGCATAGTTCTCGCACGCTACGTGCACAACTCACTGTTTGGACCGGGAGATGGCACAATCCACGCACGATCCTAGCACGCTCAAATTCAGGGGGTCACGCGTACGCGTGGGTCAAGCGTACGCGTGATTGGGGCCCTTTTTTTTAAGAAGAAGAAACATAAAAATAGAACAAAACTATCCCAACCACTATATTTATTCTTAAGACCAACCAAAATTCAAATTTACTAAAACCCTTATCTTTTTTGGAAAAATTTTTCAAATATTCCACTAGGCAATTCAACCAAAGATAAAATTTAAAACAACTAACCTACAACTTAAGGCATAAATCTAAACAAACAAACTAACACATAAGAAAATATATACAAAAGTAATATAAAGAGAGAAAAATACCTAATAATGGCAATTCAATTCATTCATCAACTATATATACAAGAGAATGGAAAGAGTTTACCATGGTAGGGTGTCTCCCACCTAGCACTTTTAGTTAAAGTCCTTAAGTTGGACATTTGGTGAGCTCCTTGTCATGGTGGCTTATGCTTGTATTCATCCATAAACCTCCACCAAAGCTTGGACTTCAAGTATGCTCCAACACTCCAATTGATATCCACCAACCCTTGATGAAGTTCACAACAAGCTAGGAGCTCCCAAAATTGATCCTCATGTGGTAATCCAGGATCCCAAATCTTGTTTTCACACCCGTCTTCAAGTTGATAATGGCAATTCCAATTGGGTGGCAAGTGATCTGAATTCTCAAGTAAACACCAAAGCATCTTCCTAGACCCATGTAATGTAGCATTACACCAACCATTGCACTTAAACTTAGATGAGGCAACCACAATGAACCTAGAATGGTGTTTTCAACCACTAACCATCTCGCTTTTGCTCTAAAGCCACAAAGAGCCCTAAGTTGACCATCTGTTTCAAGCAAACCGTATTCAAATCGGACAATGAAGCTTAGGGATATGAAATTTACCCACTTGAAAGATGTAATAGATGGTGATGGCTTAGAGAGAGATGTCTCCAATGTTCACGCGTACGTGTTACTTGACAAATCTTTAGTCACGCGTTCGCGTGGGTCACGCGTACGCGAAACTGGGCAGACTTCCAAAACTTCATTTCTTCATGGATTCTCCACTTTTACATGCTTTTTCTTCATTCCTTCAATCTAATCTTTGCCTTATAAACCTAAAATCACTTCATCATCACATCAAGGCATCAAATTGAATTAAAGTAAATTAAATTTAGCAATTTAAGAGAATAAAAAGCATGTTTTTAATCTTAAGCACAATTTAGGAGAAATTCACAAAACCATGATATTTCATTGAATAAATGTGGGATAAGTTAATAAAATTCACTAAATTCAAGACAAGATAAACCTTAAAATTGGGTTTATCAACCCTCAACCCCCTTTTAAACACATACCTCTATACACCACTTAAATATTCTCACCAATATGAACCACCTCCATATATGAAGACCTTTTCCCATATGATTAACCCTTTTTCTCTCTACAACCCCTAACAGAGGAAGCACTCCAATTGTTCCTCCAAGAATAAAAAGAGTACCAAAAGAGGCAAGGAAACATCATGGCTACCTTAGCTGGAGCTCTATCTCACTTAGTCTCGATACACTCTTCCAACAATTCAAGCACTTCCACGAATAAAAGTAAAGAACTAACTTCAATTGAATCATGTGGAGTGGAAGAGAGCTTGAAACATAAAGAAGAAGAGGAGTTGAAGCATGAGTTGCAACAAGTGGACGAGGTTAAGATCGAGGAATTGAAGGAAGTGGTTGAAGAGTTTAGAAAAGTTGAACAAAAAAATGAGCTTGAAGAAGCTTGTCAAGAAGTGGTGATCATACAAGAGGTGCAAAAGGTACCGGAACTTACATTTTCAAGGCCATTGGAAGTCTTCCTTCCTATGTCACCATCAAACACAACATTCAAGTAGGTAAAACTCTTATCTTTAAACTTTATTATCCCACTTGAATATGGTTTGCTTGAGACGGATGATCAACTTAGGACCCTTTGTGAATTGAAGAGTAAAAGAGAGATGGTTAATGATCGGAAACACCATTCGAGGCTCATTCAGCTTGAATCTCCAAGGTTTAATTTTCATGGGTGGTGTAGAGCTCAATTGAGTGGATCTTGAAGAATGTTTGGGAGTTTATGCGAAAATTTCGAATGCTTGCCACCCGGATGGAACGATAAGAATCAACAAGGAGATCCAGTGTACAAGATTTGGGATCCCGAAGGACATTGGAAATGCAAGCATTAGTGGAGATTTAAGGAAGAATTCAAGTACAAGCCACCATAGCAAGGGTGTAATGATCCAACTTCCAATACGTCATGATCGTACCAAAAGTAAGGCGATACCAACCTATTTTCCTTTAATATCTGTTTAATATTAAGCTTTTAGTTCGATATCGCGTTTCAATTTTTAAGAAAATTCTAGAAAATTTTGTTTTTATTTATCAAAATCATATATCAAAGATCACCAAACAATAGTAATTACATAATTACTAATAATAATAAATGCTATACAAATAAATTCAATATAAAACTCGAATATAACATCTATCCCTTTGGATAAAATAAAAACTAAAGAAACAAGGGCGAAGGAACTTTATAAAAGCAACAGAAATTATAAATAAAATCTATACTGATCGTCCGCAGCTTCGTGTTGAGTCTTTGAACCTGTGTCACTGAAAGGATGGAAAATTTTGGAGTGAGAACAAACCACACGTTTTCAGTAGGGAATGGGAATGCCGTAAAAATAATAAAATAAAATGCAAATAATTAACTTTACTTAATAAAACTATTTTTATCAAATCCCTGAAAATACTTTTGGTTTTACTTTAGATAATTAATTACTTTTCTTTGAATTTCTAAATTCAAAATAGATTTTAATCACAAAATTAGTAATATTAATAATCTCTTAGCCACATAATCATTTCTCAATCACAACATTTCACCTTAATATTTCCTTGAACTAATAGCACAAGTAAAAGATCCAAACTAACACACAAACAAGTCAAACAGCACAATCACAGAGAAGTAATACAAGCAAACACAACCAAATACAAATGCACAAACAATATGATGCATGTTTGTCCTAAGCAGGCCATGAGCTTACGTGTCGGTTTACACCCTGCAGCCCGACATTACCTAGGAACTAGTCCTAGATATGGTTTCCCATTGCATCCTTCGTGCATACGTGTCGGTGGTTAAGAATACCACTCCTTCGTGGCTACCGGCAATCGGCGCAAAACTCGACCCCATAATATACGCACAAGGGGAAACAATGATCTTCAGTTCGTAGGTATTCCTGAGATCAACACACAAATAAAACAATGATCCTCAGTCGTGGGTTTCACCGAGATCAATACACAACAAACAACGATCCTCAGTTCGTGGGTTTCCAAGAGATCAATACACAACAATTCGTAGGTTATTCTCATAATCAATTATTATCAATTCATGGGTTTTCCCCACATATAAAACAAGTAATAATTTATAGGTTTTCCCGAGACCAATGATCATTTAGTTCATGGGTACTTCCCGTATTTAACCAATTATCAGTTCGTGGGTTTTCTCCGTAGTTAAACAACTAACAGTTCGAGGGATTTTCTCGCCTTTTATCACTATTCATTATCCTTTCTAAATCTCAACAATTTGTATATCAGTTCTCCGTTCTCTTTTTCCCTTTTAAATTCTTAACAATTTTCCTTAAACCTTTCTTAACTTCCTCAAGCATTCGATCCCAAAAATCTTAACCAATCATTTAAAACCAAATCCTCTTTTCATTCCTTACTTTAGCGAATCTTAACTCAAACTATTTTCAAGCATTTAAGTCTACCCTTAATACTTTTAAAAGAATACTCCCTTTCCGATTTTATAAATAGTCGATAACCATCATCAAACAAGTCCTTAAATATTCACTCTAGTTAAATCCTTATATTTTCATCAAAATCCTTATATTTTAAAAAAAATTCAGACATAATCTCCCCTAAAAATAGGATTTAGCCACCCTTACGAGATTCCTCTTTTTCAACAATTCACCAGCCCTTTTTATCAGCAATTATCAGAACAACAGATTCTGAATAATCATCTCATCATAATTCAATTTAACGACTAACATCCTATCATCAATTAAAATTAGAATTTCAATCAATCATTCTCTAAAAGTAAACTAGTCCAACTTTAAGAATTCATAACTAATATTCCAAAAATTAGCCTCACATAATTCCAGTTATTTTAGAGTTATTTATTCATTATCAAAGTCACTATTTTATTTTAAAACTCAGATTTCATGAAATCAATTCAGTAATCAAACTTCAATCAGTCACCAACCAAGTCCAATACTGTTACAGTATATCGAATAACCAACTCATCAACAACCAATTGAATATAATCCATCAAATATCAGAATTTCAGTCCATTCACAACCATCAAGCAAACCAACCTATAGCAACCAATTCAGCATAATCAAATAAAATCAAGATTCTCTACAATTCTAAATAATAAAAAAACCAATAACAGCCACAGTCTCAAACCAAAATCAATGTCACCAGTTAATCACTCATAGCAACAAAATTAGTCGCAATTCAAACTCAATCCATCAATTATCAATATGACAGTTTTTCAATAATTAACTCAACATATTTCAATTTAGTAAATAACACCAGTTCAATCACCATTCACAACCGCATCTAATTCCAATTATAACTCAGAATAATCACAATAACTAACTATTCTCAAACACATTTCAAGTCATTCACATCCATTAATTGATTCTTATCCATTATTAACCATTTGCAATTATCCAATTAACTTTGTTGGCATTCTAAAATGGAAAACATTTAACTTTAAAATTAAATCCCCTACCTCAATGTCGCATTAACAATGAACTCAAGACAGCAGCAGCCGGCATCAACCGAACAGCAATATTTTCGCTCATTCTTCTTCTGACAATAGCTCCTTCTCCGGCGAGCTTCAATGGTAACAGCGTCTTCCTCCAAACTTGATGGTGGCAGAACAGCGACTCAGATGGCGGCACAAGACTCACCAACGACCCTGACAGTGGTGGAGAGCCTATCTTCCTCTCGTTGACGGCAGCGAGCTTACAGCAACGGCTGGACGGCGACGGCACAGGCAAGACACGACGGCTTTGAACAGCAACCCCTCCTTCGCGAGCTCTCCCTCTCTGCGCGAGCTCTCTCTTCTCGATAACACAGCGACGGCGATGGTGGCAGTGACACCCACCGACGCCGTCTCCCTCTCCTTCCTCTTCTTTCTTCGCGCGCTCCCTCATTCTCTGAATCTTTCACTTCTTTGTCTCTTCTCTGTGTTTTCTCAGAAGGGGTGGCGTTCTAGGTTTCTAATTGGGAATTTAGGGTAAGGTTTCTCAATTGGGAAATTTTTCCGATTTAGGGTTAGAAAATAAAAATTTTATAAACGAATAAAGATAAATATTAATAAATATTTTTATAAAATTGGAGGGTAAATAATTTTAAAATTAAATATATTCCATTAAAAATATTTAAGAGCATTATTTATCAACATATTACTAAGTTTAATTAATTATTTTTAATTTAAATTATAAAATGAACATATTTATCACCTTTTATAAAATATAGTTTAAACTCAATATTAATTATTTAAATTAAATGATATAATTTTTCATTATTTTTCTATCACCGGAACTTTAATTTCAATTTATAAAATAACTAATTATAATAAAAATTGTACATAAATATTAATTGACTTAAACTTAAAGTATTTATAAAAATCAATCTAATCATTTCTAATAAATTAATTTCTAAGAGTTCAAATTAATAACATAATTCATTCATAATAGAATTTACTTAGATTAAATTATATAAATCTTTCATTACTTTCAAATTATAAAATAACCAATTATAATAAAATTATGCAAGAATGTTAATTAACTTAAACTCAGTATTTATAAATTCAATTTAATCATTCTTAATAGATAATTTTCTAAAAATAAAAAACTTGAACTAAATCATAAATTATTCGTAATAAAAGTTTAAATTAAATTATATTATTCTTTTTTATTTTTCAATTACTGAAATTATGCGAAACATTCAATTAAAATAAAGATTATATAAAAATTCTATCTAATTTAAACTTCAGTTATTATGAAACTCTATTTAATTATCCTCAGTAAAATAATTTTTTTAAAATAAAATTTTCAACAATTATAATAAATTTAATTATCCAAAAACATGGTATGTTACAAAAGGACATTTCGAATTGTCTAACTTAAAGACCATTGTTATCAGAGCCAGACCAGACCGGCCGGTTCGACCGAAAAACTAGTGAATCGGTAATCTGGCCGGTTCGATTGGTGAATTAGATCGAAATCGCAATTGAACCGGTCAACGGTGGTCAAACCCGTTGAAAATCGGCTGGTTTGTGTTTCAAACCGAATCAACTCGCGCAGGTCCACGGTACACCGCACGTTGCCGAACCATGGAAGAAGATCCCCCAAAAGCCACAACCCAAAAGTGAACTAAGTCAGGTTCGAACGCGGAACAGCGCTAGTGGAATAGCTCCCCCATGCCACTAAGCCATTTGGATTTTTATTAATATATCTGACAAAATCTAAATATATAATATACTATGAACGAATTTTTATCTTTTTATTTTTTAAGCATGGATTGATATAAAGTAACAACACATAATATATAAAGCAAGCATATTTCTACCACCAAGCTGGAATGTTTCTTATCAATTAATATACAAATTATAATACATATAGCATTATTTCTTTTCACTTATATTCAATTTATTTTAATTTCAAAGTCACTCATTTTTAAAGCAATTACATTTTATTTAACTATAAATTTTATTAAATATATACAAATAGAAAAGATAAACAAAAAATTTAATTAATCACAATTTATTTTTTTTATAATTATATGATATCTATTAATATTATTTTTTAATATATTATTTTATTTTTTGTCTTCATATGAAGTTGATAGTTAAAAATCACTAGATGATATTTAGTTAAACTAGTCAAATAATTAAATTTTATATAATTATTTAATTACACCGAGTTAACCGGTTTGACCAGTGACCCACCGGTTGAACCAGTGACCCAGTAATTTCACCGGTTCGATCAC
Organism: Arachis stenosperma; assembly: GCF_014773155.1. Taxonomy (NCBI): domain Eukaryota; kingdom Viridiplantae; phylum Streptophyta; class Magnoliopsida; order Fabales; family Fabaceae; genus Arachis; species Arachis stenosperma. Next base: position 41,125,343 of record NC_080377.1, read on the forward strand.
CGGTTCGGTTCTGACAACTATGTTAAAGACAATAAACAAAAGTATTACGGGAGAGACACCCCACCATGGTGATATCCTTCTAACTATTCTCTTTTAGCTTTTATTTATTGAATTTTTGCTTCTCTTGTTTAGCTTTATTTAGTTAAATTTTAGTTTTGATCAAGTATTTTTGTGGTAGAATATATTTTGGGGTTGAAAAGCTATATTGAATATCATGGTTGGTGCCCTAAGAAGCTTAAAATTTTGTAAAAATAGGATTCTGTGCGTAGGCACAACGATGCGCAAAATTAGAACTCACGCAACTTAATTGGCAAGTGCATCGGGTCATCCAAGTAATACCTTAGGTGAGTGAGGGTCGATCCCACAAGGATTGTCGGACTGAGCAAGCAATGGTTATCCTGTTGAACTTAGTCAGACAAACAGTAAAAGAGAGTTGTTGTTGTTGTTGTAAATGCATAAGATGACAAACAAGCAAGTAAAGAAAAACAAGTAAAGGTTTGGTGTAAAAGAATATAAGAAAATAGTTAAGGCCTCGGAGATGTTTACTTTTTTTGGATTAAAACTTCTTAACAACTATTTTAACAATGAATGATTCAATCTATGGCAAACTATAAGTGTCTAAACCCTAATCTCTTAGCGATTTAGCCTCCCCTAATCTTCAGCAAATGCCACTCTCATGGTTACTCAATTCAGACCAGAGGGTGAAGTTCGAAAAACTAGTTTATACCACAAAGGCCCTAATCACCCCAATCCAAAATGAATAGATGTTGCTTATCCCCATCAGGTTGTGTGATTAGCCGTCTAGGAGGAGTGTTTCCAAGCTGTAGTTCAAGTGAGATAACTCTCTTGAGAATCACAAGAACTCATGTAAAAAAGGGTCATATTCTCGTTCCACTCAGTTAATAAGATTAAGAATGAAAACAACACCTTAGAATTGAATCAAACATATATTAAAATAGAAGAATAATAATCTTAATCCATAGAAATAAACAGAGTTCCTAACCTTAACCAGGAGGTTTAGTTGCTCATAACTTACAGAGAAAACAGGGTTTTGAAAGTGCGAAAGGAAGAAGATCTTAAACCTAAGTGATCTTTTCCTTTAAATACTAACCTAATAATAAATGCTAGACCTAAAATATATTATATGTAAATAGAAATTACAAAAAAAGAAAATAAAATAAACTAAAAAGTGCTAAATCCACTTGGAGGCCCAAAGAGGTGTGAAATGGGCTGCTGCTGGCGTTTAACGCCAGTTTGGGCGTTAAACGCCCAAGGAGGAAGTGCGCGCTTCTGGTTTGTGCCTCTTGTTGGCGTGAAACGCCAGGTGGGCATTCAGCGCCCAGGGGGGGTGCTGCCAGCATTTTCCTTTCTTGCTCCAGACTCCTCCAAACTGCTCCGAATTTCACCTAAAACCGTAAAAACACAAGAAAAACTCAAAATAGCATCCAAAAGTGATTTTTGCACTAAAATTAAGTTGAAGTAAATGAAATCTAACTCAAAACAATATAAAAATAACTAGAAAAAGGGTATACGATGCTCACACATTACACAGGTCTGTGTGCATGCACAGACCACTTTGAGCTCCCTGTCGTGTGCGTACGCACGCAGCTGTGCGTACGCACACATGCCCTAACTCCCTTGATCCATGCGAATGCATGAATTGGTGCACACGCATGCCCCAATTGAACCCCTCTACCGCATGTTCACACACACACCAGTGCGCACGCACACATGATACTGACCCTCTTAAAAAAGAATTCCCTTGTGTGCGTATACACCCGCTGTGGGTACGCAACACCCCTTCAACACTCTCTGCCGGGTGCCCACGCACACGCTTGTGCGTGCGTACACTCTCCTTTTACCACCTAGTGCGAGTATGCACAAGCGTTGTTTTGGGATTTATTTCAAAAGAAAGCCCTAATGCGTGCAACTCCCCCCTTACCTTTTCTCTCTTCTTCTTCGACCACCCCCCAAAACAAAATACCTCCACCTTCCCTCTTTTCTGTCTATTCGATGACCTCTCTGCCATCGGCGACACCACTGTCGCTCTCTCTCTCTCTCTCTCTTCCCTCCATTTCTAGTTTCTTCTAACCCTGCCACTACTCATGCCAAGGCTTGCATTTCTTTTTCGACGATGCAGCTCCACCGTGATTCTGGCAATGACAACCTTATTGTGCCACTGTAACTTCTTTTCCCCCTGTTTCATCTTTGATTACCTAGGTTCTTAGCTACTTGCCCTGTTTTCTTTATTTTTTAAATTATATTTTAATGTTTAATTTCAGTAACTAGATTAGGATTAGATTAGTTGTTGGTTGATTAAATATCATGCAAGTGTTTGTTTGATGATTATTGGGTTGAATATTGATTGAAATTGGCTTGATTATGTTGAATATGTGCACTGTGCACCAAGTGTTCGATATAATGCCCGAATGAACTTTTAGTTTAATGCATGTGTTGTAGTTACCATATGCTTTAAACTATATTATTATTTGGCAAATTAATCATAAATTGTGCACTTTTGGATGGTTATGATGTTATTTGAGATTGAAATTTAATAATGCACTTATTTGTTGCTTTGAGTTACTAGCACCAAATTGATTTAAAATTTACATTTGGTTACATATTTGGTGAATTTAATAAGTGCATTTGCATATAGTGAATTGAATTGACTTACTTGTTCATCATGGTTTTAAAAACAATATCATTACATAACAAAGTAATTGCTCTTGAATGTTTTGAAATTGTTTGAGTGACTTACCTTGAATTTTCATCAAGCTTGTCCTTTTTCGCATCAAGTACTTTGTTCTTGTGACTATTTCACTATTTGGGATGAATAAATAGTTTGATCATCATTGAATTGGATATTAATTGTAGTGCTATTCTATATTATCTTACACATTCATTTGCATAATTTCAATATCCATTTTTTCAAAAATTCAATTCACTTTTATTGTATTTGTCTAAGCTTGTTTGTGTTTTAATTGATGCTCATTCATTGCTTGTACCTTAGGCTACTTAATTGGGGAACTCATGCTTAGCTTTTGCTTGTGTGGTTGCCATTTTGATCGGCCAATGTGTGTGTTCTAACCGCGCAAATATTTAAAATACACACATTGCTTCTCTTTATCATACTATACCACCATGAACTCTTCCTTAATTAAGTACTTATTTGTTTTCTATTGCATCTGTGCTTACATTATTTTTGCTTCCTCTTTTGTCTTCTTTGTGCCAATTGTCATATATTGTTGAATTCCATCCCTTTGCATTCTTTCTCAGGATGGGCCGAAAAGGCAAGGAGCCAGCCGCTTCATCATCTGCTCCAGTAGCTGTGCAACCCAAGCCCCCGTATCCACCAGCTAAAGGTGGTGATGCTTAGAGTCTATCTCTCTAGTTTGTTGTGCATGCATGGAGGACCGTGCAACGCTTAAATGTGGGGGAGGATTCGCAATTTTTTGGGCGTAAATTTCTCTTTCTGAACATTTTACAATCTATTTTGTTTTCTTGTTATTATGTTTTTGTGGATATTTGTTAGTACTTTTGATTATCACACTATGCTTTCTTATTTTGTTTGTATAATCTTAGTTTATTTCTAGTTTCAGTTCTAGTATTATATTTTCATTTTGATTGGTATATATGCTATAGATAGTAGTTGAGATTGGATGTTGTGAATAGTAGATAGTACCTAGTTCATATTCTTCCTAAATATTTATGATGATTTTTGGATAGCGAAAATTAGAAAAAAGAACTAGGAATTTTGAATTGCACCTAACATACCATACATACATACATAGAAAATAATTTTGGTAAAAACAACAAAAATTTCTAAGAAAAACTCTTTGTAGGGTGTTCCATTGAATTGATTCAAAAAATTCTTTTTAAACTTGCTTGAGTTATTTTGTGGAACATAGAAAAGAGCTAGAACAAGCAACCAAATGAGATTTGAGCTTTTAATATGTGGTTGTATATTTTAACCACAATCTTTATTTTTGTGTGCTATGCTCTTTCTATAATTGTGATATGATGTTTGATGTTTGAATGCATTTAGCATGAATTAGGAAAGCTTATTGACCCATATAGCCATGCCCTTGTCTCTAACATTGTTAACCATTTTTGAGGTTTTTTAATTCTCTTCTGTTATAATTTTTAGCACATTACAACCCTAAGCAGAACACCATGAATGACCTTGATTTACATCTTTGATTAGTTTAGGTTGAGGTGTGTGTGTCATTTAAGTGTGAGAAAATTTCGAAAAATATTGGTAGAGAATAAAAAGTTATTTTGGGTATTCATTGAAAATTTTAGAAAATAGATGCACATTCATGTGTCTATTGCTTAAACGATATGCATTTGTTTTTTACATATATATATATATATATATATATATATATATATATATATATATATATTATTTCAAAAATAAAAGAAGAAAAAGAAATAAAAGAAATAAAAAATAGAAGAGAGGAAGAAAAAAATGAATTGAGAAAAATTACAAAAAGGGCAAAGATTACCCAAAAAAAAGAAAAAAATTTGAATAAGGCATGCATATGTGAAATGAATGAGAAAAAAATGCCTGAATATGTGTAAAAAGAGAGTAAATGAGTAGTTAGGTTGCATTTTAGTGCTTAGGTTGATATAAGTTAGGTGAAAAAGTCACGTGGTTTGTGATTTTGGGAGCCTTTTTAGCCCAAACTTAAAGTGCTGAAGCTCTAGGGGGACAACATTCCAAGACACACACATCATTTTTAGTTTAATTTTTAACATATTTTAGGTTAGAATTCTAGAGAGAGAGAGAGAAACTCTCTCTTCTCTCTAGAATTTAGGATTTTAGGTTTAATTCTCTTCTTAGTTTAGAATTTAATTTTTATTTTAATTTAGTTTCATTTACAATTTCTTATTCTAGCATCATAGTTCTTGTAGTTTTACTCGTTACTCTCTTTATTTTGTTATTTTCATATTTATGAACACTTGTTAATTTTGATTCTTTTTAATACAATTTGGTATTTTATGTTTCTTTTATGTTTGTTTTGTTATTATTATTTTTTTTTCAATTGGTAGTTATAGATTTTATTATTCAAACAATTTATGATATTTTTCCTTTTATGCACACCAAATGTTTGATAAAATCATAAAATGCTTGGCTTAGTTTTAGTATAGTTTTTCACACTCTTGGCTTGGAATTGAGGACTTAGGTGACCTTGAATCATTGATGTACAATCTTAATTGTGACTATAATTGTTAGTTGGTTTGGTTTCCACTAACGATAGTCTTTCATTAAGTTAATTAGTGAGTTGGGTAGGATTTGTAGATTGAGATCAATTATGCCTATTTGACTTATCCTCGATGTAGAGTTGACGAAATGGGATTAATTCTTCACAATTGCGATGTTTGTGGTCAATGACTAAGATAGAAACCCTTAAATCTCAACCCTTGCCAAGAGATCTTTTTTGCCACTTGGATTCTATTTCCATTTCTTTACTTGCTTTTCATTTAATTCCTTGCATGCTTTTTTTTTTACTTTCTTGCCATTTATATTTCTTACTTATATTGATCAAAACTCCCTTTTCTTGTAGCTAATGATGTGCACCCTCATTGCAATTCCTAGGAAGAATGACCCGAGGTTTAATACTCTCGATTTTTATTAGTTTACATTGTGACAAACAAAATTAAACTTTGACTGTAAGAGTTAATTGTCGGTCAAGACTATGCTTGCAACGAAGTTCTTTCTCTATTGAGAAATTCTAGACTAATAGTAATCTCTCCATCACTCATCTACGCCTACCCGACCTCTTAGAGGTCGGGCACAACGACAAACAACTCACCTCTACTCATCTGAATAAGTAACTAACTCCTAAGATATCTTCCATATATCTAGAAGGAAAATCTCAACAACTTCCCTAGAAAAAGAGAAAGGTCATCCAACATTAAAGGTGAAACTACTCCAAAAGGTGGTTATCTACTTTACTATAAATATACTGACATTATTAGGTATATTCAGAACCCAATCTACTAAAAACATACTTTAAACCCTTGCTAACTTAAACATTGGAGTCCCTAGCAGGTACCACCCCACCTCTTCATGAGGAACTCGGACGGTGGCACATCGGCACCAATAGAAATCAGACACTGTCTCAGACCCAAAAGCAACCCGATTTCAAGTAATTCTTGAAACAAGTACTTTTGTCAAATTTTAAAATATTTGTAGAGTTATTTTATCTTTTGCATTTTTCAAAATTTTTTTTGTCGCCGTCAAAATCTTTCGAGTATAATTTTGGTAGTTTATTCTAAAAAATAATAATACGTACCTCTTTTATTTTAGTTAATTTTTCTACTACTTCATTGGTGAGATTGATATAATGTTTTGGCGTTTGGTATATGCTTTCCATATCAATTTGATGACACTATTAATAATGAAATTAATAAGTTTATGTCAAACTTCTGTTGTAGTTTTATGCGAGGATCTTAAATCGGAGTTTGTATAGGACAATACATGCTTGCAAAGAAACATTTAAGTCGTGGGGATTTATTACTTGGCTTATCACGAGAATGCAATGAGACACTTAATTCATAACTGATCTATCCGTGTAGTCTTTTTGCAACTAAGCAACCTTAATCAAATATATGTTTCTACTCTCTAATGTAATTAAGCAACCTCAATCCTAACAGCATATATATTTTTGGATTTTTTTCAAAATTGACTAAGAATATTTTAGTCATTTTAAAAATTAGTTAAAAAGATATTTTAGTTTTTTAAATTAAATTTAAAATTTTAATTTCTAATACAATTTAAAAAAGTTAAATCCTAAAAAACTATTTTAGCCTTTTTAAAATAAAATTAAAGTATATAACTTTTAATAATAGTTAAACAACTTTGATTTTAAGAGATAATTTTAAGACCCTAAAATAAATGCTAAAGGTACTTAGTTTTTTTTTTTTCATCAATTAACTAACAAGGTATTTTGTGCTTTAACTTGTCGCATTTTCTTCATCTAAACAAAGCAAACCTAACGACCATCCTACAACTCTAAGTAGTTCACACCTGCTTTTATTAAGGATGTAGCGTAGAGGTGTTTTTCGCTGTTCAGCAGAGGGGATTGTCTTGAGACTGTGTTCGACAAGCTCAGCTACTCCTTGAGATCCTCATGTTTTGAATGCAATGCAGGAGATGAAGAGAAGAAGATGCATGGATATAGGCGAGAAAGGTCATTGACAGAAAAGAACTAAAACTTTCTCAAGCCTCTTGTCTAACATGCTTTCACTCTCCATAGATAGGTTATGAACTCAGGGGCGGTTATGCCGAAGATACTAGGAATATATAGAAATATTTAGTATATTTGGTTATTTCTTCGTACTCATAGATTTGTATATCATGATTTATTTATATTATATATTTTAATATATAAAAATATAAGTTGTATGATTGTTCTTAATGTTATATCCTTGCCATATGTATTCCTTAATTAATGAAATTCTTAAAGTTATATTTTTGCCATCATAAGAAAAGAGAGATTGTAAACTCTATAATATGTCAGATTCAATATTTTGAGAATTTATATTTATATTAGAACTAATAGAAATTAAATATTATTTTTAATTAAAATAAATAAATAAAAATATGACATAACAAATGTAAAAAAATATAATGTCAAATAAATGTGACATAAGAAACAAATAAACTCTAATGTCAAAAACATGGAAAGTAAACTCTAATGATTATGGATCCTCATAGTCATCTGCATTGTCTTTCGGGAGTTCTCCCTGGTCTTGCAGCAATGATGGTAGAGGTTTCTTTGCCGGTGCATATAACGACGAGTCTCTCCAATAGCGGTATTGTCACCCATGCGTATCTAGTCATAGTAGACCACCATCTGCTAGCGCATTCTTTGGAGTTGCTCCAGCTCTTGCCTTTGGGATTCCATCTCCGTATCCCATGCATCAAGCTCTATCATATGTGCAAGGAGTTCTTGGTATCTTTCCTCAGCCAAAAGCAGCTGTGGTGGAGAAAGCCCTCGGTATAGAAGTGTAAAGATTGATGCAAAAAGTAATCCCATTTTATAGACGTAGTTCTTGTATGGCTCGAATACAGTCTTGTGCCACATTGTTGTGACCTTCCTTCCCACCTTGTTGTTGAGACTGATGGATTATGGCCTCCAACCTCTGAGTGTATGATTCCTAACATGGAAATTATAACGCCTTAATTTTTAAATTTTTATACTCGAATCATAAATCAATGATAATAAGGTAGTATGACTCAAGATGGAGTTGTAGTATATGTATATTTAGAAGGAATTATTGAATGAGAAGCCTGGAGAGAGTAAAAGAAAATTGTAAGCACAAACACACACGTAATGAAAGATATAACGCGTTCGTGAAACAAAATTAAGTAAAAGCTTAAAGGAAGAATAGAGTAAAAATAGAATATATGTATATAATCATAAGTATAATAGTCACTAGACCCGACCTGCGAAGTTTAGGTCGGCTAGTGTTATAGTAATGAAAGCAGTTGATAACAGATCCTAACTCTCCCAAAATACATTAAAGCCTCTATAGGCAAAGTTTCAAAAGGAAACATATACATCATAAGTTTTTCCAAAATAAAAGGGAGAGAAATCTAATCAAAATACAACACAGAATTAAAGATAAGCTTCACTATCTTCCAGACAAACTCCAACTCACTGCGGAGCACTAGGATCTGTAAGACCCAGAATCTTTGAAAAGTCTTATTATGATCAAGTCTCAAATCCTACAGTTATTTATAGCCTTAATTTCATAGATTATTTTGTTAAAGATAATTAAGGCAAGTTTTGATTTATTGGATTTGAGATAAGTTGTAATTATTATCCAATTTTATAATTATTGGATTATTTTCTATATTTAAAGTATAAAGTTGATAGTTATGAAATAATAAGGATTTTATATGATTAGATAAATAATGTTTTTAAATATTATTACTGTTATTTTGGAAAATGAAGAAATTAAGTATACCGTTTCTAATTTTTAGATTTGGGCATTTTATTGAAAATAATTTGTGAAATTGATGAGCAAATAGTATTTTCTATGTACAAATAGTGTTGGATTTAAATTGGATTTCAATTACTATATTATCCCTATTTTAAGTGAAATTACCATAATGTCCTTAACCCTAATTTTCAAAATGAAACCCTAAAACCCTAACCCGGTTACCCGGTTTCCCCATCAGCAATGCACTTCTTCCCTTTTTTTTCATTCATGCGCAACAGCAGTAGGGGAAAAAGGAATCAGGCAACAGCCCCACTCTTCCTCAACGTAGCAACACACACACACAAACCCCTCCAACGGAAACAGAATAGAGAGGAAGAAGGACTTAGCGCCGCCGGCTGGGTACTGCCGCCGTGACCGCCAGACTGCCGCACGCGAGGAGCGCCGCCGTCGAAGTCGCCCCGTTCATCCCTGCCCAGTCGCGGTTCTGGCACCCATCACCCCATTCCGTCGCTGGAGATCTCGAAGCCGCCGCTCGTTGCTCCATCTTTGTCACCGCCACTGCCTCCATGTCTTCCAACGGCGCCACCATCGCCGCCGTGAACCGTGGCTAGAGGAGGGAGCGAGAGATCAGAGGAGAGGTGTGTCGCGCTCTGCTGCAGTTTAGTCGGCCTTGCTGCCTCTGCTGCTGAGGATTGCCTCCGTCACTGTCGCCGGCGAGGAGAGAGCAGTGCGGGAAGAACAGAACGCGAGGGAGAACCGGTCCGCCATTGAGCTGCCGTGTCAGGAAAGGGGTTCATGCCGCCAGAATTCCCCTGCAGCCGCCGTTGCCTTTGAAAGCCGCCGCTGAGGCCAGGGTGCTATGGTGGCTGCTAACCGAGTCGCCGTTGATGATTGGGTGAGGCTATGCTGATTCTGAGTTGCCGTGTCATTGCAAAAGTAAGGAAACTCACTGGAATAGCATCACCGGAGCTGATGCCGCTGCCTGGGTCGCTGCGGTACGAGCTGCCGTTGATAGAGCTCCTATGTTCAGTGATTTTTGTGAGTTTCGGCTTTGCGGTAAGGGTGTTAAATTTGTGGTTTCTGTCATTTTGGGTTTTGATAAGATTTTGATGCTGCGCGGTGTTTTATAGCTGATCCACCGGAGCTTCTGGCCGCCGCCGGAACTGTTGCTGGGCCGGTTCGAAATCGCAGCTTCCTCATTGTGTTATCTCGGTAAGAAACTATGTTTCGAACAACCTCGCGTTAGTATTTGGGTGTGTTTGGTAACGTGGGATTGAGTCCTGATTATTATGTTACGATTAGTGTTGCCTTGGTTATTGCGGAAGTGGCTGGGAGCTGAGGTTTTGGTTGCCGGTGATTTCGAGTTGAGGCGGAAAGGACTCTGTGAGACGTTTGGGTTATGGATTTGCGTTTTGAGGTAGGGGCGCTTTCCAAAAACTATGTTTTATGTATTGGAATTATTACATATGGATACTGATGTGAGATATTGTGTATTTAGTGATTGTATCTGCCTTATGTATTATTTGATTGACTCGAATGATTATGGATGTTGATTGGGCTGAATTGTTGTGCGGCTTTGTGAAATGTAATGTTTGAAGTTGATTCTTTAAAGATTTGAATCTGAGTTTAATCCGTTGAGGATTGATTTGATTTGAGTTAATTGTTTTGATGATTCGAAAAGTCGAATGCACTTTTGAATTCAGCCTGGTTTATTTTAATTGATTTGGTTTTGGACAAATGATTTGTTATTGAACCATTTCTTTAAAGCTTTGAAAATGAGTTATATCGATTGATATTAAGTTGATTTTGAAATGGTATCCTTGAGGTACGCCACTGAGGTGATTGTCGGATTTAGCTTGCTTTAAATTGATTTCTGATTTTGAGCTGTTGAAAAGGAATGAGAAATGGTTTAGTTGGGACCCGAACCGGGTGGCAAAAGTCCAAGTTTTAGGGGAGGTGCTGCCGAAATTTCTGCAAAATCCTAATCTTGTTTAAAAAGTTATTTAAAAAGGGTTAGATTTGAGAAATTGTATTATTTGATTTATTAAGAGGATGTTTATGTTTTCAAGCTTAATTTATTTAATGAACCTTATACGTTGAGTTCGGCTTATTTAGAATTGAACTATTTTTACCGTTTGAATCACTAAAGGAAATAATGATGCTCCAATATTGATTTTAATATAAAAAGGAGTTTTTAGTGATTTCAAAGGAATATAGACTTTTGATTGATTAATCAAGTTTGAGGCATTTTGGAAGAGTTAGAAAAATGGGTTCTAAAAAGAAACTTGAAAGTGGTTTGATTCAAATGAACCGGTTCCGTTTCAAATGAGTTGATTTTTGGACCGGGTTGGAACTTGTGATTTTGTATGGCCGGTTTTATAGTAAATTCAGTTTTATTTACTTGAACCGAGAAATCTATGATTTTAAGAGTTTCAATGAATTTTAAGGAATTGATATAGGTTGACCTTCCCTAAAGACTTGGGACTCTGCCGAGAAACTTTTGTTATAAAATCCCATTGTTGGATGGGTGATTTTGAATGCTTTGAAATAAATCCTTAACTTGTCATGGTTTTGGAAGTTTTGGAAAGAGAATGCCGAGAGTGGCTCTGTTTTAAAAAGGGAACTCACTTTGAGTAAATTTGGCTTATGAGCCTGAGATGATTTGAGAAACGAGATTTCTAAAGCCAAGGCTGAAAAGAGTTGAAACTTGATTTCAAAGTGAAATGAATAGAGAAAATGATTTATGGCTTAAATGCCAATTTCATGAATTTGATGATTTTGAATGTGGAAGTGCTGTTTTGTTGAGAGCCGGATTGGCTGTGTATGTTTATACATATTGATTGGTTCTGGATTGAACCGTGAGCCGGAATGGCTGTGTATGATATGAATATTGGTAGGTTCTGGATTGAACCGTGAGCCAGAATGGCTGTGTATGATATGAATATTGGCTGGTTCTGGAATGAACCGTGAGCCGGATGGCTGAGATGGATGGTGATCCATGGATGAGATTGAATGCATGTTTATGCTGAATCATTGATAAATGTGAATGTTGCACTTCCACTATCTGAGATACAGGTTTCCCTGGGTAGTAGCAGTGGCTAGCCACCATGTGCTCCAGGTTGAGACTTGATACTCTGTTGACCCTATGTCGTAAGTGTGGCCGGGCACTGTGAAAGTCCCGGATGAGCTCGCCCCCGAAATATTCACCAGTGAGGGTGATGGATATGGATCATATTTATGATCAAGTTTATGATGAGTATAACTCGAGTTGGGGATGCGCGATAGAGGGACAGTCCAATGGTTAGCTACCAGGACTTGTCGGGTTGGCTCTATAACCGACAGATGATATCATCAGCCACTAGGGACAGGCATGCATCATATGCATCTATGTGAAATTGTTTGGGTATGCATATTGTACTTGGTTTGCCTATGTGATTAACTGCTAATTGTTCTACTTGCAATAACTGTTTGTTTGTGTTTGCATCTTCCTACTTGTGTTTGCTTCTGGAACTATGTTGGATTGTGGTGGATTGGTTGTGGTTGGATTGTTTGGGCCTAGGGCCGTGGTTGAATGAGATGGACCGATGGTTGATTTCGGTTTTGTGGTTCTGGTTTGGAATAAGATATGAAAGGTTATTTTGGTTCAGTATAGATAAACCTTTTTGAAATGCTTTGATGTTTTGAGAATTGAACGGTTCCTCTCTCAGAAAAGATTTCCGACTTTTCTTTTATTATAAACCGTTGTTTTTAAAAAGAGGCATAAGATGGTTATTAATCACTGGTACGGCTTATCTTCATGTATCCTATTACAGTAATTCCCAAAAACCCTCTACTGAGAACCCTTTCGAGGATGATGTTCTCACCCCCTACATTTTTCCCCTTTCAGGATTTGGACGCAGAAGTTAAGAAGAGTTTAATTATTTGTTATTGAGATGCTCTGTATTGTTTTAGTTATGGTTTATTGTACCCTCGCCTTTACCTTGATGTAATCCGTAAGAGGGATAAGAATTGTATTGGATTATATTTGTAATATTACTTTATATATATATATATATATATATATATATATATATATATATATATGTATGTATGTATGTATATACATGGATGTACTCTTTATGAGTTTATTATAAGTTGTATGATATCGTTGGATGTACGTTATCGAATGAAGTATCTTGGAAACGATATTGTTGTAAAATTTTTTAAAACAGGCTCATATTTTAGTATTAAATAGTATAAGTGTCGTCGTAATGTCCGAGCTATCAGAGTTGCGCAGCCGGAAGCGTGAGCTTTGGTAGTTAGGGTGTTACATGATCTGCATCTGAAAAACAAAGAATATATACGGAGTGAGAACCCTTGGCCCATGGGTTTTCAGTACAGTAAAAATGCCAAATAGATACAATATAAGGTTACAATAACTCTCTAAGCAGTCTTAAACGCCCATACATCAGTCGTTCCATCCTAAGTTCTCACTAATCCGTACTTAGGTAACTATCTTAAGGGATTCTAGTCTAACTCAACGTTTCTCATTATTTTCATAACTTTCCAAACTTCGAACAGAACAGCCCTCAACGTCAACCAACACCAGTATGAGGGACCTCTCAGATGTTCAAATACAAGAAATATAAACAAGTAAATCACAAGTAGATTCAAGTAAAGCAATAAGCATATAGTCATTTAATATGTACAAATAAGTAAAGACAAGTAGCAAACCCAAACAGTTCAATCAAATGCAAATGATGTATACCTGCCCTATGACTAATGATATCATTTGTCAGTTATACAACCAATCCAACATGTCCTGGTAGTTAACCCTGGACAGTCCCTGCATGAGTGCATCCCCAAGGTCATACTGATCTTCATATTCATTAATTAATAGCATTGGAAGAATCCTCCCGAAATGTATAAGTGTCGAGCCACATCTTGCGACGGAGGGCAACAGAATCTCAAATCTCAACTTAGAGCAAGTGGAGCTGACTCACTGCATCTACTCAGGAAAATTCGTTTCTTAGATAAATATTTAAATCACATATCATTCTCAACCAAGAACAAGTGTAGGCGAACCACTGCATCTACCCTAGGAGACTCAAACCATAGCCCGGAGCAAGTGGATCAACGCTACTGCATCTACCCAAGCAGGTATATCTCATTCAGAATTCAATCTCATTATCATATTCATCCTCAATCTCATTTCATTTCATTCAGAATCATAACTAAACTCAATCATCATCATCTCTTATTATCATAATCATTCTTAATCAAATTTAATCATCATCATTTCTCATCGCATTAATTCATCTCTTTTCAATTCATTGTCTTAACTCATCAAGTCTCATTCTTAACCACTCTACCCAGGAACGGACCCAAGTTAAAGAGTGAAGGGGCATTTGCCCCCGTAGAGTTTAAAAAATATATATAATTATGTATAATAAATATATCATTATCCTGTTGTTACATTATTTTTGTGTCCATAATTAGTTATAAATTATTATGTTGTCTTTATTTGTTTCTATTTTATTTCATCTTGCAAATTTAATTTAATATTAAAATAAAAATAAATAAATAAATTGACTTAATAAAAAGTTAATAAATAATAATAACAATAATATATTTTTTGAAATTAATTAAGTAATTAATTATCAAACTAAAAATTAATTTTTAACTATAAGTAAAATTATTAATACCTTTTTTCTCTTATAAAAAATAGAGAAATAAAAAATGATATTATTTATCTATTAATTAATATTTTTTATTTTTACTTTTAAATAATCTTATTTGTAATATCTGTATATTGTTAATAAGTTTCTTATATTTTAAGGGCATTTATCGTATACAGATATAGAGATAAAGATATTCTTTATTGATTGAGTGGCATGTTAACTGGAAATTATTTTTGTTATGGGAAAAAAGTTGGTGTTTTGGGAGGATATTGGAGGGTGGGGTGATTTACCTGGTGGTGGAGCTTCTGGTCAACACGCAGGGGCGTGGTGATCCTGCTATTGAGCAGCGTGTCAGCACCACGCAGGGGCGTGGTGACGCGGCGAGCATGCACGGTTCTGGCACCACGCAGGGGTGTGATAGAGCTGGCGTCGCGGAGTCCCGATGTTCCTGCACCACAGGGGGACGTGCTGCAGTTGCTGCCATGCAGGGGACAGGTCTCACCCCGATAAACAGCAAGTGTGGCCTCTTCGTTGCTCTATATAAAGAGCCTCTTCCTCCGACTGCAATATAGAAAGAAAATGTGTTAGTGAGAGGGAAGATAAGCATTAGGGGAAGGAGGGTTGCGAGCTCATATCAGAGGAGAAGGGTGTTGCTGCTCCATGGTGAACGAAATTGCAATCACACTTGCAATTCCGCACAACTAACCAGCAAGTGCACTGGGTCGTCCAAGTAATACCTTACGTGAGTAAGGGTCGATCCCACAGAGATTGTCGACTTGAAGCAAGCTATGGTTACCTTGCAACTCTTAGTCAGGAGATTAATAATGAAAAGGGTTTTTGTTTGAAATATAATAGAAGAGCATGAAATAAGAGGTACTTGTGGTTCAATAATGGAGAATATGTTGGAGTTTTGGAGATGCTCTGTCATCTGAATCTCTGTTTTCCTACTATCTTCTTCTTCACGCACGCAAGGCTCCTTCCATGGCAAGCTGTGTGTAGCGTGTCACCGTTGTCAATGGCTACTTCCCATCCTCTCAGTGAAAATGGTCCATGTGGGCTGTCACCGCACGGCTAATCATTTGTCGGTTCTCGATCATGTTGGAATAAAATCTAGTGATCATTTTGCGTCTGTCACTACGCCCATCACTCGCGAGTTTGAAGCTCGTCATAGTCATCCCTTCCCAGATCCTACTCGAAATACCACATACAAGGTTTAGACTTTTTGGATCTTAGGAATGGCCGCCAATAATCCTAGCTTATACCACGAAGACTCTAGATGCACGAATTCGAACACTCTGTTGTCAGGAGAGGTACTCAAATTCGTGAATCAGAAACCCAAGAGATACACATTCAATCTGAGATAGAACGGAGGTGGTTGTCAGGCACGCGTTCATAAGTTGAGAATGGTGATGAGTGTCACGGATCATCACATTCTTCATGTTTAAGTGCGAATGAATATCTTAGAATGGAAACAAGCATGATTGAATAGAAAACAGTGGTAATTGCATTAATTCATCGAGACACAGCAGAGCTCCTCACCCCCAACAATGGAGTTTAGAGACTCATGCCGTAGAGATACAATGTAAAATGTGAAAATGTTATGAGGTACAAAATAAATCTCTAAAAGTAGTTTTTATACTCAACTAGTAACCTAGGTTTACAGAAAATGAGTAAACTAAGATAGGTAGTGCAGAAATCCACTTTTGGGGCCCACTTCGTGTGTGCTTGGGCTGAGCATTGGAGCTTTCATGTGCATAGGCTATTCCTGGAGTTAAATACCAGATTTTATGCCAGTTTGGGCGTTTAACTCCAACTTTTAGGCCAGTTCTGGTGTTTTGAAGCCAGAAAAGGGCAGAGAGGTGGCGTTTTGACACCATTTTGCATCGTCAAAACTCGAGCAAAGTATAGACTATTATATATTGATGGAAAGTCCTGGATGTCTACTTTCCAACGCAATTATAAGCACCCTCTTTGGAGTTCTGTAGCTCCAGAAAATACACTTCGAGTGCAAAGAGGTCAGAATCCAACAGCATCTGCAGTCCTTTGTTAGCCTCTGAATTAGATTTTTGCTCAGGTCCCTCAATTTCAGCAAGAAAATACTTGAAATCACAGAAAAACACACAAACTCATAGTAAAGTCCAGAAATGTGAATTTTGCTTAAAAACTTCTAAAAATATACTAAAAACTAACTAAATCATACTAAAAACTATATAAAAACAATGCCAAAAAGCGTGTAAATTATCCGCTTATCACAACACCAAACTTAAATTTTTGCTTGTCCTCAAGCAACTGAAAACAAAATAGGATAAAAAGAAGAGAATATACAATGAATCCCACAGTATCAATGAAACTTAGTTCTAATTAGATGAGCGGAGTTTGTAGCCTTTTGCTTCTGAACAGTTTTGGCATCTCACTTTTTCCTTTGATATTCAGAATGATTGGCATCTATAGGAACTTAGAATTTTAGACAGTGTTATTGATTCTCCTAGTTCAGTACGTTGATTCTTGAACACCGCTATTTTATGAGTCTTGGCCGTGACCCTAAGCACTTTGTTTTCCAATATTACCACCGGATACATAAATGCCACAGACACGAAACTGGGTGAACCTTTTTAGATTGTGACTCAGCTTTGCTAAAGTCCCTAGTTAGAGGTGTCCAGAGTTCTTAAGCATACTCTTTTGCTTTGGATCACGACTTTAACCAGAAAATTAAATAGACAAGGAGAATAAGGAATGAGTCCACCTTAGTGAGGGTGGCGTTGGTGCACGAAATTGTGATCTCTTATAATGGCATTCAACTTGGTGTGCGCATTTACTAACTCAGCACTTTCTTCACAACCTCGCACAACTAACCAGCAAGTGCACTGGGTCGTCCAAATAATAAACCTTACGTGAGTAAGGGTCGATCCCACGGAGATTGTTGGTATGAAGCAAGCTATAGTCATCTTGTAAATCTCAGACAGGCGGGTAACAAATGGTTATGGAGTTTTCGAATAATAATAATAATAAATAAACAGAAAATAAAGATAGAAATACTTATGTAGATCATCGATGGGAATTTCAGATAGGCGTATGAAGATGTTGTGCTCCTTCTGAATCTCTACTTTCCTACTGCCTTCATCCAATCCTTCTTACTCCTTTCCATGGCAAGCTGTATGTAGGGCATCACCGTTGTCAATGGCTACATCCCATCCTCTCAGTGAAAAAGGTCCAAATGCTCTGTCACGGCACGGCTAATCATCTGTCGGTTCTCAATCATGTTGGAATAGAATCCCTTGATTCTTTTGCGTTTGTCATCATGCCCAACAATCGCGAGTTTGAAGCTCGTCACAGTCATTCAATCCCGGAATCCTACTCAGAATTCCACAGATAAGGTTTAGACTTTCCGAATTCTCATGAATCCCGCCATCAATTCTAGTTTATACCACGAAGACTCTGATCTCACGGAATGGAAGGCTCGGTTGTCTGGCGAGGGCAACCATGCGTCGTGCATTAGGAATCCAAGAGATACACACTCTAGCTTTCGCTTGTAGAACGGAAGTGGTTGTCAGGTACGCGTTCATAAGGACGGATGATGATGAGTGTCACGGATCATCACATCCATCAGGTTGAAGTACGAGTAGTATCTTAGAATAGAAATAAGATTGAATTTTGAATAAAAGATAGTAGTAATTGCATTAAAACTCGAGGTACAGCAGAGCTCCACACCCTTAATCTATGGTGTGTAGAAACTCCACCGTTGAAAATACATAAGTGATGAAGGTTCAGGCATGGCCGAATGGCCAGCCCCCAAAATGTGATCACAGGATCAAAAATACAATCCAGGATCCAGGATGTCTAATACAATAATAAATTGTTCTAGTTATACTAGACTAGCTACTACGGTTTACAGAAGTAAGTAATTGATGCAGAAATCCACTTCCGGGACCCACTTGGTGTGTGCTTGGGCTGAGCTTAAGCTTTACACGTGCAGAGGCTTCTTTTGAAGTTGAACGCCAAGTTGTAACGTGTTTTTGGTGTTCAACTCTGGTTTGTGACGTGTTTTTGGCGTTTGACTCCAGAATACAACATGGAACTGGCGTTGAGCGCCAGTTTACGTCGTCTAATCTCGAATAAAGTATGGACTATTATATATTGCTGGAAAGATCTGATGTCTACTTTCCAACGCCGTTGAGAGCGCGCCATTTGGAGTTCTGTAGCTCCAGAAAATCCATTTCGAGTGCAGGGAGGTCAGAATCCAACAGCATCAGCAGCCTTTGTCAGCCTTCTATCAGAGTTTTGCTCAGGTCCCTCAATTTCAGCCAGAAATTACTTGAAATCACAGAAAAATACACAAAATCATAGTAAAGTCCAGAAATGTGAATTTAGCATAAAAACTAATGAAAACATCCCTAAAAGTAGCTAGATTATACTAAAAACTATCTCAAAACAATGCCAAAAGCGTATAAATTATCCGCTCATCACAACACCAAACTTAAATTGTTGCTTGTCCCCAAGTAACTGAAAATCAATTAGGATAAAAAGAAGAGAATATACTATAAATTCCAGAATATCAATGAATATTAGTCCTAATTAGATGAGCGGGACCTGTAGCTTTTTGCCTCTAAACAGTTTTGGCATCTCACTTTTTCCTTCGAAGTTTAGAATGATTGGCATCTATAGGAACTTAGAATTTCAGATAGTGTTATTGATTCTCCTAGTTAAGTATGTTGATTCTTGAACACAGCTACTTTTATGAGTCTTGGCCATGGCCCTAAGCACTTTATTTTCCAATATTACCACCAGATACATAAATGCCACAGACACATAGCTGGGTGAACCTTTTCAGATTGTGACTCAGCTTTGCTAAAGTCCCCAGTTAGAGGTGTCCAGAGTTCTTAAGCACACTCTTTTTACTTTGGATCACGACTTTAACCACTCAGTCTCAAGCTTTTCACTTGGACCTGCATGCCACAAGCACATGGTTAGGGACAGATTGATTCAGCCGCTTAGGCCTGGATTTTATTTCCTTGGGCCCTCCTATCCATTAATGCTCAAAGCCTTGGATCCTTTTTACCCTTGCTTTTTGGTTTAAAGGGCTATTGGCTTTTTCTGCTTGCTCTTTCTTTTTCTTTTCTCTCTTTTTTTTTGCCTTTTTTTTATTGCTTTTTCTTGCTTCAAGAATCATTTTCATGATTTTTCAGATTATCAATAACATTTCTCTTTGTTTATCATTCTTTCAAGAGCCAAAACCTTTAACATTCATAAACAACAAGATAAAAAATATGCACTGTTCAAGCATTCATTCAGAGAACAAAAAGTATTGCCACCATATCAAAATAATTAAACCAGTTTAAAGATAAAATTTGAAATCCAAGTACTTCTTGTTCTTTTGTAATTAAGCATATTTTTCATGCAAGAGAGGTGAAGGATTCATGGGGTTATTCATAGCTTTAAGACATAGACACTAGACACTAATGATCATGTAGTGAAGACACAAACATAGATAGAGCATATAGCATAAAGCCAAAAAACAGAAAATTAAATAGACAAGGAGATTAAGGAATGAGTCCACCTTAGTGAGGGTGGCGTTGGTGCACGAAATTGTGATCTCTTATAATGGCATTCAACTTGGTGTGCGCATTTACTAACTTAGCACTTTCTTCACAACCTCGCACAACTAACCAGCAAGTGCACTGGGTCGTCCAAGTAATAAACCTTACGTGAGTAAGGGTCGATCCCACGGAGATTGTTGGTATGAAGCAAGCTATGGTCATCTTGTAAATCTCAGTCAGGTGGGTAATAAATGGTTATGGAGTTTTCGAATAATAATAATAAATAAATAGAAAATAAAGATAGAAATACTTATGTAGATCATCGATGGGAATTTCAGATAGGCGTATGAAGATGTTGTGCTCCTTCTGAATCTCTACTTTCCTACTGCCTTCATCCAATCCTTCTTACTCCTTTCCATGGCAAGCTGTATGTAGGGCATCATCGTTGTCAATGGCTACATCTCATCCTCTCAGTGAAAAAGGTCCAAATGCTCTGCTACGGCACGGCTAATCATCTATTGGTTCTCGATCATGTTGGAATAGAATCTCTTGATTCTTTTGCGTTTGTCATCATGCCCAACAATCGCAAGTTTGAAGCTTGTCATAGTCATTCAATCCCGGAATCCTACTCAGAATACCACAGATAAGGTTTAGACTTTCCAAATTCTCATGAATGCTGCCATCAATTCTAGCTTATACCACGAAGACTCTGATCTCACGGAATGGAAGGCTCGGTTGTCAGGCGAGGGCAACCATGCGTCGTGCATTAGGAATCCAAGAGATACACACTTTAGCTTTCGCTTGTAGAACGGAAGTGGTTGTTAGGCACGCGTTCATAGGGACGGATGATGATGAGTGTCACGGATCATCACATCCATCAGGTTGAAGTACGAGTAGTATCTTAGAACAGAAATAAGATTGAATTTTGAATAAAAGATAGTAGTAATTGCATTAAAACTCGAGGTACAACAGAGCTCCACACCCTTAATCTATGGTGTGTAGAAACTCCACCGTTGAAAATACATAAGTGATGAAGGTTCAGGCATGGCCGAATAGCCAGCCCCCAAAACGTGATCACAGGATCAAAAATACTATCCAGGATCCAGGATGTCTAATACAATAATAAATTGTCCTATTTATACTAGACTAACTACTAGGGTTTACAGAAGTAAGTAATTGATGCAGAAATCCGCTTCCGGGGCCCACTTGGTGTGTGCTTGGGCTGAGCCCGAGCTTTACACGTGTAGAGGCTTCTTTTGGAGTTGAATGCCAAGTTGTAACGTGTTTTTGGTGTTCAACTCTGGTTCATGACGTGTTTTTGGCGTTTGACTCCAGAATGCAACATGGAACTGGCGTTAAGCGCCAATTTACGTCGTCTAATCTCGAATAAAGTATGGACTATTATATATTGCTGGAAAGATATGATGTCTACTTTCCAACGCCGTTGAGAGCGCGCCATTTGGAGTTCTGTAGCTCCGGAAAATCCATTTCGAGTGCAGGGAGGTCAGAATCCAATAGCATCAGCAGCCTTTGTCAGCCTTCTATCAGAGTTTTGCTCAGGTCCCTCAATTTCAGCCAGAAATTTCTTGAAATCACGGAAAAACACACAAAATCATAGTAAAGTCCAGAAATGTGAATTTAGCATAAAAACTAATGAAAATATCCCTAAAAGTAGCTATATTATACTAAAAACTATCTCAAAACAATGCCAAAAAGCGTATAAATTATCTGCTCATCACAATACCAAACTTAAATTGTTGCTTGTCCCCAAGCAACTGAAACTCAATTAGGATAAAAAGAAGAGAATATACTATAAATTCCAGAATATCAATGAATATTAGTCCTAATTAGATGAGCGCGACCGGTAGCTTTTCGCCTCTAAACAGTTTTGGCATCTCACTTTTTCCTTTGAAGTTTAGAATGATTGGCATCTATAAGAACTTAGAATTTCAGATAGTATTATTGATTCTCCTAGTTAAGTATGTTGATTCTTGAACACAGCTACTTTTATGAGTCTTGGCCGTGGCCCTAAGCACTTTGTTTTCCAGTATTACCACCAGATACATAAATGCCACAGACACATAGCTGGGTGAACCTTTTCAGATTGTGACTCAGCTTTGCTAAAGTCCCCAGTTAGAGGTGTCCAGAGTTCTTAAGCACACTCTTTTTGCTTTGGATCACGACTTTAACCACTCAGTCTCAAGCTTTTCACTTGGACCTGCTTGCCACAAGCACATGGTTAGGGACAGCTTGATTTAGCCGCTTAAGCCTGGATTTTATTTCCATGGGCCCTCTTATCCATTGATGCTCAAAGCCTTGGATCCTTACCCTTGCCTTTTGGTTTTAAGGGCTATTGGCTTTTTCTGCTTGCTATTTTCTTTTTCTATCTAATTTTTTTTGCCATTTTTTTTCGCAAGCTTTTGCTTTTTCACTGCTTTTTCTTGCTTCAAGAATCAATTTTCATGATTTTTCAGATTGTCAATAACATTCTCTTTGTTCATCATTCTTTCAAGAGCCAACAATTTTAGCATTCATAAAGAACAAGATCAAAATTATGCATTGTTCAAGCATTCATTCAGAAAACAAAAAGTATTGTCACCACATCAATATAATTAAACTAATTTCAAGGATAATTTCGAAATTCATGTACTTCTTGTTCTTTTGAATTAGAAACATTTTTCATTTAAGAGAGGTGAAGGATTTATGGAATTATTCATAGCCTTAAGACATAGTTACTCAATACTAATGATCATGAGGTAGAGACACAAAACATAAACACACATATAGCATAAAAACCAAAAAAAAAAAAAGAACAAGGAATGAGTCCACCTTAGTGATGGTGGCGCTTTCTTCTTGAAGAACCAATGATGTCCTTGAGTTCTTCTATGTCTCTTCCTTGCCATTGTTGCTCCCCCCTCATTGCTCTTTGATCTTCTCTAATTTCATGGAGAATGATGGAGTGCTCTTGATGTTCCACCCTTAATTGATCCATATTGTAACTCAAGTCTTCTAGAGAAGTGTTGAGTTGTTCCCAATAGTTGTTGGGAGGAAAGTGCATCCCTTGAGGCATCTCTGGGATTTCTTGGTGATGAGCTTCCTCATGCGTCTCTTGGGATCCATGAGTGGGCTCTCTTGTTTGTTCCATCCTCTTCTTAGTGATGGGCTTGTCCTCCTCAATGGGGATGTCTCCTTCTATGATAATTCCAGCTGAGTAACATAGATGGCAAATAAGATGAGGAAAAGCTAGCCTTGCCATGGTGGAGGACTTTTCGGCTATTTTGTAGAATTCAAGGGAGATGACTTCATGAACTTCTACTTCCTCTCCATTCATGATGCTATGAATCATGATGACCCGATCCACAGTAACTTCGGATCTGTTTCTAGTGGGGATGATAGAGCGTTGGATGAACTCCAACCATCCTCTAGCCACAAGCTTGAGGTCCAGTTTTCTTAATTGAACCGGCTTGCCTTTGGAGTCTCTTTTCCATTGAGCTCCTTCAATACATATGTCCATAAGGACTTGGTCCAACCTTTAATCAAAGTTGACCCTTCTTGTGTAGGGGCGTGCATCTCCTTGCATCATGGGCAAGTTGAATGCCAACCTCACAATTTCCGGACTAAAATCTAAGTATTTCTCCCGGACCATTGTAAGATAGTTCTTTGGATTCGGGTTCATACTTTGATCATGGTTCCTAGTGATCCATGCATTGGCATAGAACTCTTGAACCATTAAGATTCTGACTTGTTGAATGGGGTTGGTGAGAACTTCCCAACCTCTTCTTTGAATCTCATGTCGGATCTCCGGATACTCATTTTTCTTGAGCTTGAAAGGAACCTCAGGGATCACCTTCTTCTTGGCCACAACATCATAGAAGTGGTCTTGATGGGCTTTGGAGATGAATCTCTCCATCTCCCATGACTCGGAGGTGGAAGCTTTTGTCTTCCCTTTCCCTTTTCTAGAAGTTTCTCTTGTCTTAGGTGCCATAGGTGGTTATGGAAAAACAAAAAGCTATGCTTTTATCACACCAAACTTAGAATATTGCTTGCCCTCGAGCAAAAGAAGAAAAAAAAGAAGAAGAGGAAAAGAAAATATGGAGGAGAGGGGGGAAGGTGTATTCGGCCAAGGTGTAGAAGAGGGGGTTGTGTTGTGTGCAAATGAAGAAGGATGGAAGGGTTTATATACTGAGGGGAGAGGGAGTAGGTTCGGCTATTTAGGGTGGGTTTAGGTGGGAAAGAAATTTTGAATTTTGAAAGTAGGTGGGGTTTATGAGAAAGAGTGGATGAATGTGAGTGGTGAAGGGGGGTAATTGGAAAGAGAGATTGAGGTGATTGGTGAAGGGTTTTTGGGGAAGAGTGTTTATGGGGAAGAGAGTTTATGGAGAAGAGAGGATGAATGTGAAGAATAGGAGAGAAGGTGAGTTGAGGTAGGTGGGAATCTTGTGGGGTCCACAGATCCTGAGATGATCCTGTGGGGTCCACAGATCCTGAGGTGTCAAGGATTTACATCCCTGCACCAATTAGGCATGTAAAACACATTTGCATACAATTCTGGCATTTAAACGCCGAAGTGATGCTTATGTTGGGCGTTCAACGCCCAATTGCAGCATGTTTCTGGCGTTGAACGCCAGTTCCATGCTTGTTTCTGGCGTTCAGCGCCAGCTCTCCTCAGCGTATATTCCTGGCGTTCAAACGCCAGGATGCTGCTTGTTTCTGGCGTTCAACGCCAGATCCATGCTCTGTTCTGGCGTTGAACGCCAACCAGATGCTCCTTACTGGCGTTTGAACGCTAGTAAGTCCTTCCTCCAGGGGGTGATTTTTCTTCTGCTGTTTTTGATTCTGTTTTTAATTTTAGTATTTATTTTGTGACTCCACATAATCATGTACCTAATAAAACACAAAATAAAATAAAAATAAAATTAGATAAATTAAAAATTGGGTTGCCTCCCAATAAGCACTTCTTTAATGTCAATAGCTTGACAGTGGGCTCTCATGGAGCCTCACAGGTGATCAGGTCAATGTTGTAGACTCCCAACACCAAACATAGAGTTTGGTTGTGGGGATTCAACACCAAACTTAGAGTTTGGTTGTGGCCTCCCAACACCAAACTTAGAGTTTGACTGTGGGGGCTCTGTTTGACTCTGTACTGAGAGAAGCTTTTCATGCTTTCTCTCCATTGTTACAGAAGGATAGCCGTGTGCCTTAAACACAAGGTAGTCCCCATTCAATTGAAGGACTAATTCTCCTCTGTTAACATCTATCACAGCTCCTGTTGTAGCTAGGAAGGGTCTTCCAAGGATGATGCATTCATCCTCCTCCTTCCTAGTGTCTAAGATTATGAAATCAGCAGGGATGTAAAGGCCTTTAACCTTCACTAACACATCCTCTACTAATCCATAAGCTTCTCTTACTGACTTGTCTACCATTTGTAAGGAGAATAAGGCAGGTTGTACCTCAATGATCCCCAGCTTCTCCATTACAGAGAGTGGTATAAGATTTATGCCTGACCCTAGGTCACACAGAGCCTTTTCAAAGGTCATGGTGCCTATGGTACATGGTATTAAGAATTTACCAGGATCTTGTTTCTTTTGAGGTAAAGTTTGCTGAACCCATGTATCTAGTTCACCAATGAGCAAGGGAGGTTCACCTTCCCAAGTTTCATTACCAAACAACTTGGCATTCAGCTATATGATAGTTCCTAGATATTGAGCAACTTGCTCTCCAGTTACATCTTCATCCTCTTCAGAGGAAGAATAGTTTTCAAAGCTCATGAATGGCAGAAGGAGGTTTAATGGGATCTCTATGGTCTCTATATGACCTTCAGATTCCTTTAAGTCCTCAATAAGGAACTCCTTCTTAGTTGGGAGACGTCCCATGAGGTGTTCCTCATTGGGATTCACGTCCTCCCCTTCCTCCTTGAATTCGGCCATATTGACTATATCAATGGCCTTGCACTCTCTCTTTGGATTCTCTTCTGTATTGCTTGGGAGAGTACTAGGAGGAGTTTTAGTGACTTTCTTACTCAGCTGGCCCACTTGTGCCTCCAAATTTCTAATGGAGGACCTTGTTTCACTCATGAAGCTTAAAGTGGCTTTAGACAGATCAGAGACTATATTTGCTAAGTTAGAGGTGCTCTGCTCAGAATTCTCTGTCTGTTGCTGAGAAGATGATGGAAAAGGCTTGTCATTGCTAAACCTGTTTCTTCCACCATTATTAAAGCCTTGTTGAGGCTTTTGTTGATCCTTCCATGAGAAATTTGGATGATTTTTCCATGAAGAATTATAGGTGTTTCCATAAGGTTCACCCATGTAATTTACCTCTGCCATTGCAGGGTTTTCAGGATCATAAGCTTCTTCTTCAGAAGATGCTTCTTTAGTGCTGTTGGATGCATTTTTCCATCCATTCAGACTTTGAGAAATCATGTTAACTTACTGAGTCAACATTTTGTTCTGAGCCAATATGGCATTCAGAGCATCAATTTCAAGAACTCCCTTCCTCTGAGGCATCCCATTATTCACCGAATTTCTTTCAGAAGTGTACATGAATTGGTTATTTGAAACCATTTCAATAAGTTCATGAGCTTCTGCAGGTGTTTTCTTTAGGTGAATGGATCCACCTGCAGAATGGTCCAGTGACATCTTAGAGAACTCGGACAGACCATAATAGAATATATCTATCATGGTCCATTCTGAAAACATGTCAGAAAGACACCTTTTGGTCATCTGCTTGTATCTTTCCCAAGCTTCATAGAGGGATTTACCATCTTTTTGCTTGAAGGTCTGAACATCCACTCTAAGCTTGCTCAGCTTTTGAGGAGGAAAGAATTTAACCAAGAAGGCCGTGACCAGCTTATCCCAAGAGTCCAGACTATCCTTAGGTTGTGAGTCCAACCATGTTCTAGTTCTGTCCCTTACAACAAAAGGGAAAAGCATGAGCTTGTAGACTTCAGGATCTACTCCATTAGTCTTAACAGTCTCACAGATCTGCAAGAACTCAGTTAAAAACTGGTAGGGATCTTCTGATAGAAGTCTATGAAACTTGCAGTTTTGTTGCATTAGAGTAACTAGTTGAGGTTTTAGCTCAAAATTGTTTGCTCCAATAGCAGGAATTGAGATGCTTCTTCCATCAAACTTGGAAGTAGGTGTAGTATAATCACCAAGCATCCTTCTTGCATTATTGTTGTTGGGTTCGGCTGTCATCTCCTTTTCTTGTTCGAAAATTTCAGTAAGGTTGTCTCTGGATTATTGTAATTTGGCTTCTCTTAGTTTCCTCTTCAGAGTCCTTTCAGGTTCCGGATCATCTTCAACAAGAATGCCTTTTTCTTTGTTCCTGCTCATATGAGAAAGAAGAGAACAGAAAAGGAAGAGAAATCCTCTATGTATAAAGATTCCTTTATGTTAGTAGAAGAAGAAGGGAATAAAGAAAGGAGAATCCAAACACAAGGGTGAGGATAGGGGCAGAGATTTGAGATGAAGATAAGTGTTAGTAAATGAATAAATAAATAGAATAAGATGAGAGACAGAAGTTTTCGAAAATAATTTTGAAAAGGAATTAATGATTTTCGAAAATTAAGATAAGAAATAAAATTAAAATTAAAATTTAAACAATTAATTAATTAAAAAGAATTTTTGAAAAAGAGGGAGGAGGTATTTTCGAAAATTTAAGAGAGAAAAGTTGTTAGGTGATTTTGAAAAAGATAAGAAATAAACAAAAAGTCAAATAGTTAGTTGAAGAAGATTTGAAAGTCAATTTTGAAAAGATAATAAGATAAGAAGATATTTTGAAATCAAATTTTTGAAAAAAAAGATAAATTTTGAAAAAGATATGATTAAAAAGATATGGTTGAAAAAGATTTAATTTTTAAAATTAAAATTAATTACTTGACTAACAAGAAACTAAAAGATATGATTCTAGAATTTAAAGATTGAACATTTCTTAACAAGAAAGTAACAAACTTCAAATTTTTGAATCAATCACATTACTTATTAGTTAAGTTTCGAAAATTTGAAACAAAATTAAGAAAAAGATTTTGAAAAATAGTTTTAAATTTTTGAAAATCATAAGATAAAAGTAAAAGATTTGATTTTTGAAAAAAAAGATTTTGAAAAGATAAGATTTTTTTTAAATTAAAAGTTTGACTTGACTAATAGGAAATAGCTAAATTTTAAAATTTTTTTTGACTAAGTCAACTCAAAATTTCGAAATTATGAGAGAAATAAGGAAAATATATATTTTTTTATTTTTGAAATTTTTTTATGATGAGAGAAAAAAACACAATTATGACCCAAAACATGAAAATTTTGGATCAAAACCAATGATGCATGCAAGAATACTATGAATGTTAAGATGAACACCAAGAACACTTTGAAGATCATGATGAACATCAAGAACATATTTTTGAAAAATTTTTTATGCAAAAAAAACATGCAAGACACCAAACTTAGAAATTTGCAATGCTTAGACACTATGAATGCAAAAAATGCATATGAAAAACAACAAAGAACACAAAACAAGAAAATATCAAGATCAAACAAGAAGACTTACCAAGAACAACTTGAAGATAATGAAAAACACCATGCATGAATTTTCGAAAAATGCATAAATTTTAAAAATATGTAATTGACACCAAACTTAAAATTGACTCTAGACTCAAACAAGAAACACAAAATATTTTTTATTTTTATGATTTTATAATTTTTTTGGATTTTTCGAAAATTTCTTTTTGGAAAAATAAAAATAAATAAAAAATTTTAAAAGATTTTTGAAAACTTTTTGAAAAGAAAATAAGAAGAAAATTACCTAATATGAGCAACAAGATCAACCGTCAGTTGTCCAAACTCGAACAATCCCCGGCAACGGCGCCAAAAACTTGGTGCACGAAATTGTGATCTCTTATAATGGCATTCAACTTGGTGTGCGCATTTACTAACTCAACACTTTCTTCACAACCTCGCACAACTAACCAGCAAGTGCACTGGGTCATCCAAGTAATAAACCTTACGTGAGTAAGGGTCGATCCCACTAAGATTGTTGGTATGAAGCAAGCTATGATCATCTTGTAAATCTCAGTCAGGCGGGTAATAAATAGTTATGGAGTTTTCGAATAATAATAATAAATAAATAGAAAATAAAGATAGAAATACTTATTTAGATCATCGATGGGAATTTCAGATAGGCGTATGAAGATGTTGTGCTCCTTCTGAATCTCTGCTTTCCTACTGCCTTCATCCAATTCTTCTTACTCCTTTCCATGGCAAGCTGTATGTAGGGCATCACCGTTGTCAATGGCTACATCCCATCCTCTCAGTGAAAAAGGTTCAAATGCTCTGTCACGGCACGGCTAATCATCTGTCGGTTCTCGATCATGTTGGAATAGAATCCCTTGATTCTTTTGCGTTTGTCATCACGCCTAACAATCACGAGTTTGAAGCTCGTCACAGTCATTCAATCCCGGAATCCTACTCGGAATACCACAGACAAGGTTTAGACTTTTCGGATTCTCATGAATGCCGCCATCAATTCTAGCTTATACCACGAAGACTCTGATCTCACAGAATGGAAGGCTCGGTTGTCAGGCGAGGGCAACCATGCGTCGTGCATCAGGAATCCAAGAGATACACACTCTAGCTTTCGCTTGTGGAATGGAAGTGGTTGTCAGGCACGCGTTCATAGGGACGGATGATGATGAATGTCACGAATCATCACATCCATCAGGTTGAAGTACAAGTAGTATCTTAGAACAGAAATAAGATTGAATTTTGAATAAAAGATAGTAGTAATTGCATTAAAACTCGAGGTACAGCAGAGCTCCACACCCTTAATCTATGGTGTGTAGAAACTCCACCATTGAAAATACATAAGTGATGAAGGTTCAGGCATGGCCGAATGGCCAGCCCCCAAAACGTGATCACAGGATCAAAAATACAATCCAGGATCCAGGATGTCTAATACAATAATAAATTGTCCTATTTGTACTAGACTAGCTACTAGGGTTTACAGAAGTAAGTAATTGATGCAGAAATCCACTTCCGGGGCTCACTTGGTGTGTGCTTGGGCTGAGCTCGAGCTTTACACATGTAGAGGCTTCTTTTGGAGTTGAACGCCAAGTTGTAACGTGTTTTTGGCGTTCAACTCTGGTTCGTGACGTATTTTTTGTGTTTGACTCCAGAATGCAACATGGAACTGACGTTGAGCGCCAGTTTACGTAATCTAATCTCGAATAAAGTATGGACTATTATATATTTATGGAAAGCTCTGGATGTCTAATTTCCAACGCCGTTGAGAGCGCGCCATTTGAAGTTCTGTAACTCTAGAAAATCCATTTCGAGTGCAGGGAGGTCAGAATCCAACACCATCAGCAGTCCTTTGTCAGCCTTCTATCAGAGTTTTGCTCAGGTCCCTCAATTTCAGCCAGAAATTACTTGAAATCATAGAAAAACACACAAAAATCTATCTCAAAACAATGCCAAAAAGCGTATAAATTATCCGCTCATCAGGCGTCTTCCTCCTCTTGAAGAACCAATGGTGCTCTTGAGCTCCTCTATGTCTCTTCCTTGCCTTTGTTGCTCCTCCCTCATAGCTCTTTGATCTTCTCTAATCTCATGGAGAATGATGGAGTGCTCTTGGTGTTCCACCCTTAATTGGTCCATGTTGTAACTCAAGCTTTCCAAAGAAGTGTTGAGTTTCTCCCAATAATTGTATGGAGGAAAATGTATCCCTTGAGGCATCTCAGGGGTTTCTTGATGAGGGAATTCCTCATGCTTTTGTTGAGGTCCATGAGTGGGCTCTCTTGTTGTGCAGTCAAATGCTCTATTACTGAGCTATGGACCCTTGAGATAAATCTCTTCATTTCCCATGACTCGGAGGTAGAAGCAATTGTCTTCTCTTTCCTCTTTCTAGAGGTTTCTCCGGCCTTAGGTGCCATAAATGGTTATGGAAAAACAAAAAGCAATGCTTTTACCACACCAAACTTAAAATATTTGCTCGTCCCCGAGCAAAAGAAGAAAGAAAGATGTAGAAGAAGAATAAAATGGAGGAGATGGAGGGTGTATAGGGTTTGTCCAAGGGTAGAAGAAGATGGTTGTGATGTGTGAAAATAAAGGAGTGAAGGGGGGTATTTATAGGGAAAGAAGGGGGGTGGCCGAAAGGTTTAGGTGGGTTTGGGAAAGAGTTAAGGAAGTGATTGGTGAAGGATATTTGGGAAAGAGTGTTGTAGAAAGGTGTAAAGAGGAAAGAGAATGAGTTGAGGTTGGTGAAGATCTTGTGGGGTCCACAAATCCTGAGGGGTCAAGGAATTCTCATCCCTGCTCCAATTGGGCGTTCAAAACGCCTTAGAGTGCAATTATGGCGTTTAAACACTAGTCTGCTCCCCTGTTCTGGCATTTAAACGCCAGCTTTCCTTCCTGCTCTGGCGTCTAAACGCCATTTTGTTGCCCTATTTTGGCATTTAAACACCACTCTGGTGCCCTATTCTGGCA
Organism: Arachis stenosperma; assembly: GCF_014773155.1. Taxonomy (NCBI): domain Eukaryota; kingdom Viridiplantae; phylum Streptophyta; class Magnoliopsida; order Fabales; family Fabaceae; genus Arachis; species Arachis stenosperma. Next base: position 41,156,969 of record NC_080377.1, read on the forward strand.
TTTAAACGCCCAGAAAGGTGCCAGATTGGGCGTTTAAACGCCCATTTTGCTACCCTTACTGGCGTTTAAATGCCAGTAAGTCCTTCCTCCAGGGTGTGCTATTTTCAATGCTGTTTTTTATTTTTTTCTTTATTTTTGTAATTGTCTTTATGACTTCACATGATCATCAACCTAAAAGAAAACAAAATAATATAGATAAAATTAAAATAAAATTGGGTTACCTCCCAATAAGCGCTTCTTTATTGTCTTTAGCTAGACCTCACTGAATGTTATTCTAGTCTCAGTTTTGAGCACTCTTGCTCAATATTGCTTTCAAGATAGTGCTTGACTCTTTTCCCATTAACAATGAATCTCTTGTCAGAATCAATATCCTGAAGCTTCACATATCCATATGGTGACACACCTGTAATCACATATGGTCCCCTCCACTGGGATTTTAATTTCCCAGGGAATAGTTTGAGTCTAGAGTTAAATAATAGGACTTTTTGTCCCAGTTCAAACACTCTGGATGACAATTTCTTGTCATGCCACTTTTTAGCTTTCTCCTTGTAAATTTTTATATTTTCGAAAGCATTGAGTCTGAACTCTTCTAGCTCGTTCAACTGGAGCAATCTTTTCTCTCCAGCTAATTTAGCATCAAGGTTTAGGAATCTGGTTGCCCAGTAGGCTTTGTATTCCAGTTCCACGGGCAGATGATAGGCTTTACCATACACAAGTTGGTATGGCGAAGTTCCTATAGGAGTCTTGAATGCTGTTCTGTATGCCCACAGAGCATCATCCAAGATTTTTGCCCAATCCTTTCTACGGGCCATTACAGTTCGTTCTAGGATTCCTTTTAGTTCTCTATTAGAGACCTCAGCTTGCCCATTTGTCTGTGGATGATATGGAGTTTCTACCTTGTGGCTAATTCCATATCGGACCATAGCAGAGTAAAGCTGTTTATTGCAGAAATGAGTGCCTGCATCACTGATTATTGCTCTGGGGACACCAAATCTACTGAAGATGTGTTTCTGGAGGAACTTTAGCACTGTTTTAGTATCACTAGTGGGTATTGCAATTGCCTCTACCCATTTAGATACATAGTCTACTGCCACCAGAATATAAGTGTTTGAGTATGAAGGTGGGAAAGGCCCCATGAAGTCAATACCCCATACGTCAAACAATTCAATCTCTAATATCCCTTGCTGAGGCATGGCGTAACCATGAGGTAGATTACCAGCTCTCTGGCAACTGTCATAGTTCTGTACAAACTCTCAGGAGTCTTTATAGAGAGTAGGCCAGTAGAAGCTGCATTGGAGGACTTTTGTGGCTGTTCGCTCACTTCCGAAATGTCCTCCATATTGTGATCCATGGCAGTGCCAAAGGATCATGTGCGCTTCTTCTCTAGGTACACATCTACGGATTATTCCGTCTGCGCATCTCTTAAAGAGATATGGTTCATCCCACAAGTAGTACTTTGCATCAGAAATTAATTTTTTCGTTTACTGCCTGCTGTACTCCTTGGGTATGAACCTTGCAGCCTTATAGTTTGCAATGTCTACAAACCATGGTACTTCATGAATGGCAAAGAGTTGCTCATCCAGAAAGGTTTCAGAGATCTCAGTGGTAGGGAGGGATGCCCCTTCTACTGGTTCTATCCGGAACAGGTGATCTGCCACTTGGTTTTCTGTCCCTTTTCTGTCTCTTATTTCTATATCAAACTCTTCCAGAAGCAACACCCACCTTATGAGCCTGGGTTTTGAATCCTGTTTTGTGAGTAGATATTTAAGAGCAGCATGGTCAGTGTACATAATCACCTTTGATCCTACTAAGTAGGATTTGAACTTGTCAATGGTATAAACCACTGCAAGCAATTCCTTTTCTGTGGTTGTGTAGTTCTTCTGTGCATCATTTAGAACACGGCTGGCATAGTAGATGACATGCAGAAGTTTGTCATGCCTCTGTTCTAATATTACACCAATGGCATGGTCACTAGCATCATACATAAGTTCGAATGGTAATGTCCAGTTTGGTGCAGAAATAACTGGTGCTGTAACCAGCTTATCTTTTAAAGTCTCAAACGCCTGCAGACACTCTATGTCAAATAAAAATGGCGTGTCTCTCTTGGCACCTTTTCAGAACAAGTGTTAGATGATCAATACAGGAGCTAAATGAGTCTCCATATACTGAGAAGTCATCCATGAAGACTTCCAGAAATGTTTTCACCATATCAGAGAAAATAGAGAGCATGCATCTCTGAAAGGTTGCAAGTGCATTACACAGACCAAATGGCATCCTTCTGTAGGCAAATACCCCAGATGGACATGTGAATGCTGTTTTCTCTTGATCTTGGGGATCTACTGCAATTTGGTTGTATCTTGAATAGCCATCCAAAAATCAGTAATAGTCATGACCTACTAGTCTTTCTAGCATCTGGTCTATGAATAGTAAAGGAAAATGATCCTTTCTGGTGGATGTATTGAGTCTTTTGTAGTCAATACATATGTGCCACCCTGTAACTATTCTTGTAGGAACCAGTTCATTCTTTTCATTATGCACTACTGTCATTCCTCCCTTCCTGGGGACGACTTGTACAGGGCTCACCCAGGGGCCATCAGAAATAGGATAAATAATCCCAGCCTCTAGTAGTTTAGTGACCTCTTTCTGCACCACTTCCTTCATGGCTGGATTCAGCCGCCTTTATGGTTGTACCACTGACTTAGCATTATCCTCCAAGAGAATCTTGTGCATGCATCTAGCTGGGCTAATTCCCTTAAGATCACTTATGGACCACCCAAGAGCTGTCTTGTGTGTCCTTAGCACTTGAATCAGTGCTTCCTCTTCCTGTGGCTTTAAGGTAGAGCTTATGATCACGAAAAAAGTGTTGTCTTCTGGTGCACAAAATTGTGATCATCAACAATGGCACTAATAACTTGGTAGCGCTCTCAACGTGAATCACACTTAGTCACAACTCCGCACAACTAACCAGCAAGTGCACTGGGTCGTCCAAGTAATAAACCTTACGTGAGTAAGGGTCGATCCCACGGAGATTGTTGGTATGAAGCAAGCTATAGTCATCTTGTAAATCTCAGTTAGGTGGATAATAAAAGGTTATGTAGTTTTCGAATAATAATAATAAATAAATAGAAAATAAAGATAGAAATACTTATGTAATTCAATGGTTGGATTTTAGATAAGTGCATGGAGGTGCTGTGTTCCTTCTGAATCTCTGCTTTCCACCTGCTTTCATCCAATCCTTCTTATTCCTTTCCATGGCAAGCTGTATGTAGGGCATCACCGTTGTCAATGGCTACATCCGATCCTCTCAGTGAAAATGGTCCAAATGCTCTGTCACAGCACGGCTAATCATCTGTCGGTTCTCGATCATGTTGGAATAGAATCCCATGATTCTTTTGCGTTTGTCATCACACCCAACAATCACGAGTTTGAAGCTCGTCACAGTCATTGAAACCCAGAATCCTACTCGGAATACCACAGACAAGGTTAGACTTTTTGGATTCCCATGAATGCCACCATCAATTCTAGCTTATACCACGAAGATTCTGATTAAGGAATCCAAGAGATATGCGCCCGGTCTAAGGTAGAACGGAAGTGGTTGTCAGTCACGCGTTCATAGGTGAGAATGATGATGAGTGTCACGGATCATCACATTCATCATGTTGAAGTGCAACAAATATCTTAGAATAAGAACAAGCGAAATTGAATAGAAAATAGTAGTGATTCCATTGAAACTTGAGGTACAGCAGAGCTCTACACCCTTAATCTGTGGTGTGTAGAAACTCTACCGTTAAAAATACATAAGTGATGAAGGCTCAGGCATGGCCGAATGGCCAGCCCCCAAACGTGATCAATAGTCTACTCAAATGAATAATAAAATAAAACTGAGACCAAAGATATCTAATACAATAGTAAAAAGTCCTATTTATGCTAGACTAGCTACTAGGGTTTACAGAAGTAAGTAATTGATGCAGAAATCCACTTTCGGGGCCCACTTGGTGTGTGCTTGGGCTGAGCTTGATCTTTACACGAGCTGAGGCTTATCTTGGAGTTGAACGCTAAGTTGTAACGTGTTTTTAGCATTCAACTCTAGTTCGTGACGTGTTTCTGGCGTTTGACTCCAGAATGCAGCATGGAACTGGCGTTTAGCTCCAATTTACATCGTCAAATCTCAAATAAAGTATGAACTATTATATATTGTTGGAAAGCTCTGGATACCTACTTTCCAACGCCATTAATATAGTGCCATTTGGAGTTCTGTAGCTCAAGAAAACCCATTTCGAGTGCAGGGAGGTTAGAATCCAACAGCATCAGCAGCCCTTTGTTAGCCTTTTATCAGAGTTTTGCTCAGATCCCTCAATTTCAGCCAGAAATTACCTGAAATCACAGAAAAACACACAAACTCATAGTAAAGTCTAGAAATGTGAATTTAGCATAAAAACTAATGAAAACATCCCTAAAAGTAGCTAGATTATACTAAAAACTATCTAAAAACAATGCCAAAAAGCGCATAAATTATCCGCTCATCACAACACCAAACTTAAATTGTTGCTTGTCCCCAAGCAACTGAAAATCAATTAGGATAAAAAGAAGAGAATATACTATAAATTCCAGAATATCAATGAATATTAGTCCAATTTAGATGAGCAGGACTTGTAGCTTTTTGCCTCTGAACAGTTTTGGCATCTCACTTTTTCCTTTGAAGTTTAGAATGATTGGCATCTATAGGAACTTAGAATTTCAGATACTGTTATTGATTCTCCTAGTTAAGTTTGTTGATTCTTGAACACAGCTACTTTTATGAGTCTTGGCTGTGGTCCTAAGCACTTTGTTTTCCAGTATTACCACCGGATACATAAATGCCACAGACACATGACTGGGTGAACCTTTTCAGATTGTGACTCAGCTTTGCTAAAGTCCCCAGTTAGAGGTGTCCAGAGCTCTTAAGCACAGTCTTTTTGCTTTGGATCACGACTTTAACCACTCAGTCTCAAGCTTTTCACTTGGACCTGCATGCCATAAGCACATGGTTAGGGACAGCTTGATTTAGCCGCTTAGGCCTGGATTTTATTTCCTTGGCCCCTCCTATCCATTGATGCTCAAAGCCTTGGATCCTTTTTACCCTTGCCTTTTGGTTTTAAGGGCTATTGGCTTTTTCTGCTTGCTTTTTCTTTTTCTTTCTAAATTTTTTTTCGCCATTTTTTTCGTAAGCTTTTGCTTTTTCACTGCTTTTTCTTGCTTCAAGAATCAATTTTCATGATTTTTCAGATTGTCAATAACATTCTCTTTGTTCATCATTCTTTTAAGAGCCAACAATTTTAACATTCATAAACAACAAGATCAAAATTATGCACTGTTCAAGCATTCATTCAGAAAACAAAAAGTATTGTCACCACATCAATATAATTAAACTAAATTCAACGATAAATTCGAAACACATGTACTTCTTGTTCTTTTGTATTAAAAACATTTTTCATTTAAGAGAGGTGAAGGATTCATGGAATTATTCATAGCCTTAAGACATAGTTACTAAATACTAATGATCATGTAATAAAGACATAAACATAGATAAACATATATCATAAAAAAACCGAAAAACAGAAAAGATTTAAGAACAAGGAATGAGTCCACCTTAGTGAGGGTGGCGCCTTCTTGAAGGACCAATGGTGCTTTTTGAGCTCCTCTATGTCTCTTCTTTGCCTCTGTTGCTTGATCCCTAGTGATTTTGGTGTTCCTATCCTTAGTTGCCTCCAATAATTGTGTGGAGGGAAATGTATCCCCTGAGGTATCTCAGGGATTTCTTGATGAGGGAATTCCTCATGCTCTCTTGATGTGCAGTCAAATGCTCTTCTACTGAGCTATGGACCCTTGAGATGAATCTCTCCATCTCCCATGACTCGGAGGTGGAAACTTTTTGTCTTCCCTTTTTTTTCTTCTTTTTTTTTGAGGTTTCTCTGGCCTTAGGTGCCATCAATGGTTATGGAAAAACAAAAAAGCTATGCTTTTACCACACTAAACTTAGAATGTTGCTCGCCCTCGAGCAAAGAAGAAAGAATGGAAGGAGAAGAAAATATGGAGGAGAGGGAGAGATGTGTATGTTTCGGCCATATGGATGGGATTGGGTGGGAAAGAGATGGATGGATGTGAGTGGTAAAGAGGTGATGGGGAAGAAGAGAGAAGGTGAGTTGAGGTAGGTGGGGATCCTGTGGGGTCCACAGATCCTGAGGTGTCAAGGATTTTCATCCCTGCACCAATGAGGCGTGTAAAATGCCCTCTGCATGCAATCCTGGCGTTTAACACCAGATTGGTGCTTGTTCTGGGCGTTCAACGCCCATGTGCAGCATGTTTCTGGCGTTGAACGCCAGTTCTATGCTTGTTTCTGGCATTCAGCACCAGCTCTCCTCAGGGTATATTCCTGGCGCTCAAACACCAGGATGTTGAACGCCAGATCCATGCTCTGTTTTGGCATTGAACGCCAGCCAGATGCTCCTTACTGGCATTTAAACGCCAGGAAGTCCTTCCTCCAAGGTGTGATTTTTTCTTCTGCTATTTTTGATTCTGTTTTTAATTTTAATATTTTTTTTCGTGACTCCACATGATCATGAACGTAATAAAACATAAAAGAACAATGAAAATAAAATAAAATTAGATATATAAAAATTGGGTTACCTCCCGATAAGCACTTCTTTAATGTCAATAGCTTGACAGTGGGCTCTCATGGAGCCACACAGGTGATAAGGTCAATGCTGTATAGTCCCAACACCAAACTTAGAGTTTGGTTGTGGGGATTCAACACCAAACTTAGAGTTTGGTTGTGGCCTCCCAACACCAAACTTAGAGTTTGACTGTGGGGGCTCTGTTTGACTCTGTACTGAGAGAAGCTTTTCATGCTTCCTCTCCATTGTTAAAGAAGAAGATCCTTGAGCCTTAAACACAAGGTAGTCCCCATTCAATTGAAGGACTAATTCTCCTCTGTTAACATCTATCACAGCTCCTGCTGTGGCTAGGAAAGGTCTTCCAAGGATGATGCATTCATCCTCCTCCTTCCTAGTGTCTAAGATTATGAAATCAGTAGGGATGTAAAGGCCTTCAACCTTTACCAACACGTCCTCTACCAATTCGTAAGCTTGTCTTACTGACTTGTCTGCCATTTGTAATGAGAATAAGGCAGGCTGTACCTCAATGATCCCTAGATTTTCCATTACAGAGAGTGGCATAAGATTTATGCTTGACCCCAGGTCACACAGAGCCTTTTCAAAGGTCATGGTGCTTATGGTACATGGTATTAAGAATTTGCCAGGATCTTGTTTCTTTTGAGGTAAAGTTTGCTGAACCCATGTATCTAGTTCACCAATGAGCAAGGGAGGTTCACCTTCCTAAGTCTCATTACCAAACAATATGGCATTCAACTTCATGATAGCTCCTAGATATTGAGCAATTTGCTCTCCAATTACATCTTCATCCTCTTCAGAGGAAGAATAGTCTTCAGAGCTCATAAATGGCAGAAGGAGATTTAATGGAATCTCTATGGTCTCTATATGAGCCTTAGATTCCTTTGGATCCTCAATAGGGAACTCCTTCCTGCTTGAGAGACGTCCCATGAGATCTTCCTCATTGGGATTCAAGTCCTCCCCTTCCTCCTTGCATTCGGCCATATTGACTATATCAATGGCCTTGCATTCTCTCTTTGGATTCTCTTCTGTATTGCTTGGGAGAGTACTAGGAGGAGTTTCAGTGACTTTCTTACTCAGCTGGCCCACTTGTGCCTCCAAATTTCTAATGGAGGACCTTGTTTCACTCATGAAGCTTAAAGTGGCTTTAGACAGATCAGAGACTATATTTGCTAAGTTAGAGGTGCTCTGCTCAGAATTCTCTGTCTGTTGCTGAGAAGATGATGGAAAAGGCTTGCCATTGCTAAACCTGTTTCTTCCACCATTATTAAAGCCTTGTTGAGGTTTTTGTTGATCCTTCCATGAGAAATTTGGATGATTTCTCCATGATGAATTATAGGTGGTTCCATAAGGTTCACCCATATAATTTACTTCTGCTATTGCAGGGTTCTCAGGATCATAAGCTTTTTCTTCAGAAGATGCCTCTTTAGTACTGTTAGATGCATTTTGCCATCCATTCAGACTTTGAGAAATCATGTTGACTTGCTGAGTCAACATTTTGTTCTGAGCCAATATGGCATTCAGAGCATCAATCTCAAGAATTACCTTCCTCTGAGGTGTCCCATTATTCACGGAATTCCACTCAGAAGTGTACATGAACTGGTTATTTGCAACCATGTCAATAAGTTCTTGAGCTTCTGCAGGCGTTTTCTTTAGGTGAATGGATCCACCTGCAGAATGGTCCAATGACATCTTAGAGAACTCAGATAGACCATAATAGAATATATCTATCATGGTCCATTCTGAAAACATATCAGAAGGACATCTTTTGGGCATCTGTTTGTATCTTTCCCAAGCTTCATAGAGGGATTCACCATCTTTTTGTTTGAAGGTCTGAACATCCACTCTAAACTTGCTCAGCTTTTGAGGAGGAAAGAACTTAGCCAAGAAGGCCGTGACCAGCTTATCCCAGGAGTCTAGGCTATCTTTAGGTTGAGAGTCCAACCATGCTCTAGCTCTGTCTCTTATAGCAAAAGGGAAAAACATGAGCCTGTAGACTTCAGGATCTACTCCATTAGTCTTAACAGTCTCACAGATCTGCAAGAACTCAGTTAAAAAGTGGTAGGGATCTTCTGATAAAAGTCCATGAAACTTGCAGTTCTGTTGCATTAGAGCAACTAATTGAGGTTTCACCTCAAAATTGTTTGCTCCAATGGCAGGAATTGAGATGCTTCTTCCATCAAACTTGGAAGTAGGTGTAGTGTAATCACCAAGCATCCTCCTTGCATTATTGTTATTAGGTTCGGCTGCCATCTTCTTCTCTTGTTCAAAAATTTCAGCAAGGTTGTCTCTAGATTGTTGTAATTTAGCTTCTCTTAGTTTCCTCTTCAGAGTCCTTTCAGGTTTTGGATCAGCTTCAATAAGAATGCCTTTTTTCTTGTTCCTGCTCATATGAAAGAGAAGAGAACAGAAAAAGAAGAGGGATCCTCTATGTCACAGTAAAGAGGTTCTTTATTATTAGTAGAAGAAGAAAGGGGATAAAGAAAGGAGAATCCAAACACAAGGGTGAGGATAAGGGCAGTGATTTGAGATGAAGAGAAGTGTTAGTAAATGAATGAATAAATAAAATAATGAGAGAGGGAGAAATTTTCGAAAATAAATTTTAAAAAGGAGTTAAATGATTTTCGAAAAATAAAGATAAGAAATAAAATTAAAATTAAAATTTAAAACAATTAATTAATTAAAGAAAGAATTTTTGAAAAAGAGGGAGGTATTTTCGAAAATTAGAGAGAGAAAAGTTGTTAGGTGGTTTTAAAAAAGATAAGAAACAAACAAAAAGTTAATTAGTTAGTTGAAAAAGATTTGAAAATCAAATTTGAAAAGATAAGAAGATAAGAAGATAAGAAGTTAGAAAAGATATTTTAAAATCAAATTTTTGAAAAAAGATAAAATTTTGAAAAAGATATGATAAAAAGATATGATTAAAAAGATATGGTTGGAAAAGATTTAATTTTTAAAATTAAAATTAATTACTAACTAAAAGATAAGATTCTAGAATTCAAAGATTGAACCTTTCTTAACAAGAAAGTAACAAACTTCAAATTTTTGAATCAATCATATTAATTGTTAGCATAATTTTCGAAAATAAAGATAAAATTAAGAAAAAGATTTTTGAAAAATATTTTAAAGAATTTTCGAAAATTAATAAGAAAAATGAAAAAGATTTAATTTTTGAAAAAGTTTTAAAAAGATAAGATTTTTAAAATTTGAAGATTTGACTTGACTTACAAGAAACAACTAATTTTAAAAATTTTTGACTAAGTCAATCCAAATTTTCGAAATTTTCAGAGAGAAAAGGAAAAGATATTTTTTTGATTTTTGAATTTCTAATGATGAGAGAGAAAAACACAAATATGACCCAAAACATGAAAATTTTGGATCAAAACCAATGATGCATGCAAGAACACTATGAATGTCAAGATGAATACCAAGAACATCTTGAAGATCATGATGAACATCAAGAACATATTTTTGAAAAATTTTTGATGCAAAGAAAACATGCAAGACACCAAACTTAGAAATCTTTAATGCATGGACACTATGAATGCAAAAATGCATATGAAAAACAATAAAAGACACAAAACAAGAAAACATCAAGATCAAACAAGAAGACTTACCAAGAACAACTTGAAGATCATGAAGAACACTATGAATGCATGAATTTTTGAAAATTGCAAGAACAAGATGAATATGCAATTGACACCAAACTTATAACTTGACTCAAGACTCAAACAAGAAACACAAAATATTTTTGGTTTTTACGATTTTATGATTTTTTTTAGATTTTCTTTTAATTTTTTTTGAAAAACATATAGAACAAAAAAAGAAAATAAGAAATCCAAAATTTTTAATAAGAATTCTAGAAATCTTTCAATATTAGCCTAAAGTTCCAATCCAAGGGTTGGGCATGGCTTAATAGCCAGCCAGCTTTAGAAGATATAAATCAGGCATATAACAACTGATATTCCAATTAACTTGCCTCTATGCTGATGGTTTTGAAGCCTCAATCTAATTGAGTTAGACATGGCTTTACAGCCAGCTAAGCTTCAACATACTTTATGAAACACTAGAATTCATTCTTAAAAATTTTGAATAATTTTTCGAAAACAAAGAAAAAATTTTGAAAAATATTTTTTTGAAAACTTTTTGAAAAGAAAAATAAAAAGAAAATTACCTAATCTAAGCAACAAGACGAACCGTCAGTTGTTCATACTCGAATAATCCCCAGCAACGGCGCCAAAAACTTGGTGCACGAAATTGTGATTATCAACAATGGCGCCAACAACTTGGTAGCGCTCTCAACGTGAATCACACTTAGTCACAACTCCACACAACTAACCAGCAAGTGCACTGGGTCGTCCAAGTAATAAACCTTACGTGAGTAAGGGTCGATCCCACGGAGATTGTTGGTATGAAGCAAGCTATGGTCATCTTTTAAATCTCAGTTAGGCGGATAATAAAAGGTTATGGAGTTTTCGAATAATAATAATAAATAAACAGAAAATAAAGATAGAGATACTTATGTAATTCAATGGTAGGAATTTCAGATAAGTGCATGGAGGTGCTGTGTTCCTTCTGAATCTCTGCTTTTCTACTGCTTTCATCCAATCCTTCTTAATCCTTTCCATGGCAAGTTGTATGTAGGGCATCACCGTTGTCAATGGCTACATCCCATCCTCTCAGTGAAAATGGTCCAAATGCTCTGTCACAGCACGGCTAATCATCTGTCGGTTCTCGATCATGTTGGAATAGAATCCCTTGATTCTTTTGCGTTTGTCATCACGCCCAACAATCGTGAGTTTGAAGCTCATCACAGTCATTCAATCCCGGAATCCTACTCGGAATACCACAGACAAGGTTAGACTTTTTGGATTCCCATGAATGCCGCCATCAATTCTAGCTTATACCACGAAGATTCTGATTAAGGAATCCAAGAGATATGCGTCCGGTCTAAGGTAGAACGGAAGTGGTTGTCAGTCACGCGTTCATAGGTGAGAATGATGATGAGTGTCACGGATCATCACATTCATCATGTTGAAATGCAACGAATATCTTAGAATAAGAACAAGTGGAATTGAATAGAAAATAGTAGTGATTGCATTGAAACTTGAGGTACAACAGAGCTCCACACCCTTAATCTATGGTGTGTAGAAACTCCACCGTTAAAAATACATAAGTGATGAAGGTTCAGGCATGGCCGAATGGCCAGCCCCCAAACGTGATCAATAGTCTCCTCAGATGAATAATAAAATAAAACTGAGACCAAAGATATCTAATACAATAGTAAAAAGTCCTATTTATACTAGACTAGCTACAAGGGTTTACAAAAGTAAGTAATTGATGCAGAAATCCACTTCTGGGGCCCACTTGGTGTGTACTTGGGCTGAGCTTGATCTTTACACGAGCTGAGGCTTATCTTGGAGTTGAACGCCAAGTTGTAACGTGTTTTTGGCGTTCAACTCTAGTTCGTGACGTGTTTCTGGCGTTTGACTCCAGAATGCAGCATGGAACTGGCGTTGAGCGCCAGTTTACGTCGTCAAATATCGAATAAAGTATGGACTATTATATATTGCTGGAAATCTCTGGATGTCTACTTTCCAACGCCTTGAGAGCATGCCATTTGGAGTTCTGTAGCTCCAGAAAACCCATTTCGAGTGCAGGGAGGTCAGAATCCAATAACATCAGCAGTCCTTTGTCATCCTTTTATCAGAGTTTTGCTCAGGTCCCTCAATTTTAGCCAGAAATTACCTGAAATCACAGAAAAACAAACAAACTCATAGTAAAGTCCAGAAATGTGAATTTAGCATAAAAACTAATGAAAACATCCCTAAAAGTAGCTAGATTATACAAAAACTATCTAAAAACAATGTCAAAAAGCGTATAAATTATCCGCTCATCATCTTCTCCTAGAAATGCATATTTCAGGGATGGTGGTAGTGGTTTGAGCTTGGGTTTGGGGTGCTTTTCCTCTAATTGAGGGATTTTCAGAGGTTCCTCTGTTTCCTCTGGCTCCTCTAGATCAGACTGAACATCTTTAAATATGTCGTCTTGCTCTGATTCGAGACTCTCAGTTATATTGACTTCTTCTACCAGAGAGTCAATAAGATCAACTTTCATGCAGTCTTTTGGTGTGTCTAGATACTACATAGCTTTGACAGCATTCAACTTAAACTCATCCTCATTGACTCTCAGGGTCACTTCCCCTTTTTGAACATCAATGAGAGTTCGGCCAGTTGCTAGGAAAGATCTTCCTAGAATGAGAGTTGCACTCTTGTGCTCCTCCATTTCCAATACTACAAAGTCAGTGGGGAAGGCAAATGGCCCAACCTTGACAATCATGTCTTCAATTATGCCTGATGGGTATTTAATGGAAACATCAGCAAGTTGAAGACAGATCCGGGTTGGTTTGATCTCTTCTGCAAACCAAGCTGTCTGATAGTAGATGCATGGATTAGGTTGATACTTGCCCCAAGATCACATAGAGCTGTCTTGGTACAAATTCCCTCTAATGTGCATGGTATCATAAAGCTTCCGGGGTCCTTAAGCTTGTCTGGTAAGCTTTTTAGAATGACTGCACTGCATTCCTCAGTAAGAAAAACTTTTTCAGTTTCTCTCCAATCCTTCTTATGGCTTAAGATCTCTTTCATGAACTTAGCATAGGAAGGTATTTGCTCAAGTGCTTCTGCAAATGAAATCTTTATTTCAAGAGTTCTGAGATAGTCTGCAAAGCGGGCAAATTACTTATCTTGTTCCGCTTGGCAGAGTTTATGAGGATAAGGTATTTTAGCTTTATATCCTTCAACCTTGGTTGCTGCAGGTTTATTTCCTACAGAAGCAGGCTGAGACGCCTTCTTGAGGGAGTTATTATCAGCACTTGCAAGTGTCTGATCCCTTACTGGCATTTGAACGCTAGGATTGGGTGCTGGATTGGTGTTTAATGCCAGATTCCTACCCTGTTTTGGTGTTTGAACGCCAGAATTGAACATGGAATTGGCGTTTAACGCCAACTTTTCACCCTTTTCTGGCATCCATTGGGCGTTCAACGCCAATTTGTCACCCTTTTCTGGCATTTGAACGCAAGAATCCTTCCTCTCTGGGCTCTTATTGTCCTCAGAGGGATTTTGGGTAGCATACTGTTTGTCCTCTGTCAGCTGTTCTTTCCTTGGCTTTCTGCTGCTTTGAGTTGATGTATTTAATATTTTTCCACTCCTTAATTGAACAGCTTGACATTCTTTTATTATTTGTTTAGATAACTGTTGTCTTGTCTGGTCAAGTTGTGCTTCCATATTCTTATTAGCATCTCGAGTATCCTGTAACATTTCTTTAAATTCTGCTAACTGTTTTGTCAGAGTAAGTAATTACTGGTTTAGTTCAGCAACTTTTTCTAGAGGACTAAGGTCAGTAGATACTGCTTTAGCCTCTTCCTTCATGGAGGACTCACTGCTCAAGTACAGATGCTGATTTCTAGCAATAGTATCTATAAGCTCTTGAGCCTCTTCAATTGTCTTTCTCATGTGTATAGATCCACCAGCTGAGTGGTCTAGAGATATCTGAGCTTTTTCTGTAAGCCCATAGTAGAAGATGTCTAACTGCACCCATTCTGAAAACATTTCAGAGGGGCATTTTCTCAGCATCTCTCTGTACCTCTCCCAAGCGTTGTAAAGGGATTCATTATCCTCTTGTTTAAAGCCTTGGATGTCCAGCCTTAGTTGTGTCATCCTCTTAGGGGGAAAATATTGATTTAGAAATTTTTCTGACAGCTGTTTCTATGTCCTTATGCTGGCCTTGGGTTGGTTATTTAACCACCTCTTAGCTTGGTCTTTTACAACAAATGAAAACAGTAATAATCTGTAGACATCCTGATCTACTTTCTTATCATGTATTGTGTCATTAATTTGTAAGAACTGTGCCAGAAACTCAGTAGGTTCTTCCTGTGGAAGACCGGAATACTGGCAATTTTGCTGTACCATGATAATGAACTGAGGATTTAACTCAAAACTACTGACTCCGATGGAGGGTATACAGATACTACTCCCATATGAAGTAGTAGCGGGGTTAGCATATGACACCAGAGTCCTTCTGGACTGTTCATTTCCACTTAGTTCCATGATGGAGAAAGGGAGATGATGTTGATTTATTTTATTATCTTTATATATATATTTTTTTCAAAATAATAATAATAATAAAAAGTTGGAAACTAAAAAAAATAAAGTAAAAAAAGATTTGAAAATTTTTTATGAGGGTTTTCGAAAAAAAATGAAGAAAGAGAAAGTGGTTAGGAAGTTTTGAAAAAAAGATATGATTGAAAAGATATGATTGAAGAACAATTTAAAAAGATTTGAGTTTTAAAATTGATGACTAATTTAATGCAAAATTTTCGAAAATTGGAGCAAAAACACCAAGGAACACCAAACTTAAAAATTTTAAGATCAAAACACAAGAAGGACTCAAGAACATAAAAAGAACACCAAAGTTAAAATTTTTAGAAAACCAAAAATAAATTTTCAGAATTTAAATAAAAACTAACAAGAAAATACCAAACTTAAAACATGCAACTAGACTCAAACAGAAAAATCTAAAAGAAAAATAATATTTTTTTTTTGAAAAATTTTGGAAAGAAAATAAAAGACTTTGACCCAAAAGACAAAATTTTCCTAATCTAAGAAACAAGTTGAACTGTCAGTTATTCGAACTCGAACAATCCCCGGCAACGGCGCCAATGGCTACTTCCCATCCTCTCAGTGAAAATGGTCCATGTGCGCTGCCACCGCACGGCTAATCATCTGTCGGTTCTCGATCATGTTGGAATAGAATCCAGTGATCCTTTTGCGTCTGTCACTACACCCAACACTCGCGAGTTTAAAGCTCGTCATAGTCATCCCTTCCCAGATCCTACTCAGAATACTACAGACAAGGTTTAGGCTTTCCGGATCTTAGGAATGGCCGCTAATAATCCTAGCTTATACCACGAAGACTCTGGAAGCATGAATTCGAACACTCTGTTGTCAGGAGAGGTACTCAAATTCGTGAATCAAGAACCCAAGAGATACACATTCAATCTGAGATAGAATGGAGGTTGTTGTCAGGCAAACATTCATAAGTTGAGAATGGTGATTAGTGTCACGGATCATCACATTCATCATGTTTAAGTGCGAATGAATATCTTAGAATGGAAACAAGCGTGATTGAATAGAAAACAGTGGTAATTGCATTAATTCATCGAGACATAGCAGAGCTCCTCACCCCCAATAATGGAGTTTAGAGACACATGCCGTAGAGATACAATATAAAATATGAAAATGTCATGAGGTACAAAATAAATCTGTAAAAGTAGTTTTTATACTTAACTAGTAACCTAGGTTTACAGAAAATGAGTAAACTAAGATCGGTAGTGCAGAAATCCACTTCTGGGGCCCACTTGGTGTGTGCTTGGGTTGAGCATTGGAGCTTTCACGTGCATAGGCTATTCTTAGAGTTAAACACCAGCTTTTATGCCAGTTTGGGTGTTTAACTCCAACTTTTATGCCAGTTCTGGTGTTTTGACACTAGAAAAGGGAAGAGAGTTGGCGTTTTGACGCCATTTTACGTTGTCAAAACTCGAGCAAAGTATGGACTATTATATATTACTGGAAAGTCCTGGATGTTTACTTTCCAACGCATTTGAGAGCGTGCCATTTGGAGTTCTGTAGCTCCAGAAAATCTACTTTGAGTGCAGGGAGGTCAGAATCCAACAGCATCTGCAGTTCTTTGTTAGCCTCTGAATCAGATTTTTGCTCAGGTCCCTCAATTTCAGCCAGAAAATACCTGAAATCACAGAAAAACACACAAACTCATAGTAAAGTTCATAAATGTGAATTTTGCTTAAAAGCTACTAAAAATATACTAAAAACTAACTAAATCATACTAAAAACTTTATAAAAACAATGCCAAAAGGCGTATAAATTATCTGCTCATTACTCCACAAGGTGAAAGGGTGGGAAAATAGGGAGGAAAAAATATTATTTTGTTTTAAAAATGGTTCGTAATTATAATGCTCCGGAGGAACATATTATAAATTAATTTCTGTTATTTTTTGTTATTTAATACGTTAAAATATAATTTTTTTGTTAATTTTGAATTAATTTTCTGTTATAAAAATACTGAAATAAAATATATATTATACTATACTATACGATATACTAAAAATAAAAAAAAATATATTTCTCTACGATAAAAATATAAAAATAATATTATAGTAAAATAAAAAATATATATTCTGTAAATAATATGTATGTTGAACATATTCAAAAGTTTAATATATAAATGTTAAAGTAATAAATAAATATTAGAAATATATATATATATATATATATATATATATATATATATATATATATATATATATGCTGTTATTAATAATATTAGAGAAATATATGTTGATGCATGAAAAAAAATTATTTTAACTATGGTAATGCACTGCATGTTAATGATTCTAATAAATAAAATATTAAAATAGATAAATATGTAAATAATATTATTAATTGAAGTGATCACAAACAAATAGATATGTTAATATTTGTTTATTAATAAATGAATATTTATAACTAATATAACAAATATATTTTTGTTGAAGTAGCCTAACAGAAATTTGTTAGTGCGTAAATTGGATTCGCCACAGAGTTGGAATCCAAAGGTCGAAAACTACTTACGAGCCACGGGATTCTACCACGTATCTAGGATTGGGATGATAAGAGGATTCACCCGTTGTTAGCTGCTCTGGTTGAAAGGTGGAGGCCGGAGACTCACACTTTTGTGTTGCCGATGGGTGAGGTTACAGTGACATTGGAAGATGTCGCACATATATTCGGCTTACCCATTGATGGAGAGCCTGTGAGTGGATGGACTGACAGTAGTAGTGATTTCGTTCAGAGTCAGAGCATGGCAATTTTTGGACGTGAACTAGTACCAAGTCATAATTCGAAATCCTACATAAAGCTTGGTTGGGTTCGACGTATCAGAGATGCGGAGCCATTGGACACTGAAGAGTCCATAAGGAGATACGTGAGATGTCATATTTTCTGTATGTTAGGGTCGACCCTATTCACAGATAAGTCGACCGCATACGCCCATGTGAAGTATCTACCGTTGCTTCGCGATTTCGAGCGGATCCATACATATAGTTGGGGTTCAGCATGTCTTGCACATCTTTACAGAGCACTATGCCGTGCATCACGACATGATACGAAGGAGATGGATAGCCCTCTTAATCTGTTGTTTGTTTGGGCATGGGAGCGAATGTCGTGTATTGCACCCGTACCAAGACATATCCTTCCACCTGCTGAGATACCAGTTGCCATCAGGTAAATATTTAGGATTCTTGTCGGAAATTATATTCACTATGCATGTTTCAATTACGGTTACTTATGTAAATTTTTCACTGTATCATGTTTCAGGTGGAGTCATTCGGAACGGAGCACAGCGTGGTTAGAGAAGACCGTTGTGACATTTAGGCATGATATAGACTACATGCAGGAGGTAAATATTTATGGTTCTAATGAATCCTAGTTCCAGACATTAATGTTAGGGTTATGACATTCAAATTATCTGTGACAGTTTGTGTTTCGGCCGTACGAAGGAATGATCATACCCGACGAGTTACATGGACATCTTGATGTGTGTGATATCGTTGCTCCGTTGTTATCGTTCGAGTGTATCGAATGGCACCCTATGGACCGAGTGATGCGTTAGTTTGGGTTTGCAGAGCCTCTCCTGCGAATACCAAGGGACATTCTACTGGATCAGCATTGCATTGCTCTTCGCGGAGTGCAGCTTTATGACTGGACAGTTTTGCATGGGGAATGGATAGAGGAGTGGGGCAACAGACGAAACACTCGACTGTGGGATCTGCACCCCCTTCCGACCTGGGACTTCATACCAACCACAGAGTATCGAGATTGGTACATGCGCTAATTCGGACATATGCTGAGATTGTTGGCGTATGTTCCTCTGCCACCTGCACCTCAGGTCCCACCTCAGTATGCAGTGTTTGAGCCAGTTCTTTATTATGTACCACAACCACAAGACCAGAGTGCGTCCAGCCACCACTCTCAGCACTCTCAGCACAGCCACCATTCCCAGCACTCTCAGCACAGCCACCAGGGCCAGTCCAGCCAGGTGCGTTAGCCGATACTGACGATTCCAGCCGATCATAATTAGTTTGACTTCTCCGTCGGCGATCAAGGAGATCAGCAACTACAGAATTGGGCCAATGCTAGTTTGGGTGGTCGGTCAGATTTTAGTGCTATGCATTCACCATCAGCCTCAGCTGATCCACGTGGGGTGCCAGTAGGTATGAGCCATGGTTTGCGGTGTCTTGCTTCCGACCACACGTTAGAGGGTGCGTCGTGTGATAGTGGATTCCTTTGGCGGACATACACACTTATTGACGAGTACAACCCCGGTCCATCCGCTCCAGCAGAGGTAGGTGGGTTGGCCTCTCCGGCAGAGGTGAGTGGGTTGGCCCATCCGACAGAGGCGGGTGGGTCGGCCCCTGATGAGCGGATATTTTATACGCTTTTTGGGGGTATTTTCATATAGTTTTTAGTAGGATCTAGCTACTTTTTAGTATATTTTTATTAATTTTTATGCAAAAATCATATTTCTAGACTTCACTATGAGTTTATGTGTTTTTCTGTGATTTCAGGTATTTTCTGGCTGAAATTGAGGGACCTGAGCAAAAATCTGATTTAGAGGCTGAAAAAGGACTGTAGATGTTGTTGGATTCTGACCTCCCTGCACTCGAAATGGATTTTCTTGAGCTATAGAAGCCCAATTGGCGCGCTCTCAATTGCGTTGGAAAGTAAACATCATGGGCTTTCCAGTAATATATAATAGTTTATACTTTGTCTGAGTTGTGATGACACAAACTGGTGTTTAACGCCAACTTTCTACCCTATTCTGGCGTTAAACGCCAGAAACAGGATCCAAGCTGGAGTTAAACGCCCATACTGGCACAAAAGCTAGAGTTAAATGCCAGGAATAGCCTCTACACGTGAAAGGTTCATTGCTCAGCCCAAACACACACTAAGTGGGCCCTGAAAGTGGATTTTTGCACTATCTTTCTTAGCTTACTCATTTTCTGTAAACCTAGGTTACTAGTTGAGTATAAAAACTACTTTTAGAGATTCATTCAGGATGGGATAACATTTTACATATGAATTTGTATCTTCTATGGCATGAGTCTCTAAACCCCATGGTTGGGGGTGAGGAGCTCTGCTGTGTCTCGATGAATTAATGCAATTATTTCTGTTTTCTATTCAATCATGCTTGTTTCTATTCTAAGATATTCATTCGCACTTCAACATGATGAATGTGATGATCCGTGACACTCATCACCATTCTCAACCTATGAATGCGTGCCTGACAACCACTTCCATTCTACCTTAGATTGAATGTATATCTCTTGGTTTCCTGGTTCACGAGTTTGACTGCCTCTCCTGACAACAGAGCATTCAAATCCGTGAGATCAGAGTCTTCGTGGTATAAGCTAGAATCAATTGGCAGCATTCCTGAGATCCGGAAAGTCTAAACCTTGTCTGTGGTATTTCGAGTAGGATCCGGGAAGGGATGATTATGACGAGCTTCAAACTCATGAATGCTGGGCGCAGTGACAGTGTGCAAAAGGATCAATGGATCCTATTCCAACATTAGTGAGAACCAACATATGATTAGCCATGTACATGGACCCTTTTCACTGAGAGGATGGCTGGTAGCCATTGACAACAGTGATCCACCAACATACAACTTGCCATGGAAGAAGACCTGCGTGCATGAAGAAGAAGACAGTAGGAAAGCAGAAATTTAGAAGATAGAGCATCTCCAAAACCTCAACCTGTTCTCCATTGCTGCATAACAAGTATCATTTAATTCATGCTCTTTTACTTTTCGTAATTAAAACTAAGAACCATTATTGATATCCTGACTAAGAGTTACAAGATAACCATAGCTGCTTTAAGCCAACAATCTCCGTGGGATCGACCCTTACTCACGTAAGGTATTACTTGGACGACCCAGTGCACTTGGTGGTTAGTTGTGCAGGATTGCAAAAGTGTGATTGTAATTTCGTGCACCAAGTTTTTGGCGCTGTTGCCAGAGATTATTCGAGTTTGAACAACTGACGGTTTATTTTGTTGCTTAGATTAGGAAAAATTGTCTTTTGTTAGTTTAGAGTCTCTTTATTTTCTTTTCAAAAATTTTCAAAAAATTATATTTTTCCTAGTTAATTTTCTATTTTTACTCGAGTCTAGTTTCATGTTTTAAGTTTGGTGTCAATTGCATGTCCTTATTTGTTCTTCATATTTTCAAATTTCTGTCCATTGTTCTTTCTTGATCTTCAAGTTGTTCTTGTTTATTTTTTGTTTGATCTTTAGTTTTTCTTGTTTTGTGTCTTTCCCTATTTTTCTTGTGATTTTGAAAGTTCAAAAAGATATTTCAAGAAAATACTTTTTCTTTCATAACTCAGTTGGTTAGAGCGTTGACTTATGTTTTTGGTATCTTCTTTTCAAAAATATTTTTTCTTTGATTAAATCTTGTGTCAAATTTTAATTTTGGTGTTATCTTGTTAATTTTTCTTTAGTTTTCAAAAATTTTATTTTGGTTTTCTAAAAATTTTAAGTTTGGTATTCTTTCTTTTTGTTCTTGTTGTTCTTGTGAGTTTTCAAAGTGTTCTTTCTTTTTCGAAAACAAGGAGCATTAAATCTAAAAATTTTATGTCTTGTGTCTTTTGTGTGTTTTTCTCTTTCATAATAAAATTCAAAAATAAAAAATATCTTTTCCTTTAATTGCTCATAATTTTCGAATTCATTAGGTTGATTTGGTCAAAATTTTTAAAATCATACATTTTTCAAAAACTCCTAACCACTTCTTCTCTCCTCATTCTTTTTTCAAAAATCCTCATAAAATATTTTCAAATTCTTTTTTATTTTATTTTATTATTTTAATATCCATTTTATTATATAATAAAATAAATAAAATAAATCCACATCATCTCTCATTCTCCATCATGGACCTAAGTGGAAATGAACAGTCCAGAAGGACTTTGGGGTCATATGCTAACCCCACTACTGCTTCATATGGGAGTAGTATCTATATACCCCCCATATGAGCTAACACTTTTGAGCTAAATCCTCAGCTCATTATCATGGTGCAGCAAAATTGCCAGTATTCTGGTCTTCCACAGGAAGAACCTACTGAGTTTCTGGCACAATTCTTACAAATTGCTGACACAGTACGTGATAAGGAAGTGGATCAGGATGTCTACTGATTATTGCTGTTTCCATTTGCTATAAAGGACCAAGCTAAGAGGTGGTTAAATAACCAACCCAAAGCCAGCATAAGAACATAGAAATAATGGTCAGACAAATTCCTGAATCAATATTTCCCTCCAAAAAGGATGACACAGCTAAGGCTGGACATCCAAGGCTTTAAATAAGAGAATAATAAATCCCTTTATGATGCCTGGGAGAGGTACAGAGAGATGCTAAGGAAATGCCCCTCTGAAATATTTTCAGAGTGGGTGCAGTTAGACATTTTCTACTACGGGCTTATAGAAAAAGCTCAGATATCTCTAGACCACTTAGCTAGTGGATTTATACATATGAGAAAGACGATTGAAGAGGCTCAAGAGCTTATAGATACGGTTGCTAGAAATCAGCATCTGTACTTAAATAGTGAGTCCTCCATGATAGAAGAAGCTAAGGCAGTATCAACTGACTTTAGTCCTCAGGAACAAGCTGCTAAACTCAATCAGCAACTATCTTCTATAACAAAACAGTTAGCAGAATTTAAGGAGATGCTACAAGAAACCAAAAAATGCTAATGAGGCTATGGAATCACAATTGAATTAGACAAAACAGCAGTTATCAAAACAGATAACAGAAGAGTGCCAAGCAGTTCAATTAAGAAGTGGAAAAATATTAAATACCTCAACTCAAAGTAGAAGAAAGCCAAGAAAAGAACAACTGACAGAGGATGAGAAAATTGCCACCCAAAACCCCTCTGAAGATAGTAAGAGCCCAGAGAGGAATGATTCTGGCGTTCAAACGCCAGAAAAGGGTGAAAAACTGGCGTTAAACGCACAGTGGATGGCCAGTTCTGGCGTTCAAATGTCAAAAGGGTGAAAAGTTGGCGTTGAATGCCCAACCCATGTCCAGTTCTGGCGTTTAAATGCCAGAAAAGGGTAGGAATCTGGCGTTAAACGCCCATTCCTCCTCCCATCCTGGCGTTCAAACACCAATGGGGGATCAGACACCTACAAGTGCTGATAATAACTCCCTCAAGAAGGCTTCTCAACCTGCCTCTGTAGGAAATAAATCTGCAGCAACCAAGGTTGAAGAATACAAAGCTAAAATGCCTTATCCTCAGAAACTCCGCTAAGCAGAACAGGATAAACAATTTGCCCGCTTTGCAAACTATCTCAGAACTCTTGAAATCAAGATTTCGTTTGCAGAGGCACTTGAGCAAATACCATCTTATGCTAAGTTCATGAAAGAAATCTTAAGTCATAAGAAGGATTGGAGAAAAACTGAAAAAGTCTTTCTCACTGAAGAATGCAGTGCAATCATCTTAAAGAGCTTACCAGAGAAGTTTAAGGATCCTGGGAGCTTTATGATACCATGCATATTGGAGGGTGCTTGTACCAAGACAGCTCTATGTGATCTTGGGGCAAGTATCAACCTAATCCCTACATCCACTATCAAAAAGCTTGGCTTGACTGAAGAGGTCAAACCAATCCGGATCTGTCTTCAACTTGCTGATGGATCCATTAAATATCCATCAGGTGTAACTGAGGACATGATTGTCACAGTTGGGCCATTTGCCTTTCCCACTGACTTGTAGTGCTGGAAATAGAGGAGCACAAGAGTGCAACCCTCATTCTAAGAAGACCTTTCTTAGCAACTGGACGAACCCTCATTGACGTCCAAAAAGGGAAAGTGACCCTGAGAGTCAATGAGGATGAGTTTAGGCTGAATGTTGTTGAAGCAATAAAGCATCCAGACACATCAAAGGACTGCATGAGAGTTGATATTATTGACTCCCTGGTAAAGGAGATCAGTATCGCTGAGAGTCTCGAATCAGAGCTAGAGGACATCTTTAAAGATGTTCAGCCTGATCTAGAGGTACTAGAGGAAATAAAAGAACCTCTGAAAACTTGGTGGACGAAATTGTGATCCATACTCTTTGTACTTGTATGAAATTTAATAATTGGCTCTATTTGAATTCACAACTCCGTTCAACTAACCAGCAAGTGTACTGGGTCGTCCAAGTAATAAACCTTACGCGAGTAAGGGTCGATCCCACAGAGATTGTTGGTATGAAGCAAGCTATGGTCACCTTGTAAATCTCAGTTAGGCAGATTAAATTGGTTTATGGATTTCAAAAATTTATAATAAGTGGAAAATAAAAAGGGATAGAAATACTTATGTAAATCAATAGTGGAAATTTCAGATAGGCGTATGGAGATGCTGTGCTCCTCTTGAAACTCTACTTCACTACTCACTCTTCCAATCCTTCTTACTCCTTTCCATGGCAAGCTGTATGTAGGGCATCACCATCATCAATGGCTACTTTTAATCCTCTCGGGAAAATGGTCCTATGCGCTGTCACTGCACGGCTAATCGTCTGGAGGCATCACCCTTGTTGATAGCTACATCCCATCCTCTCAGTGAAAATGGTCCAAATGCTCTGTCACAGTACGGCTAATCATCTGTCGGTTCTCAATCAGGTTGGAGTAGAATCCATTGATTCTTTTGCGTTTGTCACTAACGCCCAACCTTCAGGAGTTTGAAGCTCGTCACAGTCATTCAATACCGGAATCCTACTCAGAATACCACAGACAAGGTTAGACTTTCCGGATTCCCGGGAATGCCGCCATCTATCTAGCTTATACCACGAAGATTCTGTTGGGAAATCTACGAGATATGCGCCCGGCCTAAGGTAGAACGGAAGTGGTTGTCAATCACGCGCGTTCATAAGTGAGAATGATGATGAGTGTCACGGATCATCACATTCATCAAAGTGTTGTGCAACGTATATCTTGGAATAAGAATAAAAGAGAATTGAATAGAAAGTAATAGTAATTGTATTGAAACTTGAGGTACAGCAGAGCTCCACACCCTTAATTTATGGTGTGCAGAAACTCCACTGTTGAAAATACATAAGTAAAAGGTTCAGGCATGGCCGAATGGCCAGCCCCCAAAACGTGATCACAGGATTCAAAATACAATACAGGATGAGATTATGATAGTAAAAAGTTCTATTTATAATAAACTAGCTCCTAGGGTTTACATGAGTAAGTAATTGATGCATAAATCCACTTCCGGGGCCCACTTGGTGTATGTTTGGGCTGAGCTTGATCTATTCACGAGCTGAGGCTTTTATTGGAGTTGAACTCCAAGTTATGACGTATTTTGGGCGTTCAACTCCGGATCATGACGTGTTTCTGGCGTTTAACTCCAGACAGCAATATGTACTCGGCGTTCAACGCCAAGTTAAGTCGTCAATTTCCGAATAAATATGGACTATTATATATTGCTGGAAAGCTCTGGATGTCTACTTTCCAACGCCGTTGAGAGCGCGCCATTTGGAGTTCTGTAGCTCCAGAAAATACATTTTGAGTGCAGGGAGGTCAGATTCCAACAGCATCAGCAGTTATTTTGTCAGCCTTTTTCAGAGTTTTGCTCAAGTCCCTCAATTTTAGCCAGAAATTACCTGAAATCACAGAAAAATACACAAACTCATAGTAAAGTCCAGAAATGTGAATTTAACATAAAAACTAATGAAAACATCCCTAAAAGTAGCTTGAACTTACTAAAAACTACCTAAAAACAATGCCAAAAAGCGTATAAATTATCCGCTCATCACAACACCAAACTTAAATTGTTGCTTGTCCCCAAGCAACTGAAAATCAGATAGGATAAAAAGAAGAGAATATACTATAAATTCCAGAATATCAATGAATATTAATTCTAATTAGATGAGCGGGACTTGTAGCTTTTTGCTTCTGAACAGTTTTGGCATCTCACTTTTTCCTTTGAAGTTCAGAATGATTGGCTTCTTTAGGAACTTAGAATTTTTGGATAGTGTTATTGACTTTCCTAGTTAAGCATGTTGATTCTTGAACACAGCTACTTATGAATCTTGGCTGTGGCCCTAAGCATTTTGTTTTCCAGTATTACCACCGGATACATAAATGCCACAGACACATAACTGGGTGAACCTTTTCAGATTGTGACTTAGCTTTGCTAGAGTCCCTAGTTAGTGGTGTCCAGAGCTCTTAAGCACACTCTTTTTGCTTTGGATCACGACTTTAACCACTCAGTCTCAAGCTTTTCACTTGGACCTTCATGACACAAGCACATGGTTAGGAACAGCTTGGTTTAGCCGCTTAGGCCTGGATTTTATTTCCTTGGGCCCTCCTATCCATTGATGCTCAAAGCCTTGGATCCTTTTTACCCTTGCCTTTTGGTTTTAAGGGCTATTGGCTTTTTCTGCTTGCTTTTTCTTTTTCTTTCTATTTTTTTTCGCCATTATTTTTTTTTTGCAAGCTTTTGTTTTTCACTGCTTTTTCTTGCTTCAAGAATCAATTTTATGATTTTTCAGATCATCAATAACATTTCTCTTATTCATCATTCTTTCAAGAGCCAATAATTTTAACATTCATAAACAACAAGATCAAAATTATGCACTGTTCAAGCATTCATTCAGAAAACAAAAAGTATTGTCACCATATCAATATAATTAAATTAATTTCAAGGACAAATTCGAAATTCATGTACTTCTTGTTCTTTTGAATTAAAACATTTTTCTTTTAAGAGAGGTGAAGGATTAATGGAATTTATTCATAGCTTTAAGACATGGTTTACTACATACTAATGATCATGAAATAAAGACACAAAACATAAATAAACACAACATTAAAAACCGAAAACAGAAAGAAATAAAGAACAAGGAATGAATCCACCTTAGTGGCGTTTTCTTCTTGAAGGACCAACAATGTCCTTAAGCTCTTCTATGTCCCTTCCTTGCCTTTGTTGCTCCTCCCTCATTGCTCTTTGATCTTTTCTTATTTCTTGGAGAATGATGGAGTGCTCATGATGTTCCACCCATAATTGTTCCACATTGTGGCTCAAATCTCCTAAGGAGATGTTGAGTTGCTCCCAATAGTTGTTGGGAGGAAAGTGCATCCCTTGAGGCATCTCAGGGATTTCTTGATGATGAGCTTCCTCATGCATCTCTTGAGAACTGTGAAGGGTTTCTCTTGCTTGCTCCATCCTCTTCTTGGTGATGGGCTTATCCTCTTCAATGAGGATGTCTCTTTCTATGATGACTTCAGCTGAGTAACACAGATGGCAAATAAGGTGAGGAAAAGCTAGCCTTGCCATGGGTGAGGGCTTGTCGGCTATTTTGTAGATTTCATTGGAGATAACCTCATGAACTTCTACTTCCTCTCCAATCATGATGCCATGAATCATGATGGCCCGATCCACAGTAACTTCAGATCGGTTGCTAGTAGGAATGATAGAGCGTTGAATGAACTCCAACCATCCTCTAGCCACAGGCTTGAGGTCCAGTCTTCTTAGTTGGACTGGCTTGCCTTTGGAGTCTCTCTTCCACTGAGCTCCTTCCACACATATGTCCATAAGGACTTGGTCCAACCTTTGATTAAAGTTGACCCTTCTAGTGTAGGGACGTTCATCTCCTTGCATCATGGGCAAGTGAAACGCCAACCTCACATTTTCCGGACTAAAATCTAAGTATTTCCCCCGAACCATTGTGAGATAATTCTTTGGATTCGGGTTCATACTTTGATCATGGTTCCTAGTGATCCATGCATTGGCATAGAACTCTTGAACCATTAAGATTCCGACTTGTTGCATGGGGTTGGTTAGGACTTCCCAACCTCTTCTTCGGATTTCATGTCGGATCTCCGGATACTCATTCTTTTTGAGCTTGAAAGGGACCTCAGGGATCACCTTCTTCTTTGCCACAACATCATAGAAGTGGTCTTGATGGCTCTTAGAGATGAATCTTTCCATCTCCCATGACTCGGAGGTGGAAGCTTTTGTCTTCCCTTTTCCTTTTCTAGAGGATTCTCCGGCCTTAGGTGCCATTGATGGTAATGGAAAAACAAAAAGCTTATGCTTTTACCACACCAAACTTAAAATCTTGCTCGTCCTCGAGCAAAAGAAGAAAGAAAAAGAATAGAAGAAGAAGAAGAGAATATGGTAGATGGGGGAGAGATGTAGGTTCGGTCAAGTGGGAGAAGAGAGGGTTGTGTTGTGTGAAAATGAAGTAGAATGGAAGGGTATTTATAGGGAGAGGGGGTAGTGTGGTTTCGGTCATTTAGGGTGGGAATGGGTGGGAAAATGGTTTTGAATTTTTGAAGGTAGGTGGGGTGTATGGGGAAGAGTGTATGGATGTGAGTGGTGAATGGGTTGATTAGGAAGAGAAATTGAGGTGATTGGTGAAAGTTGTTGGGAAGTGTGACATGGGGAAGAGTAATCACAAAAACTAGGATTAGGAGGTAAGGTGGGAATATGGTAGGTGGGGATCCTGTGGGGTCCACAGGATCTGAGGTGTCAAGGAATTCCATCCCTGCACCAAATAGACATATAAAATGCCTTTGCACACCATTCTGGAGTTTAAACGCCCATTGGTGCACGTTCTGGGCGTTCAACGCCCATGTAAAGCATGTTTCTGGCGTTGAACGCCAGTTTCATGCTTGTTACTGGCGTTCAGCGCCAGTTTTTCTTCTTTAGGCACATTCCTGGCGTTCAGCGCCAGAATGTTGCTTGTTTCTGGCGTTCAGCGCCAGAATGGTGCTCTGTTCTGGCGTTGAACGCCGGCCAGATGCATCTTACTGGCGTTGAGCGCCAGCCTGTGCGTCCTCCAGGGTGTGATTTTTTTCTTCTGCTGTTTTTTATTCTGTTTTTAATTTTTATGATTTTTTCGTGACTCCTCATGATCATGTACCTAATAAAACACAAAATAACAATAAAATAAAAATTAGATAAATAAAATTGGGTTGCCTCCCAACAAGCGCTTCTTTAATGTCAATAGCTTGACAGTGGCTCTCATGGAGCCACAAGGTGATCAGGTCAATGTTGTATAGTCCCAACACCAAACTTAGAGTTTGGATATGGGGTTTTAACACCAAATTTAGAGTTTGGTTGTGGCCTCCCAACACCAAACTTAGAGTTTGACTGTGGGGGCTCTTCTTAACTCTGAACTGAGAGAAGCTCTTCATGCTTACTCTCTTTTGTCACAGAGGGATGGCCATGTGCCTTAAACACAAGGTAGTCCCCATTCAATTGAAGGACTAATTCACCTCTATTGACATCTATCACAGCTCCTGCTGTGGCTAGGAAAGGTCTTCCAAGGATGATGCAATCATCCTCTTCCTTCCTAGTGTCTAAGATTATGAAATCAGCAGGGATGTAAAGGCCTTCAACCTTTACTAACACGTCCTCTACTATTCCATAAGCTTGTCTCAATGACTTGTCTGCCAATTGTAATGAGAACAAGGCAGGTTGTACCTCAATGATCCCCAGCTTCTCCATTACAGAGAGTGGCATAAGATTTATCCCTGACCCCAGATCACACAGAGCTTTTGCAAAGGTCATGGTGCCTATGGTACAAGGTATTAAAAACTTGCCAGGATCTTGTTTCTTTAGAGGTAAAGTTTGCTGAATCCAGGTATCTAGTTCATTAATGAGCAAGGGAGGTTCACTTTCCCAAGTCTCATTACCAAACAATTTGGCATTCAGCTTCATGATAGCTCCTAAATATTGAGCAACTTGCTCTCCAGTGACATCTTCATCCTCTTCAGAGGAAGAATAGTCTTCAGAGCTCATGAATGGCAGAAGGAGATTTAATTCTATATGAGCCTCAGATTCCTTTGGATCCTTAATAGGAAACTCCTTCTTGCTTGAGGGACGTCCCAGGAGGTCTTCCTCACTAGGATTTTCGTCCTCCTCCTCCCTTGTGCTTTCGGCCATGTTGATTACATCAATTGCCTTGCACTCTCCTTTTGGATTCTCTTCTGTATTGCTTGGGAGAATACTGGGAGGAGTTTCAATGACTTTCTTACTCAGCTGGCCCACTTGTGCCTCCAGATTTCTGATGGAGGATCTTGTTTCACTCATGAAACTGAAAGTGGCCTTTGACAGATCAGAGACTATATTGGCTAAATTAGAAGTGTTTTGTTCAGAATTCTCTGTCTGTTGCTGAGAAGATGATGGATATGGCTTGCTATTGCTCAGCCTATTACGTCCACCATTGTTAAAGCCTTGTTGAGGCTTTTGTTGATCCTTCCATGAGAAATTTGGATGATTTCTCCATGATGAGTTATAGGTGTTTCCATAAGGTTCACCCATGTAATTAACCTCTGCCATGGCAGGGTTCTCAGGATCATAGGCTTCTTCAGAAGCTGCCTCTTTAGTACTGTTGGATGCATGTTGCCATCCATTCAGATTTTGAGAGATCATGTTGACCTGTTGAGTCAACACTTTGTTCTAAGCCAGTATGGCATTCAGAGCATCAATTTCAAGAACTCCTTTCTTCTGAGGTATCCCATTATTCACTGAGTTCCTCTCAGAAGTGTACATGAATTGGTTGTTTGCAACCATATCAATGAGTTCTTGAGCCTCTTCAGGCGTTTTCTTTAGGTGAATAGATCCACCTGCAGAGTGGTCCAATGACATTTTCGAAAATTCAGATAGACCATAATAGAATATATCTAATATGGTCCATTCTGAAAACATGTCAGATGGACATCTTTTGGTCAGCTGCTTGTATCTTTCCCTAGCTTCATAGAGGGATTCACCATCTTTTTGTTTGAAGGTTTGAACATCTACTCTCAGCTTGCTCAGCTTTTGAGGAGGAAAGAATTTATCCAAGAAGGCAGTGACCAGCTTATCCCAAGAGTCCAGGCTATCCTTAGGTTGTGAATCCAACCATATTCTAGCTCTGTCTCTTACAGCAAAAGGGAAAAGCATGAGTCTGTAGACTTCAGGATCAACTCCATTCGTCTTTACAGTCTCACAGATCTGCAAGAACTCAGTTAAAAACTGATAAGGATCTTCAGATGGAAGTCCATAAAACTTGCAGTTTTGTTGCATTAAGGCAACTAGCTGAGGTTTCAGCTCAAAGTTATTGGCTCCAATGGCAGGAATGGAGATGCTTCTTCCATCAAATTTGGACGTTGGCTTTGTGAAGTCACCAAGCATTCTCCTTGCATTATTATTATTTTCGGCTGCCATCTCCTTCTCTTGTTCAAAAATTTCTGAAAGATTGTTTCTGGATTGTTGTAATTTAGTTTCTCTTAATTTTCTCTTCAGAGTCCTTTCAGGTTCTGGATCACTTTCAACAAGAGTGCCTTTTTTCCTGTTCCTGCTCATATGAAAGAGAAAAAAACAAGAAAAGAAAGAGGAATCCTCTATGTCACAGTATAGAGATTCCTTTATGTTAGTAGAAGAAGAAAGGGGTAGAAGAATCCAAACACAAGGGATATAATGAGTTTGGATTTTTAGATGAAGAGAGGTGAAGAGAAGTGTTAGTAAATAAATAATTAAATAGAATAAAAAGAGAGGAAGAATTTTGAAAATAATTTTGAAAAAGGGGTTAGTAATTTTCGAAAAATAAGATAAAAATTAAAATTTAAAACAAAAAGAATTTTTGAAAAAGGGATGAGATATTTTCGAAAATTAGAGAGGGAAAAGTAGTTAGGTGGTTTTGAAAAAGATAAGAAACAAACAACAAGTTAGTTAGTTGATTGAAAAAGATTTGAAATCAAAATTTAAAAAGATAAGAAGATAAGAAGTTAGATAAGATATTTTGAAATCAAATTTTGAAAAAGATAAAATTTTGAGAAGAATAGGATAAAAAGATAAGATAAAAATTTTAATAAAAAGATATTTTGAGAAAGATTTAATTTTTAAAATTACTTAACTAACAAGAAACTACAAGATAAGATTCTAGAATTTAAAGCTTGAACCTTTCTTAACAAGAAAGTAACAAACTTCAAATTTTGAATCAATCACATTAATTGTTAGCATATTTTCGAAAATATGATATATAAAAAAAGATTTTGAAAATAATTTGAAAAATATTTTTGAAATTTTCGAAAATGATGATAAAAAAAAATGAAAAAGATATGATTTTTGAAAAAGATTTTGAAAAGATAAGATTTTTAAAATTGAAATTTTGACTTGACTTGTAGGAAACAACTAATTTTTTTAAAATTTTTGACCAAGTCAACCCAAAATTTCGAAAATTTGGAGGGAAATAAGGAAAAGATATTTTTTTTTATTTTTGAATTTTTAAATATGAGAGAGAAAAACAACAAAAATACTCAATGCATGAAATTTTTAGATCAAAACAAAGAATGCATGCAAGAATGCTATGAATGTCAAGATGAACACCAAGAACACTTTGAAGATCATGATGAACATCAAGAACATATTTTTGAAAAATTTTTAATGCAAAGAAAACATGCAAGGCACCAAACTTAGAAATCTTTAATGCATGGACTCTAACAAACAAAAAATGCATATGAAAAACAACAAACAACACAAAACAAGAAAACATCAAGATCAAACAAGAAGACTTATCAAGAACAACTTGAAGATCATGAAGAACACTATGAATGCATGGAATTTTCGAAAAAATGCAAAAACAATTTTTAAAGCATGCAATTGACACCAAACTTAAAACATGACACAAGACTCAAACAAGAAACACAAAAATATTTTTGGTTTTTATGATTTTATGATTTTTTTGTATTTTTATTATTTTTTTTCGAAAATATTTTTGGAAAAACGAAAAATAAAAGAAAAATTTTTGAAAAAGATTTTTGAAAAGAAAATTACCTAATCTGAGCAACAAGATGAACCGTCAGTTGTCCATACTCGAACAATCCCCGGCAACGGTGCCAAAAACTTGGTGGACGAAATTGTGATCCATGCTCTTTGTACTTGTATGAAATTTAATAATTGGCTCTATTTGAATTCACAACTCCGTTCAACTAACCAGCAAGTGTACTGGGTCGTCCAAGTAATAAACCTTACGCGAGTAAGGGTCGATCCCACAGAGATTGTTGGTATGAAGCAAGCTATGGTCACCTTGTAAATCTCAGTTAGGCAGATTAAATTGGTTTATGGATTTTGAAAATTTATAATAAGTGGAAAATAAAAAGGGATAGAAATACTTATGTAAATCAAGAGTGGGAATTTCAGATAGGCGTATGGAGATGCTGTGCTTCTCTTGAAACTCTACTTCATTACTCACTCTTCCAATCCTTCTTACTCCTTTCCATGGCAAACTGTATGTAGGGCATCACCATCATCAATGGCTACTTTTAATCCTCTCGGGAAAATGGTCCTATGCGCTGTCACTGCACGGCTAATTGTCTGGAGGCATCACCCTTGTTGATAGCTACATCCCATCCTCTCAGTAAAAATGGTCCAAATGCTCTGTCACAGCACGGCTAATCATCTGTTGGT
This sequence comes from Arachis stenosperma, assembly GCF_014773155.1. Taxonomy (NCBI): domain Eukaryota; kingdom Viridiplantae; phylum Streptophyta; class Magnoliopsida; order Fabales; family Fabaceae; genus Arachis; species Arachis stenosperma. The sequence continues at coordinate 41,190,177 of NC_080377.1, forward strand.
TCTCAATCAGGTTGGAGTAGAATCCATTGATTCTTTTGCGTTTGTCACTAACGCCCAGCCTTCAGGAGTTTGAAGCTCATCACAGTCATTCAATACCGGAATCTTACTCAGAATACCACAGACAAGGTTAGACTTTCCGGATTCCCGGGAATGCCGCCATCTATCTAGCTTATACCACGAAGATTCTGTTGGGAAATCTAAGAGATATGCGCCCGGCCTAAGGTAGAACGGAAGTGGTTGTCAATCACGCGCGTTCATAAGTGAGAATGATGATGAGTGTCACGGATCATCACATTCATCAAAGTGTTGTGCAACGTATATCTTGGAATAAGAATAAAAGAGAATTGAATAGAAAGTAATAGTAATTGTATTGAAACTTGAGGTACAGCAGAGCTCCACACCCTTAATCTATGATGTGCAGAAACTCCACTGTTGAAAATACATAAGTAAAAGGTTCAGGCATGGCCGAATGGACAGCCCCCAAAACGTGATCACAGGATTCAAAATACAATCCAGGATGAGATTATGATAGTAAAAAGTTCTATTTATAATAAACTAGCTCCTAGGGTTTACATGAGTAAGTAATTGATGCATAAATCCACTTTCGGGGCCCACTTGGTGTATGTTTGGGCTGAGCTTGATCTATTCACGAGCTGAGGCTTTTATTGGAGTTGAACTCCAAGTTATGACGTGTTTTGGGCGTTCAACTCCGGATCATGACGTGTTTCTGGCGTTTAACTCCAGACAGCAATATGTACTTGGCGTTCAACGCCAAGTTACGTCGTCAATTTCCGAATAAAGTATGGACTATTATATATTGCTGGAAAGCTCTGGATTTCTACTTTCCAACGCCGTTAAGAGCGCGCCATTTGGAGTTCTGTAGCGTCAGAAAATTCATTTTGAGTACAGGGAGGTCAGATTCCAACAGCATCAGCAGTCCTTTTGTCAGCCTTTTTCAGAGTTTTGCTCAAGTCCCTCAATTTCAGCCAGAAATTACCTGAAATCACAGAAAAACACACAAACTCATAGTAAAGTCCAGAAATGTGAATTTAACATAAAAACTAATGAAAACATCCCTAAAAGTAGCTTGAACTTACTAAAAACTACCTAAAAACAATGCCAAAAAGCGTATAAATTATCCGCTCATCAAAACTCCTCAGGAAGAGGAGAAACCTCCTAAACCCGACCTCAAAACATTACTACCATCCCTGAAAATATGCGTTTCTTGGAGAAGGTAACACTTTTCCTGTAATCATAAGCTCTACTTTAGAGCCACAGGAAGAGAAAGCACTAATTTAGGTGCTAAGGACACACAAGATAGCTCTTGGGTGGTCCATTAGTGATCTTAAGGGCATTAGCCCAGCTATATGCATGCACAAGATCCTACTGGAGGATAATGCCAAGCCAGTGGTTTAACGACAAAGGCGGCTGAATCCAGCCATGAAGGAGGTGGTGCAGAAAGAGGTCACTAAATTACTAGAGGCTGGGATTATTTATCCTATTTCTGATAGCCCTTGGGTGAGCCCTGTCTAAGTTGTACCCAAAAAGAGAGGCATGACAGTGGTTCATAATGAAAAGAATGAACTGGTTCCTACGAGAACAGTTATAGGGTGGCGTATGTGTATTGACGATAGAAGGCTCAATACAGCCACCATAAAGGATCATTTTCCTTTACCATTCATAGACCAGATGCTAGAAAGATTAGCAGGTCATGACTATTACTGCTTTTTGGACAGCTATTTAGGTTATAACCAAATTGCAGTAGATCCTCAGGATCAAGAGAAAACAGCATTCACATGTCCATCTGAAGTATTTGCCTACAGAAGGATGCCTTTTGGTCTGTGCAATATACCAGTAACCTTTCAGAGATACATGCTCTCTACCTTCTCTGATATGGTGGAAAAATTTCTGGAAGTCTTCATGGATGACTTCTCAGTATTTGGAGACTCACTCAGCTCCTGTCTTGATCATCTAGCACTTGTTCTGAAAAGGTGCCAAGAGACTAACCTGGTTTTAAACTGGGAAAAATGTCACTTTATGGTGACTGAAGGAATTGTCCTTGGGCATAAAATTTTGAACAAAAGAATAGAGGTGGATCAAGCTAAGGTAGAGGTAATTGAAAAATTACCACCACCCACCAATGTTAAGGCAATCAGAAGTTTTATAGGAAACGCAGGATTCTATAGGAGGTTTATAAAGGATTTTTCAAAAATCGCAAAACCTCTGAGTAACCTGCTAGCTGCTGATACACCATTTGTCTTTGACACAGAGTGTTTACAGGCCTTTGAGACTCTGAAGGCTAAGTTAGTCACAACGCCTGTCATTTCTGCACCAGACTGGACATTACCATTCGAACTAATGTGTGATGCCAGTGATCATGCTATTGGTGCAGTATTAGGACAGAGGCATAACAAGCTTCTGCATGCCATTTACTATGCCAGCCGTGTTCTAAATGACGCACAGAAGAACTACACAACCACAGAAAAGGAACTGCTTGCAGTGGTTTATGCCATTGACAAGCTTAGATCCTATTTAGTAGGATCAAAAGTGATTGTGTACACTAACCATGCTGCTCTCAAATATCTACTCACAAAGCAGGATTCAAAACCCAGGCTCATAAGATGGGTGCTGCTTCTGCAAGAGTTTGATATAAAAATAAGAGACAGAAAAGGGATAGAGAACAAAGTGGCTGATCATTTATCCCAGATAGAACCAGTGGCAGGAGCATCCCTCCCTTCCAATGAGATCTCTGTAACCTTCCCCGATGAGCAACTCTTTGCCATTCAGAAAGTGTCATAGTTTGCAGACATTGCAAACTATAAGGCTGTGAGATTCATACCCAAGGAGTACTGCAGGCAGCAAACGAAAAAACTTATCTCTGATACAAAGTACTACTTGTGGGATGAGCCATATCTCTTTAAGAGATGTGCAGATGGAATAATCTGTAGATGTGTGCCTAGAGAAGAAGCACAGAAAATCCTATGACATTGTCATGGATCACAATATGGAAGACATTTTGAAAGTGAGCGAACAACCACAAATATCCTCCAATGTGGCTTCTGCTGGCCTACCCTCTATAGAGACTCCCGAGAGTTTGTACGTAACTGTGATAGTTGCCAGAGAGCTGGTAATCTACCTCAAGGTTACGCCATGCCTCAACAAGGGATCTTAGAGATTGAGTTGTTTGACGTATGGGGTATTGACTTCATGGGGCCTTCCCACCATCATACTCAAACACTTATATTCTGGTGGCTGCAGACTATGTATCTAAATGGATAGAGGCAATTGCAACACCCACTAATGATACTAAGACAGTGCTGAAGTTCCTCCAGAAACATATCTTTAGCAGATTTGGTATCTCTAGAGCACTAATCAGTGATGGAGGCACTCATTTCTGTAATAAATAGCTTTACTCTGCTATGGTCAGATATGGAATTAGCCACAAGGTGGCAACTCCATATCATCCACAGACAAATGGGTAAGCTGAAGTCTCTAATAGAAAACTCAAAAGAATCCTGGAACGGACTGTAATTGCCCATAGAAAGGATTGGGCAAGGAGCTTGGATGATGCTCTCTGGGCATACATAACATCATTCAAGACCCCTATAGAAACTTCTCCATACCAGCTTGTGTATGGGAAGGCCTGTCACCTGCCCATGGAACTGGAGCATAAAGCCTACTGGGCAACCAGATTCCTAAACTTTGATGCCAAATTAGTTGGAGAGAAAAGATTGCTCCAGCTGAATGAGCTAGAGGAATTCAGACTCAATACTTTTGAAAATGCAAAAATTTACAAGGAGAAAGCAAAAATGTGGCATAATAAAAAACTGTCATCCAGAGTCTTTGAGCTAGGACAAAAGGTTCTGCTGTTTAACTCTAGGCTCAGATTATTCCCTGGGAAATTAAAATTCCGGTGGAGAGGACCATATGTGATTACAAGTGTGTCACCATATGGATATGTAGAGCTTCAGGATATTGACTCTGACAAAAAGTTCATTGTTAATGGACAGAAAGTCAAGCATTATCTTGAAAGTAATATTGAGCAAGAATGCTCAAAACTGAGACTAGATTAAAGCTCAGTAAGGTCCAGCTAAAGACAGTAAAGAAGCGCTTGCTGGGAGGCAACCCAGCCATTGGCATAGTTTATTTATTATTTAAATAATAATTATAGGATTTTGATATTAATTATCTTCAACATTGATTCTCAATTACAGAAGTTCACAGAGTTACAGAAGAATTCAGAGCAGAAAGCAGAGAAAAGGAGCTCACTGGCACGAAAACACCAATAAGAGGACTTTTGGGCATTAAACGCTAGAATGGACACCATTCTGGGCGTTTAACGCCAGTAAAGATACCTTTCTGGGCGTTAAATGCCCAGAATGGTACCCATTCTGGGCATTTAACGCCAGAATTGCAGCATCCTGGGCGTTTAGAAAAATGCCTAGTGATAAAGGCTTTCTAGCGTTTAACGCCAGCCAGGGTATCTGGCTGGGCGTTAAACGCCCAAAACAAGCAACAATTGGGCGTTAAACGCCAGAATGGATGCCATTCTGAGCGTTTAACGCCAGGAATATGGAGGGGAGGAAGTTTTGTTTCCAACTTAATTTTTTCAAATTTTCATGTACCCCCTCCCTTTTATATTCACATTAGGCCTCCCCCTCTCCTCCACCACTCGAATTTGACTCTCCTCCTATTCCTCTCCTTTCCTTTCTTTTGGTTGAGGACAAGCAAACCTCTAAGTTTGGTGTATTTTTTGTGATCACTGGGCTAAGATTCACCAAGATCATCGCTCCTAAGTGAAAACAAACCACTCGAAGAGGCAAGAAAGAGAACACTCCAAAACCACTTTGGAATCAAGAGAGGTTCTTAACCAAAGAACATGCAGACCATTACCACAAAATAATGGGTCTAAGGTCAGTGATCCCGGAAGTTAAATTCGATCTGAAAGAAGACGAATATCTGGAGATCTAAGAGCAGATTCGAAACAGGGGTTGTGAAATTCTAGCCAATCCTGAGACAAAGGTGGGTAGAAGCATGGTTCAGGAATTCTACTCAAATCTGTGGCAAACAGATAAGCAGAGAATGAATGGAACAGCCTTTTATACCTTTCGAACTATGGTCAGAAGGAAGATTATTTACTTTGACCTGGACAGAATAAGAGAGGTCTTCAAGCTACCTCAACTACAAGATGATCTAGAATCTTTTCATAGGAGAATGGTGAGATTAGATAAGTGCTTGGACCAAGTTATAGAGGACATATGCCTCCCTGGAACCAAGTGGATAACCAACACAAAGGGTGTCCCAAACCAACTCAAGAGAGGAGATCTCAAACCAGTCGCTAGGGGCTGGCTGGATTTCATTAGGCGTTCTATACTGCCCAGCAGCAACAACTCTGAAGTCACTGTCAAAAGAGCAGTGATGATCCATTGCATCATGCTGGAAAACAAAGTGGAGATTCATCATCTGATCTTTTGTGAGCTTTACACAATTGCAAACAAGAACTCCACTGATGCCAAATTGGCTTACCCAAGCTTAAAATCTCTGCTATGTAAAGATGCTAGGATAAAGATGGGAGTGGACGAATATATCTCAGTCAAGCACTCAATCACCAAAAAGTCAATGGAAGGACAACAAATGCAAGATAACTCTATCAAAAGGAGGGCGCAAGAGTTCCTCCTAGAAATCCCTCAGATTGACTACTGGACTCGCCTAGAAGCATCTGTCACCAAGCTGCAAGAAGCTATGGATTAACTTAAGGAAGAACAGCAAAATCAAAATAGCATGCTTTGCAAGCTGCTTAAGAAACAAGAAAAGCAAGGGCGTGAGCTACAGGAGCTGAAGTGCCAGAAGCTCTCCCTTGAGGGACCAGACACCCTACAGATTGAAGGAGCATCCATCTTCCAAAATAAAGGTTGTTGAGTCCTAATCTTAAATCTGTGATAACTTTTATTATTAGAAAACTATCTTAAGAATTATATGAGTATTAGTAATTAGGGTCCTTATTTTTATTTTATTTATTTTTATTATCTCCAAGTAAGCTATAATTTGTTCCTTTCATCATCACTAAACATGAATAAAATAGTAGATTCTCTTTAGAGTAAGGAGGTAATTATTTCAAGTTTTCAATAAGAAAAATTCTAATTATTTTTATGTGGTGGCAACACTTTTTGTTTTCTGAATGAATGCTTGAACAGTGCATATTTTTTATAGTGAAGTTTATGAATGTTGAAATTTTTGGCTCTTGAAAGAATGATGAACAAAGAGAAATGTTATTGATAATCTAAAAAACCATGAAATTGATTCTTGAAGTAAGAAAAAGCAGTGAAAAAAAGGCGAAAAAGAGAAAGAAAGAAAAAGAAGAAGCAAGCAGAAAAAGCCAATAGCCCTTTAAACCAAAAGGCAAGGGTAAAAAGGATCCAAGGCTTTGAGCACTAATGGATAGGAGGGCCCCAAAGAAATAAAATCCTGGCCTAAGTGGCTAAATCAAGTTGTCCTTAACCATGTGCTTGTGGCATGATGTCCTAGTGAAAAGCTTGAGACTGAGTGGTCAAAGTCGTGATCCAAAACAAAAAAAGTAAGAACTCTGGACACCTCTAATTGGGGACTTTAGCAAAGCTGAGTTATAATCTGAAAAGGTTTACCCAGTTATGTGTCTGTGGCATTTATGTGTCCGGTGGTAATACTGGAAGACAAAGTGCTTAGGGCCACGGCTAAGACTCATAAAGTAGCTGCATTCAAGAATTAGCACACTGAACTAGGAGAATTAATAACACTATCTAAAATTCTGAGTTCCTATGGATGCCAATCATTCTGAGCTTCAAAGGATGAATTGAGAGGCCAAAACTGTTCAAGAGCAAAAAGCTACTAGCCTCGCTCATCTAATTATAATATGAGCTTCACTTAAAACTTTAAGATGTATTACCTCTTGATCTTCTTTTTATCCTATTTTATTTATCTAGTTGCTTGAGGACAAGCAACAATTTAAGTTTGGTATTGTGATGAGCGGATATTTTATACGCTTTTTGGGGTATTTTCATATAGTTTTTAGTAGGATCTAGCTACTTTTTAGTATATTTTTATTAGTTTTTATGCAAAAATCACATTTCTGGACTTTACTATGAGTTTGTGTGTTTTTCTATGATTTCAGGTATTTTCTGGCTGAAATTGAGGGACCTGAGCAAAAATCTGATTCAGAGGCTGAAAAAGGACTGCAGATGCTGTTGGATTCTGACATCCCTGCACTCGAAATGGATTTTCTTGAGCTACAGAAGCCCAATTGGTGCACTCTTAATTGTGTTGGAAAGTAGACATCCTGGGATTTTTAGCAATAGATAATAGTTCATACTTTGCCCGAGTTGTGATGACGCAAACTGGCGTTTAACGCCAACTTTCTACCCTATTCTGGCGTTAAACGCCAGAGATAGGATACAAGCTGGAGTTAAACGCCCAAACTGGCACAAAAGTTGGAGTTAAATGCCAGGAATAGACTTTACACGTGAAAGGTTCATTGCTCAGCCCAAACACACACCAAGTGGGCCCCTGAAGTGGATTTCTGCACTATCTATCTTAGCTTACTCATTTTCTGTAAACCTAGGTTACTAGTTAAGTATAAAATCTACTTTTAGAGATTCATTCAGGACGGGATGACATTTTACATCTGAATTTGTATCTTCTATGGCATGAGTCTCTAAACCCCATGGTTGGGGGTGAGGAGCTCTGCTGTGTCTCGATGAATTAATGCAATTATTTCTGTTTTCTATTCAATCACGCTTGTTTCTATTCTAAGATATTCATTCGCACTTCAACATGATGAATGTGATGATCCGTGACACTCATCACCTTTCTTAACCTATGAAAGCGTGCCTGACAACCACTTCTATTCTACCTTATATTGAATGTATATCTCTTGGGTTCCTGGTTCACGAGTTTGACTGCCTCTCCTGACAACAGAGCATTCAAATCCGTGAGATCAGAGTCTTTGTTGTATAAGCTAGAATCAATTGGCAGCATTCTTGAGATCCGAAAAGTCTAAACCTTGTCTGTGGTATTTCGAGTGGGATCCGGGAAGGGATGACTGTGACGAACTTCAAACTCATGAATGCTGGGCGCAGTGACAGTGTGCAACATGGACCCTTTTCACTGAGAAGACGGATGGTAGCCATTAACAACGGTGATCCACCAACATACAGCTTGCCATGGAAGGAGACTTGCGTGCGTGAAGAAGAAGACAGTAGGAAAACAAAAATTCAGAAGATAGAGCATCTCCAAAACCTCAACCTGTTCTCCGTTACTGCATAACAAGTATCATTTAATTCATGCTCTTTCACTTTTCACAATTAAAACTAAGAACCATTATTGATATCCTGACTAAGAGTTACAAGATAACCATACCTGCTTCAAGCCAACAATCTCTGTGGGATCGACCCTTACTCACGTAAGGTATTACTTGGACGACCCAGTGCACTTGCTGGTTAGTTGTGCGAGATTGTAAAAGTGTGATTGTAATTTCGTGCACCAGACCCTCCGGTAGAGGCAGGTGGGTCAGCCGTTGCAGGTATGGATGACTCAGTTCCAGTTCACCCATATGACCTACGGACGGAGCGAAATCCACCTGATAGGTATACTCCATCGCGGCCAGGTCAGGGCATGATGGGTAAGGCACTGAGCTGGATGGGTCGTAGGAAGTGAGCATCGGGTTGGGGTTTTTAGATTTCATCTTAGGGTTTAATGTAATTCGTATTTAATGTTCTGTACGTTGGCCAATGTTATTTGTAGTTAAAAATTTGTATATTTGCTTTAGTAAGGCAGTAAATGTTAATATTATCATGGTCTTAAACATCAATGGATAATCTCAAATTTAAAAATACAAACACGACTAAGATAAAAAAGAAAATATATTATAAAAATACAAATTCGTTCCACCTAAAAATGCTCATAGTCATACATACGTCGCGCAAGATCAACGACTAACACCTTTCCACTAGTCATTTCGCGCACCTCAAACACTTCATTCCGTCTGTCAAAACGGTGCACAACTATATTCCCATCCTGTTGCATACTTGCCTCTATCCACTGTTGTGTGAATACGGAATAAGTAAATCCAGCACGCTTGCGTTCGTGAGTCTCAGCACTCTTCCGCGTAAAAAGTTCATTTAACCGATAATATGTTGCTCGGACTAGTGCCAGCACAGGTAGATTACGGGCACCCTTCAACACTGAGTTAATGCACTCGACAAGGTTCGTCGTCATATGGCCCCATCGATGTCCCTCGTCGAATGCCAATACGCAATGTCTAAGTCCAATGGCATCGCACCACCTGGCATATGCCTCGCCTCGCTCTTCCAACCTCTTATAGTTGATGTTATACTCCTCCACCGTTCTTGAATACCCAATGTTGACCACAAGCTTTTGCAAGTGAGGGACTTTTTATGCTCGTAGGAAGTTGCTGCCGATGTGCCTTATACAAAATATTCACCATGCTCTTGGAGGTTGCCAGTCACTTTCGGAACGATTTACTACTACCCGAATTGACTCATGCCGGTCCGAGATCATACCCACACCATCTTTTCTGACAACATGCATTCTCAGATTCCTGAGAAAGAAGTGCGACGCATCAGCTGTCTCCCCTTCCACCAATGCAAAAGTGATAGGCACAATGTTTTGGTTCCCATCCTGTGCAACAGCGACCAGAAGTGTACCTTTGTACTTTCCATATAGGTGTGTTTTGTCAACCTGAATTAAGGGCTTGCAATGCTTAAATGCCCTAACGCATGGATTGAAACTCCAAAATATGCGATGAAGTATTTTCACCCCTTGCGCCTCTTCATTCCCATTGTACAGTGGGCGTGTTTATATCTGGACAACTGACCCAGGCATCTTCTGAACCATAACCGATAACCACCACGGCAAGGCTTGGAAACTCTCCTCCCAATGACCGAAAACTTTCACTATGGACTTCTGCTTTGCCAACCAAGCCTTTCGGTAACTGATGGTATAGTTGAACCTTGATTGGACTCCGGCTATTATAGATTTCACCTTGATCGACGAGTCAGTCTCGACCAAGGGCCTGATAGCCTCAGCAACTGCATTCGAGTCCAACTTGGAATGATCCTGTGAAATCACTCCCATTGTGCACGTGTGCCTACAGTTGTATCTGCGTATCTCCCAACAACCTTTTTTCCGTATCAAGCTGGCTCGGATAAGCCACTTGCACTCACGTCCATACATCTTGCATTTTGCATAGAACGTCTGTGGCTCAAACTCATACACATCGTAGTAAACTTCTCTAGCGATAGTGTAACTTCTAATTGTTGCCACGACCGACTTTCTAGAACTGTATTCCATTCTAATCTGGAACTCTCCATCCTCGGGATCAGTAACGCCTAGAGAAAGTGCCCATCATCGTTTATTAATCAATCCAAAGTATAGATTAAAGAAAACATATTATTCGGTCATCATGTACCTATGTTTGAATATTCCAGAAACTCCGGTGCATGCATGACGTCAAGATCCAACTCACGCATAAAATGTGGCACGTTCATCGGTTGACTGATCGAGGGGTGAACCACTACATTATCCGCTGTTATCTCAACTCCCACATCACAATCGTCGTCTTCGTCGCCGGCTTCATAAGTGGCTTCAAAGTCTTCTTCACTGTCACTATTCATTTCCTCGTACACTGCAGCTCTATCATCCTCCACCTCTAACTTATTTTGAAGCCCTACCACCTCTACGGTTTCAAACTCAACATACAGCTCAATCTGTGGTTGTCGCATATGAGTCTACCAGTGAATTTAAAACATATTATGCATAGTCACTTTGTCAGTGATTGGCATGGTATCAAACGGTATTAGACAACCAAAAACTACAACCGGATTCCGGTACAGAATTCTGCTCACTCTCATTAACGTACCGTTCTCCATGCTTTAACAAAGAACGTTCTAAAGTTCCATAAACATTGATGAGCGGATAATTTATACGCTTTTTGGCATTATTTTTAGGTAGTTTTCAGTAGGATCTAGCTACTTTTAGGGATGTTTTTATTAGTTTTTATGCAAAATTTACATTTTTGGACTTTACTATGAGTTTGTGTGTTTTTTTGTGGTTTCAGGTAATTTCTGGCTGAAATTGAGGGACTTAAGCAAAAATCTAATAGGAGGCTGACAAAGGACTGCTGATGCTATTGGATTCTGACCTCCTTGCACTCGAAATAGATTTTCTGGAGCTACAGAACTCTAAATGGTGCGTTCTCAATTGCTTTGGAAAGAAGACATCCAGGGCTTTCCAAAATTATATAATAGTTCATACTTTATTCGAGTTTAGACGACGCAAACTGGCATTCAACGCCAGCTCCAGGCTGCATTCTCGAGTAAAACGCCAGAACACGTCACAAACCATAGTTAAACGCCAAAAACACGCTACAACTTGGCGTTTAACCCCAAGAGAAGCCTCTGCATGTGTAAATCTCAAGCTTAGCCCAAGCACACACCTAAGTGGGCCCCGAAAGTGGATTTCTGCACTTAGACTTATTTCTGCAAACCCTAGTATCTACTTTAGTATAAATAGAACTTTTTACTATTGTACTAAGCGTCTTGTCTTTGGATGGATCTTTAATTAGTGTATGCAATTTTAGACCTTCATAGGGGCTGGCCATTCGGCCATGCCTGGACCATCACTTATATATTTTCAACGGTGGAGTTTCTACACACCATAGATTAAGGTGTGGAGCTCTGCTGTTCCTCGAGTATTAATGCAATTACCATTATTCTTCTATTCAATTCAGCTTATTCTTATTCTAAGATACTCGCTGCACTTCAACATGATGAATGTGATGATCCGTGAAACTCATCGTCATTCTCACCTATGAATGCGTGCCTAACAACCACTCCCGTTCTACCTTAGATCGAGTGCGTGTCTCTTAGCATCCATTCCGAAAGATCGAAGTCTTCGTGGTATAAGGTAGAATTATTGGCGGCCATTCCTAAGATCCGAAAAGTCTAAACCCTGTCTGTGGTATTCCGAGTAGGATCTGAGATGGGATGACTGTGACGAGCTTCAAACTCGTGAGTGTTGGGCGTAGTGACAGACACAAAAGAATCACTGGATTCCATTCCAACATGATCGAGAACCGACAGATGATTAGCCGTGCTGTGACAGAGCATTTGGACCATTTTCACTGAGAGGATGGGAAGTAGCCATTGACAACGGTGACGCCCTACATACAGCTTGCCATAGAAAGGAGTAAGAATGATTGGATGAAAGCAGTAGGAAAGCAGAGATTCAGAAGAAACAAAGCATCTCCATACACTTATCTGAAATTTCCACCAATGATTTACATAAGTATCTCTATCTCTATTTTATGCTTTATTTATCTTTATATTCAAAACCCATTATAACCATTTAAATCTGCCTAACTGAGATTTACAAGATGACCATAGCTTGCTTCATACCAACAATCTCCGTGGGATCGACCCTTACTCACGTAAGGTTTATTACTTGGACGACCCAGTGCACTTGTTGTTTAGTTGTGCAAAGTTGTGACAAAGTGTGATTCACATTTGAGAGCTCTAAGTCTTTGGCGCCATTATTGATGATCACAATTTCGTGCACCAAGTTTTTGGCGCCGTTGCCGGGGATTGTTTGAGTTTGGACAACTGACGGTTAATCTTGTTGCTCAGATTAGGCAATTTTATTTTTATTTTGTTTTCTAAAAAGTTTTCAAAAATTTTTCAAATTTTTTTTCTTTTTTTTCCTTTTTCAAAAAAATAATTTTTGAAAAACCAAAAAAAATTATATATATTTTTGTGTTTCTTGTTTGAGTCTTGAGTCAATTTTTAAGTTTGGTGTCAATTGCATGTTTTTAAAATTTATGCATTTTTTCGAAAAATTCATGCATTGCATTCTTCATGATCTTCAAGTTGTTCTTGGTAAGTCTTCTTGTTTGATCTTCATATTTTCTTGTTTTGTGTCTCTAGTTGTTTTTCATATGCATTTTTGAATTCATAGTGTCTAAATATGAAAAATCTCTAAGTTTGGTGTCTTGCATGTTTTTCTTTTCTTGAAAATTTTTAAAAATAAGTCTTGATGTTCATCTTGATCTTTAAAGTGTTCTTGGTGTTCATCTTGACATTCATAGTGTTCTTTCTTGCATGCATCATTGGTTTTGATCCAAAATTTTCATGTTTTGGGTCATATTTGTGTTTTTCTCTCTCCTCACAAAAAAAAAATTCAAAAAAAATAAAAAATATATTTTCCTTATTTTACTCATAAAATTCGAAATCTTTGGGTTGACTTAGTCAAAAATTTTTAAAATTAGTTGTTTCTTGTTAGTCAAGTCAAGATTTCAATTTTAAAAATCTTATCTTTTCAAAATATTTTCAAAAATCAAATCCTTTTCATTTTTCTTTTATATTTTCGAAAATATTTTTAAAAAAGTGATTTCAAAATCTTTTTCTTATCTTTATTTCAAATTTTCGAAAACTTTACTAACAATTAATGTGATTGATTCAAAAATTTGAAGTTTGTTACTTTCTTGTTAAGAAAGGTTCAATCTTTAAATTCTAGAATCATATCTTTTAGTTTCTTGTTAGTCAAGTAATCAAATTTTAATTTTAAAAATCAAATCTTTTCCAAAATATCTTTTTCAGTCATATCTTTTTCAAAATCAATTTCAAAATCTTTTCTAACTTCTTATCTTTTCAAAATTGATTTTCAATTCTTTTTCAACTAACTAATTGACTTTTTGTTTGTTTCTTATCTTTTTCAAAACCACCTAACTACTTTTCTCTCTCTAATTTTCAAAAATTCCTTCATCTTTTTCAAAATTCTTTTAATTAACTAATTGTTTCAAATTTTAATTTTAATTGTATTTCTTCTCTCAATTTTCGAAGATCACTAACTATTTTTCAAAAATAATTTTCGAAATTCTCTCCCTCTCATCTCTTTCTATTTATTTAGTTAATTACTAACACTTCTCTTCATCTAAAAATTCGAACTCTCTCTTCTCCTCTATGTTCGAATTTTTCTTATCCTTCTTCTATTCCTTTCTTCTTCTACTCACATAAAAGAATCTCTATACTGTGACATAGAGTATTTCTCTTCCTTTTCTGTTCTCTTCTTTTTCATATGAGCAGGAGCAAGGATAAGGACATTCTTGTTGAAGCAGATCCTGAACCTTAAAGGACTCTGAAGAAGAAGCTAAGAGAAGCTAAAGTACAACAATCCAGAGAAAACCTTACAGAGAATCTCGAAAAAGAAAGAGACATGGCCGAACCCAATAACAATGGTGGAGGCGCAAGGAGGATGCTTGGTGATTATACAACACCTACTTCTAATTTTTATGGAAGAAGCATCTCAATCCCTGCCATTGGAGCAAACAATTTTGAGCTGAAGCCTCAACTAGTTGCTCTGATGCAACAGAACTGTAAGTTCCATGGACTTTTATCAGAAGATCCCTATCAGTTTTTAACTGAATTCTTGCAGATTTGTGATATTGTTAAAACTAATGGAGTAGATCCTGAAGTCTACAGGCTCATGCTTTTCCCCTTTGCTGTAAGAGACAGAGCTAGAACATGGTTGGACTCACAACCTAAAGATAGCCTGAACTCTTGGGATAAGCTGGTCACGGCCTTCTTGGCCAAGTTCTTTCCTCCTCAAAAGCTGAGCAAGCTTAGAGTGGATGTTCAGACCTTCAAGCAAAAAGATGGTGAATCCCTCTATGAATCTTGGGAAAGATACAAGCAATTGACCAAAAAGTGTCCTTCTGGCATGCTTTCAGAGTGGACCATTTTAGATATATTCTATGATGGTCTATCTAAGCTTTCTAAGATGTCACTGGACCATTCTGCAGGTGGATCCATTCACCTAAAGAAAATGCCTACAGAAGCTCAAGAACTCATTGACATGGTTGTAAATAACCAATTCATGCACACCTCTGAGAGAAATCTTGTGAGTAATGGGACACCTCAGAGGAAGGGAGTTCTTGAAATTGATACTCTGAATGCCATATTAGCTCAGAATAAAATGTTGACTCAGCAAGTCAATATGATTTCTCAGAGTCTGAATGGATGGCAAAATCCAACAGTACTAAAGAGGCATCTTCTGAAGAAGAAGCTTATGATCCTGAGAACCTTGCAATGGCAGAGGAGAATTACATGGGTGAACCCTATGGAAACACTTATAATTCCTCATGGAGAAATCATCTAAATTTCTCATGGAAGGATCAACAAAAGCCTCAACAAGGCTTTAATAATGGTGGAAGAAACAGGTTTAGCAATAGCAAGCCTTTTCAATCATCTTCTTAGCAACAGACAGAGAATTCAGAGCAGAGTCCCTCTAGCTTAGCAAACATAGTCTCTGATCTATCTAAGGCCACTTTAAGTTTTATGAGTGAAACAAGGTCCTCCATTAGAAATTTGGAGGCACAAGTGGGTCAGCTGAGTAAGAAAATCACTGAAACTCCTCCTAGTACTCTCCCAAGCAATACAAAAGAGAATCCAAAAAGAGCGTGCAAGGCCGTTGATATAATCAAAATGGCCGAATCCAAAGAGGAAGGGGAGGACGTGAACCCCAATGAGGAAGACCTCATGGGACGTCTCCCAGACAGAAAAGAGTTCCCTATTGAGGACCTAAAGGAATCTGAGGCTCATATAGAGACCATAGAGATTCCCTTAAACTTCCTTCTGCCATTCATGAGCTTTGAGAACTATTCTTCCTCTGAAGAGGATGAGGATGTAATTGAAGAGCAAGTTGCTCAATATCTAGGAGCCATCATGAAGCTGAATGCCAAGTTGTTTGGTATGAGACTTGGAAAGGTGAACCTCCCTTGTTCATTAGTGAACTAGATACATGGGTTCAGCAAACTCTACCTCAAAAGAAACAAGATCCTGGTAAATTCTTAATATCCTGTACCATAGGCACCATGACCTTTGAGAAGGCTCTATGTGACCTGGGGTCAGGTATAAATCTTATGCCACTCTCTGTAATGGAGAAGTTGGGGATCTTTGAGGTACAAGCTGCAAGAATCTCATTAGAAATGGCAAACAAGTCAATAAAACAAGCTTATGGATTGGTAGAGGACGTGTTGGTAAAGGTTAAAGGCCTTTACATCCCTGATAAATTCATAATCTTAGACACTGGGAAGGATGAGAATGAATCCATCATTCTTGGAAGACCCTTCCTAGCCACAGCAAAAGCTGTGATTGATGTTGACAGAGGTGAACTAGTCCTTCAATTGAATGGGGACTACCTTGTGTTTAAAGCTCAAGGTTATCCTTCTGTAAACATAGAAAAGAGGCACGATAAGCTTCTCACAATACAGAGTCAAACAAAGCCCGTACAATCAAACTCTAAGTTTGGTGTTGGGAGGCCACAACCAAACTCTAAGTTTGGTGTTGAACCCCCACATTCAAACTCTAAGTTTGGTGTTGAGAGGTCCCAACAATGCTCTGAATATCTGTGAAGCTCCATGAGAGCTCACTGTCAGGCTATTGACATTAAAGAAGCACTTATTGGGAGGCAACCCAATTTTTATTTATCTATATTTCTATTGTTCTTTTATGTTTTATTAGGTTTATGATCATGTGGAGTCACAAAACAATTGCAAAAATTAAAAACAGAATAAAAAATAGCAGAAGGAAAAGCACACCCTGGAGGAAGAGCTGTCTGGCGTTTAAACGCCAGAAACAAGCATCTGTTTGGCGTTTAACACCAGAAACAAGCATCTGTCTGGCGTTAAACGCCAGAAACAAGCACTAAGCTGGCGTTTAACGCCAGAAACAAGCATCAGGCTGGCGTTAAACGCCAGAAACAGGCTATATTTGGGTGTTTAACGCCAGGATTGCATACAGAGGGCGTTTTACACGCCTAAAAGGTGCAGGGATGAGAGATCCTTGATACCTCAAGATTTGTGGACCCCACAGGATCACCTCAGGATCTGTGGACCCACAGGATCCCCACCTATCCCACTTCTCTCTTCTTCACACAATCCAATAACACTATACCCTTCACCAATCACCTCAATCTCTCTTCCCCATAACCTCTTCACCAATCACATCCATCCACTCTTCCCCATAAACCCTACCTACCTTCAAATTCAAAATCTCTTTTCCACCCAAACCCACCCTAAATAATCGAACCTATACCCCTCCCCCTCCACTGTATAAACCCCTCCATCCTTCTTCATTTTCAAACGACACTACCCTCTCTTCTTTCCCTTGGCTGAAACCTACACCTCTCTCGCTCTCCTCCATATCTTCTTCTTCTTCTTCTATTCTTTTTTTCTTTTGCTCGAGGGTGAGCAACATTCTAAGTTTAGTGTGGTAAAAGCATAGCTTTTTTTGTTTTTCCATAACCATTTATGGCACCTAAGGCCGGAGAAACCTCTAGAAAGAGGAAAGGGAAGACAAAAGCTTCCACCTCCGAGTCATGGGAGATGGAGAGATTCATCTCAAAGGTCCATCAAGACCACTTCTATGAAGTTGTGGCCAAGAAGAAGGTGATCCCCGAGGTCCCTTTCATGCTCAAGAAAAATGAGTATCCGGAGATCCGACATGAGATCCAAAGAAGAGGTTGGGAAGTTCTTACCAACCCCATTCAACAAGTCAGAATCTTAATGGTTCAAGAGTTCTATGCAAATGCATGGATCACTAGGAACCATGATCAAAGAATGAACCCAAACCAAAGAATTGGCTTACAATGGTTCAGGAGAAATGCTTAGATTTCAGTCCGGAGAACGTTAGGTTGGCATTCAACTTGCCTATGATGCAAGAAGACGCACGCCCCTACACTAGAAGGGTCAACTTTGATCAAAGGTTAGACCAAGTCCTCATGGACATATGTGTGGAAGGAGCTCATTGAAAAAGAGACTCAAAAGGCAAGCCGGTTCAATTGAGAAGACTGGACCTTAAGCCTGTGGCTAGAGGATGGTTGGAGTTCATCCAACGCTCCATCATCCCCACTAGCAACCGATCCGAAGTAACTGTGGATCGGGCCATCATGATCCATAGCATCATGATTGGAGAGGAGGTAGAAGTTCATGAAGTCATCCCTCTAGAACTCTACAAAGTAGCCGAAAAGCCCTCCACCTTAGCAAGGCTAGCTTTTTCTCATCTCGTTTGCCATCTATGCAACTTAGCTGGAGTTGTCATAAAAGGAGACATCCTCATTGAAGAGGACAAGCCCATCACTAAGAAGAGGATGGAGCAAACAAGAGAGCCCATTCATGGATCTCAAGAGACGCATGAGGAAGCTCATCATCAAGAAATCCCTGAGATGCCTCAAGGGATGCATTTTCCTCCAAACAACTATTGGGAACAACTCAACACTTCTCTAGAAGGATTGAGTCATAACATGAACCAATTAAAGGTGAAACACCAAGAGCACTCCATCATTCTCAATGAGATTAGAGAAGATCAAAGAGCTATGAGGGAGGAGCAACAAAGGCAAGGAAGAGACATAAAGGAGCTCAAGGACACCATTGGTCCTTCAAGAAGAAGGCGCCACCATCACTAAGGTGGACTCATTCCTTAACTCGTTCTTATCTCTCTATTTTTTGGTTTTTGAGCTTCATGTTTGCCTATGTTTGTGTCTTTACTACATGATCATTAGTATTTAGTAACTATGTCTTAAGGCTATGAATAATTCCATGAGTCATTCACCTTTCTTAAATGAAAAATGTTTCTAATACAAAAGAACAAGAAGTACATGAGTTTCGAATTCATCCTTGAAATTAGTTTAATTATATTGATGTGGTGACAATACTTTTTGTTTTCTGAATGAATGCTTGAACAGTGCATATTTTTGATCTTGTTGTGCATGAATGTTAAAATTATTGGCCCTTGAAAGAATGATGAACAAGAAAAATGTTATTGATAATCTGAAAAATCATAAAATTGATTCTTGAAGCAAGAAAAAGCAGTGAATAACAAAAGCTTGCAAAAAAAAAATGTAGAAAAAAATATATAAAAGAAAAAGAAAAATCAAGCAGAAAAAGCCAATAGCCCTTAAAACCAAAAGGCAAGGATAAAAAGGATCCAAGGCTTTGAGCATCAATGGATAGGAGGGCCTAAGGAAATAAAATCCAGGCCTAAGCGGCTAAATCAAGCTGTCCCTAACCATGTGCTTGTGGCATGCAGGTCCAAGTGAAAAGCTTGAGACTGAGTGGTTAAAGTCGTGATCCAAAGCAAAAAGAG
Source organism: Arachis stenosperma (assembly GCF_014773155.1). Classification (NCBI taxonomy): domain Eukaryota; kingdom Viridiplantae; phylum Streptophyta; class Magnoliopsida; order Fabales; family Fabaceae; genus Arachis; species Arachis stenosperma. Next base: position 41,209,367 of record NC_080377.1, read on the forward strand.
TGTGCTTAAGAGCTCTGGACACCTCTAACTGGGGACTTTAGCAAAGCTGAGTCGCAATCTGAAAAGGTTCACCCAGTCATGTGTCTGTGGCATTTAAGTATCCGGTGGTAATACTGGAAAACAAAGTGCTTAGGGCCACGGTCAAGACTCATAAAAGTATCTGTGTTCAAGAATCACATACTTAACTAGGAGAATCAATAACACTATCTGAACTCTGAGTTCCTATGGATGCCAATCATTCTAAACTTCAAAGGATAAAGTGAGATGCCAAAACTGTTCAGAAGCGAAAAGCTACTAGTCCCGCTCATCTAATTAGAACTAAGCTTCATTGATATTTTGAGATTTATAGTATATTCTCTTCTTTTTATCCTATTTGATTTTCAGTTGCTTGGGGACAAGCAACAATTTAAGTTTGGTGTTGTGATGAGCGGATAATTTATACGCTTTTTGGCATTATTTTTAGGTAGTTTTCAGTAGGATCTAGCTACTTTTAGGGATGTTTTTATTAGTTTTTATGCAAAATTCACATTTCTAGACTTTACTATGAGTTTGTGTATTTTTCTGTGATTTCAGGTATTTTCTGGCTGAAATTGAGGGACCTGAGAAAAAATCTGATAGTAGGTTGACAAAGGACTGCTGATACTGTTGGATTCTGACCTCCCTGCACTCGAAATGGATTTTCTGGAGCTACAAAAATCCAAATTGTGCGCTCTCAATTGCTTTGAAAAGAAGACATCCAGGGCTTTCCAGAAATATATAATAATCCATACTTTATTCGAGTTTAGATGATGCAAACTGGTGTTCAACTCCATCTCCATACTGCATTCTGGAGTAAAACGCCAGAAACACGTCACAAACCAGAGTTAAACGCCAAAAATACGTTACAACTTGGAGTTTAACCCCAAAAGAAGCCTCTGTACGTGTAAAGCTCAAGCTCAGTCCAAGCACATACCAAAGTGGGCCCCGGAAGTAGATTTTTGCACTTAGACTTATTTTTGTAAACCCTAGTAGCTAGTTTAGTATAAATAGAACTTTTTACTATTGTACTAAGCGTCTTGTCTTTGGATGGATCTTTAATCAGTGTATGAGATTTTAGACCTTCATGGGGGCTGGCCATTCGGCCATGCCTGGACCATCACTTATGTATTTTCAACGGTGGAGTTTCTACACACCATAGATTAAGGTGTGGAGCTCTGCTGTTCCTCGAGTATTAATGCAATTACTATTATTCTTCTATTCAATTCAGCTTATTCTTATTCTAAGACACTCGCTGTACTTCAACATGATGAATGTGATGATCTGTGACACTCATCATCATTCTCACCTATGAACGCGTGCCTGACAACCACTCCCGTTCTACCTTAGATCGAGCGCGTGTCTCTTTGCCTCCATTTCAAAAGATCGGAGTCTTCGTGGTATAAGCTAGAATTATTGGCGGCCATTCCTAAGATCTGAAAAGTCTAAACCTTGTCTGTGGTATTCCGAGTAGGATCTGAGATGGGATGACTGTGACGAGCTTCAAACTCGCGAGTGTTGGGCATAGTGACAGACGCAAAAGAATCACTGGATTCTATTCCAACATGATCGAGAACCGACAGATGATTAGCCGTGCTGTGACAGAGCATTTAGACCATTTTCACTGAGATGATGGGAAGTAGCCATTGACAACGGTGACGCCCTACATACAGCTTGCCATAGAAAGGAGTAAGAATGATTGGATGAAAGCAGTAGGAAAGCAGAGATTCAGAAGGAACAAAGCATCTCCATACACTTATCTGAAATTTCGACCAATGATTTACATAAGTATCTATATCTCTATTTTATGCTTTATTTATCTTTATATTCAAAAACCATTATAACCATTTAAATCCGCCTAACTGAGATTTACAAGATGACCATAGCTTGCTTCATACCAACAATCTCTGTGGGATCGACCGTTACTCACGTAAGGTTTATTACTTGGATGACCTAGTGCACTTGCTAGTTAGTTGTGCGAAGTTGTGACAAAGTGTGATTCACATTTGAGAGCTCCAAGTCTTTGGCGCCATTGTTGATGATCACAATTTCATGCACCAAACGTCATGGTGCATGGAACCACAAATGAAAATGGATTCTGGCACACAAATCTCACTCCCTCATGAGTATTACGTATTATTTCACCGTCGCGATAAACTACCAAATTTGTGGTATCCTCCATTACACCAGAAACACACTCAAAGAACACTCACACACTTCCTCAGCATGAAAATGGACTGGAGCACTGCTTTATATAGAGAGTAGCATTCACCACGCCCCCACATTTTGATTGCCTCCGGCCAATCACGTATTGCCACGCGTCAGAACGCCCCTGCGTGCTGACTCAGCACGCCTCCACGTGCTGCCACCTCATCACGCACCCACATTCTGCCACCTCATCACACCCCACATGCTGTCACCATGTACCAGTCATGCTCTACCACGTCATTATCACGCCCCCACGTGCTGTGTCAGCACACCCCCACATGTTGCCCCGTATACCACTCAAGCACCGCCACATCATCATCACGCCCCCCGTGTAGCAGTCAACACGCCCCCTGTGTATTGGCCATAAACACCAGACATTCACCATTGGGTAAAACACAGTCTTCCTCCATTTCTAGACAAATCTCCACTTTCCTTCCCATATTAAAATTCTTTAGCCGATGTTGACATTTAACACGGTACTAGTTGGGAGGAAGGAGCTTGGCAGAGGTTGCCAGAGCTTGTTGTGTGGTATGTGTCAGGGTTGACTTGTGATAGAGGTAGAACTTAGTTGACGTGATCAATTGACAACTCTATAAGCGTAATTTACTAATTTTACTTCTTGGGCTCCGTTTTTTTTTTTGGTATGCCGTTTTGTACTTCTTAATGGATTTATGATACAAAATTCTTAGGTTGTTAATGAATTTATCATTTATGATACACAAATGTATTTGACCATATGTGTTGCTTAAGTATTAATTGAATTGGAAAATTGTTATAACTGAGTTGAAGCATATTTAGTTTAGATCCATAAAAAAATGAAAAGAAGGATATTTAGTGAATCTTTGGTACATAGTAATTTCCTGTGAATATTAAAGAAATGCATTAGATGTTGGGATTTTTTTCCAAACATTCACCCTAAGTGAGTTTTTTTTGGTATCTTCACCCTAATTAAGTGTTTAAAACAAAATTGAATGATGCAATAACTTTTAGAATTTGAAATTTTATCTATTATGAGATTGTCAACATTAATTACGTGACTCTTTTTAACCAGTGTTATTGAGCAACATATTTAAGAATAGGAAGAATTAATATATATCACTTAATATACCAAAAAGGGTTATATTATCAAGAATAAATTTGTAATGCACGTTATGTAAAGAAAATTAGTTTATGTTCTCTTAAAATACATAAAAAAATTATTGAATTTATATTTTATTAGAATTTTTAAATTTATTTTTTATTAATTTGTTTAATCTGTATATATTCTATCATTTGATACATATTGTATTTTTGTACAGAGGTATTTCTCAATAATTACTAAAAATATATAAATTTATATTACAATATATAATTAATAAAAATTAACATGTTACAATACATAATATAATTACAAATAAACTAAAATAAAAAATTTGTAAGTACATTTTTCAGTCTCTCATTATTTACAGCCTCTTTAAAAAATTCAAACAATAAATTATATATAAAATATTATTAAATTAAAGACATACTTCTAACACTATATTTAATTTAACAACATTTTTTTGAATAACTAACATTTACATTTTCTGTTCTACTAGTATATCGAAAAATTTTAAATTGGTTAGTTTAAATAGTTTCGAATTGTGGAATAAAGAAGTATCCTGAACGTACACTAAGATACTGACGGCGATTCTCAAATATCGCAGAACCAAAAGGGATACGATGAAATAGAATGCAATAGAGACAAACAAAAGACAGGAGGAACATATTACCTACTTTTAACGGTCAAATTGAATAACTTACATTTGCATCTTCTATTCTTTCTCCCTCCATGATTAAGAATTAAGGATGACAATGAGTGATGAGTAGGGGCGGATTTTTGCCCTACCCTACCCCAACCTGCCATAGAAAGGAGTAAGAATGATTGGATGAAAGCAGTAGGAAAGCAGAGATTCAGAAGGAACAAAGCATCTCCATACACTTATCTGAAATTTCGACCAATGATTTACATAAGTATCTATATCTCTATTTTATGCTTTATTTATCTTTATATTCAAAAACCATTATAACCATTTAAATCCGCCTAACTGAGATTTACAAGATGACCATAGCTTGCTTCATACCAACAATCTCTGTGGGATCGACCGTTACTCACGTAAGGTTTATTACTTGGATGACCTAGTGCACTTGCTAGTTAGTTGTGCGAAGTTGTGACAAAGTGTGATTCACGTTTGAGAGCTCCAAGTCTTTGGCGCCATTGTTGATGATCACAATTTCATGCACCAAACGTCATGGTGCATGGAACCACAAATGAAAATGGATTCTGGCACACAAATCTCACTCCCTCATGAGTATTACGTATTATTTCACCGTCGCGATACACTACCAAATTTGTGGTATCCTCCATTACACCAGAAACACACTCAAAGAACACTCACACACTTCCTCAGCATGAAAATGGACTGGAGCACTGCTTTATATAGAGAGTAGCATTCACCACGCCCCCACATTTTGATTGCCTCCGGCCAATCACGTATTGCCACGCGTCAGAACGCCCCTGCGTGCTGACTCAGCACGCCTCCACGTGCTGCCACCTCATCACGCACCCACATTCTGCCACCTCATCACACCCCACATGCTGTCACCATGTACCAGTCACGCTCTACCACGTCATTATCACGCCCCCACGTGCTGTGTCAGCACACCCCCACATGCTGCCCCGTATACCACTCAAGCACCGCCACATCATCATCACGCCCCCCGTGTAGCAGTCAACACGCCCCCTGTGTATTGGCCATAAACACCAGACATTCACCATTGGGTAAAACACAGTCTTCCTCCATTTCTAGACAAATCTCCACTTTCCTTCCCATATTAAAATTCTTTAGCCGATGTTGACATTTAACACGGTACTAGTTGGGAGGAAGGAGCTTGGCAGAGGTTGCCAGAGCTTGTTGTGTGGTATGTGTCAGGGTTGACTTATGATAGAGGTAGAACTTAGTTGACGTGATCAATTGACAACTCTATAAGCGTAATTTACTAATTTTACTTCTTGGGCTCCGTTTTTTTTTGGTATGCCGTTTTGTACTTCTTAATGGATTTATGATACAAAATTCTTAGGTTGTTAATGAATTTATCATTTATGATACACAAATGTATTTGACCATATGTGTTGCTTAAGTATTAATTGAATTGGAAAATTGTTATAACTGAGTTGAAGCATATTTAGTTTAGATCCATAAAAAAATGAAAAGAAGGATATTTAGTGAATCTTTGGTACATAGTAATTTCCTGTGAATATTAAAGAAATGCATTAGATGTTGGGATTTTTTTCCAAACATTCACCCTAAGTGAGTTTTTTTTGGTATCTTCACCCTAATTAAGTGTTTAAAACAAAATTGAATGATGCAATAACTTTTAGAATTTGAAATTTTATCTATTATGAGATTGTCAACATTAATTACGTGACTCTTTTTAACCAGTGTTATTGAGCAACATATTTAAGAATAGGAAGAATTAATATATATCACTTAATATACCAAAAAGGGTTATATTATCAAGAATAAATTTGTAATGCACGTTATGTAAAGAAAATTAGTTTATGTTCTCTTAAAATACATAAAAAAATTATTGAATTTATATTTTATTAGAATTTTTAAATTTATTTTTTATTAATTTGTTTAATCTGTATATATTCTATCATTTGATACATATTGTATTTTTGTACAGAGGTATTTCTCAATAATTACTAAAAATATATAAATTTATATTACAATATATAATTAATAAAAATTAACATGTTACAATACATAATATAATTACAAATAAACTAAAATAAGAAATTTGTAAGTACATTTTTCAGTCTCTCATTATTTACAGCCTCTTTAAAAAATTCAAACAATAAATTATATATAAAATATTATTAAATTAAAGACATACTTCTAACACTATATTTAATTTAACAACATTTTTTTGAATAACTAACATTTACATTTTCTGTTCTACTAGTATATCGAAAAATTTTAAATTGGTTAGTTTAAATAGTTTCGAACTGTGGAATAAAGAAGTATCCCGAACGTACACTAAGATACTGACGGCGATTCTCAAATATCGCAGAACCAAAAGGGATACGATGAAATAGAATGCAATAGAGACAAACAAAAGACAGGAGGAACATATTACCTACTTTTAACGGTCAAATTGAATAACTTACATTTGCATCTTCTATTCTTTCTCCCTCCATGATTAAGAATTAAGGATGACAATGAGTGATGAGTAGGGGCGGATTTTTGCCCTACCCGACCCCACCCTGCCCTACAATAACCTGCATAGAACTCGTTCCATTCTTATTCATGGGTAGTAAAAAATTAAATCCTAATTTGTCCAAGTGGGTATCCACCCCCACTCATATAATTATTAAAATTCAACAAATAATATTAAATTTTAAAATTTATGTAACTATTATTACATATATAACATAAATTTAAGTAAAAATATAAATATGATATATATATATATATATATATATATATATATATATATATATATATATATATATATGGGGTGGATATTATCTAAACCCTATTAAAAATGCAAAAGATTAAAACAATAAGATTATTTTATTAATTTTTAATTATATTTGAATATGAGTTTTAAACTAGGGACTTGAGGGATTGAGAACAACTTAACTGTCATTAGGTTATAGTGTTTCTTGTTATAAATTATGTTTTTTAAAAATTATATTATATGACTATATATTATATTTGTAGATAATATATATAATCTAAAATATTTAATTAAATATTATTTTATATTTAATTTAATTTTTTATTATTTTATATGCATTTTTATATTAATATTTTTTAATTGAACATTCTAGTTAGAGAAATTCAACTGGGCCGGATCACAACATTAAAGAAGAATTTGACTCAGACAAAAAAGACCTAATCCCAACAAACCCATCCCGACCCAGATCATCATCTTCCCTGTGCCTCTTCTGATGCGCTCCAATGACTTCTCGCTCTTCCTTCAATTGGTGACTCTGTCTGCTCCTTTCCCTCAGACCTTCACCGCGCTTCTGTCTCGTTCTATCAGTCTTTATAATGCAGGAAAAAAAGCTGCTCTGATTTAGTTTCTATTGTCACCAAATATGCTCTGTGTTTGCTGAATGTTCTCATCATTTGTGCTGTGAGGTCGGAAATACCAACGTTGAACATGACAAAATATGGGTCTTTCGATGATGCTCCAAGTTGTCGGCCTTGGTCTCCTCCAACACAGAAAGCTCTAGTGCGTATCCATGTAAGAGGGAGAAGAAGAGTCCCTGCAGAGAACGACGACAATGCTGGCGATTCTGCTTAATCCATGGAACACGATAGTGACTTCATCAATTATCCTCTTCTCCAACTGAACACCTTTTTTCAGACTATCCCCATGACCCAAAAAATGAACGAATAAAGAGACCCATAACCCAAACTCACCAACTCACTAATTTGCCCGTTATGGAGGCCAACACACAGAGAGGTGAGTGATAAACCTCAATTTTGTAGTTTATCTTATGTTGAATTTAGTAGATTTTATCAACTTTTCTCACATTTATTCAATAAAATAGCATGGTTTTATAAATTTCTCCTAAATTGTGCTTAAGGGTGAAAACATGCTTTTTAGGCCTTATAATTGCTAAATTTTATTCACTTTAATTCTATTTGATTCCTTGATGTAATTGTTGAGTGATTTCAGGTTTAAAAGGTAAAGATTGGATTGAAGGAATGAAGAAAAAGCATGCAAAGTGGAAAAATCATGAAGAAATAAAGTTTTGAAAATCTGCCATGCGAGGCGTACGCGTGACAAGAAGCATGTGACCTCATTTAATGCAATACGCTGGGGGTGAATTCTTGGTCTCCAAAACCCAATCCAACTTATTTTTGAAGCTATTTCAAGTAGAATTCAAGAGGGAACAAGGGGAGAGTAATTAGGAGTAGTTTAGTAACATGCTTTAGGTCATATTCTAGAGAGAGAAGCTCTCTCTTCTCTCTAGAATTAAGGTAGATTTAGGGTAAATTTCTCTTAGGGTTAGAATTTAATTGTTGCTTTGATTTAGTTTCCTTACATTTTATTGTTCTTACATTTTTGTTCTTTTAGTTTTATTTGCTATTTCTTTTATTTTGTTGCTTTTATGTTCATGACTCTTATTGATCTTAATTTTCTTTAATGCAATTTTGATGTTTCTTTGTTTATTGATGCTTATTTGAGTTGTTATTATTGTTACTTTGCATTTGGTAGTCATAGATTTTATTAATTCTTGCTATTTACCATGCTTTCTTTTCATGCCTTCCAAGTGTTTGACAAAATGCTTGGTTTGATTTTAGAGTAGATTTTTTTAATATTCTTGGCTTGTGATTGAGTGATTGGAGACTTTTGAGTTGTCAAACTCATTTGTTGATTAGTGATTGAGGATTGCTAGTTGTCTTGAATTCCACTAAAGCTAATCTTTGATTAGGACTTGTAGATTAGAGTCAATTTTGCTCACTTGACTTTCCTTCAATTGTTAGAGGTTGACTAAGTGAGAGCAAAAGACAATTACCATCACAATTGAGGATGATAATAAGGATAGGAATTTCAATTCTCACTCGTTGCCAAGAGCTTTCTTAGTTGTTTGCTTTATTTTCTTGTCATTTACAATTCTTGTTATCAAACCCAAAACCCCAAAAATATACACTCATAACCAATAATATGCACACTTCCCTGCAATTCCTTGAGAGACAACCCAAGGTTTAAATACTCTCAATTTTTATTGGTTTGCTTAAGTGACAAACAAATTAAACTTTGATTGAGGGTTGTTTGTTGGTTTGGATCTATACTATCGACGAGATTCATTTTTTGAAATTTCCTAACTGGCATTTATCCCTCACATCAAGTTTTTGGTGCCGTTGCCGGGAAATTGCAATGTATGCTTGTTATTGGTTATTGTATATGTTCCGGGGGTTACCTGAAACGTGGAGCTCGGTCGTCTGGCAAGACCCGAGGTGGGGGTTCCGTGACCCGAGCTTGATGCGCTGAGCGGCGGGTGGTTGTACCTGCAATGACACTCCGATGCTTAAGTTAGCATGGGTCCAAGCAGATATGTGTAGAATGTAGAATGTATCTCATACCTGGGTGCTCCAGTGTATTTATAGTAGTTGGCCGTGATCTTCCCTGGATAAGATATTCTTATCTTATCTTATCTTTTGGGAGTTTTATCTCTATCTTTGTGGAACCGCCTCTTCTAGGCCTTTTCGGCCTTTAGATTTTGGGCTGTGTTCCTTCTTATAGGCCTTCCTTGCATTATCGTCCGAGGTCCGACCTTTAGGCGTGAGCCTTAAGATGAGGTCGGACCTTTTATGATTTTGCCGAGCTGGAGGAGCTCGGTCAGGGTATGAACAGTGCCCCTGCTCGAGTTCGTCCTTTTTTTTTGGGAGGTCGAGCTCGGGCATAGTAGTCTTTTCAAAATTCAAAATGACCGTTCCTGCATTTATTGCATTTTACCGTTTCTCCTCGATTTCCGTTCGGGCTCTGTGACGGTATTATTTATTTGCTCCCTTCCTTTCGTTTATTCTGTTCCCTTCTTTGTTTTTTAAGTTTCGCCATTTCCTTTTTCGAGCATCGCTTTTCTCTTTGCTTTTCTTCTCCGAATTTTTCCGCGTGCTTTTCCGGGGTTTCCTCTGCGCCGCCGTTCCGTTCTCCTTGTCTTGGAGCTCGTCGTCCTCGCTTCCTTCTTCCAGGTTTGTTCCCATTCTCTTTTCTTGTGCACATATGCTTCTGTTTCTTTTTCTCTATGCCTGGGTTGCCCCAAAAAGAGGCGCCGCCATCACTTTGTTTGTTTGTATGGGGGGGCTCTTTTCTCTGTTATTTCGTTTCGGGTTGCTGCATTTTCTTTTCTAAAAGATCTTTGTTTCTTGTTTTGCTGAATGGGTTTTCGCCGTCTGCTTTATGATTTTTGCTTGCTGTTTGTATTTTTCTTTGTAGGCAAGATTTTTATGTCTCGAAAGGTTCTTCAAGCGATGTCGACCAAGATTCTGAGTGGTCTTGGTTGGGTAGATCCTGTTCCTCTAAAAGTCCCTTCTGTGGTAGATTCTGAGTATTTAGCTAGGTTTCGTAGGCAATGTAGCATATGTGAAGATAGGGAGTCTGAGAGGGATTATGAATTAGTAGCCCCGGATTCCGAGGAGAGAGTTTGCTTCCCGCCCTTAGATAGTTCCGAGAAGCTCTTCTTTTACGCTTATGATTGTTTTTTCTCTAAGCTGAGTGTCCGACTTCCTTTTACCGACCTGGAGTCCGAGGTGTTGTGGTCTTGTAACCTTGCCCCTACGCAGCTCCATCCAAATTCTTGGGCATTTTTAAAGCTGTTTCAACTTTTGTGTCAGTTTCTGGGTGTCTCTCCCTCTATTTCCCTTTTTTCTTATTTGTTTGTGTTGACGAAGCCGGGTTCGGGTGGAGGGAAGGTATCTTGGGTCTCCTTTAGGGCTAACCAGGGGAGGAAGTTTTGTACCCTGTATGATGAGTCTTTTCATGATTTTAAAAACTTTTATTTCAAGGTCCGGGCTGCTGGAGACGTCCGACCTTTCTTTCTAGATGAGAGTGGGGAGCCTTCTTTTCCTCTTTGTTGGCAGGAGAATATAGTGTCTGCTAAGTATACCTTTGAGAGTCTAGATGAGGTGGAGCAGGCTTTTGTGGGTGTGGTGAGCAGTTTATGGGGTCGGGCACCTCACTTGGACACGAAGAAAATGTTGGGAGATCCAAGCCTTCTCCGTTCCGAGTTAGGTAGTTCCCGACCTCTTCCGAGATTCATCTTTTTAGTTTTTTGGTTTTGCTTGTTTTTGGTGGAATTTCTGTTGTGGTAATCCTTTTCTTTTTTATTTTTTTGCAGAGATGTCTTCTCAGGCGGATTCTATGAAGTTCCTTCGCCGGACGAAGAAGTCTGTGGCTGCTCGGAATATCGAGGCCGGGGAGGCTTCCGCCCGATCTTCTCCGCAGAAGACTACTGTGGGTGTTCAGACTCGGTCGAAGACTATTCCGACTCCCCAATTCCGAGCTATAAGTCAGGATCCTCCGACCTCTGGGCCTGTTACCTCTTCTCCTCCTCCGTTCTCGGGTCCTCCTCCCAAGAAGCAGAGGACCTCTCAAGAGCCTGCCGGTTTCAATGATAAGGATTTTGATGCTCTTGGTTGGGTTGAGCAGCATATTCTCCCTCAGACCTTTATTTCTACTGATGATGTGTCTATGGAGCATCATTTTCAGTATATGGCGCGGAGCTGTGTCCGGATGGATAGTCTTCATGCCGTTATTGCCCGGGAGTTCAAGAAATCCCCTATTGGTGCGACCAGCTCCCGACTTGAGAAGGCTCAATCTGAGTTTGAGAGGATTAGTCAACTGAAGGCTGTCAGGATTACTGAGCTGGAGGCGTCTTTGGAGAAAGAAAAAGCTAAAGCTACCGCGGCTGCGGCGTCAGCGAAGACATCTGAGGAGATGGCGAAGGCGGCTACAGAGAATTATACTAAGCTGTATGCCGAGCTTGTGGAGACAAAGGAGAAGTTGCAATCTGCTCGGGATGATTTTTACGAGCTGGAAGGTCATGTGGCCAAGGGTATGGATGCTATGTTTGTGAATTTGAGGGATCAGGTCCGGGTTCTTGCTCCCGACCTGGATCTGAGCTTATTCAGCACGGATAACGTTGTTGTGGAGGGAAAGATTGTTCCTGCTCCTACCGAGGATGAGGTTCCGATGTCCGATCCCAGTGTTCCAGTTGAGAACCCGACTTCACCTTTGGTCGGGAATGGATCTGGCGTGGAGGTTTCAAACCGGGATGACGTTGCCGTCGATGCAGTCCCGATATCTATGTTTCCTCCGCAGCCTGCTGTTGATGTGGAGTCCGGAAAGGGCCTTGATCCTCTGTAATCTTTCATTTTTGGTGTTTTGCCCGACCTGTGGGCTCTTTTGTTTTTGGATGGTTTCTGTGAACGCTTTGGACACCTTTTTGCTTATTAGCTACTTGTAGTAACTTTTTAGCTTATTTATGCGGTGTTTTTGTTCGCGTTTTGGCTTTTTGTTTCGCTTTTATGCTTTTTAGTTGTTTTTGGATAACAACTTTTTAGCTAGCGCTTGGAACTTTTGCCTTTGGTTTCGTTCTTTCGCTTTGTACTTTTTAGTTGTTTTTGTAAAGCAACTTTTTAGTAAGCGTTTTCGAAACTTCCTTCGATTTCGTTCTTTCGCTTGTACTTTTTAGTTGTTTTTTGTAAAGCAACTTTTTAGTAAGAGTTTTCGAAATCTTGGCTTTGCCTCTTCCTTTGATTTCGTTTTTTCGCTTGTACTTTTTAGTTGTTTTTTGTAAAGCAACTTTTTAGTAAGCGTTTTCGAAATCTTGGCTTTGCCTCTTTAAGGCTTCTTTCTTGGATCCGGGTCTTTCCTCGGACCTCGGATGTTCGAGTACTTCCCTTTGTTGGGTCCGACCTTGTCGTTGGTCGGCCTTTTAAGTTATTTTTGTAATCTCTTTTTATTTGGCTTTTTGAACCTTTTCAGAGTTACTTTATAACTTCTCACATTAATTTGAACCTCGTCGCTTTATCTTTGCCGACCTTGTGCGGTCTTTTTGGCAAATAATTTTTTGCGTTTTGTCGAGCATAAATTAATGCGCCTTGGCGGGGTACTTTGGTTTGTTTCATCATGGGAAGAAGAAAAGAAAAATAGAGAAATTTGATTAGTATTAAAAAGAAAGAATATTTACAGAGTGTTTTACCCTTGACTAGGTCGGGTGTCTTACTTAACCGGGTGTCTCATTAAAAAACCCTTGTAGGGAAAAAGAGTACACCTCGGGTTAAGTTTTTCTAGCTGTAGTACCGTCTTAGATTACAGGCGTGCCAGGCCCTGGGAAGCTCATTGCCTTCTAGGTCGGATACCTTGTAATAGCCTGTCCCTAAGACTTCCGTTACCTTGTAGGGTCCTTTCCAATTTGCAGCTAGCTTTCCTTCTCCCGACCTTTGTGTTCCGATGTCATTTCGGATTAGAATCAGGTCGTGAATGGAGAAGCTTCGCTTTATTACTTTCTGATTGTATCTGAGGGCCGTTCGCCGTTTTAAGGCTTCTTCTCGGATCCGGGCTCTTTCTCGGACCTCGGGGAGGAGGTCGAGTTCTTCCTTTTGTGCCTGCGGGTTACCTTCTTCGCTGTAGAAGATGACTCTGGGTGACCCTTCCTCTATTTCGATAGGAATCATTGCTTCCATCCCGTAAGATAGTCGGAATGGCGATTCTCCCGTTGTAGAGTGTGGAGTTGTCCGATATGCCCATAGCACCTGGGGGAGCTCTTCGGCCCATGCCCCTTTAGCTTCTTGGAGTCTCCGTTTTAACCCGGCCAAGATGACTTTATTTGCAGCTTCTGCTTGTCCATTGGCTTGCGGGTGCTCGACTGAGGTGAATTGTTGTTTGATTTTTAGTTCGGCCACCAAGTTCTGAAAACTTGTGTCCGTGAACTGTGTTCCATTGTCTGTTGTGATGGAGTAGGGGACTCCGAACCTTGTGACAATGTTTTTGTATAGGAATTTGCGACTTTTCTGAGCCGTAATGGTGGCTAAAGGTTCAGCTTCGATCCACTTTGTGAAGTAGTCGACCCCTACTATGAGGTATTTGACTTGCCCCGGTCCTTGGGGGAACGGGCCGAGTAGATCAAGTCCCCATTTTGCGAAGGGCCATGGTGCGGTGACGCTGATAAGGTCTTCGGGTGGTGCCTTGTGAAAATTGGCGTGTTTTTGGCAGGGGGGGCATATTTTCACAAACTCCGTGGCGTCTTTTTGCAAAGTTGGCCAGTAGAACCCGGCTCGGATTACTTTTTTGGATAATGCCCGAGCTCCGAGGTGGTTCCCACACATGCCTCCGAGGACTTCTTCGAGGACGCTCTTTGTTTCTGAGGTCGGGACGCACCTAAGGAGGGGGTTTGCGAATCCTCTTCTGTATAATACGTCGTGAATTAGTGTATAATTTTGGGCGTCTTTCGTGAGTCTTTTAGCTTCCTTTCTTTCGGCGGGGAGAGTTCCCGACTTCAGGTAGCTGAGTTTGGGGGTCATCCATCCTTGCTGTTGGTCGGATATATTTAGCGTTTCTTCCTCTCTTAGCACGGAGGGAGATCGTAAGGTTTCCTGGAGGAGACTTCTGTTGTTGCCTCCGGGCTTGGTGCTGGCAAGCTTTGAGAGGGCGTCTGCCCGGGCGTTTTATTCCCGAGGTATGTGCTGGATCTGTATTTCTGAAAAGTGGCGTAATTGTGCCTGTGTTTGGTCCAGGTATTTCTTCATAGTTGGGTCTTTGGCCTGGTAGCTTCCATTTGCTTGTGATGTGACGACCTGGGAGTCGCTGAAGATTGTGATTTTCTGGGCTCCGACCTCTTCGGCTAGTTTTAGGCCTGCTAGTAGGGCCTCGTATTCGGCTTGGTTGTTCGAAGCCTGGAACTCGAATTTTAGGGATAGTTCTATCCGCGTTCCTTGGTCGCTTTCGAGTATAACCCCTGCTCCACTTCCTGTTTTGTTTGAGGACCCGTCGACATACAGGTTCCATGAGAGTGGTGTTCCAGGGGTCTCAGTGTATTCTGCGACGAAGTCGGCTAGATACTGAGATTTTATGGCAGTCCGGGCTTCGTAGTGGAGGTCGAACTCGGACAGTTCCACCGCCCATTGTAGGATTCGTCCCGCCAAGTCTGTTTTTTGTAGGATGTGTCTCATGGGTTGGTTTGTCCGGACTTTGATGGTGTGGGCCTGAAAGTAGGGACGGAGCCTCCGAGCTGTGAACACTAGGGCGTAGGCGAATTTTTCTATTTTCTGATAGTTTAATTCGGCCCCTTGTAGTGCCTTGCTTACAAAGTATACGGGGTGTTGTCCTTGGTCATTTTCTCGTATTAATGCTGAAGCGACTGCTCGATGTCCGACCGAGAGGTATAGTACGAGCTCTTCCCCTTTTAAAGGTCGGGTTAGGACTGGTGGCTGCCCGAGGAATTCCTTGAATTCTTGAAAGGCTTTTTCGCACTCCGGGGTCCACGAGAAGGGTTTCCCTTTCTTTAGGAGTGAGTAGAGAGGTAGTGATTTTATTGCTGATCCTGCCAAGAATCTTGATAGGGCGGCCAGCCTTCTATTCAGTTGTTGTACTTCTTTGACACACGTCGGGCTCTTCATATTGAGTATTGCTTGGCATTTGTCCGGGTTTGCTTCGATGCCCCTTTGAGTCAGCATGAAGCCTAAGAACTTTCTGGCTTCTGCGGCGAAGGTGCACTTCGTCGGGTTAAGTCTCATGTTGTGTTTTCTGAGGGTGCCGAAGACACTGGTGAGGTCGGTCAGCAAGTTTCTGTCTTCTTGTGTCTTTACCAGCATGTCGTCGACGTACACCTCCAGTTGTAGTCCGATGTGCTCTGAGAACACTTTGTTCATTAGCCTCTAGTAGGTTGCCCCTGCGTTCTTCAGCCCGAAGGGCATTACTACGTAGCAGTAGTTTGCCCTTGGGGTTATGAACGAGGTCTTTTCTTGGTCAGGCCCATACATCGGGATTTGGTTGTATCCCGAGTATGCGTCCATAAAGGAGAGATATCTATAGCCTGAGGCTGCGTCTACTAAGGCGTCGATGTTTGGTAGCGGATATGGATCTTTGGGGCAGGCTTTGTTGAGATCCGTGTAGTCGACGCACATCCTCCATTTTCCATTGGGCTTTTTTACCAGGACCACGTTTGTGAGCCATAGGGGGTATTTTACTTCCCTAATGAACCCTGCATCTAGTAGTGCTTGTACTTGTTCTTCTATTGCTTGCATGCGTTCGGGCCCGAGCTTCCTGCGTCTTTGTTGGACAGGTCGGGATCCCGGGTACACTGATAGCTTGTGGCACATCAGATCGGGGCTTATGCCTGGCATGTCGGAGGCTTTCCAGGCGAAGAGGTCGGAATTCTCCTTTAAGAGGTTTATGAGTTCCTTTTTTAGGCCTGCCTCGAGATTTGCCCCTATGTTTGTTATTTTTTCAGGTGTGCTCCCAATCTGGACTTTTTCGGTTTCTCCCTCTGGTTGTGGCCGAAGATCTTCTCGGGCTTGAACTCGTCCGAGTTCTATCGTGTTGATCTCTTTCCCTTTTAGGCTTAGGCTTTCGTTGTAGCATCGCCGTGCTAGTTTTTGGTTGCCCTTTAGGGTAGCGATTCCTTTTGTGGTAGGGAACTTCATACAGAGGTGTGGGGTCGAGACTATAGCTGCCAGTCTGTTTAAGGTTGGTCGCCCAATGAGGGCATTGTATGCTGAAGTGACGTCGACTACAATGTAGTCGATGCTTAATGTTTTAGATTGCTCGCCTCTTCCAAAGGTAGTGTGTAGCGAGATGTATCCTAAGGGATGGATTGGGGTGTCCCCTAGCCCAAATAGGTCGGTGGGATAGGCTTTTAGCTCTTTTTCTTCAAGTCCGAGCTTGTCGAAGGCCGCTTTGAACAGGATATCTGCTGAGCTTCCCTGGTCAATCAGGGTTCGATGCAAGTTGGCGTTTGCTAGAATAACGGTGATCACCATTGGATCGTCGTGCCCGGGTATTATCCCTTGAGCATCTTCTCGGGTAAATGAGATAGTGGGTAACTCGGGCAGGGGACTGTCTTCTCGGACATGATAGACTTCTTTGAGGTGTCTTTTTCGCGAGGATCTGGATGTTCCTCCGCCTGCAAAACCTCCATTTATCATGTGAACGTGTCTTTCAGGGGTTCGCGGGACTTGCTCGGCCCGACCTTCATTGTCTCCCCGTCTTCTCTTCCTGGTCTCTTCTCCTTTCTCTGCTATGTATCTGTCGAGCTTTCCTTCTCTGGCTAGCTTTTCTATAACATTCTTTAGGTCGTGGCAGTCGTTGGTAGAATGACCGTAGAGCTTGTGATATTCACAGTATTCGGACCGATCTCTCCCCGCTCTCTTGTGTTTTAGCGGTCGGGGCGGTGGGATCTTTTCGGTGTGGCATACTTCTCTGTAGACGTCTACCAGGGAGACTCGGAGGGGGGTGTAGTTGTGGTACTTCCGTGGCTTGTCCGAGTTGGGTTCTTCTTTCTTCTTCTGTTCCCGATCTCGATCTCGGAGTGGGTAGGTTGATTCCTTCCTAGAAGAGTCTCTTAGCTGGGAGGTTTCCTCCATGTTGATATATTTTTCTGCCCGCTCCTGTACCTCGTATAGGGAGGTCGGGTATCGTTTAGATAGGGATTAGCTGAACGGTCCTTCTTTTAGGCCGTTTGCCAGTCCCATGATGGCCGCTTCAGTGGGCAAGTGTTGTATGTCCAGGCAGGCTTTGTTGAATCGCTCCATGTATTCTCGGAGAGTTTCTTGGTTACCTTGTTTGATCCCGAGCAGACTGGGGGCATGTTTTGCCTTGTCCTTTTGAATGGAGAACCTTATTAGGAATTTCTTAGTTAGGTCTTCGAAGCTGGTGATTGATCTTGGTGGCAGGTTGTCGAACCACTTCATGGCTGACTTGGTGAGAGTGGTGGGGAAGGCTTTGCACCGAATCGCGTCGGAGGCGTCAACTAGGTACATTCTGCTTCTGAAGTTGCTGAGGTGGTGACTTGGATCGGTGGTGCCGTCGTAGAGATCCATATCGGGTGGTTTGAAGTTTCGTGGTACCTTCTCCTTCATGATCTCTTGCGTGAAGGGATCATGGTTGCCTTCGGGGATGGTGTCGCGTTCTGTCCGATCTTTCAGGTTGGCCTCTATTTTCCGCAGTTTTTCTTCTAATTCTCTGCGCTTGCGAGCCTCCCTTCTCAGATCTTGTTCAGTTTCTTTTCGCTTCTTTATGTCCTCTTCGAGTTGTTTCAGTCGGTTTTGTTGTGCCCGGACTGCTTCTAGAATTTCCGAGCTCTTTTCTTTTTCGGGATTTTGTGGATCTTTGTTTGGGAGCGATGTCTTTGGGCGATTCTGTTTGTTTCCTCCTGGAGTACGTGGTGATAAAGGGCTGTCCGGTCGTTCTCCGGTGTCAACTTCCTCCTCTTGTTCTGATGCAGCGTGGTCATTGTTGAGAGGGTCGTCCGCCATGGTAAAGGGATGACTTCCAGGTCCCCGGCAACGGCGCCAATGTTCCGGGGGTTACCTGAAACGTGGAGCTCGGTCGTCTGGCAAGACCCGAGGTGGGGGTTCCGTGACCCGAGCTTGATGCGCTGAGCGGCGGGTGGTTGTACCTGCAATGACACTCCGATGCTTAAGTTAGCATGGGTCCAAGCAGATATGTGTAGAATGTAGAATGTATCTCATACCTGGGTGCTCCAGTGTATTTATAGTAGTTGGCCGTGATCTTCCCTGGATAAGATATTCTTATCTTATCTTATCTTTTGGGAGTTTTATCTCTATCTTTGTGGAACCGCCTCTTCTAGGCCTTTTCGGCCTTTAGATTTTGGGCTGTGTTCCTTCTTATAGGCCTTCCTTGCATTATCGTCCGAGGTCCGACCTTTAGGCGTGAGCCTTAAGATGAGGTCGGACCTTTTATGATTTTGCCGAGCTGGAGGAGCTCGGTCAGGGTATGAACAGTATATATGTTAATATTGTAAATATCTTGATTTTTGGTTTGGTTGCTAGTTTTGCTAGTTGTAGGAGTTTGTTTTCATTATCTCTTATTAGCTTTTGATTTTATTTTCCCTTGCTACTATGAATTCTCACCCTTTTGGCTATGAGTATGGTTACAAATATGTTGTAGAGAATGAAAACTACAATAAAGGTTTGCATCAAGGATGGAAGAATCAAAGGTGGGAGGAGCCATATGCTTTTGATCAACCTTCCTGGCAACGACCTCCTCTAATGCACTATGAGCAAGAACCATTCCATGATGCCTACCAATCCAATGGATATGGTGGACCTCCTTGTGGTTATCAACCACAACCACCATATGCCTATGAACCTCCACCTCAATATTGTTCTCAATAACTATATTTATAAGCCTCATACAATCAAACACTTCCATATGATCATAACCCTTATCCACGATACCAACAATCATATGAGCCTTATGAACCATATTTGGAACCAACCCAATTCCAATACCAATACTCCCAAGAACCACCACCTTCATATACACCATCTCCATGTCCTTACCAAGATGAACTACCTTCCTATTATGAACCCTTTCTCCCAAAGAATGAACCCTCCTATCCACCCTAAGTCCTAATGGATGATTCTCTCATTTCATTACTTCATGAGCAACGTGAATCTCAAAGGAAGACACTAGAATTCATGGCTACCTTGACCGAGGTAGTAAATAATTTAGCCTCTCAATGCTTGGACACTCAAAGTACTCCCATGGCCACATGTGGAGAATCCATTGAAGAGTGGAGCATGAAGGAGATATTAGAAACTCCGGTGGAGAACAAGGAGCGGGACTTTGTATTGGAACAATTGGAGGAAGCCATAATTGTTGAAGAGGAAGAAGTGGTTGAAGATTTAGGAGATGTCGAACCTCCATGAGAATCTAGAATTGTGGAGCATTCCTCCAAGAAGCTTGAAATTGTTGTTGAGGAGGATAGTGCACAACCTCCAAGGCATGTTCTTAATAAAGAATTGAAGGAATGGAGCAAGAAGCAAGTTTCCTTGGTGATGATGATCACGAATCAAGTCCTCCTAGTGATGAATTTGCATCCGCAAATGAACTCCTTGAATTTGAGGAATCTTCTCTAAGTGAGTTTGAGAATGATGTTGGGGTAGACTTTTCTCAACCTCCAATTTATGATTTGACTGATGGAGAAGAGTTGGATGAACTTGGTGAGGAGAGGCTTGAAGGTGAAGAATCTTATCAAGATGTGGAAGTCCTTTGAAAAGGATGGACGGGAGTGGAATATACTTTGTCAAGATCATTGGAGACTTCTCTACCTAGGTTACCATCTACTCCTTAATTTGAGTGGGTAAAACTTGTTTCTCTTAGCTTTATTATCCCACTTGAATTTGGTTTGCTTGAAACAGATGGCCAACTTAGGGCGCTTTGTGGAATGAAGCATAAGAGAAGGATGTTTAGTGGTTAAAATTGCAAATCAAGGCTCACTATAGTTGAGATTTCGAGGATCAAATGCAAATGTTGGACTCGTGCTCAAGTGGATCGGTCTAGAAGAAGAGTTTGGTACTTGATTGAGAATTCGGCTTGCTTACCACCTGACGATTGGATTTTTGACGGTTTAGAATTTGACTAATGAAATCTCGTCGTAAAGTATAGTTTCTAAACCAAACAATAATCCTTTCATACAAAAAGTTGTTTGTCACTAGTACAAACCCCTAAAATTTATAAACCGAAGTATTAGACCTCGGGTCGTTCTCCCTAGGAATTACAATGAAGTGTCTTGTTATTGGTTGTGAGTTATTTTGGGGTTTTGATATGAGGCATGAAAAGTAAATGGCAATGAAAGTAAACTAACTAAAAAGGCTCTTGGCAAGGTATGAAAATTAGAAGTCCTATCCTAGTTATCCTTCTCAATTGTGATGATAATTGTTCATTACTCCCACTTAGTTAACCTCTAACCATGGAGGAAGGTCAAGCGGTGAATCAATTTGATGTCTCAAATCCTAATCAACTCCCTAAGGAATGACTAGCTTTAGAGGCATTCAAATCAATTAGCAACTTCTAATTATCGATCAACAAAGGAATTAGATAACTCAAGAGTCACTAATTACTCTACCTAGGCCAAGAGAAACAAAACCTACACTAAAATCCAAACAAGCATTTTATCAAACACTTGGTAGGCATAAAAGGAAAACATAGTAAATCAACAACAAGAATGAAATCTAACAACAATTATTGAAAGAAATTAACAACAACAATCAAAAGAAACACTTTTATTATGAATTACCTTTATTGAATTGGAAGAGAGTAAAAAGGAACAATACTAGATCTATAACAAAATACAAGAACAACATAAGAGAGATTATAACAAAAGAATGGAAGAAGAATCAATGTAACTACAAGGAATTGAGATGTGGAAGTAGAAGAAAGCAAAGATTAAAACCTAGATCTAAGAATTAAACCTAATCCTAATTCTAGAGAGAAGAGAGAGCTTCTCTCTCTAAAACTCAAAAAAACTAAAACTATCTAACTAATGATCTCTAAATTAGTCTATGGGTGTGAATGTTGTCTCAATCCCCCTCAATCCTTGGCTCTTATATGCATTTTGGCGCCAAAGTTGGTTGCTGAAACCTTCCCAAAATCGCCAGGCACGTGTTGCCTTAATGAGGTCATGTGCCATCATCGGCGCGTACGCGTACGGTGCGCGTGCGCGTCCTTGGCCTGTTTCGCAATGTGCGCGCGAGCGCCTTGTGCGCGTGCGCGTGCACGGCTGACTTTGCTTCTTTGACTTTTTATGCTTCTCTCCACTTGTATGCTTCCTTCCTTCTTCCTTTGATCCATGCCTAGCCTATTTCATCCTGAGATTACTAACAAACACATCAAGGCATCTTATGGAATCAAAGAGGAAATAGAATTCATCAAAATAAGGCTTAATAAGCATGTTTTTACACTTAAGCACAAATAAGGGAGAGATAACAAAACCATGCCAATTCCTAGGCTAAATGTGACAAAAGGTTATCAAAATACTCTACGTTCAATACAAAATAAACCGTCAAATTGGGGTTTGTCACCACCCGAGTGAAATTACAAATATCAATTTAAAGACGGGTGTGAAAATAAGATATGGGATCCAGGATTACAACATAAATGCCAACATGAATGCCAACTTCATCAAAGCTTGGAGCTATTAATTTTGAACTTTGGAACTTATTGGAAGTTCAAGCATTGGTGGGAGTTCAAAGATGAATACAAGCACAAGTCACCATGATAAAGGAGCTCACCAAATGACCAACTTAAGGACTTTAATTGAAAGTGCTAGGTGGGAGGCACCCGACCATGGTAACCTCTTTCCATTCTCTTGTATATATAGTTGATGAATGAATTGAGTTGCCATTGTTAGGTAATTTCTTTCTTTGATATCATTCTTGTATATATATATATATATATATATTTCTTTAGTTGTTAGTTGGTTTGGTTAGATTTATGCTTTAACTTGTAGGTTACTTGTTTTGAATTACATCTTGTTTGACATTGCATTTTTTGTTTGAATTGCTTAGTTGCATGTTAAAAAAGTTTAATTTCATGATTAGTTTGGTTTGTTGAGTTTATTTGGTAGTTTAGTATGTTTAATAAGGTTTGGTGGTGTTTTGGTGACTATTTGGATGTTTGGAATGCTTGGTTTAGTGCTAAAACTTGAAAAAATTTTGAAAAATAGAGTGCATTGTCACGCGTACGCGTGACACAAGCGTACACATGACCCCATATTTTCAGTGCGCTAGGATCATGCGAGCACTGTGCCATTGCACGGTCCAAACAGTGAGTTGTGCACGTAGGGCGCGGGAACTGCGCGTCCAACGCAAATTCTTCCCACGCGTATGCGTCACCCTCTATTTTCGCTAGTCCCGCGTACACCTGCCAGACGTGCGCGCGTTGCATTCCATGCTCCCAAGCCATGCTTATGCGTGATCCACGCGTACGCATAGGGACCCCTATTCACACACACTTCTTTTCTTCTCTTGTTTCCATCTCCTTTCTTCTTCTCTCTTCTCTTCTCTTCTTCTCTCTTCTCTTCTCTTCTTCCCTTCCTTCAACCATCATCCACCACCACCATTCACTATTTACCACCATCACCATTAGTTAGTTGGTTTGAATTTTTGTTTTAGTAGATTAGGTTATATTTTCATACTAAGAGTTGGATTATTAATCTTGTTTGCTGTTTCTTAATGCTGAAAATATTCATTGTTGGATTTCTTTATTGAGGATAGAATTTGTTACTTGGTTTTGAATTTTTCATGCTTAACATTTGTGAATACCAAGTACTTATTACATTGCCTTCAAAGCATTCTACTCTTTTGAATTGCATGTCTTGGCCACCATGTGATTTAAGTTCTTTACTTTGACTAGGCAATTTTTTATGTTGGATGATGTGCATTTATCTTAATGCATTGTGTTGCTTGATCATAAGCATCCATTTGTTATGCTTGTGCCTTGATGACATGTTGACCCTTAATTGTCTAATTATGTGCTCTACACATACTTGAAACTAGTCATTTTGGCATAATGCTTCGCTTGTAAAATTGGATTGTAAGCTCACCTAGGGACATCTTTTGGAAATTCTCAAGCTATATGGACCATGCTTGCTATGTGATTGATTTTAACTTCTATTTCTCCTTTCCTAAATTGCATAGCACCCATGTCTCCCACTTTATGTCAACTAGGTGATGCGAACTAAATTTCAAAGTGTATCATTGATTGATGTGTGAATTTCATATTTCTTTTTGGTCCATTAAGTCCTCTTGCACATCAATTAATGTACACTCATTATCCAATTCACAATTGTTTGATTATTGCTTGAATATTTTTATGCTTCTTTATTGCTTGTTTGTTTATCTTAACATACAAGTTTCTTTTAAAGTATTTCAAGCACAATAGAATGAGTGAAGTGCATACTTCTTTGGTGTACTTGTGACATAGCTTTTAATGCTAGTATGTGAGTTCTAAACCGCATGCAACTTAGAACTCACACATTATTTTTTTCCTGAATGTCACACATTGATTCACTCACTTCATTTTAGTGATCATCACCTCATTCCAATAATCTATGCTTCCTTGCTTTTGCATTTACTTGTCGTACTATCCTATTTTCTATCTTTCAAGATGATTCACCATATGCAACAAGGAAAGCAGAAGAAAGAACATGCAGCAAACTGGTTGATCCACCAGCTGAAGGTGGCAATCTGGAAAGTCGCCGTACCCCCTTGCTCATCTTTGAATGCACCGAGGACGATGCAAATTTTTAAGTGTGGGGAGGTCGTCCGACCAATCGGCTATTTTTGGGTGAAAAGTTTTAATCTAAACACTTTCACATTTTATTTTATTACTAGGTCTTTTAGAATTTTTAGTTTCATTTTCTTAGTTTGCATATATATAATAAGCTTAGTCAAAATAATAAAATTTTTCAAGAAATTTATCTATAGGGCACCCCAATTGATTTGAGTAAAATTTTTTCATTGGAACTTGCTTGAATTATCATTGTGAAACATGTTTTTGAGCTAAGAACACACAACCATGTGAGTTTTGAGCCTAATTGTGTGGTTGCATCATATTAACCACTATTTTCATTCTTGTGTGTATTATTCTCTTTCTATGATTGTAATCTTTGATTTGTTTGATTCTTTATGTCCATTATTTTGTGTATGAATGTATTTATATGATTGAGGCCATTATTTCATTTAGCTCACTTACCCAAATAGCCTACCCTTTTATCTTCCATTGTTAGCTAACTTTGAGCATATGTTAATCCCCTTTTGTTTTTAATTTTAGCACATCACTACCCCTAAGTGAAAAATAATAAATGTCTTTAATTTAGATCTTTGATTAGCTTAGGCTAGTGAGAGTGTGTATCATTTAAGTGTGGAGAAGTTTGGGAATATTGGTTGAGGTAAAAGTGAATTTTTGAATTTTTTGTTAAAGACCTTGGAAATTGGATACATACTTATGCATTAAATGTTTAAACCATATGCATTGATGCTCTTGTATATATTTTAGTTTGAAAAAAATAATAATAATAAAAGAGAAAAAAATTTCTATGTTTGATTGCTCAAATTCTATGTTTCCACCGGGTTATTATTTCTGATCTTGCAAGTTGTAAATTCTCTTCAATAACTCTAATTAATTGTTGGATTTGATTTGATTGCTATTGCCTTAGCCCTTATGTTTATATATGTATTCTTAGAAATTGATTTATTTTGACCAAGTAGTTGCATGCATTGCATATAGATAGTTTGCATTTAGACATTTAGCATTAAAAAAGTAATATCCTCTTTCTTGTCATTCTTGAGTTTAGCATGAGGACATGCTCACATGCTTGGTTTAAGTATGGGGAGGTTGATAAACCCCAATTTTATGGCTTATCTTGTGTTGATTTTAGTGGATGTTATCATTTTTTCTCGCATTTATTCAATGAAATAGCATGGTTTTATGAATTTCTCCTAAATTGTGCTTAAGAGTGAAAACATATTTTTTGGACTTATAATTTCTAAATTTTATTCACTTTAATTCTATTTGATGCCTTGATGTATTTTTTAAGTGGTTTCAGGTTCAAAAGACAAATATTGGATTGAAGGAATGAAGAAAAAACATACAAAAGTGGAGAAATCATGAAGAAATAAAGTTTTGGAAATCTGCCATGCGAGGCGTACGCGTGACCAAAGTTCATCAAGTGACACATACGCGTGACAAGCAGCACGTGACCTCATTTAATGCAATACACTGGGGGCGAATTCTGGGCCTCCAAAATCCAATCCAACTCATTTTTGAAGCTATTTCAAGCAGAATTCAAGAAGGAACAAGGGGAGAGCAATTAGGAGTAGTTTAGTAACATGCTTTAGGTCATATTCTAGAGAGAAAAGCTTTCTCTTCTCTCTAGAATTAGGGTAGATTTAGGGTAGATTTCCCTTAGGGTTAGAATTTAATTGTTGCTTTGATTAAGTTTCCTTGCATTTTATTGTTCTTACATCTTTGTTTTTTTAGTTTTATTTGCTATTTTCTTTATTTTGTTGCTTTTATGTTCATGACTCTTGTTGATCTTAATTTTTTTAATGCAATTTTGATGTTTCTTTGTTTATTGATATTTATTTGAGTTGTTATTATTGTTACTTTATATTTGGTAGTCATAGATTTTATTAATTCTTGCTATTTACCATGCTTTTCTTTTATGCCTTCCAAGTGTTTGACAAAATGCTTGGTTGGATTTTAGAGTAGATTTTTTTATAATCTTGCCTTGTGATTGAGTGATTGGAGACTCTTGAGTTGTCAAACTCATTTATTGATTGATGATTGAGGATTGCTAGTTGGTTTGAATTCCACTAAGGCTAATCTTTGATTAGGATTTGTGGATTAGAGTCAATTTTGCTCACTTGACTTTCCTTCAATTGTTAGAGGATGACTAAGTGAGATGATAATGAGGATAGGAATTTCAATTCTCAATTGTTGCCAAGAGCTTTCTTAGTTGTTAGCTTTATTTCTTGTCATTTACATTTCTAGTTATCAAACCCAAAACCTCAAAAATATACACCCATAACCAATAATATGCACACTTTCCTACACTTCCTTGAGAGACGACCTGAAGTTTAAATACTCTCGGTTTTTTATTGGTTTGCTTAAGTGACAAATAAATTAAACTTTGATTGAGGCTTGTTTGTTGGTTTGGATCTATACTATCGTCGAGATTCATTTTGTGAAAATTCCTAACCAGCATTCATCCCTCACATCAGTGAGTCGCATTTGGCTTCACCATCAAGCCGTGGCTTAGAGGGACAATTGCTGGTAAAAGCCTATTCCATTCTGTAATGACGGTACACGCGTCAACCAAACAACGAGTGTCTGTATATCTGTATCAACTTTGATCTGTACCGGAGAGTAACCCATATCTTAAATATTTAACAACGCAAATAGACTTTTTAATTGAGTAGGATATAATCAATAGTTAGAATTTGCAATAAGTAACTGGATATTATTTAAGAACATAGAATTTAATTTTCATATATTTTATATATAATTGTATTTTCAAATTATAAATTAGCATATATGTCCATTGATTTATACTTTTATTTATTTAATGTCTGTAAAAGTAATAACAATGAAATTAATTGAGATGACAAATTATTTATAATTTAATTAAGTTCAAGTTTTGAAAATAAAAAAAGATATTTTTTATAAATTATATATAATAGAGGATATTTTAGAATAGAAAGTTTTGATCAATTTTTTTTAATTTTCATACCCCCATTATATATAGTATAAATACAGATAGATAAAAGTATAAATATAAATATTAATGTCTAACAAAATTTATTTTAATATAATTTTTCCTCCACAACTAAAATTTTCTAGGTCCGTTACTAACTCTACCTTCTATTACACTGGCTCTAGACTCATAACAGGGTATACAGAGATTTAGAAGGCTAGAAGAATGGTTGAGAACTTAAAAATTCATTTTTCAGTATAATAGGGGTGGTCGCGTACGCAAGCATATTTTCGCGTACGCATGAGTGTCAAAAAAACATCGTTGCGTACGCGAGCCACGTTTGTGTACACAAGAGCACTTGGCCGAACCAAATGCTTGCGTACGCATGCATACCAGGTTTTCAAAAAGTTGATATGCTGCAGAATTCAATTTTTCAAGCCAATTTTTAAACTTTTATAACTTTTAGTACAAAATTCATTTTTTAAACAATCTTGAACCATTGGATAAATTTTTAAATAAATATAAAAATCTACTTTTGTTGAATTCCCAATTCCGAGGACCGAGTTACGGCTTGCCAAAGTTGGTCAAAAATTAGTTTTTGTCTAAAAACAAAATTTACCAATTTTTCCAAAGGTTCACAAGCCACCTTAATTTTCACTCAATAAAATGACCCCCCCCAAACCATCCAATTCAATCATTTACAGTCAACCAAGTTCAAACCTACTCAATTCACACAATGCAACTCTAAATCATTAACTTCACATCTCAATTTCAAGCATAACATTCCAATAACTTATCGGACTTACCTTTCACGGTATTGGGCCCAAAATTCAAAACCTCCAGCCTAACATTCATCAATTCAACTCATAATTCATAAATACACAATCACCAAGTAAATTCAATTTCAAAAATACATAAATTACACATATTCATTCCATCCAATACACAATTCAAACTAATTCCTAGGGGCATCTTGTAACACCTTAATTAGCCTAAACTTTACCTCGCATCGTAAGGCAAGGTTGATCAGAGATTACAATAGTTCTAAGCTCACACATATAATATATAGAAGAATTAATATAATCTAGAAGCCTGATGAAAGGTATAGCTCAAAAATAGGATTTCAAAAGGGCATAACGTAGTAACGGAGCTACTAACTTAAGGCACAAGAAACAGATATAAGGTAACAAAAGATAAGTATATAATATCATAGGAAACTAGCCACGGCTCGTGGAGTTTAAGCCATCTAGGCATATATACAGACTAACAGAAACCTGACAATAAAAATAGCTTTTACAAGTTTTGTTCTCTCAAATACAAGTCTCTAGGCAAAACAGAATACAAAAGTGAGAGACATATCCAAAATAAATAAAAAAGACTCCAAAAGGTATCCAGATCCTCCGCTTCTGTCACCAACCAAGCAACTCACCGAGGTGGATTGCGACCTGCATCTGAAAAACATAATAGAAATATGGTATGAGAACCGGAGGTTCTCAGTATGGTAACAGTGCCCAGTGATGTAGGATATAAGACCCCGGGACGCCAAAGGCAATCCTAGACTTCATATCCATCACAAGATTTTAAACTTAAAGCATTCTAAAACAAATAAACATAATTATATAAAACCTTAACATAACTAAACAGGGTACTATATCTTAGGGGATTTTCTAAGCTAATCAAACATCGATGTCCTACAGCATCCACCAACCTATCCTCCATGCGATCCCATCGCCACCACCTTCCAAACCTCCTCAATCCTAGTAGAAATCACAATTAATTACAATGCAAGTAAAACACAAGTAGAAGCATATAAGTCAAGTAATTCAAATAGCAATTAGGCATGTTATACAATTAGGCAAGCAATTACAAGTTGACAAAGCAAACAAACAGATAGAAAATGTACATGATGAATGCCTACCCTATTGGCTGTGATATCACATTGTCGGTTCAATTGCCAACCTGACACATCTCCATGGAGATGTCGCCCTTCGGAATCATCACATGGGAACCCCTGCGATATAGTGCTCGGATCACTGTCCAGGATTTTGCGCCTGCACGATCTATTGATCCAAAGGGATACGAGCGGGATACTCTTGCCTCAGACTTCACATCTCAACGTAAACGGGATTTAACCACTGTCCGTACGCCACCGCCGCTACCTCGACAGGCGGGATCCAACCGCCGTCCCTGCCGGACACATAGCGTCTCATAATCATAAAACAGTAGTGCAGTGGTATTTCAGAAAACATTTTTAATACATCAGTGATTCTTCATCACACATTCGAGTCTTTGACTTATCTCAACCACTGCCAATTCACATTTCCATTACGAACTCAATAGTCCCTCAGTGCCCATCTCATACATCAACATTCATCACATACCATCGAACCATCCTCAGAACGCTAGAAACCTAGGCCTCCCTTTTCTAAGTTTCCAAAATAATATCATTTAAAACCCTTAAATCCTTTCCCATGTATTAAATATCTAAAACTAGACCTAAGAGTCTTAGAATGGTGTTAGAGAAGCTTACAACCTTGTTGGGAAGGTAGAATAGTTGAAAACAAAGGAAAATTTGAGAAACAGGGCATGTGCGAATGCACAGGGGTGTGCGCGCACATGCTCTGGAGGGTTTTAAGACGTGTGCGTACGCATATGGGTGTGCATATGCACAGGTGCTAAAATTCACAATACCTGTTTACTCACACAACCTGTGCTAGCGCCCCCAACAGACTGGCCTTCCTAACGTGTGCGTGCGCATAGGGCTGTGCGTATGCACAGGTTGCAATTTCCCGTTGGTGTGTGCGCGCACAAGCTGTGCTAGCGCTGCAAGCAGACTGCCTCCCTCTGCGTGTGAGCACGCACAGGTCTGTGGGTGCGCACAGGTTGAAATTTTCACAGAGGTGTGCGTGCGCACACGGCTGTGCATACGCACATATCAGAAATCATAAAATTCTACAACTTTGTAGAATTTCAGATTTTTAACACCAATTTTGAATGATCATAACTTCCTCTACAAAATTCCAAATTTTGCAAACTTCATATCGATTTAAAAGGTTTTCAATGAACTTTAATTCTAAATAAATTTCAACCAATTTTGAAAACCGAGACAAAAGTTATGATCAGACAAATTTCACCAAAAACCAATTTTTACCCAAAATCATAATTTCCATAATTCCTTTGTAAAACACAACCAAAACCAAACCAAACCATCCTAAACTATAATTCTCATCAAAATCAACCCTCTATGTCATATTACACCAAACTTACCACATTTTACTTCACCTTTTCTCATCCTCAACTTCAACATCAATATATCACATTATAATCAAACCCCATTAATATTTTTCCAACTACATTACCAATTCATCAACATCAATATCACATATATCAACACAATTCACTTCTCAACTTCACAAATCATTCCCCCTCATCATATCATTACCAATCATCAAAATCAAACTCAATAATAATCAATTCATCATAAATCATCATACAACAACATTCAACAACTCATCAACCATTCAAATCCAAACCTATCCTATGGGTCACTATCCTAAGTGTCCATGAATATTATATACTACATAGAGGAAACCAAAACCATACCTTGGCCGATTTCTAAGTATGTCCTTAACCCAAAATGAGCACCACAATGATCACCAACAAGCTTCCCAACATAATCCAAGCTTCCGACAATCACCAACGAGCTCCAAACTCACAATAATCAAACTATATATGCATAAACCATACCAAATCAACCTAGGGCTCATCATAAATCAAAATCTCACAAGATTTCAAAGTCTCTTACCTTGTTCAACAGTTTTGGTAGCCAAAACCCAATGCTAAGCAAGGATTAGAGTGAACCTAAACATCCAAAATCACAAAATCTCATTTAATCAAAAACCTAGATTTTCGAAATTTTGAGGAGAAGAACTGAGAGGGATTCGAGCTTTCCTTACTAGTTTCTTGGGTGGGTTTTGTAGAGCTCTTCACAAGGAATGCGTAGCCACAAACGGTGCGGCGATCGGAGTTCCGTAGCCTAAGGTATGAGCTTGAGAAGATGATGGTGAATAGTGTCAATGGGAGTTTCTTCTCCTCCTCCCCTTTCAGCTGGTGTGAGTGTGTTTAATTATTGTGTGTTGAGTTGGGGTCACTTAATGAATCCTTTTATATGTTGGGCTTGGGCCCAACTTGGGCTCAGTCTAACCCGTTAGCATTTTTAGCCCGTTTGGTCCAACTTCGGGCCGAACCTTTAAAATTAACACCCGGTTTTTCACTTCTAATATTTTTCTAAGGTTTTTGACTGTTTTCACTATTTCTCGCGCAGCACCGGGCAGACTTGAATCAGTTTAACCGGTTCAACTGCCGGTTCGCGGTTTTTTACGGTTTTCACAGAAAACACATTTTCTGACTCAGAAAGACCTACTGAGTCCAAAAATCACCTTTAAATCCTCAAATCCTCTCTCTAACTTTTTGGAATCTAATTTGGGCATTATAATCACTTAATTAACCAGTTGATTAGTTGCGGTTCTTACACATCTAGCCTAGGATTTCATGCCACATTACAAGGTATTTAAATAAAACTTAAACTGTACCTCTAGGAAGCCAGGAACAACCCTTAATTTTGGATTTTACCAAGGTTAGGCTCCAACTTTCACCTCCACCAAGCTCAAGCAACACCAATAATCAATTCAAAGCCTTTAATTCTCAATCTACACTAATTTCACATAATATTCACAATATTCAATAACTAGGGCTTCATAAAACTTCATAAACACATGGAAAAAGTGGCTCTTACCTTTACCCATTGAATTTGATGATGAAACCCAGCTATAGCTCATACTAGAGCACCCCTAAACCATCAAAACCATAAGATTTCTCAATACCCAAAGCTCAAACTCGAATTCGTCATGTACAGCAAAAATGAGATAAGAAAATAAGAAATTCTTACCAATTTATTCAGATAAAAATATAGAGGATGAGATGGGCTTTGCGTGACCGCAAACGGTATGGTGATCAGAGCTCCGAAGATGAAGTTATGGAGTTTTGAAGATCAAAGGGGTTAAGGTTTCTCTCTTCTTCCCTCTCTTCTCTATTTCAGCATGAAACACAAATGAAGGGGGGTTTTAGTGCTAAACTTGAACAAGTGTATGACTTATATAGTGTGGGCTTGGGCCTAACTTAGGCTTGGTTCACTCGGTTTAGCCCGATTGTCCAATTTTAGGAAAAAACCTTTAAGACTAGTGTTTTAATGTGTATTCTAACTATTTTCATTTTCCCCAATTATGAATTTTAATTTCTTTACCCTCCTTACTCATAATTAATTTTTTCACTAGCTATACTGGACAGGTTTGAGCCGGTACAGTAGGCTAAAATACTAGAACACATTTTACGCAGTTTTCTGTAGAAAATAATATTTTTCCACTCAGAAAAATTCATTGAATCCAATTATCATAGTTAAAATATCAAATTATGAATTCTAAATTTTCCAACCCTTTTAGTCCATATTTAATTAATTACTTATTTAATTACGATTTAGCCGAACTTTTTAATTCTACCCACCTAATTAAAAATTTTATCCTCAAAATTTAGTTACTTGTAAATAAGTGTGGGTAATCCTTTTTCATGTCTGTTTCCAACTGCCAATTATGCTCCTCAATTTCGGCTCGACTCAAAGCCACCTTAACCAATTGAACTTCTTTTTCGCGGAGCTTCTTAACGCTCATATCATCAATCCGAACCGGAGCAACTTGAAAAGTTGGATTCTGCTTCAACTAAACTGACTTGGGATCCAATACATGAGTCACGTTCGGGGTATAATTTCAAAGTTGGAAAACGTGAAACACGTCATGCAAGTTCAAAAAATGTAGTGGTAGAGCCACTTGATATGCCACGAAATTGATCTTCTTCAAGATCTCAAATGGGCCTATGCATCAAGGATTCAATTTCTTTGTCTTGATTACTCTTCCAATACCTGTCGTAGGAGTGACTCTTAGGAATACATGTTCACTTTCTTCAAACTCTAACGTCGTGGGAGTGACTCTTAGGGTTTAGGATTTAGGGTTTAAGGTTTAGATGGCTAATCCACGACTTCATTGGGGACTTCTCGAGGCATCAATTCAGCCGAGGTATGGGGATATTATGGTCTTTGTGGTAAAGGCTAGAATCAAGGTGCAACATTCTCTGATCCGGAAGATTCGACCTTGTCTGTGGTATTTTGAGTAGGATCACCAAGGGGATGAACTGCAGGAGCTTTACCCTCCGACTGGATGCGCATTAAACCTGGTGTTTAGCCTAGAGGAAGATTGGCGGCCTCTCAATCGGTGTTGATCACATACAGCCTGCTATAGAAGAAATTATTCACAATTGGAGTAGACAGTAAGAAAGTATTGATCCAGAAGAACAAAGCATCTCCGAAGCCTTAACCATCTTCTTATCATTAGATTCACAACCACTGAGTAACGTTACTTTTATTTTACTTTTATGCGTTTAAACAACTACACAACTTTTCTATCCGCTTAACTAAGATTTACGAGATAACCACTGTTTGATCAAAGCCGACAATCCTCGTAGGATCGACCCTGACTCACCTTAGGTATTACTTGGACGACCCAGTGCACTTTTTGGTTCAGTTGTGCGAAGTTAAATTCTGCGCATCAAATTTTTAGCGCCGTTGCCGGGGATTATTTGAGTTTGACAATCTACCGGATTATCTTGTTGCTTAGATTAGGTATTCTTTATATTTTATTTGCTCTTTTGTTTGTGTCTTTTGTTTTCTTTTCAAACAATTTTCAAAACCTTTTTTGTTTTTGGCTATGTATTTTCTTTTAATTTTCTTACTTTGAGTCTTACCTATTTCTTGTTGTCTTTTTCAAGAATTTTTCAAAATCTTTTCAAAAATTTGTTTCTTGTTTGAGTATGTGTCAATTTAAAGTTTGGTGTCCCCTTTGTTTTTATCTTTTTCTTTAAATTTTTGAAGGTGTTCTTATTTTCCCTTCTTCATGTTTGAATTGTTCGTAGTGAATTTTCTTAGTTGATTTTAAAATTTTTGAGTTTGGTGTCTTTTAGTTGTTTTTTCTTTAATTTTCGAAAATTAGTGTCATTTGATCCTAAAATTTTTAAGTTTGGGGTCTCTTTGTGTTTTTTTTTTCTTAAATTTTCGAAAAGTGTTCTTGAGTGTTCTTCATTGTGTTCGAATTGTTCTTGGTATTTTTCTTGGTTTGATCTTAAAATTTTTAAATTTGGTGTCTTTTAGTGTTTGTTTTTTTAAATTTTCAAATTTCAAAAATTCAAATTTTAAACTTTCTTGTTATCTTTTCAAATCTTTGTTTTATATTTCTCTTTAAATTCAAAATTTTATCTTATCTTGGTTTAAATTCAAAATCTTTTTTCAAATCTTTAACTTATCTTTTTTTTCTTTCTTTGAATTTCAAAAATCCTATATTATCTTATTTTAAATTCACATTTTAAAATTTAAATTTCAAATTCTTATCTTATCTTAATTTAAATTCAATTTTCAAGTTTCAAGATTTTAAAATTCAAAATTTCAAAATTCAAAGTTTTCAAAATTCAATTTCCAAATTTTGGATTTCAAATTTCAAAATTCAAAATGTTCAAATTTCAAATTTTAAAATCAATTCTTATCTTAACTTTCAAATCTTTTCAAAATTCAAATTTCAAATCTTATCTTTTCAAATCTTTTTAAATCTTTACTATCTTTTCAAATTTGATTTTCAAAATCTTTAAATTTTAAATCTTATCATATTTTAAATTCAAATTTTAAAATTCAAATTTTCAAATCTTTATCTTATCTTGAATCAATTTCAATTTTCAAAATCAAATCTTTTTCAAAAAAATTCAAAATAAAAAATTTTCAAAATCAAATGTTTTTCATAATCTTTTCAAATCTTATCTTATCTTGTTGACTTATTCTTTCAAATCTTAATCTTTCTTTGACTTTCTTTTTAAATTCAAATTTCAAAAATTTAATTTTCAATTTTCAATCTTCAAATTTTAAAAATCAAATCTTTTACTTTACTTTCTGGTGCACGAAATTGTGATACACAATGGCGCCAACAACTTGGTACGCACAATTGTAATCTCACTCTTTTTCACAACTTCGCACAACTAACCAGCAAGTGCACTGGGTCGTCCAAGTAATAAACCTTACGTGAGTAAGGGTCGATCCCACGAATATTGTTGACTTAAAGCAAGCTATGGTGAACTTGTAAATCTCAGTCAGGCAGATTCAAATGGTTATGGAGTTTTAATAATTAAAAAGATAAATAAAACATAAAGTAAAGATAGAGATACTTATGTAATTCATTGGTGGGAATTTCAGATAAGCGTATGGAGATGTTTCATCCCTCTTGAATCTCTACTTTCCTACTGCCTTCATCCAATCCTTCATACTTCTTTCCATGGCAAGCTGTTTGTTGGGTTTCACCGGCGTCAATGGCTACCTCCCATCCTCTTAGTGAAAAAGGACCTCTATGGTTTTTCGCATGGCTAATCAGCTGTTGGTTCTCGATCGTGTAGGAATAGGATTTACTATCCTTTTGAGTTTGTCATCACGCCCTACAGTCGCGAGTTTGAAGCTCGTCACAGTCATCCTATCCCAGATCCTACTCGGAATACCACAGACAAGGTTTAGACTTTTCGGATCTCAGGAATGGCTGCCAATAATTCTAGCTTATACCACGAAGACTCTGATCTCACAGAATGGAAGGCTCGGTTGTCAGGCGAGGCAACCATGCATCATGGACCAGGAATCCAAGAGATACATTCTCTAGCTTTCGCAGGTAGAACGAAAGTGTTTGTCAGGCACGCGTTCATAAGTGAGAATGGTGATGAGTGTCACGGATCATCACATTCATCAGGTTTAAGTGCGAATGAATATCTTAGAACAGGAATAAGCATGAATTGAATAGAAGATAGTAGTAATTGCATTAATACTTGGGGAACAGTAGAGCTCCACATCTTAATCTATGGTGTGTAGAAACTCCACCGTTGAAAATACATAAGTGGTCTGGAGGTCCAGGCATGGCCAAATGGCCATCCTCCCCAATGTCTAAGATCGCATAAACTGATCAAAGATAGATGTCAAGATGAAAATACAATAGTAAAAGGTCCTATTTATAATGAAACTAGCTACAAGGTTTACAGAAGTAGGTAAATGGTGTAGAAATCCACTTCTAGGGCCCACTTGGTGTGTGCTTGGGCTGAGCATTGAGCTTTACACATGTAGAGGCTTCTCTTGGAGTTAAACGCCAGCTTTTATGCCAGTTTGGGCATTTAACTCTGGTTTGTAACGTATTTCTGGCGTTTAACTTCAGAATAGGGCAGAGAAGGGGCGTTTGAACGTCAGTTTGCGTCATCAAAACTCGAGCAAAGTATGGACTATTATATATTTCAGGAAAGCTCTGGATGTCTATTTTCCAATGCAATTGAGAGCGCGCCATTTGGAGTTCTGTAACTCCAGAAAATCCACTTCGAGTCTAGGGAGGTCAGAATCCAACAACATCAGCAGTCCTTTTTTCAGCCTCTGAATCAGATTTGTGCTCAGGTCCCTCAATTTTAGCCAGAAAATACCTGAAATCATAGAAAAACACACAAACTCATAGTAAAGTCCAGAAATATGAATTTTGCATAAAAACTAATAAAAACATCCCAAAAAGTAGCTAGATCCTACTAAAAACTACCTAAAAATAATGCCAAAAGCGTATAAATTATCCGCTCATCACAATACCAAACTTAATGTTGCTTGTCCCCAAGCAACTGAAAACAAAATAGGACAAAAAGAAGAGAATATACAATGAATCCCACAGTATCAATGAAACTTAGTTTTAATTAGATGAGCGGGGCTTATAGCTTTTTGCTTCTGAACAGTTTTGGCATCTCACTTTTTCCTTTGAAATTCAGAATGATTGGCATCTATAGGAACTTAGAATTTTAGATAGTGTTATTGATTCTCCTAGTTCAGTACGTTGATTCTTGAACACAGCTACTTTATGAGTCTTGGTCGTGACCCTAAGCACTTTGTTTTCCAATATTACCACCGGATACATAAATGCCACAGACACATAACTGGGTGAGCCTTTTCAAATTGTGACTCAGCTTTGCTGAAGTCCCCAATTAGAGGTGTCCAGAGTTCTTAAGCACACTCTTTTGCTTTGGATCACGACTTTAACCACTCAGTCTCAAGTTTTTCACTTGGACCTGCATGCCACAAGCACATGGTTAGGGACAGCTTGATTTAGCTGCTTAGGCCTGGATTTTATTTCCTTGGGCCCTCCTATCCATTAATGCTCAAAGCCTTGGATCCTTTTTAACCTTGCCCTTTTGGTTTAAAGGGCTATTGGCTTTTTCTGCTTGCTTCCTCTTTTTTTTTCTCTTTTTTTTGCCATTTTTTTCGCAAGCTTTCTTATTCACTGCTTTTTCTTGCTTCAAGAATCAATTTCATGATTTTTCAGATTATCAATAACATTCTCTTCGTTCATCATTCTTTCAAGAGCCAACAACTTTAACATTCATAAACAACAAGATAAAAAATATGCACTGTTCAAGCATTCATTTAGAGAACAAAAAGTATTGCCACCACATCAAAATAATTAAACTAGTTTCAAGATAAAATTTGAAATCCAAGTACTTCTTGTTCTTTTGTAATTAAGCACATTTTTCATTTAAGAGAGGTGAAGGATTCATGGAGTTATTCATAGCTTTAAGACATAGACACTAGACACTAATGATTATATAGTGAAGACACAAACATAGATAGAACATACAGCATGAAGCCGAAAAATAGAAAATAAATAGACAAGGAGATTAAGGAATGAGTCCACCTTAGTGAGGGTGGCGTCTTCCTCTTGAAAATCCTATGGAGTGCTTGAGCTCCTCAATGTCTCTTCCTTGACTTTGTTGCTCCATCCTTAGTGCTTTTGGTGCTCCTATCCTTAGTTGTTCCCAATAGTTGTGTGGAGGGAAATGTATCCCTTGAGGCATCTCAGGGATATCTTGATGAGGGAATTCCTCATGCTCTTGTTGAGGTCCATGAGTGGGCTCTCTTGTTTGCTCCATCCTCTTTTTGGTGATGGGCTTGTCCTCTTCAATGAGGATGTCTTCCTCTATGACAATTCCAATTGAATTGTATAGGGATCACCTTTTTCTTGGCCACAACTTCATAGAAGTGGTCTTGATGGACCTTTGAGATGAATCTTTCCATCTCCCATGACTCGGAGGTGGAAGCTTTTGCCTTCCCTTTCCTCTTTCTAGAGGTTTCTCCGGTCTTAGGTGCCATAAATGGTTATGGAAAAATAAAAAGCAATGCTTTTACCACACCAAACTTAAAATATTTGCTTGTTCCTGAGCAAAAGAAGAAGGAAAGATGTAGAAAAAGAAGAAAATAGAGGAAATGGAGGGTGTATAGGGTTTGGCCAAGAGGGGAAGAGGGTGTTTGTGATGTGTGAAAATGAAGGGGTGAATGAGGGTATTTATAGGGAGAGTGGCCAAATGGTTTGGGTGGGTTTGGGAGGTAAATGTTTTTGAATTTTGAAGGTGGGTGGGGTTTTTGGGGAAGAGTTAAGGAAGTGACTGGTGAAGAGTATTTGGGGAAGAGATATGGAGGTGATTGGTGAAGGGTATTTGGGAAAGAGTGTTGTAGAAAGGTATGAAGAGAAGAGAGAGTGAGTTGAGGTTGGTGGGGATCCTGTGGGGTCCACAGATCCTGAAGGGTCAAGGAATTCTTCATCCCTGCTCCAATTGGGCGTTCACAATGCCTTAGAGTGCAATTCTGGCGTTTAAACGCCAGTTTGCTGTCCTGTTCTGCCGTTTAAACGCCAGCTTTCCTTCCTATTTTGGCATTTAAACGCCAATTTGTTGCCCTGTTTTAGCGTTTAAACGCCAGTCTGGTGTCCTATTCTGGCGTTTAAACGCCCAGAAAGGTGCCAGATTGGGCATTTAAATGCCCATTTTGCTACCCTTACTGGCGTTTAAACGCCAGTAAGTCCTTCCTCCAGGGTGTGCTGTTTTCAATGCTATTTTTGATTTTCTTCTTTATTTTTGTAATTTTTTGTGACTTCACATGATCATCAACCTAAAAGAAAACAAAATAATATAGATAAAATTAAAATAAAATTGAGTTGCCTCCCAATAAGCGCTTCTTTAATGTCAATAGCTTGACAGTGAGCTCTCATGGAGCCTCACAGATGATCAGAGTATGGTGGAGATCTCTCAACACCAAACTTAGAGTTTGGTTGTGGCCTCCAAACACCAAACTTAGAGTTTGAATGTAGGGGCTTTGTTTGACTCTATATTGGGAGAAGCTTTTCATGCTTACTCTCTATGGTTACAGATGGAGAACCTTGAGTCTTTACTACAAGGCATTCTTTATTCATATGAAGGATCAACTCTCCTTTGTCAACATCAATCACAGCTCTTGCTATGGCTAGGAAGGGCCTTCCAAGGATGATGGATTCATCCTCATCCCTCCTAGTGTCTAGGATTATGAAATCAGCAGGGAAGTAAAGGCCTTCCACCTTCACTAGCACGTCCTCTACTAGTCCATAAGCCTTTTTCATAGATTTATCTGCCATCTCTAATGAGAATTTGGCAGCCTGTACCTCATAGATTCCCAGTCTCTCCATTACAGAGAGGGGCATCATGTTTATCCCTGACCCCATGTCACACAGATCCTTCTCAAAGGTCATGGTGCCTATGGTACAGGGAATTAAGAATTTACCAGGATCCTATTTCTTTTGAGGTAAATTTTGCTGAACCAATGTATTCAGTTCATTGGTGAGCAAGGGAGGCTTTTCCTCTCAAGTCTCATTACCAAACAGCTTGGCATTCAGCTTCATGATTGCTCCTAAATATTGGGCAACTTGCCCTTTAACAATGTCTTCATCCTCTTCAGAAGATGAATAGTCATCAGAGCTCATGAATGGTAAGAGAAGGTCCAAGGGAATCTCTATGGTCTTTGTATGAGCCTCAGATTCCTTTGGTTCCTCATTAGGGTATTCCGTACTGACCATTGGACGTCCCCTGAGGTCTTTCTCATTAGGATTCACGTCTTCTTCCTCCTCTAAGGTTTCGACCACGTTGATTATATCAATGACCTTGCACTCTCCTTTGGGATTCTCTTCTATATTACTTGGGAGAGTGCTAGAAGGAGTTTCAGTAACCTTTTTACTCAGTTGGCCCACTTGTGCCTCCAAATTTCTAATGGATGATCTTGTTTCAGTCATAAAACTAAGAGTGGCCTTAGATAGATCAGAGACTATGTTTGCTAAGCTAGATGGATTCTTCTCAGAATGCTCTGTCTGTTGCTGAGATGATGTTGGGAAAGGTTTACTATTGCTAAACTTGTTTCTTCCACCATTGTTATTATTGAAGCCTTGCCTCTGTTGATCCTTCCATGAAAAATTTGGATGATTTTTCCATGAAGGATGATAGGTGTTGCCAAAGGCTTCACCCATGTAATTCACCTCTGCCATTGCAGGGTTCTCAGGATCATAAGCTTCTTCTTCAGAAGATGCTTCTTTAGTACTGTTGGATGCATTTTGCAATCCATTCAGACTCTGAGAGATCATATTGACTT
Organism: Arachis stenosperma; assembly: GCF_014773155.1. Classification (NCBI taxonomy): domain Eukaryota; kingdom Viridiplantae; phylum Streptophyta; class Magnoliopsida; order Fabales; family Fabaceae; genus Arachis; species Arachis stenosperma. The sequence continues at coordinate 41,249,950 of NC_080377.1, forward strand.
GTTGGGTCAATATTTTGTTCTGAGCCAGTATGGCATTCAGAGCACCAATTTCAAGAACTCCTCTCTTTTGAGGCGTCCCATTACTCACAGGATTCCTCTCAGAGGTATACATGAACTGGTTATTTGCAACCATTTTAATAAGTTTCTGAGTTTCTGCAGGCATTTTCTTTAGGTGAATGGATCCACCTGCAGAGTGGTCCAGTGACATCTTGGAAAATTCAGACAGACCATCATAGAATATATCTAATGTGGTCCATTCTGAAAGCATGTCAGAAGGACACTTTTTGGTCAGTCGCTTGTATCTTTCCCAAGCTTCATAGAGGGACTCACCATCTTTTTGTCTGAATGTCTGAATGTCCACTCTAAGCTTGGTCAGCTTTTGAGGAGGGAAGAACTTGGCTAAGAAAGTCGTGACCAGCTTATCCCAAGAGTCCAGGCTATCTCTAGGTTGTGAGTCTAACCATGTTCTAGCTTTATCTCTTACAGCAAAAGGTAAAAGCATAAGCCTGTAGACTTCAGGATCAACTCCATTGGTCTTAACAGTATCACAGATATGCAAGAACTCAGTTAAAAACTGATAAGGGTCTTCTGATGGAAGTCCATGAAACTTGCAGTGCTGTTGCAGTAGAGAAACTAATTGAGGCTTTAGCTCAAAATTGTTTGCTCCTATGGTAGGGATTGAGATGCTTCTTCCATAGAAGTTGGAAGTTGGTGTAGTAAAATCACCAAGCATCTTCCTTGCATTGTTGTTTGGTTCGGCCATAATTGTTTCTTTTGCTGCTTTCTTTTCGAAAATTTCAGTGAGGTCCTCTTCAGAGTTTTGTGCTTTAGCTGCTCTTAGCTTCCTCTTCAGAGTCCTTTCAGGTTCAGGATTAGCTTCAACAAGTATGCCTTTATCTTTGTTCCTGCTCATATGAAAGAGAAGAAAACAAAGAAAATATGGAATCCTCTATGTCACAGTATAGAGATTCCTTGAGGTGTCAGAGGAAAACAAGAATAGAAGGATGATGTAGGTAAGAAAGAATTCGAACATTCAAAGAGAGATGGAGTTCAAATTGACAATGGAGGAGGAATCTTAGTGTTTAAATAGAAAAAGATGAGAGAGGGAAAGAAATTTTCGAAAATAAAAAGAATAAAATTTAAAATAAATTTTAGAAAAATTGGTTGTGGTTTTGTAAAAGATAAGAAATAGTAAAACAAACAAAAAATCAATTAGTTAGTTGAAAAAGATTTGAAAATCAATTTTGAGAAGATAAAAAGTTAGAAAAGATTTTGAAATTGATTTTGAAAAAGATATGATTTGAAAAAGATATGTTTGAAAAGATATGATTGAAAATATTTGATTTGAAAAAGATTTGATTTTGAACAAAAATGAAGATTTGAAAAAGATTTGATTTGAAAACAAAATTCCTCTCCTTGTGTCATCCTGGCGTTAAAAGCCCAGGAGCTGTATGTTTTAGGCGTTAAACGCCCAATTGCTGCATGGTTTGGGTGTTTAAATGCCCAGCCAGGTACCCTGGCTGGCGTTTAAACGCCATTTTTCCTTCTTCACTGGGCGTTTTGAACGCCCAGCTTTTTCTCTATAATTCCTCTAACATTTCATGAGCAACTAATCCTCCATTGTTAAGGTTAGGAGCTCTGTCTATTTGTATGGATTGATTTTATTACTTTTTCTATTTTAATTCATGTTTTGGATTTATATTTAAGAATTGTTTTCGCTCTTTATTTTATGAATATGGGTGGAACGGAAGTATGACCCATGTTCTATTTGAGTTCTTGTATAGCTTGGAAAAGCTCTATACTTGAACAACAGCTTGAAAACATATTCTCCTAAATTCTAATTATCTGAATTTAACGGGATACATGACATATAATCCTTTTATTCTTTGGGTAATTAGAGTTTTTGTGGCATGCAAACTGGAATTTGATCATGTACCCTTTAATTGGAATTAATTGACCAAGGAATTAGCAGTTAATGAATTTTAGAGGAGACTAGGAAGATCTAAGGAATTAGGGTCTAGTCACATATAGTTTGCCATAAATTAAATCCTACATAACTAAAATAGTTAGTAAGAAAAGTTAATCCGGAAAAATAGATAACTCTGAGGCCTTAACAGTTTTCTCCATATTTTATTCCCAACTTATTTATTTGTCTATCCTTTTTATATTTTGAGTTCGAATTTAAACCTTTTGAATATCTCAAAACCCTTTTCTGCTTGCCTAACTAAGCCTATCAAATACTATTGTTGCTTAATCCATCAATCCTCGTGGGATCGACCCTTACTCACGTAAGGTATTACTTGGTACGACCCGGTGCACTTGCCGGTTAGTAGTGTGGTTGTAAATACCGCACCACCTTGCCTTTTAGTTTAAAGGGTTATTGGCTTTTTGCTCTTGCCTTTTGATTTAAAGAGCTAATGGATTTTTCTTTTGTTTTCTATTTTCTTTTCTTTTTGCCATTTTTTTCCGAATGCATCTTGTTTTTTCTTTTTCTTTGCTGCTTTCTCTTGCTTCAAGAATCAATTTTTGGATTTTTCAAATTATCAATAATACTTTTCCTTTTTCCTTTTTCTTCATTCTTTCAAGAGCCAATATCCTAAAATTCCAACTTCAAATATGCACTATTTATTCATACATTTAGAAAACTAAAGCAATGACACCACATCAAAATAATTGATTATTCTTTATTATGGAACTCAAAAATTTATGCATGTTTAATTCTTCTAAAAAAATCTACTATTTTATTCATGTTTAACGATGATAAAAGGAATAATTTATAGCTAATTAGAAAATAAAAATTAATTAATTACTACTAATGCTTATGAAATCCTAAAAATTAAAAGACATAAAATAAAAATAAAAATAAAGACTTAAAACTACTAGTGATCATGCAACTCTAAATTAGGATAGAAATAAGTGAAACATGAATAGGAATAGTCACCGTGTTGAAACTTAACAACCTTCAGCTTGATGGGCGTTGGGCTCTTCAAGTTGGGGGACGCTGGGCTCTTCAAGTTGGGGGACGCTAGACTCTTCAGGGGAGAGCTTCTGGCGCTTCAACTCCTCCATCTCACGCCCCTTGCTTCTCTTGCTCATTGATCAGTTTGCAAATCATGCTAGTCTGATCTTTCTGCTCCTCTCTGAGCTGATCTAAAGTGCTTTGCAAGTGTATTATAGACGCCTTTAGCTAGTCCCAATACTCAATTAGAGGGAACTCTTGGGGAGGCTCAGGTGCCTTCCTTTTGGGTTGATCCTCTTGTGTTTTGGTACTCTCTATCACCTGCTTGGTGATTGGGCTTTCCACTGGAATGAAGTTGTCAACCTGGATCATTACTGATGAGCGGATAATTTATACGCCTTTTGGCAATATTTTTATATAGTTTTTAGTATGTTTTATTCACTTTTTAGTATATTTTTATTAGTTTTTAAGCAAAATTCACATTTCTGGACTTTACTATGAGTTTGTGTGTTTTTTTGTGATTTCAGGTATTTTCTGGCTGAAATTGAGGGACCTGAGCAAAAATCTGATTCAGAGGCTGAAAAAGGACTGCAGATGCTGTTGGATTCTGACCTCCCTGCACTCGAAATGAATTTTTTTGGAGCCATAGAAACCCAAATGCTGTGCTCTCAATAGCGTTGGAAAGTAGACATCTAGGGCTTTCCAGCAATATATAATAGTCTATACTTTGCCCGAGTTTAGACGATGCAAACTGGCGTTCCAACGCCAGCTTTCTGCCCTATTCTGGCGTTAAACGCCAGAAACAGGTTACAAGCTAGAGTTAAACGCCCAAAATAGGCTGCAAACTGGCGTTTAACTCCAAAAGAAGTCTCTACACATGAAAGATTCAATGCTCAGCCCAAGCACACACCAAGTGGGCCCGGAAGTGGATTTCTGCTTCATTTACTTATTTCTGTAACCCTAGTAACTAGTTTAGTATAAATAGAACTTTTTACTATTGTACTCACATCTTTTGATCATCTTTTGATCTCTTGATCACGTTTTGGGGGCTGGCCATTCGGCCATGCCTGGACCTTCATCACTTATGTATTTTCAACGGTGGAGTTTCTACACACCAAAGATTAAGGTGTGGAGCTCTGCTGTTCCTCGGGTATTAATGCAAAGTACTATTATTCTTCTATTCAATTCATGCTTATTCTTATTCTAAGATATTCATTCACACACAAGAACATGATGAATGTGATGATTATGTGACACTCATCACCATTCTCACTTATGAACGCGTGATTGACAACTGCTTTCGTTCTACATGAAAACAAGCTTGAATGTATATCTCTTGGATTTCTAATCAACTATTCACGTCGACTCCGCTCTGACAATAGGGCATCTGAATCCGAGATTGGAATCTTCATGGTATAGGCTAGTATCATTTGGCAGCATTCCAGAGATCCGGAAAGTCTAAGCCTTGTCTGTGGCATTCCGAGTAGGATCTGGGAAGGGATGATTGTGACGAGCTTCAAACTCGTGACTGTAGGGCGTGGTGACAGATGCAAAAGGATAGTAAATCCTATTCCTACACGATCGAGAACCAACAGTTGATTAGCCATACGATATATGTGCATGGTAGTTTTCATACGAGACGAGAAATCCGACAGTTGATTAGCCGTACAGAAACCGTAGAGGACCATTTTCACTGAGAGAACGGGAAGTAGCCATTGACAATGGTGACACCCAACATACAACTTGCCATAGAATGGAGTATGAAGGATTAAATGAAGGCAGTAGGAAAGTAGAGATTCAAAAGGAATAACGCATCTCCATACACTTATCTGAAATTCCCACCAATGAGCTACATAAGTATCTCTATCTTTATTTTATGTTTATGTATCTTTTAATTATCAAAACTCTATAACCATTTGAATCCGCCTGACTGAGATTTACGAGATGACCAAAGCTTGCTTCAAGCCGACAATCTCCGTGGGATCGACCCTTACTCACGTAAGGTTTATTACTTGGACGACTCAGTGCACTTTCTGGTTAGTTGTGCGAAGTTGTGAAAAAAAGTTGAGATTACAATTGTGCGTACCAAGTTGTTGGTGCCATTGAGATCACAATTTCATGCACCAAGTTTTTGGCGCCGTTGCCGGGGATTGTTCGAGTTTGGACAACTGACGGTTCATCTTGTTGCTTAGATTAGGTAATTTTCTTCTTGTTTCAACCTTTATTTTATTTTCAAAAAGCTTTCAAAAATCTTTCAAAAAATTTTTCTTTTTTTTTCGTTTTTCCAAAATAATTTTCGAAAAATCCAAAAAAATTCATAAAATCAAAAAAATAAAAAATATTGTTTCTTGTTTGAGTCTAGTATTAATTTTTAAGTTTGGTGTCTATTGCATGTTTTTAAAATTTGTGCATTTTTCGAAAAATTCATGCATTGCATTCTTCATGGTCTTCAAGTTGTTCTTGACAAGTCTCTTTGTTTGATCTTTAAATTTTCTTGTTTAGTGTCTTTTCTTGTTTTTTATATGCATTTTTTAATCCATAGTGTCTAAACATGAAAAAACTCTAAGTTTGGTGTCTTGCATGTTTTTCTTTTCTTGAAAATTTTTCAAAAATAAGTCTTGATGTTCATCTTGATCTTCAAAGTGTTCTTGGTGTTCATCTTGACATTCATAGTATTCTTGCATGCATCATTTGTTTTAATCCAAAATTTTTATGTGTTGAGTCATTTTGTGGTTTTTCTCTTTCCTCATTAAATTCAAAAAATAAAAAAAATATCTTTTCATTATTTCACTCATAAATTTCGAAATCTTTGGGTTGACTTAGTCAAAAATTTTTAAAATAAGTTATTTCTTGTTAGTCAAGTCAAGATTTCAATTTCAAAAATCTATCTTTTTAAAATCTTTTTCAAAATCAAATCTTTTCTTTTTCCTTTTTATTATTTTCAAAAATTCTTTAAAATTAATTTTCAAAAATATTTTTCTTAATTTTATCTTTTATTTTCAAAAACTTTACTAACAATTAATGTGATTGATTCAAAAATTTCAAGTTTGTTACTTTCTTGTTAAGAAAGATTCAAACTTTAAATTCTAAAATCATATCTTTTAGTTTCTTGTTAGTCAAGTCATCAACTTTAATTTTCAAAATCAAATCTTTCTAAATTTCTTTTTCAAATCTTTTTCAAAATAAATTTCAATCATATCTTTTTAATCATATCTTTTTCAAATCATATATTTTTTTATCAAATCTTTTTCAATCATATCTTTTTTTTTTAATTTTGATTTCAAAAATCTTTTCTAATTTCTTATCTTTTCAAAATTGATTTTCAAAATTTTTTTCAATTAACTAATTGACTTTTTGTTTGTTTTACTATTTCTTATCTTTTTCAAAACCACCTAACTACCTTTCTCTCTCTAATTTTCGAAAATCACCTTTCTCTTTTTCAAAAATCTTTTTATTTAACTAATTGTTTCAAATTTTAATTTTATTCCTTTTTATAAATTCGAATTCTAACTTTAATTTAAAATAAAAACAAAAATAATTTCCTTTTCCTTTTTAATTAATTTTCAAAATTCTCTCCCTCTCATCTCTTTCTATTTATTTTATTTAATCACTAACACTCTTCTCTTCTTCTCATAATTCGAACCCTCTTCTCTTCTCTCTCTGTGTTCGAATTTCTCTTCTTCTATTCTTCTCTTCTTCCACTCACATAAAAGAATCTCTATACTATGACATAGAGGATTTCTCTTCTTTTCTGTTCTCTTCTTTTTCATATGAGCATGAGCAAGGACAAGGACATTCTTGTTGAAACTGACCCTAAACCTGAAAGGACTCTGAAGAAGAAGCTAAGAGAAGCTAAAGCACAACAATCTAGAGAAAACCTTATAGAGAATTTCGAAAAAGAAGTAATGGCCGAACCCAACAACAATGCAAGAAAGATGCTTGGTGACTTCACTGCACTAAATTCCAACTTCCATGGAAGAAACATCTCAATCCCTGCCATTGGAGCAAACAATTTTGAGCTAAAGCCTCAATTAGTTTCTCTGATGCAACAGAATTGCAAGTTTCATGGACTTCCATCAGAAGATCCTTTTCAGTTCTTAACTGAATTCTTGCAGATCTGTGATACTGTTAAGACCAATGGAGTTGATCCCGAGGTCTATAAGCTTATGCTTTTCCATTTTGCTGGAAGATATAGAGCTAGAACATAGTTGGACTCTCAACTTAGAGATAGTCTGAACTCTTGGGATAAGCTAGTCACGGCTTTCTTAGCCAAGTTTTTTCCTCCTCAAAAGCTGAGCAAGCTTAGAGTGGATGTTCAAACCTTCAGACAGAAAGAAGGTGAATCCCTCTATGAAGCTTGGGAAAGATACAAGCAACTGACCAAAAAGTGTCCTTCTGACATGCTTTCAGAATGGACCACCCTGAATATATTCTATGATGGTCTGTTTGAATTGTCTAAGATGTCATTGGACCATTCTGCAGGTGGATCTATTCACCTGAAGAAAATAGCTACAGAAGCTCATGAACTCATTGATATGGTTGCAAATAACTAGTTCATGTACACTTCTGAAAGGAATCCTGTGAGTAATTGGACGCCTCAGAGGAAAGGAGTTCTTGAAATTGATGCTCTGAATGCCATATTGGCTCAGAATAAAATGTTGACTCAGCAAGTCAATATGATTTCTTAGAGTCTGAATGGATTGCAAAATGCATCCAACAGTACTAAAAAAACATCTTCTGAAGAAGAAGCTTATGATCCTGAGAACCCTGCAATGGCAGAGGTGAATTACATGGGTGAAGCCTATGGAAACGCCTATAATCCATCATGGAGAAATCATCCAAATTTCTCATGGAAGGATCAACAAAAGCCTCAACAAAGGCTTTAATAATGGTGGAAGAAACAGGTTTAGCAATAGCAAGCCTTTTCCATCATCCTCTCAGCAACAGACAGAGAATTCTGAGAAGAGCCCCTCTAGCTTAGCAAACATAGTTTCTGATCTATCTAAGGCCACTCTAAGTTTTATGAATGAAACAAGGTCCTTCATTAGAAATTTGGAGGCACAAGTGGGCCAGCTGAGTAAAAGAGTCACTGAAACTCCTCCTAGTACTCTCCCAAGCAATACAGAAGAGAATCCAAAAAGAGAGTGCAAGGCCATAACCTTACTTGGTGTGGCCGAACCTAGAGAGGAGGAGGAGGACGTGAATCCCAGTGAGGAAGACCTCATGGGACATCCTCTGGACAAAAAGGAGTTCCCATTTGAGGAACCTAAGAAATCTAAAGCTCATCTAGAGACCATAGAGATTCCATTGAACCTACTTCTGCCATTCATGAGCTCTAATGACTATTCATCCTCTGAAGAGGATGAAGATATTACTGAAGAGAAAGTTGATAAGTACCTTGGAGCAATCATGAAGTTGAATGCCAAGTTATTTGGTAATGAGACTTGGGAGGATGAACCCTCCTTGCTTACCAATGAACTGAATAACTTGATTAGGCAGACATTACCTCAAAAGAAAGAGGATCCCGGAAGGTTCTTAATACCTTGTACCATAGGCACCATGACCTTTGAGAAGGCTCTGTGTGACCTGGGATCAGGCATAAACTTAATGCCACTCTCTGTAATGGAGAAACTGGAATCTTTGAGGTACAAGCTGCCAAATTCTCATTAGAGATGGCAGATAAATCCATGAAAAAGGCTTATGGGAAGGTAGAGGACGTGCTAGTAAAGGTCAAAGGCCTTTACATCCCTGCTGATTTCATAATCCTAGACACTGGAAAGGATGAGGATGAATCCATCATTCTTGGAAGACCCTTCCTAGCCACAGCAAAAACTGTGATTGATGTAGACAGAGGAGAGTTGATTCTTCAAATGAATGAGGTCTACCTTGTTTTTAAAACTCAAGGATCTCCCTCTGTAACCATGGAGAGGAAGTAAGAAAAGTTTCTCTCAATATAGAGTCAAACAAAGCCCCCACAGTCAAACTCTAAGTTTGGTGTTGAACCCTCACATTCAAACTCTAAGTTTGGTGTTGGGAGTCCCTAACAATGCTCTAAACATCTGTGAAGCTCCATGAGAGCTCACTATCAAGCTATTGACATTAAAGAAGTGCTCATTGGGAGGCAACCCAATTTTATTTTTCTATGTTATTTTTTTTAGGTTGATGATCACGTGGAGTCACAAAAACAACTGCAAAAATTAAAGAAAAATAAAAAACAACATTAAAAACAGCAAACCCTGTAGGAGAAACTTACTGGCGTTTAAACGCTAGTAAGGGTAGCAGAATGGGCGTTTAACGCCCAGAATGGTGCCAGACTGGGCGTTAAACGCCAGAAAGAAGCAGCAGACTTGCATTAAACGCCAGAAAGAAGCAACAAACTGGCGTTAAATGCCAGAAATAGGTTGTAGCTTGGCATTCAATGCCAGGAAAGGAATAAAAGCTGGCGTTTAACGCCAGAAATAAGTAGCAGTCTGGCGTTAAATGCCATGATTGTACACTAAGGGCGTTTACACGCCTAAAAGGAGCAGGGATGAGAAATCCTTGACCCTTCAGGATCTGTGGACCCCACAGAATCCCCACCTCTCTCTCTCTCTCTCCCTCTCACACATCTCTATAACACTCTACCCAAAACACCACTCACCTATCAAATCCTATCCTCTTCCCTATATTCTCTTCAACAAATCACCTCCACCCCTCTTCACTCCTTCATTTTCACACTTCACAATCACCTTATACCCCCTTGGCCAAACCTATCTTTCATCTCTCTCTCCTCCAATTCTTCTTGTTCTCCTTCTTTCTTTCTTCTTTTGCTCGAGGAGGAGCAAACCTTTTAAGTTTGGTGTGGTAAAAGCATTACTTTTTATTTTTCCATAACCATTTATGGCACCTAAGGCCGGAGAAACTTCTAGAAAGAGGAAAGGGAAGGCAAAAGCTTCCACCTCTGAGTCATGGGAGATGGAGAGATTCATCTCAAAGGTCATCAAGACCACTTCTATGAAGTTGTGGCAAAAAAAATGGTGATCCCTATGCAATTCAGCTAGAATTATGATAGAAGGAGACATCCTTATTGAAGAGGACAAGCCCATCATTAAGAAAAGGATGGAACAAACACGAGAGCCCGCTCATGGATCTCAACAAGAGCATGAGGAAGTCCCTCATCAAAAAATCCCTGAGATGCCTCAAGGGATATATTTTTCTCCACACAACTATTGGGAGAAACTAAGGATAGGAGCACTAAAAGCACTAAGGATGGAGCAACAAAGGCAAAGAAGAGACATAGAGGAGCTCAAGAGCACCATTGGATCTTCAAGAGGAAGAACTAGCCGCCATCACTAAGGTGGACCCGTTCTTTAATTTCCTTGTTCTTATTTTTCTGTTTTTTGAATTTGATGCTTTATGTGTTATCCATGTTTGTGTCTTTATTACATGATCATTAATGTCTACTGTTTATGTCTTAAAGCTATGAATAATTCCATAAATCCTTCACCTCTCTTAAATAAAAAATGTGCCTAATTACAAAAGAACAAGAAGTACATGAATTTCAAATTTTATCTTGAAATTAGTTTAATTATTTTGATGTGGTGGCAATACTTTTTGTTTTCTGAATGAATGCTTGAACATCGCATATTTTTTATAGTGAAGTTTATAAATGTTAAAATTGTTGGCTCTTGAAAGCATGATGAACAAAGAAAAATGTTATTGATAATATGAAAAATCATGAAATTGATTCTTGAAGCAAGAAAAAGCAGTTAAGAAGAAAGAAAAAAAATATAGCGAAAAAAAAAGAGAAAGAAAGAAAAAAGAAAAAGCAAGCAGAAAAAGCCAATAGTCCTTTAAACCAAAAGGCAAGGGTAAAGAGGATCCAAGGCTTTAAGCATTAATGGATAGGAGGGCCTAAAGGAATAAAATCCTGGCCTAAGCAGCTAAAGCAAGCTGTCCCTAACCATGTGCTTGTGTCATGAAGGTCCAAGTGAAAAGCTTGAGACTGAGTAGTTAAAGTCGTGATCCAAAGCAAAAAGAGTGTGCTTAAGAACTCTAGACACCTCTAACTGGGGACTCTAGCAAAGCAGAATCACAATCTGAAAAGGTTCACCCTGTTATGTGTCTATGTCATTTATGTATCCGGTGGTAATACTGGAAAACAAAGTGCTTAGGGCCACAGCCAAGAGTCATAAAGTAGCTGTGTTCAAGAATCAACATACTGAACTAGAAGAATCAATAACACTATCTAAAATTCTGAGTTCCTATAGATGCCAATCATTCTGAATTTCAAAGGATAAAGTGAGACGCCAAAACTGTTCAGAAGCAAAAAGCTACTAGCCCCGCTCATCTAATTGGGACTAAGTTTCATTGATATTGTGAGATTCATTGTATATTCTCTTCTTTTTATCCTATTTTATTTTCAGTTGCTTGGGGACAAACAACAATTTAAGTTTGCTGTTGCGATGAGCGGATAATTTATACGCTTTTTGGCATTGTTTTTATATAGTTTTTAGTATGTTTTATTCACTTTTTAGTATATTTTTATTAGTTTATAAGCAAAATTCACATTTCTGGACTTTACTATGAGTTTGTGTATTTTTCTGTGATTTCAGGTATTTTCTGGCTGAAATTGAGGGACCTGAGCAAAAATCTTATTCAGAGGCTGAAGAAGGACTGCAGATGATGTTGGATTCTGACCTCCCTGCACTCGAAACGAATTTTTTTGGAGCTACAGAAACCTACATGGTGCGCTCTCAATTGTGTTGGAAAGTTGACATCTAGGGCTTTCTAGCAATATATAATAGTCTATACTTTGCCCGAGTTTAGATGACGCAAACTGGCGTTCAACGCCAGCTTTCTGATCTATTCTGGCGTTAAACGCCAGAAACAGGTTACAAGGTAGAGTTAAACTCCCAAAATAGGCTGCAAACTGGCGTTTAACTCCAAAAGAAGTCTCTACACATGAAAGCTTCAATGCTCAGTCCAAGCACACACCAAGTGGGCTTGGAAGTGGATTTCTACATCATTTACTTATTTTTGTAACCCTAGTAACTAGTTTAGTATAAATAGAACTTTTTACTATTGTACTCACATCTTTTGATCATCTTTTGATCTCTTGATCACGTTTTGGGGGCTGGCCATTCGGCCATGTCTGGACCTTCATCACTTATGTATTTTCAACGTTGGAGTTTCTACACACCATAGATTAAGGTGTGGAGCTCTGCTTTTCCTCGAGTATTAATGCAAAGTACTATTGTTCTTCTATTCAATTCATACTTATTCTTATTCTAAGACATTCATTCTCACACAAGAACATGATGAATGTGATGATTATGTGACACTTATCACCATTCTCACTTATGAACACGTGATTGACAACCGCTTCCGTTCTACATGAAAACAAGCTTGAATGTATATCTCTTGGATTTCTAATCAACAATTCACATTGACTCCCCTCTAACAATAGGGCATCTGAATCCGAGATTGGAATCTTCATGGTATAGGCTAGAATCATTTGACAGCATTCTAGAGATCCGAAAAGTCTAAACCTTGTCTGTGGCATTCCGAGTAGGATCTGGGATGGGATGAATGTGACGAGCTTCAAACTCGTGACTGTAGGGCGTGGTGACAGACGTAAAAGGATAGTAAATCCTATTCCTACACGATCGAGAACCAACAACTGATTAGCCATACAATATCTGTGCATGGTATTTTTCATCCGAGACGAGAAATCCGACAGTTGATTAGCCGTACAGAAACCGTAGAGGACCATTTTCACTGAGAGGTCGGGAAGTAGCCATTGACAACAGTGACACCCAATATACAGCTTGCCATGGAAAGGAGTATGAAGGATTAAATGAAGGCAGTAGGAAGGCAGAGATTCAAAAGTAATAACACATCTCCATACGCTTATCTGAAATCCCCACCAATGAACTACATAAGTATCTCTATCTTTATTTTATGTTTATTTATCTTTTAATTATCAAAACTCTATGACCATTTGAATTCGCCTGACTGAGATTTACAAGATGACCATAGCTTGCTTCAAGCCGACAATCTTCGTGGGATCGACCTTTACTCACGTAAGGTTTATTACTTAGACGACCCAGTGCACTTGCTGGTTAGTTATGCAAAGTTGTGAAAAGGAGTTGAGATTACAATTGTGCGTACCAAGTTGTTGGTGCCATTGAGATCACAATTTCGTGCACCAATTACCTTAGTCTCTTGGCATAGATAAAAGATGAGATCTGTATAAGCCAGCATGACATTAGTAGACACCCTGTTTGCCAACTTGTAGATCTCACGGGGGATTATTTAGTGGACTTCTACCTCATTTCCCTTCTTGATGTAATGAACCATTACAGCTCTTGGAATAGCGACTTCAGAGCAGTTACTTATGGGGAGTATAAAACGGCAATTGAAGTCTAGCCATCCTCTAGCAACTGGCTTGAGGTTCGCCCTTTTTAGCTAGCATGGATGCCCTTTTGTATTCTCAATACATTGAGTTCCAAGCAAGCATATGTCCTCTAGGACTTGATCCAGCTTTTGGTTGGCTGCCACTCTTCTATTGTATGATTCAGGGTCATCCTTTTGCAAGAGTAATTTGAAGATCTCTCTCACCCTATCCAGATGAAAATACATGATCTTCCCCCTGACCATAGTACGAAAAGTATGGAATGATGTTCCATATTTCTTTTGCTTATCTATCATCCACAGATTTGCATAGAATTCATGGATCATGTTGTATCCAACTTTAAACTGAGGATCAGTCAGAATCTCCCAACCTCTCCTTCGAATTTGCTCTTGGATCTCCGGGTATTCTTCTTTTCCTAAGTTGAATCCCACCTCAGGGATTACTGGCCTTTTACTCATTATCTTGTGATAATGTTCCTCATGTTGCTTGGTAAGGAATTGAACAGGTTTGAAAACAACTGTTGAGTTGTCCTCTTTCTTATTCTTTGGGGCAGTCTTGCCACTTCTTGGAGCCATGGGATTGAATTCTTAATGAGAGAACAGGGCTCCTTCCACACCAAACTTTGAAGATTTGCTTGTCCTCGAGCAAAAGGTAGGAAAGGAAGAAGAAGAAGAAAAGTGAAGTAGAGGAGAAAAAGAGAGTGAATTTCGAATGAGAAGTGGTGAGTGAGGGAGAGGGGCACGGACATACATATATATAGCGAGGGGGGAGGGATTTTCGAAAATAATCATTAAAGAAAGATAAAGATTTTTGAAAAAGATAGAAAAAGATAAGTTGTTAAACTTGAAAGATAAGAAAATATTTTTAAAAATGATATAAAAGATTTTAAAAATACGATAAGAAGTATGAAAAAAGAGTTGAAAGTTTAATAAAAGATATGAACAAAAATTTTAAAGATAAGAATAGATTTTGAAAGAACTTGAAAACAAGTTGAAAAAGATATGAAATTTTGAAAAAGATTTGAAAAGAATTGAAAACATGTTAAATTTGAAATTAAATTGAAATTGAGGTATTTGAACAAGATTTGATTAAAAATCAAAGAATATTTGAAATTGAATTTGAAAAAGATGGATTGAATAAAGAAAAGATGAGAATTTTGAAATTACCTCCATGCTATCTTGCTGGTGTTTAAACGCTAAGAATGCCTGCATTCTGGCATTTAACGCCAGATGGTTACTCCCTCTTGGTCATTAAATGCCCAGCCAGGGCTCCATGGGTAGCGTTTAACGCTAGGCATGAGCTCCTTCTTGGGCCTTAAACCCCCAGCCAGGGTTTCCTGGCTGGCGTTTAACGCCAGGCTTGTGCTCCCCTTTGGGCATTAAATGCCCAGCCAGGGCTCCTTGGCTAGCGTTTAATGCCAGATCTGCTGCCTCCATGGGCGTTTAAACACCCAATTGCTACCCCCTTTCTGGCGTCTAACGCCAGGGAGCTTCCTTCTCCAGGGTATTCTGTTTGCTGCTCTGCATCATTTTGTCTCTGTTTAGGCACTGTTCATGATCACTAACCTAAAACTTAACCTAATTAAGACATAATCATAAATAAAAAAAACTAATTAAAACAGAAATAATTGGAAAATTAATAATATATGAGGAATCATTGGGTTGCCTCCCAACAAGCGCCCTTTTAATGTCTTTAGCTGGACCTCACTGTACTTAACTTAGTAACAGTGTTGAGCCTCCTGGCTCTATATCTCCTTCAAGGTAATACTTGACCCTCTGTCCATTGACAGTGAACCTTCTTTCTTTACCTTGAAGTTCTATGTGCCCGTAAGGTGATACACTAATAATCACAATCGATCTTGTCCAACGAGATTTGAGTTTTCCAGGAAATACTTTGAGTCTTGAGTTGAATAGCAGGACCTTCTGGCCTGGTTCAAAGACTCTGGAGGATAATTTCTTGTCATGACACCTCTTTGCCTTTTTCACTTTAGTTCTCTATTTGAGACTTCAGCTTGCCCATTTGTTTGGGGATGATACGGTGTTTCTACCTTATGGCAAACTCTGTAGCGGCTTAAGACAGAATCCAGCTGTCTGTTGCAGAAATGAGTACCTCCATCACTAATTAGTGTCCTAGGGACAACAAATCTGCTGAAAATGTTCTTTTGGAGGAACTTCATTACTACTCTAGTGTCATTAGTGGGTGTTGCTATTGCTTCAACCCATTTAGACACATAATCTACTGCCACAAGGATGTAGGTGTTTGAGTATGAAGGCGGGAAGGGTCCCATGAAATCTATGCCCATACGTCAAACAACTCAATCTCTAGGATTCCTTGCTGAGGCATGCTGTGACCATGAGGGAGATCGCCAGCCCTTTGGCAACTATTACAGCTACGTATGAACTCTCTAGAATCTTTAAAGAGAGTAGGCCAGTAAAAGCCACTTTAGAGAACCTTGGTGGCTGTTCGCTCACATCCAAAGTGTCCTCCATAGTCTGAGCCATGGCCATGCCATAGAATTCTCTGTTCCTCTTCTACAGACACACATCATCGGATTATTCCATTCGAGCATCTCTTAAAAAGGTATGCCTCATCCCATAGGTAATATTTTGCATCATGCATGAGTTTCCGGGCTTACTGCCAGGTAAATTCCTTGGGAATAAACCATATGGCCTTGTAATTTGCAATGTCTGCAAACCAAGGTACTGTTCAGATGGCATAGAGTTGGTCATCTGGAAAGGATTCAGATATGTCAGTGGAGGGAGAAGAAGTCCCTGCTACTGGTTCAATCCTAGACAAGTGGTCAACCACATGATTTTTTGTGCCTTTTCTATATCTAATTTCTATATCAAACTCCTGCAAGAGTAATACCCATCTTATGAGTCTGGGTTTAGAATCCTGCTTAGTAAGTAGATACTTTAGAGCGGCATGGTCAGTATATATGATGACCTTAGATGCTACTAAGTAGGATCTAAACTTGTCAATAGCATAGACCACTGCAAGTAGCTCCTTTTCTGTAGTAGTGTAGTTTTTTGCGCATCATTTAACACACGACTAGCATAATAAATGACATGCAGAAGCTTGTCATGTCTCTGTCATAGGACTGTGCCAATGGCATGGTCACTGGCATCACACATTAGTTCAAATGGTAAGTCCCAATTGGGTGCAGAGATGATAGGAGCAGTGACAAGCTTGGCTTTCAGAGTTTCAAAAGCATGCATGCAGTCTTGGTCAAAGATGAATGGAACATCAGTGGCCAAGAGATCACACAGGGGTTTTGCAATTTTCGAAAAATCTTTTATGAACCTCCTGTAGAATCCTGCATGTCCTAGGAAACTTCTGATTGCCTTGACATTAGTAGGTGGAGGCAATTTTTCAATCACTTCCACCTTAGCTTGATCTACTTCTATCCCCTTATTTGAGATCCGATGTCCGTAAACAATGACTTCAGTTACCATGAAATGGCATTTCTCCCAGTTTAGAACTAGGTTTGTCTCTTGGCATCTTTTCAGAACTAGGGTCAGATGATCAAGGCAGGAGTCAAATGAGAGTCCAAAAACAAAGAAGTCATCCATGAACACTTCAAGGAACTTCTTTACCATATCAGAGAAGATGGATAACATACATCTCTGAAAGGTGGCAGGTGCATTGCACAGGCCAAATGGCATTCGTCTGTAGGCAAACACGCCAGATGGGCATGTGAATGCTGTCTTCTCTTGATCATGTGGATCCACTGCTATTTTATTGTACCTGAAATATCCATCCAGGAAACAATAAAAAGCATGCCCTGCTAGTCTTTCTAGCATTTGGTCAATAAATGGTAAAGGATCCTTCTTGGTGGCGTCATTGAGTCTTCTATAGTCAATGCACATACGCTACCCTGTAATTGTCCTTTTAGGGATCAGTTCATTCTTTTTATTATGAACCACTGTCATGCTTCCCTTCTTGGGAACAACTTGGACAGGGCTCACCCAAGGGCTGTCAGAAATGGGATAAATGATCCCAGCCTCCCAAAGCTTAGTGACTTCCTTTTGCACTACTTCCTTCATAGCTGGATTCAATCGCCTTTGTGGTTGCACCACTAGTTTCGCATTATCCTCCAGCAGGATTTTATGCATGCAGCGGGCTGGGCTAATGCCCTTAAGGTCACTTATAGTCCACCCAAGGGCGGTCCTATGTGATTTGAGCACTTTGATTAGTGCTTCTTCTTGCTGTGGCTCTAAAGCAAAGCTTATGATTACAGGATAGTTGTCTCCATCTCCCAGAAATGTATATTTTAGGGAAGTGGTAATGGCTTAAGCTCAAGCTTTGGAGGTTTCT
The DNA here is from genome assembly GCF_014773155.1 of Arachis stenosperma. Taxonomy (NCBI): domain Eukaryota; kingdom Viridiplantae; phylum Streptophyta; class Magnoliopsida; order Fabales; family Fabaceae; genus Arachis; species Arachis stenosperma. Next base: position 41,267,622 of record NC_080377.1, read on the forward strand.
CCTTTTCCACAGAGGTTTCCAGAGGGTCCTCCAAGTCAGGTTGTTCATCAGTAAGGATGTCATTCAGCTCTTCCTTGAGACTTTCGGCCATGTTGAATTTTTCCACCAGGGAATCAATGAGGTCAATGCTCATGCATTCCTCAAGGATGTCTGGATGCTACATAGCTTTGACAGCATTCAGTACAAACTTTTTCTCATTGATTCTCAGGGTTACTTTCCCTTTTTCAACATCAATGAGGGTCCGTCCTGTAACTATGAATGGTCTCCCTAGGATAAGAGATGCACTCTTGTACCCTTCTATATCCAACATCATAAAGTCAGTGGGAAAAACAAAGGGTCCAGCCCTAACAATCATGTCTTTAATCACGCCTGATGGTATCTTAATGGAACCATCAGTAAGTTGAAGGCATATGCGGGTTTGTTTGACTTCCTCAGTCAAATAAAGCTTCTTTATTAATAAAGCAGGTATTAGGTTGATGTTTGCTCCAAGGTCACATAGAGCTATCCTTGTACAAGCATCATCTAGAGTGCATGGTATCATAAAACTTCCAAGATTCTTAAGTTTCTCTCGCAAGCTATTTTAAATGATTGCACTGCACTCTTCAGTAAGGAGGACTATTTCTTTCTCTCTCCAATCCTTCTTATGACTCAATATGTCTTTCATGAACTTAGCATAAGAAGGTATCACTTCAAGAGCCTCTGCAAAATGTATCTTGATCTTTAATGTTCTGAGATAGTCCGTAAAGCGAGCAAACTGTTTATTCTTTTCCTCTTGACAGAGTTTCTGAAGAAATGGCATCTTAGCCTTATATTCATCAATCATGGTTGATGAAGGCCGAGTGCCATGTGTGTTGGAAGGGGAGTTACTAGCTTGCTTAAGATGGTTGTTATCAGTCTGTGACTGGCCTTCCTTGCTTGGGCGTTTAACGCCCAAGTTACTGCTCTCTTGCTGGTGTTTGACGCCAGGGACATCATTCTCTTGTAGGCATTCAATGCCAAGGGTGCTGCTTCTTTGGGCATTTGAACGCCCAGAGTTATCTTGTGTAGAGACATGGTTATCCTCTGTCGGTTGTTCTTTTACTAATTTACTATTATTTTGAGGTTGGGTATCAATATTTTCCCACTCCTCAGCTGAATGGCCTGGCATTCCTCTGTTATCTGCTTAGATAACTGCTGCCTTGTTTGACTCAGCTGTCCTTCTACATTCCTGTTAGAAGCTTGAGTCTCTCGTAAGGCCTCTTGCAATTCCAATAGTTGCTGGGCAAGGGCGTGTAGTTGCTGAGTTAATGGCCATCCTGTTTTGGAGGGTTAGGTTCAGTAGATACTGCCTTAACCTCTCCTTTTATGGAAGTCTCAACAGATGGGTACAGATGTTGATTAATGGCAACTATCTCAATAAGCTCTTGAGCTTCTTCAATGGTCTTTTTCATGTGTATGGAACCACCAGCAGAGTGGTCCAAAGACATTCTAGCCATGTCTGAAAGTCATTCAAACATTTTCTTAGCATCCTTCTATACCTCTCCCAAGCATCATAAAGAGATTCATTATCTCCTTGTTTGAAGCCTTGGATGTCCAGTCTCAGCTGGGTCATCTTTCTTGGAGAAAAGTATTGATTTAAAAACTTGTCTACTAATTGTTTCCAAGTTTTCAAGCTAGCTTTAGGCTGGTTATCCAACCACCTCTTTGCTTGGTCCTTTACAACAAAAGGAAAGAGCAACAGTCTGTAGACATCTTGGTCTACTCCCTCATTATATGTACTGTGTTAGCAATCTTTAAGAAATCTACCAGAAATTCTGTAGGTTTTTCCTGTGGAAGTCCAGAATACTGGCAGTTTTGCTCTACTAGAGTAATGAGTTGAGGGTTTAGTTCAAAGCTACTTGCTCTGATGTGAGGTATGCTAATACTTCTTCCATAGAAGTTAGTAGTGGGATTTGTATAGGATCTCAAAATTCTAAACTCTTCATTCCCATTTGGGTTCATGATGAAGAGAGTAGAAGAAGAGAAAGAAGGATGAAGATAGAAGGAATAGAAGAAGAAATAGAAGTAGAAAAGATGAATAAGAATTAAAATATTTTTATTTTTATTTTATTTATTTCTTTAATCCGAAATTAAAATTAATTAATTAATGAATTTTGAAAAAGAAGAAAGAGAGGTAGAAGAGGAGATTTTGAAAATTAGGAGAGAGAAGAGTTAGTTAGGAAGTTTTGAAAAAAAAGAGAAAGAAGATAAGTAATTAATTAAGAAAAAAATTGAATTTAAGATTTAAAATTTGAACATTAAATTTTAAATTTTGAAATTTACAATTGAAATTTGAATTTTGAAATTAGATTTTGAAATTTTAAATTTTGAACTTTGAAAAGATTTAATTTTTAAATTTGAAAATTGAGATTTGAAATTTGAAAATTGAATTTTAAAATTTGGGATTGGAATTTTGAAAGTTGAAATTTTAATTTTGAAATAAGATAAGATAAGATTTTGAAAAAGATATGATTTTTTATTTTTAAAACTAAGATAAGATAAGATAAAAAATTTAAAATTGAAATCTGAATTTTTAATTGAAAATTTTAAAATTAAGTTGATTTTAAGATAAAAAATATTTTTTTTAATTTTGAATTTAATGAGTAGAGAGAAAAGTAAGTAAAAGACAAAACTTAAAAATTTTAGATCTAATGACTCCTAGTGTGCGAAAATTTGATGAGAAACACCAAGGAACACCAAACTTAAAAATTTTAAGATCAAAACAAAAAGAAAACACAAGAACACTTTGAAGATTTAAGAAAAACACCAAGAACAAGACTCCAGAAATTCAAAGAACACAAGAACATGTAAAGAACACCAAACTTAACATTTTTGAAAACCAAACATAAAATTTTCAAAAATTAAAAGAAAAACAACAAGAAGACACCAAACTTAAAGATTGAAACAAGATTCAAACAAAAAGACACTAATTTTGAAATTTTTTAGAAAAAGACTCAAGATTTTCAAAAATTACTAAGAACAAAAACGAAAAGACTCAAACCAAAAAAACAAAGATTAAACACATAAAGCTAAGGATTCTTGAAAAAAAAATTTTTGAAAAAGGTTTGAGAAAAAAAAGTTTTAAATTTTTTGGAAAAGAAAACAGAAAAACAGGTAAGACTCAAATCAAGAACAAGGATTAAACAAAGAAAAAAAATTTTGAAAAATATTTTTTAATTTTTTCGAAAAAAATAAAGAAGAAGAAAATAAAAATAAAAGACTCAAATAAAATAAAATTACCTGATATAGGGAACAAGATAATCCGTCAGTTTGTCCAAACTCGAACAATCCCCGGCAACGGCGCCAAAAACTTGGTGCACGAATCCCCACACTTCGTACAGCTGTACCAGCAAGTGCACTAGGTCGTCCAAGTAATACTTGAGCGAGTCAGGGTCGATCCTATGAGGATTGTGGTTTGAAGCAAGCTATGGTTATCCTACAGGTCTTAATCAGGCAGATGAAAGAGTAGGAGATATTGGTATGTTATTTTTAATTGCATAAAAAGGAATAAAGAAAAAGGGTAATCAGAACTCAGAAGTTTGTGTAAACTATGAAAAGAGAATGGTTAAGGTTTGAAGTTGCTTTGTCTTTTTAAATTTACTCTGGTATTACTGTCTCCTTTTCTTGTGAGTGATTTCTTCTATGGCAGGCTGTATGTAATCAACGCCATTGACCGTGGTCATCAATCTCCTCTGCTTCAGATCAAACGCCATTGGCCGTGGTCATCCAATCAAAAACGAGGTGAAGCTCTAGCAATTCATTCTCTTGGCGATCCTACTCAAAATGCCACAGACAAGGTCGAATCTTCTGGATCAGAGAATGATGCTTCTTTGGATTCTAGCCTCTACCACAGAGACCCTAATCTCCCCAAAAATTGGCTGAACTGGTGTCTCAAAAAGTCCCAACGAAGTCATGGATTAGCCGTCTGAGAGATGTATAATCAAGCTGGCGGTTCACGCTTTCCAGTCACGTATTCACACGAACCAAGTAGACATGGGTGGTTGTCAGGCACGCGGTCCTAGTATGATGAACAGAGCTGATTGTCACTGATCATCCTATTCACCATGTTGAAGAATGAGTATACATCTGATAATTAAATCAAATACGGATAGAAGAGAAATAGTAATACTTTTATTAATTCATAGGGCTCAACAAGGCTCCTCCCCTCAACTTAGGAGGTTTAGAAACTCATACTGAAAGGAAATACAATATGGTAAACGAAAATATACTATAAGAGATAGATGTTGTTCGAATGATATGAATCTAATCCCTTAAATACTAAACTAATGACTAGTAATGGTAAAACAGTCTTTTTTGTGCTAAAATTCACTTTTGGGGCCCACTTGGTGAGTGTTTGGGCTGAACTTTAATGATATCCACGTGCTAGGAGGCCTCTAGGGCATTGAACGCTGGCTAGGAGGTCTTCTCTGGGCGTTTGGACGCTGGGCTATGCTCTTTGGGCGCTGGACGCTTGGAAGGGGGCAGGAGGCTGGCGTTGGTCGCCAGTTTTGGCCCTTCTAATCCGAAGCAAAGTATAAACTATCATACATTGCTAGAAAGCTCTGGAAGTCAGTTAGCCATTGAGAACGCTCTATTTGGACTTTTGTAGCTCCACGAAAGCTCTTCCGAGTGCAAGGAGGTTAGATCTGGACAACATCTGTAGTGCTTTCTCTATCTCTGAATAAGACTTTTGCTCCAAATTCTCAATTTCAGCCAGAAAATACCTGAAATTGCACAAAAACACACAAACTCAAAGTAGAATCCAAAAATGTGAATTTAACACTAAAACCTGTAAAAACTTATTAAAAACTAAACAAAACATACAAAAAAACTATATGAAAACAATGACAAAAAGCGTATAAAATATCCGCTGATCATAACAATGACAAAAAACTATATGAAAACAATGGAATCGCATGTTCAAATGCATTATTCTAAACCTTTTAAATTTGATTTCAACCCTATGCAACTAAATCATTAGCCCAAACAGCAACAAGATGTAAAAATAATTAAATTAGCGAAGTTAGGTTTCCTTGAAGATCATCGAAAAGGACACGTTTCTTCAGCATCTTGAGCTTCTACTTAGCGCTCAACATAGTGGTTCCCTTCTCCTTCTTCTTCTCGTTCCCCTAATATTGCACATGCCCCGAATCACTGAACCCGCACCAACAACGCACCACCGCCTTTTCTCTCATCCTCACCGGCACCATAACACAACCACCACCACCACCATGACGAGAACTTATGTGCATATAAAAGGAAGGGCACATGACATTCCTTAGAACGGCGCTTGAAACCTCCATAGTTGACGCTGAGAATTAATTAGGAACCAAATTCTCCTTTTCTCTCTTCTGTGGTTTCCTATTTGATTATGCTAATTAGGTTTAACAAACAATAAATTCATAATTTCATGATGAAAATAGTAGATACAAAAATTGTAAAAATAAAATAATAATCAGAGAGAAACAGAGAGAAACTTACAAGAAGCTTCGAGAAAGACGTCATATAGCGACGGGCTCACAACGACTACGATCGGAAAAGACGTTGCAACGACAAGTCTGTGGAAGAAGAACTTACATGCAGATTCACAAATCACAATGTGATAGAGTGAGAGAGAGCGAGCGTGAGAGAGAAAGGGGAACTTACATGAAGAGGATGGCGCGGCTGCGGGCTCGGCGGAGGAGAAGAAGAAGAAGCTCTGCTCTTTGTCTCTCTCTGTGACCATGACTCTGTTATGGTCTCTACTCTCGGGCGTTGGAGGAGAAGAAGAAGCGTCACTCTAGACTTTGATCCTCTGAAATTTTGGGGTTAAATTTTGGGAAAATGAGTGAAGCGAGTAGGGACGCAGGAAGCAAACGCGGGAGTAGTTTTTTGTTGATAAAAATCGACGTCTATTTTGTCAGTTTTAGTTAAAATAAAAATCAACACTATATCCGTCTATTTTATATAATAAATCTATACCGTTCGTTCAATTTAAAAAAGCGATCTCTATCGTTTAAATTTATCGACGACAAAACTGTCGATATTTTAATTATTAAAATAGACAAATGGTCCGTCGATTTTAAAGAAAAAATTTTCGACTCACGACAATAGTGAAGGGTTAAAAAATTGTCAAAATAATAGACGACATTGTCGTCGATTTTAATATTTTATTTTAAATCATCCCTTTTTCATTTTATCAATGATAAGCCGTCGAAAAATATCGACAGAAAATTTAACCGTCAATTTTTTGGACCGATAATTACAGTATTTTTTGTAGTGTCTTTTTGTAATTTTATTCTTACTTTTTTTATAAGTATGAATCTGGTTTAATTATATTGTTTATAAAATTTATTATACTGATAACTAAATTGGATTTTATTTTTTTATAAAGTTCGATTATGAATATGACTATTTGGTCAATCCGTAATTTTGTAAGGGTAACTAATTTCTAATATCTATATAGTATAATTGTTAATTATATACTATTAACACATAAAGTTAAATTGTAAACTATTATACACAATAATTTCTCTTTAGTGAAAGGTACATCTTTATAATATCTGATTGTTAATTACTATCCTTTTTTTAAAAATGCTCATTGAAAAACTATTTTATCAATAACATCATTAGCAAACATGTGAAAAGCCTGCGTTATAAATAATTATTTAACACGTTCACCAATAATTAACATATCACTGATATGTTGATATCACCAATAATTTGTGTTTTTATTATGCTTCAACGGACAGTTGTGCGGTAGGAAGTATATTTTTGTCTAAAAGGAAAAGCAGAAGCAAATAATTGTTTTGCATTTCGATAGATAATTATAAAAGTGATTTTTATCGGAATAAGAAGTAATTAATATATATATATATATATATATATATATATATATATATATATAATACTTTTTGTTTTAATAATACTAGTATTTGGATAAAATATTATACTTTTTAAATAAATAATTATATTATATTCTTTACATTTTCATATTACATGATAAATAATTTAGTTATTTAAATAACTAATAGTCTATATATAAATTTTCATGACAGTCTTATAGCTAGTCTAAATATTTTAATTAGAATCTAATAATGTTAAGAGTGTTTTTGGTGACTAATAATGTTAAGAGTTTAAAATAATATCTTATATTTTAATTAATATAAACTTATTTTAATAAAGATAAAATATGTGAATATATATATAATTTTAAACCTTAAAACGAAAATGATAAATGACGTTCCTCATATTAATTTGAATATATATCTGAGTGACTGAAAAAGAAAAAGGCGGAACAACTTGTTTTAATTTAAGCAAAAGCTCACATCACACTACTATGAAATAATAATCAGTCTTTGGTTCCACCACTACATCATCAAGAGTTGTTTTAAATTTCATAATCAACCTAAAGTGCAGCTTTTACAATCAACAACTTCAAATTCAAAATATTATCATTTTGTTTTGTATTAAAATATCAAATAGAATAACAAATATTATTGCTTTTTTGTTTGCATCTTACAATTAGTAATGTATGTTTTCTTTGTTCTGCAATTATAAAATGTTCAATGACTTATTAGCAGGGTCCGCACAGAAAATGCACACCATTTGAATGGCAGACAAAATATCTCCCTGTAGATTTGCCACCATACTTTGTTCACTACCGGCTACTTGTCAATGTTAAAAACACATTGTTCATTACCGGCTACTTCCATTTTAAACCGAAAATATATATTACCACTACCTTACCGGGAGAAAAAGCCAAAGACAACTATCATAAATAGTACATGATGAAATTTTATTGCTATTAGGTAGCAATCACGCAAGATGATACGATTTTGTGAAATAGTTTTTTGTTTTTATTTTTTATGTTTTTTTTTTTTTTGTAAAGATTCTATATTAAACTCATGAATTCATTCTTTAAAGTTATTACAATAAGTAAGTTCATAAAATAGAAATTGAGACAAGCAATTCAGATTTTGGATAATCAATTTTATTTCATATATATGTGTGTGAATTTTATTTCATGTGTGTGCAAGTTTATATTAAAGAATTATATATGGAGAAGTATTGAATTGAAAAGAGAGATTTACATGTAGTTTTTATTGACGAGCAAAAATTCAAAATGACCCAATAAATATTCCAAAAGATAGCGAGGTTTTTACTTCTTAGTAAAAGATAAATTTATTTTTAGTTTTGATCTTTAATTTTGTGAAATTGATTAGTTTTACATAAATGATGTCGTTTTAAGTTAACGAAACATAATTACGTAGCACGTTAAATTATTAATTTGTCCATTAAATACCTATTTAAGTTGATAAATTAAAAACTCCCCTAACCCAAGCTCTGTTAATTCTTCAATAATTTTGTAGAATGCAAGTTGCTAAGAAGATTACTATTAGGTTTTGAATTTTTGACAAGCACGTACGTTTGATGATAGTTGTCAATTTTCATCATGTCAAGTTATGATTGCGTCCATCGTTGAAGTTTTGCCCTTTTTTTTCTATATATAAAAAAGAGATATTTGGAATGGTTTTACAGTATCAAATAAACACCAAACTAAATACCCGCAACTAATGCCAAGTATTAACTTTGCTTAGTCAAATATATAATAGGATGCTTATATTTCAGACATTCGGAGCTTGAACTCAGTTGAGAACACATTTGCACATGGATTTTAAAAAATTATTTATTAATTTAGTAGGTCTTCTTAATTAAATATCCTTTTAATATTTAATATTTAATTAGCTTTTTACTGTTCCTTAGAAAAATTATTAAGATATTATATTATTAGGATTATATTGAGTGTTAGGTGTACGTAATTTAAATTAAATATCATAATTTAAAGTTTAATATTTTAAAATAACTAATATCAAATAGATATGACTGATAATAACAACTAGTAATGTCATTCTTATTGTATATTCTTTATTCATTTTTATAAGTAAAAAAATTTTACTACAAGAAAATAGCTCTATTGTTATACTTTTAAAACATGGCAAAAAGCTAAAAAAAAGCGTGACGATAGCTTTTTGCCATGCTTTTTGAACTACCGGACGCTTTTGAAAAGGTCACAACTGCAAAGATGCCGGTTGCTCTATCGCCACGCTTTTGGTAACCTATTGCCACGCTTTATTTTTTGTCATGCTTTTACATGTTGCCACGCTTTTAAAGCGTGACAATAGAGAAGCGTGGCCGTATGTGAGAGATAAGGCCACGCTTTAAAAGCATTGTTGTATGTGAGATATCGCCACGTTTTGAAAGCGTAGCCGTATGTGAAAGATATGGCTACGCTTTAAAAGCATGGCCGTATGTGAGCTAGAACCTTTTGCCACGCTTTTATAGCGTGGCCTATTCATTTGTCAAATTAAAAAAAAGGGAAAAATAAGAAAATATAAAAAGAATTGATTTTTTTATTAATTTTCATGAAATTATTTACATGATTAATCAGTGAAACATCATAAAAAATAACTCTTAAACTTCATTCTTAATGCAAATCCTTCTTGAATCAGCTGCAAGTTCTTCCATGACCGCTCTCACTTAGTCCGGCCCCATTTTTGTCTTCTTGATTAGTATTGTCTTCCTAAATCTAAACTCTTCACACCTCTTTGGTTCCCCTTCGAATACCCCTGTCGATGAGTACTCGTGAGCCTCGAGAATGCATACTCCACACCGTGCACTACAAACAACAAAGTTTCAAAACCAAAACCATAAAGCTATATGAGAAATAGAGTCAAATCATCAACTTATAATATAATATGATATCATTTTGCAGTGTTAATAAATCAAATATGTCACTGTCACTAGTCACAACCATTGAATTTCTAGAAAGTCTAAATTGAAATTAAATTATACTGTGACTAAGATATTCTAATTTTTTCTACAGCAGTCTCCTCTAGTCAAAATTGAGTGAGAAATTAAGGCAGCTTTTTAAACAAAAAAAAAATAGGAAAAAGAAAAAAGAGTGTGATGAGAGTACCAAAGCTTCTAATAATAGATAGAAATCAAGTAACATAACTATATTTCAGTTATCTTCCCCGTCCTGAAAGTTAAAGGAAAAAGTGAGAATCAAAATTTAGAGGCTTAATCGCTAATTTGTGACATAATTTTCCGTTATTAGGAAATGAAAATTACTTTTATAGATTTCTGATCCTCTTCAATCATGCAAAGCAAATCCTCAACTGTTGATTGAGCAAGATCACGTTGCTTAGCTAGCTCCTTAACTTCCTTCTCCAACTGAATAATTGGAAACTAGGTTATTAACATATAATTAGTAATAAGAATGTGATATGTATGTTGGTCAATGCAACTTGAAAAATTCCCACACTTTTCCTTAAAAAAATAAATAAATAGAATAGAAGACATTGAAGCAGACTATTAGGGACCTAATGAAACCCAGTTCTAGCCTTTTTATCTATTGGGATACATAAATTCATGAAGCACAAGTATTGTTCAAGAAAATATGTACCTAGGAAAGAGAGGTTAATAATGATATATAAGATTGTTCTAAATCAACATCTTGAAAGTTCCATAACTAGGTCTAGTCCACAATCAATATAAACGCAATAGAATAGGAATTCAAACTAACCTTTTCTATCTGGAGATCCTTCTTCCTCAACAATCATGCATAATCACAATTGGAGGCAGTGGGTTAGGGGTTCTTAACTCACTTTCCAACCTAGCTACCTCTTTTTACAATTGCTTAACCAAGGCCTTATCAGACATCACCACATTAACCTGCTCTTTTGTGGTCACTTCAATAGGATGGCTGAGTTACCTTTGCCCAAGAATTTCCTGGCAGAACTTTCTATCGTCTGAAACAATACAATTTTAATATTAGGAGCTTTTTTTAATTATTTTTTAAGATATAAGAAGTACAAGAACTTAATTACAGAAATGGAAAGGCACACACCAATTTGATAATTTGATGAGATCTTGAACTTTTTTCATTTAGGTATGTCTCTCCTACCTGTCTCTGAGCTGCAAGGATAAATTAATGTAATGCTTGATTGTACAAAGAACCTAAAAAAGAAACTATACAAGCTCCGTTACCTTTGTAAAACAATAGAAGCTCTTGCAAATGCCCCTAGTCCCATAAGTTCTCCTCTGTAAGTTTCTTTAAAATGGATCCTCTCTAAGAAAAAAGAAACGAAAACAATCATTAGTTATGTAATCCATTTTATGAAATTTCAACCTAATATATGAAAGGTATTCACCTCAGGATCATCATGCAGCCTAAGTGGAGTATTCTTGGTACTGAGGAGGTCTCTAACAACTTCATTGTAAATTTCAATTAATGATATCATAAATGCTCTTTCCTCGTGCTATAAAAGGTCACACTAAACTTGTGCTAATAGCACTAGGTAATGCTATAGTAAAGAACTGATAATGAAGAGTCAAATAGACAGCTAAAAACTTTGGTAGCCTAATTATTTACGCTTTTTATATACTCAAAAATATCTGCTATAGCATATTCAGTTATTCCAACCATTGTATATGTCTTTACTTATCAGTTTACTACTTTTGCAACTCAAACACTATAATGAGCTCAATATTAAATCTCTGTAATTCTATCTTCATCATAAAATAACTATAATTGTCATAATTTTGCACAATTAGCTAGAAATAAAAGAGTTTAATGTTAGATTGATCAAAATCAATTAATGAAGATATTCTTGCATTGTTCAATAATCTCTCACACAGCCAATAATATTATCCAGCCTAAAAGATTCGCTATAGAATATATGCAGAATAATATAATATATCTTATTTAACCCTCTTTTTCCTTACAGAATTTTATGACCATAGCAATCACCTTGAAAAGACATGAGCATGAGCAAGCAACTCAGAACATATGCTTAATCTTATAGTGCCCTTTTCTCACTTTCTTCTCTATTCTGTAGTCTGCAAAATATTTCCAAGTAGCATTTAGAAAATACAGTATGAAAAGAATGGGAACTCCACAACCCAAACCACCACAGATTAGAGCCTTTGAAGCAAAAAAATACGTTAGCAACTATTGTGAAGCAAAACTACAAGGTATATCCAAGAGAACAACATGTAAAGAGGAATGATAATGAGTGATATTTTCCTATTTCTCCACTTTATGGTAATACATATATAAAATTTTCACAATACCACAATGCAGGGCCATCATCTCTCCCTAAAAATTGAGCATGTTTCAGTTCCTCGCATTAATAACTAGCACTTGTGTTTAGATATTATTTCATGAGATGCGGATTCCTATTTCAAGTTACCACGTCAACATGCATACAAGAGAGCACAGACTTCAATTGCTCAGCGACAACATCATTAGACAATATCTCCACTCCTTGGCAATCATCACATATATGAGAAATGAGAAGACAACCACCAAAAGGAATGCAAAGCTCAAGTAATCATTAACATTACTATTAAAATCAGAATTATAATTGACTATCCATGAAAATAAAGGTAGGTAAAACTTCATTTTCAACCTAGAGAACTTAATGCTTTGTTTTGACCAAAATAAAAATATTAAAATCAATACCATAATAGAGATAGAGTCTAATTAAGATTAGTTAGTGCAGTGACTTCACACTCAACTTCATAACAGAATCAGTTATCAGGTTGTTGAGATCATATATGATATTGACTTAGTATAACATAATTCATAAACTTAATTGGACTCTATCTCTATTAAATTCATTCAAGACTAAGTTATATAAAAAAGAACTTGGACTCCAACAGTGTTTTGTGTAGTAATAGCCGTTATCACAGTTGAACAGAAGACATGGTGGGAGGCACAAGCCTTAAGGTCCGCTTGGATTCTTGCACCGGCCCCTGAATCAGAGGCGGCAACAGTGATCACTGATGCGTGGCAGAAGTTAACCAATTAAGAGATTTCAATTAAGAGAACAGCATTGCACGTATATCTCTTAACCAGCTAAAATCTGCCTCACCAATTTAAAAGGGGTTGTCACAATTTTTAGAAATAAAAATACTGGGAGTATGAGTCCCAGGTCGTCTCCCAACAAGTTGCAGGAAAGAATGCTATTTTATTAACTAGGGGTTTTTAGAAAATTTGAGTTTTGATAACGAGTAATTAAAATGATTAAAGATTAAAGTAATAAAAATAAACTAAGAATAATTATCGATACTCTAAATGAAAGGCCTTGACTGGGGGAATAATTAAGTGGAGTTTCTATCCTTGTTAGGATATTGATGAGCGGATAATTTATACGCTTTTTGGCATTGTTTTTATATAGTTTTTAGTAAGTTTGAGCTACTTTTAGGGATGTTTTCATTAGTTTTTATGTTAAATTCACATTTCTGGACTTTACTATGAGTTTGTGTGTTTTTCTGTGATTTCAGGTAAATTCTGACTGAAATTGAGGGACTTGAGCAAAACTCTGAAAAAAGGTGACAAAAGGACTACTGATGCTGTTGGATTCTGACCTCCCTGCACTCTAAATGGATTTTCTGGAGCTACAGAACTCCAAATGGCGCGCTCTCAACGGCGTTGGAAAGTAGACATCCAGGGCTTTCCAGCAATATAAATAGTTCCATGCTTTGTCCGAGGATTGACGACGTAACTTGGCGTTAAACGCCAAGTTCATGCTGCTGTCTGGAGTTAAACGCCAGAAAAACGTCATGATCCGGAGTTGAACGCCCAAAAAACACGTCATAACTCAAAGTTCAACGCCAAGAAATGCCTTAGCTCGTGGATTGATCAAGCTCAGCCCAAGCACACACAAGGGGGCCCCAATTGCATCAATTACTTACTCATGTAAACCCTAGTAGCTAGTCTAGTAGTATATATATATCTATTGTATTAGACATCTTTTGACCACTTTAAACTCATTATTCATTCGGTCACTTGATCATGGAGAGGGCTGGCCATTCGGCCATGCCTGAACCTCTTTTGCTTATGTATTTTCAACGGTGGAGTTTCTGCACACCATAGATTAAGGGTGTGGAGCTCTGCTGTACCTCAAGTATTAATGAAATTCTACTTTCTTTTATTCAATTCCTTTTATTCTTATTCCAAGATATTCATTCGTACCCAAGAACATGATGAATGTGATGAGTTAGATAACCCTCATTATTATTCTCACTTATGAACGCGCGTGATTGACAACCACTTCCGTTCTACATGCAACAGAGCTTGAATGTGTATCTCTTAGATTCCCTAACAGAATCTTCGTGGTATAAGCTAGATAGATGGCGGCATTTATGAGGATCCGGAAAGTCCAACCTTGTCTGCGGTGTTCCGAGTAGGATCCTGGGAATCCGGAAAGTCCAACCTTGTCTGTGGTGTTCCGAGTAGGATTCCGGTAATGAATGACTGTGACGTGCTTCAAACTTGTAACCTGCTGGGCGTTAGTGACAGACGCAAAAGAGGGATTCTATTCCAGTAGGGGAGGGAACCAACCGGTGATTGGCCGTACTGTGACAGAGTGCGTGAGCATTAGCTTTCACTGCGAGGATGGGATGTAGCCATCAACCATGGGTGATGCCTCCAGACTGGTTAGCTGTGCGAGTGACAGCCGCATAGGATATTTCCCCGAGAGGATTGAAAGTAGCCACAGTTGGGTGAACCTATACAAAGCTTGCCATGGAAAGGAGTAAGAAGGATTGAGTAGAAGCAGTAAGAAGGCAGGCGTCCTTGAGCCATACAGCATCTTCATATACTTAACTGAAATTCCTATGCACCAATGAATCTACATAAGTACTCTATCCCTTTTATTATTTCTTATTTTATTATTAATTTTCGAAACCCCATAAACAAATATTTAATCTGCCTAACTGAGATTTACAAGGTGACCATAGCTTGCTTCATACCAACAATCTCTGTGGATTCGACCCTTACTCACGTAAGGTTATTACTTGGACGACCCAGTACACTTGCTGGTTAGTTGAACGAAGTTGTGAATTCAAGTTAAGAAAATAAACAGTGCCCTAAGAGTATACATCCTTTATAAACAAAAGAACATAAGGATCACAATTTCGTCCACCAGATATTCTCAAGTGTAGTGTAGAGAGGTTGTTGTTCTCACTCGGTTAACCCTTACTAAGTAAGAGAAAGTATGGTGATTAAACTAACTCTCACCCACAATTCCTAGTCCTCTCCCTTGGGGAGATCTAGCGTTAGTAGGTATGGAATTAGCTAACAGCATCCAATTTAACTAAATACTTGAGCATTCCAACTCAAGTATCTTCTCTTAATCAACCCCCATGTCAAGTGGAATTTCTACTCCATTGACAAGAATAAAACACTTGCAGAAATAGTAGAAGAAAATATGATAAATAAAATAAGGATTGGAAATTGATTAAAGGAAAAGGTAGTGAACTGTATTGATAAATCCAAACGTAACATAAGTATCTGAACATGAATAATAAATAACCAAAAGAGTAGGAGAATAGGAAAACAAACTAGAATAGTACTTCCACGGAGGTAATGGCTCTTCAATATCCAAAGCAAAAGCAATAAACTAAAGTCCTATCAACGTAGAGAAAACTTAGAGGAGTAGTAAATTCAGATCTAAAACTAAAACTATCCTAATATCAATGTAAATGAATGTGTGTCGATGTCTTCTGAGTTTCTACATGTTTCCTCACTTTATTCTGTGTTTCTGGGCCAAAAATTAGGTTAAAATGCGGCCCGCAATTATCTCCAGCGTATTCTGTAATTTCTGTAGATCGCGCAGGTCACGCGTATGCGTCGTCCACGCGTTCGCATCATTCAGCGGTTTTCCTTATCACGCGTTCGCGTCATTCATGCAGACTCCGATCTATGCGATTGCGTCAGGCACGCATTTGCGTCGCTTGCGAATTCTCCATTTTGCGCGCTTGCGTGGGCCATGCGCTCGCGTCAGTGTTCACTGGTCATCTCCTTGTTTTCTTGTGCTTCTTCCATTTTTGCAAGCTTCCTCTCAATTCTCTAAGCCATTCTTGCCCTATGAGGCCTGAAACACTTAACACAAGGATCACGGCATCGAATGGTACAAATGAGAATAAAAATACATAATTAAAAGATCTCTAGGAAGCAAGTTTTCAACCATGGACAATTTTTGGGAAGGAATTGTAAATACATGCAAATCATATGAATAAGTGGGTGAAGACTTGATAAAACCACTCAATTAAACACAATATAAATAATAAAATAATGGTTTGTCAAGAACATGCAGAATTTTGGCATCAGAAATGTGCGCGTTTCTTATTATCCCAATCCCAGAAACATATTGGCAGTGATGCAATGTTCAAAAAAATGTTCCTTTGATTCTTATTATCCAAATCCAAAAACACAACACAACCAACTCATATGCACTTGTTTGATTACAGAGACTTGCTATTTAAATTAAACTTCAACTCTCTTTTGTTGTCTGGTTTGATTATAGAGTTTAATAAATAGGGCATACCAGCTCTCAAAACCAGCAACGAAGCATCA
The DNA here is from genome assembly GCF_014773155.1 of Arachis stenosperma. NCBI lineage: Eukaryota > Viridiplantae > Streptophyta > Magnoliopsida > Fabales > Fabaceae > Arachis > Arachis stenosperma. The sequence goes on from NC_080377.1 coordinate 41,284,048, forward strand.
ATCGAAGGGCCCTGGCCTGCCCGAGAAAGTGAGCGGCGCGGAAGGGGTTAGGGATTGAGTGGTGGCAAAGGGAGCATCGATGGAGGTTTTGCGATGGCAAGTGAGCGGAGGGAGTCATCGCCAGAGAGAGTCACCGCAGAAGGAGGGTTAGGGGTGCCGGAAGAGGGATTGCCAGCAAAGGCCAATGCGACGTTCTTCTCGATGTGCTGTGGTACTTTGTGGAGCGCTGGGGCTCTTCGGAGTGTCATCGTCGCGTAGTTAAGGTGAGGGTGAGGCACAATGAAGAGAGGCTTAGGGTTATCTTCTGAACGAGTTGGGACTTAATGTTTGAAGGAGTTAAGGCTTAAGGATCTTTGAAGAAGAAGCTAAGAAAGATAAACTTTGAAAGATAGTAATTCAGACATTTTAATTTGAATGCTACCAGTGGCTCTTTGAAATTTTTTTTTGGGGGAACCTTTTGGCCACGCTTTTGAAGGGTGCCAAAAGGCTTGTAGGAAATGGCTATGCTTTTTAAAACGTCACAACAATAAAACTCTGTCGCAACACTTTAAAAGCGTGCCGGTTTCTCTCTATGGCTGCGCTTTTTAAGCGTAGCAAAAAAATGTGGCCAAATCTCACATCAATTGCCACCCTCATAAAAGCGTGGCCATTGACCCTAAAGCGTGGCAAGAAAAAACGTGGCCAAATCTCTATTCAATCGCCACCCTCATAAAAACGTGGCCATAGACCACTTTTAGCCACGCTTTTAAAGCGTAGCAAAAAAAAGTGTGGCCATATGCCTTTTTTCTTGTAGTGTAAAAAATCATCAATATTTGTTAGTTTTTATTTATACAATAAATTTAGTCAATATATATGAAACAGATAACAATATATATATATATATATATATATATATATATATATATATATATATATATATATATATATAAAGATAGTTTTCAACCTCATTTAAAAATGGTTACACATTTTATGACTTTGTACATACTAAATCAAGTCAAATCTTTTTTGCAAATACTATATGATTAAAACTATTTGGTGATAGATTGTGAGATTTTAACAATCTATGAAAATGAAAGTTCCTGAGATGGTGAAGCTGCCAGTTCTACTGATCAAGGGATTAATCTTAACCCAAACAAGAGAGAAGACTGATGCCAACAATGCTGACCAAAGTATAACAATTGTTGGTGTTCTATTCTAGCGATCCATGAGACCTTTTAAGAATGGACAAAGATGACCTGCAATAATCCAAAATATAATGCAAAGAAAACTTTGCCAAATAAAGGCCCCCAAGACTCATATATAGCCTCCATTGAGTGCTTTAGAGAAACCAGCAACACCAACCATGTTAACTATGATCGATCATAACTGTGAAGTTTTTGTCAATGCATACTAACATCTTCATGAAATCTTAGAAGATTGCAAAGAGATGGGCCGAGATGCCTCCGACGACCTAGAACTGCTCATTTCGCCATATTTCTTCGATAGTCACGCCACTCCATCAAAACTCCAAGATGTTGGTGGTTATGATGGACAGGGATAGTCCAAGAAAGAGTACACTTGCTAGATTTGATAGTTGCATTCAATTGTTAAAAACAAACAAGTTTAAGGCATTATTAGTGTAATGGCCTAAGTTCTAAGCTTATGAAGCTATGAATTGTCTTCCTTGTTGTAAAACATTGTTAGTTGCAACTTGTAACAATTGTTTCTATATTATGTGCATGAACAATAATAAAAGATGAAGAAACACCATTATTATGATGAATTTTTCTAAGAAAAGACAAATTACTGGCAAGGAACAATAAGCAAAAAGAGGAAGGGATGTGAAAGGATAGATAATGTTAGGGATTAAAAATGCTACTCAAATTCTTCTTCTTTGAGAAGAGAGGACGTTGGTTTTTTATAAAATTAACAAGAGTTGAGTTGGGCGAGTCCTTAATCTGTTAATCTAAGCTGGTACTGAATGGACATATCAGCAGTTTAACTTGCCACATAGCCATGCTTGGTGCGTTGGTTAACCTTGGAGAAAGATCATCGGTGGAGGGGCTAACTAGTCTCATAGAATTAAAAATCAAGGGTTGAAAAGATATTTTTTTGCTGGGAGCCTCGTGGTCCTTCAAGAAAATTGTTACGGGCTGAGATGGATACTCACTCTTTTATTGACTTGAAAAATATACATTATAGATTACAAATAGAGGTACTATCTCCCATGAAAGGTTTATATGCTTGAGGATAAATTTATAAGATAACCTATAATCATTCAATTAAGCATATATTGGTTACATCTAATGTGAGAAATCAAGATGACCTAACAGAAACAATTTTCACTAATGTGGGATTATCCTAAGTAATGATATCACAAACATGAAGTATGAACTCCTGAAATATCCATTACCATATATATTTTAGTTCTTTTATGTATGTTTTTGCTTGATGTCTTTTGATAGTTTTTTAATGGCATAAAAAATTTAATCAACACCGTCAATTTTATCGTTAGATTTCTCTTAGGAATCTGACAGTCATTTTATTACCATTAGATACTATCCCACATTGAAAACCTTGATGGAAAAACTTTATCATTGAATTTTCATCATCTGACGCTAATTATCGTCAGACTAATCTGGCGATAATAAAAAAAATAATTTTGCTAGAGAGCAAATGGGGTATCTATACAATATGTACAATGGGCTGTTTATTTGGCCCAATAAGGATAAATAATAAAAACCACTCCACAGATTACTCTAAATTTAAAAACTCTCATTTAGTTATTTCACATCAAATTTAAAATTTCAAATTTTCAAAAATTTCAATTAATTATTTCAAAAAAATAACCATCTAAAAATTCTAATTTACCAAAATATTTCACTCCAATACCCTCTTCTTTTTCAACCGGCGGCCACCCACACCTTCATCAATAATTATCCCACTTCACCTTCGCTGCTTAATTTGCCACACGTCACTCATCCTTATAAAAAATAACCATCCACTTAAAAATAAAAATAATTATCCGCATACCTAATGAATTGAACATCCAACTTATTTTAATTATATATAACTAAACCCAATCCAGTCAAAATAATCATCTATATAAAAATTAAAATAACCATCCGTGTACTTACTAAAATAACCATCCTAAATTGACCATTAAAATAGAAGAAGAAGGAGATGAATGAACAGAAGCAACAACCATGATCAAGCTCCCTTAGCTAATTATTATTATTATTATTATTATTATTATTATTGTTATTATTATTATTATTATTATTATTATTATTATTATTAGGGATTAGTTGGTGCTTTGATGAAGATGAACAAGAGTTGTTAAAGTGATCTGGTTGTTGGTGCATGAAAGAGAAGTCATTATACCAAGTGAAGGAAGGGGAATCATGATCACTCATCTTACGCATAATGGAAGTCACTCTAATCTTGAACACTCTACACACAACCCATCCTTCTTCGAGAGGAGTAGCAGCCACAGTTTGATCGGTTTCAAGATGATATTCATGCATGATCCAATCAGATACGGATGCGGGGTGGGGATGCAGATGTGGCGACGTCGGCTTCGGTTGCAGGGTGGACAATGACCCAAGGTGTCGATGCGGCAGCGTGCACAGGCGGCGAGGTTCCGACTGCATTTGAACGGCATTAGCGGAGAATGACGACGATGCTGATGGGCGTTTATGGTGTGCACGTCGACATCAGTCGGAGTTATGCGCTACGGCAGTTGGTGTTCGTAACTGCACCACCGAGGAGAGAGGATGGAGAGGGAGAGGGAGAACGGTTGGAGGTGTTTGTAACTGTTTGTAATCCTTATTTGCTTTGTATTTGAAATTGGAAATAATTTTGTAATTAATTAATTTAATTATCATTTAATGTTAATTTCAAAAATACTCCCATTGTACACATTGTACATTAATTATATTGGCTCCACATACTTTCTCTACAAAAAAGTTCAATGAAATTAGCAATTAGTTATCGTAAGATAAAATCTGATGGTAAATTTCATGCCAACTAATTTCTTTGTACCATTTATTATCATAAGATTTTTCACCAAAAAATCCAACAGAAATAAATGAGTAAAATTATTTTATAAAAAATAAAATAATTAGTTACTGTCTGATTTTCCTCCTTCTAAATCAGACAATAATAAATAAATTGAGTAATTTTTTTAGATTAAATATATTCAATATCCATATAACCTACTTTTAGAATCAATATTTTGACAATTAATAATTATATCATAATTATTTAATACAATAAAAAAAATGTCAATTATTTTTTAATCAAATGTAGAAAATAATCTAATGCAAATAAGAAATGTAAGATAATAAATATAGAAAACAAATCTGGCATTAGATCATAGCCCATGGGTCCTCATAGTCATTCGCAATGTGCAGACCTGGTCCTAGTAGGCCTCTATGTGTTGCCTTATCTTTTGAATCTACTCCACCTCTTGCTCAGCACTAACCTCAAGGACTTTGTATTTGCATCTCGCTTTGCTATGTGAGCAAGGAGCTACTATTACTGCTCCTCAGAGTAGGGGTTTTCAAGATCTGGCCTAGCCCAAAATTCGCTTCGGACCCATCCAAGGTATATTTTGTCAGGTTTTAGTTTGTTATTTTTACCCGATATTATTTTTGGATCGGGTTCGAGTTATGCTTCAGATAACCCGACCCACCCAATGTAAGCTTTTATAATAAAAATATATTTTAGAGTAAAATTAGTAATATCATATTATACTTTTAGTCTTTAATTAATATTTTACATGTTATACGGTATTTTTTTTTTTGCTTTAAAATAATTTATTTTGGTATAAATATCATATAACATTTGTTAAATTTAATTTTAAAAGTAAAGTTTATTACTTTAGTATATCAAATTTACAAATTTGTATATACTAATTTTATATCGGGTCGACCTAGTTTATTTTGAGTCACTTTCGGGTTGAGTCAAAATAGACCCTAGCAACCTTTTAGGATAAAGTCTGGGTCTAATTAAACCCTGATTTAAATTGTTTAATATTAATGATATTTTGAAGATTTCTAAGAACACTTCTTTGAGTACGTGAATTTTGTGAAAATTTGCAGGAAAAAAGGACACCAATGGTAGCATGAAAAGAGAGAAAAGGTGCATGGAGTGTCCACAGCGTGTGACTGGCGTGCCCAAAGACACACACCTACAAAACAATCATCTGGCGCACCTTCATAGTGGTACGCTGAGCCAATGATACATAGGATGATACCAAGCAATTAAAGCCTAACGTGTCTTAGATGTGTGTGTGACGTAGCAAAACCACACGGCCTCAAGTAATCAATCATTTGGAGTTGGGCGTGTCATTGGCGTGTCTTCAAAGTGGCACGCTGGGCTAATAATACAGGGAATCTTTTAAGTCATTTGGAGCATGGCGTGCACTATGGCATGTAGCAGGTGTGTCAAAAGCCACATGCCCTAAAGCATTAATCAAGACCTCACTGGCGTGCCCCTAGGCGTGCCTCACAAGTGGCACGTTAGACAATATTTCTAGAGAATGTCAAAAAAGTCTTCAACACTGACGTGCACACTGGCTTGCATCTGGTGTGGCATGCCCTCAAGCCAATTCTCACCTTTACCTGGCATGCCTGGGACGTGGCACGCTGGGCCAACCTCCTAAAGAGAAAAACTTCTCCAATTTAGACGTGCACTATGGCGTGGCAATGGCGTGCCAGAAGCCACACGCCTTCGAATCCTTCTACCTTGGCGTGCATTGGGTGTGCATTCATCATGGCACACTGGACCGTTATTCTAGAAGTACGATCTTGGGCGTGCCAAAGGCGTGGCACCCTGAGCAATCCTTCATAACTCCACATTGGGCGTGCCAAGGGCGTGGCTTCAAAAGTGGCACACCAACTCTTCAACTCGAGTTTGCGTTGGGCGTGTCTCTGGCATGGCACACTGGGCAAAAATTATAGAGGAGATCCAAAACTTTAATAACTTGGGTGTACCACCAAAGTGGCACTTGCATGGCACGCCACTCAACCCTTTCTTTACTCAACAAAGCTAGGCCCATAATCCATGATGGAAAAGACCCAAATACAAACACGAAGATCATGAATTAGTTAGAAATGTAATTTGAATTGAATTTGAATTTGTATTTGCAAGTAGGAGTAATATATAACTCCGGGGGAACACTTGAAGAGGGACCTTTTGGAGGACTACTTTTTGTGCTTTAAAATTTTGAATTCTGATCACATTCTCTGTAAGCTATGAGTAGCTAATTTTTCTTTCATTGAGGGAAGGATCTCTATTGTAATTTGATAGATCAAATATAATGTTATCTCCATCTTCTCTTCATCGTCCCATTGATTCTTTAGTTTCATTATGCCTTTAGTTTTTAATTGTTGATTGTGATGAAAAATTATTGATTGCACCTAATTAATCTCCTAGATATTTGATGAAGTGGGTTATTGTTTAAAAACTAGGAAATTAATTTAGAATTTTTGAAAACTTGCATCCAACCACAATTGCATACACATATGCATATAAGAATAAGTTTAATCAAATTAAGGATATTTTCAGCTAGCATGTTTAAAAAAAATTAATTTAATTTTCTTTTAGAATAATCCAAAATTTGATTTGAGTTAAAATCTCTTATGGAGACTTGCTTGAAAAATTGTGGAGCATATTTGATGAGCTAGAACACACTAACACGTGAGTTTTGAGCCATATTATATGTGGTTGCATCATATCAATCACTAATTCATTTTTTGTGTGTTTCTCCTTCTATGATTGTGATTTTTAATTTGTTTGATTCTTTATATCCATTGTTCTTTGTATACATGTATTTATATAATTGAGGTCCTCTTTTCAATTAACTCACTTACCTAAATGACCACTCTTTTATTCTACCCTTGCTAACCATTTTGAGCCTTCTTAATCCCATTTTGTTCTTAATTGAGCACACTACCAACCTTAAGTGAAAAACCATTAAATATACCTAATTTGGATCTTTGATTGACTTAGGTTGATGAGGTTGTGTAATATAAGTGTGAAAATTTAGGCACATTCGTAGATAGAAGTGGATTTTGCATTTTCACTAAAAAATCTTAGAATTGAGTACAATTCATGCCTTCAAAACTTGAACTACATGCATTGGTGTTTTGTATATAATTTACAGTATACATACAAAAATATAACAGAAAAGAAAAGAAAAATAAAGAAAAATAAAAGGGGGACAAATAGGCCCCAATAAAGAACTAACAATAGCAATGCATTTGAATTGCAAGAAATGCATGATTGTATAAAAAGTGAGACGAAAAAAAGGGGGTGAATTTGTTTTAGAATTGTATAGATTGTATATGAGTTTTGTGAGAGCTTTAAGTCAGTCAAAGGCTCAAATTTTAGCTCACTTAGCTATATACAACCCTATCTTAACCTTAGCACCATTACAACCTTTAGAAAGATCTCATGATATTTGTATGCATGCATGGAATAATTCTTGATTGTTTGATGAAAAACAAATTTTAGAAAGTACAATTAGAGGAGAGTTGAGTGAATCGACCCTATACACTTGAGTGACTAGAGAGTATACACATCCGGTAAGGAGTTCAATTACTCGATTTTATGCTTTCACCTACAATTATTTCCTTCTTGCAAGTTGTGAATTCTTTGAGATAATTTGGATCAATTTGTGATTGGATTCAGTTGTCTTGTTATTTTCTTTAGCCTTATATTCGGGTATACTCCTTGAAAAGAGAATTATTTTGATTAAGCACTTACATATAATGATTAGATAGATGATAGTATTAGGTAGAATATTTGCATGCATTGAAGTAGTTGCACTTAAATGGTTGTATTGCATAAGTGTTGGTTTTCCGTTCTTATCTCTTCTTTGATTTTAAGCATGAGGACATGCTTGGTTTAAGTCTGGGGTGGTTGATAAACCTCAATTTTGTGGTTTATCCTATGTTGATTTAAGTAGTTTTATCGACTTATCTCGTACTTATTCGCTGCATTTTTGCATATTTTTGTGATTCCCTCTTATTTGAGCTTGAATGATAAAAGTATGCTATTTGAAGCTTAAATTGATTGATTTATTTCACCATTTCATTCAATTTTGTGCTTTGATATGTGTGCTCAAGTGTTTTAGGCAATATAGGGTGAGATTGGCATGGAAAGGTAAAGAAGAGAGCATGCTAAAGTTAGAAATCACGAAGAATTGAGAGCTTGGAATTTTGCTGATCCCGCGTACGCGAGCAACTGCCCGCATACGCGAATCTGAGTTATTGCACGCGCGTGTACCCAAACATCTGGCTACGTACGCGACTCTAAGTTTTTGCACACTCGTGTATGCAAGCTGACAAAAACATGCTTCATTAATTAGAACACATGACTTGCAAACTCTGAGGGTTTTGGATCTAATTTCAAGCCCAATCTAATACCAATTAAGAGGAAAATGGATGGGGGTCAACCAAAAAAGAGGACACAATAACAACATAGAGAATTAGATAGTTTTTGGCCTAGTTTTTGTTCTTTATTTTCTATAGAGAGAAACTATCACTTTTCTCTAGGTTTTAGTGTACTTTGATCAATTTTTGCTATAATTTTTTGGATTGAATCTTGTTAATTTTAGTGTTATTACCTTAATTTTAGTTCCTTTTGCTCTAATTTTGCTTAGATCTTTTCTTAGCATTATATTCTTCTCCTTAATTTTCTCTTATTTCTCATTTTGTGAACTTTGTTAATTTTGAATTTTCATTAATGCATTGATGTTTTTATGTTTCAATAGCTTTAATTTAGTTGTTATTATTGATAATTAGTGGATAGTTTTAGTTCTCATTTAATTTTGTAATTTAATCATCTCTTTAGTTATTGCACACCAAGTGTTTGATGAAGTGTTCTCTTTGATTATGGAGTAGTTTTTTATACTCTTGGCCTAAGTTAAAGGAATTGAGTGACCTTGAATCATTTGGTCTAATTGAATTGATGATTTGGGAATCTTTGTTAGCCAATTTGACACTCGTTGACATTAATCTTTTACTAAATTAATTAGTAGGTAGATTGGAACTTATGGGTTGATATTGACTAAGCCTATTTGACATACTTCAATCATAGAAGTAAACTTAATGGGATGATCCCTCATAATTGTCAATATATGGTTATTAGACAAAGATAATGACCTTAATTCACATATCTTAACCAAGAGTTTTTTTACTATGTATATTTGAAAACCCAAAATTCCCATTCACTTAACTCTAGTCTTAGTTATAGTTGGTTAGTTTAATTAGCTTAGAGTATATTAGTTTCATATATTGCTTGTTAGATTGTCATCTATTTAGATATTGTTTCAATTACTTGGATTTAATTTTTTTTCATGTAAGTTTCTTGCATGTTAAGTTTGCTAGTTTAATTTTTTGCTTATGTCTTTCAACCCTAAAATTTTAGCCAACTTTGATACACATAGTTTTCCATTCTTGTGAGGACGACTCGAGAGTAATACTCTCGGTTATTTTTATTGGGTTGAATTTGTGACAACCAAATTAAACTTTGATTAAGAGCTAGTTGTCAATTTAGAACTATACTTCGACATGATCATATTTTCTAGTGAGAAATTCTAGACCGATGATTGGCTCTCATCAATCCATATCTCGAGATCGTACATCATTCGAGCTTGCATTCTTAGGATCTTCTGTACCATGCTTTTCATTTTGACTCTGGGATAATAGGTCGACCATCTTCTTAACTTCAGCTTGAAGGAAAACGTTCATGGCCACTAACTCGTCATGAGTCGGGGGAATGGATGGTAGGGATGCGACGTCGTCGACCATCATCTAAGCTGCAAAAAAAGTTAATGCAAAATTGGATGTGGGGTTATAAAAAATTCGGCCCTATGGTGGGCACTAATATTCCTTCTCGGGAAGAGGTTCCCGAAATATAGCTCGTTCCAGAGGGTGGATTTATCTGGCTTCCTGCTACGAATTGAGCAATGATCTCTTCTTTCGTTCAAGGCTAAAACCGAAGTTCGATACCTGCAAAAATGACTCTGACGCTCAAACCAATAATAGATTTCAATAAACTAAACTTATCAAGTAAAGGTGTCTCTTAGGCAATTCACTGATCGATTTACTTATGTTTGTCCTTTATTTATTGTTGTGATGTAATCGATCGTAGTGATTGTGTTATGAGAATTGTAGTCTCTCTTATCGAGGTCTGAGATTTTTTTTTATAAATCAAAAACCCATTTCAAAATGTAACATTGTGGTTTGAAATTATAGAGACGGACCAAATTATTTTTAATGTCTATATAAATTGTAAAAAAGTAGTGATTAAAAATTATATATATATATATATATATATATATATATATATTTATTGCAAACGTTAAAAAAATCTTTATCGATACTAGTTACTAAATTTTTTTAATAATAAAATATAAAATAATTAATATTTAATTATTAATAAATATATTAATAGTTATTTTTATTTATAAAAACAAAATAAATTGCAAAGCAATTTTCTTCCGTGGTGTTACATCTAAAATCACCGAATCGAGTCTATCCTTGGTAACAAGAACGGGAGGGTTTCCTCGTGCGACGGGGGTTGGACCTTACTAAGTTACCAGATCCGAAAGTTCTATCTTGGCTAAATCAGACGTACATAGACAAACTCATTAAATAAATATGGACCTCAGCGACACGCATTTAAAAAGTTATCCTCATCTTCAGAAAAATGAGTTATCTGAAGACAAGTGGGTGGTGCCTACTAAAAATAAATTCTCTCCATTTTTTTAATAATTAAATGAATAAAATATGATATTTTGTTATTAATTTTATAAGTAGAATCAAAAATAAATATAAAAAAATTAAAAATTAAAAAATATATTTTACATCCTTAATTTTTTTTAACAATGAAGAGAATATATTCCTATAATTAACTAACAAACCTTGACGTGGGAACCAAACCCTCACTATAATTAGAATTTTTTATTTTATTTAACAGAAACTCATACTAATAGTGATATTATTAAACAACAATATACACCTAAAAAAGATTATACTAAATAACCAACAAAAGAATCAGGCAACAATAACAAATAATTTAAAAAAATCTAATATCTATCTATAATTTTTTTAAATTATTCTTTAAATTTTGTTTTCCTCTCAACACCTCAATTTTATTATTATTTATCACCCCAAATCATTTACCTCCACCACCAACCACTTTTGTTAGTATTTTGTCGATTTTTAGCAAATCGATGGTGGTTCGATTATAATGGTCTGGGAGAGAAATTAACTCCTCTGTGCGAGTACCAGTTTTTTAGAAGTGAGTATCAGTTTTCTAGAAGTGCATCAAAGCGTCTTCGATTAGACAAGTTTTGACAATAAAAAATAAAATGAATATGCAAAAATTAATCAGTACAATTCAGAAAATTGAAGTTCTTAAAAAAAACTAAATAAATTATGAAAAGGAAGAGTTGCTTGAAAATTAAAAGAAAGCAATAACAATGATTTAAATTAAATTGAAAGACTAATTAAACAGAATAAAGTGCAGAAAGATTAAATAGACAAAGGAAATACCAAACATTGGAAGAATAAACTTAATTGAAATGTTAAATTTTACAGAAAAAAGAAATGAATTGAAAAAGAAGGTGGAATGAACCCTACAGAAAATGTAACTCGATTGCAAACTTAGGGAATCGCTAAGATGTGAGAATGCTTAGAGTGTTTTTTCTGAGTGAAAGTTCCAACCTCTATCCCCTAATGCTTCACAGTATTTATAGATTATCTTACAAAACGGTTAACTTAATTACAATTAATTACAATTAAACGAAAAATTACAAATTTGAACGGCAATCACTCTTGGTAACCGCTCCCATTGAGTGATTATAGATATTTCTAATATTTTTCTCGCGTGATAAAAGGCACGAACTTTCCCGCTTCCATCAACATTCGAACGGCTCTTTCGAAAACTCTTCCTGATTCTTCGAATCGAGACTCCTACTCGATTTGGCTTTGTCCGATTAGCACCTCAATCGAAGCCTAAGAATAGAATCGATTACTTTCAATCTTCATCTCGAACCTAGACCTTCTCGAAAAGGTCACACAACTTGTTTCGATTCAATTTATTTGTATCGAAAATATTTTTGATCAACAAATTGCCCCCTTGGATTAATGTTGTAAGACCCAGAACTTTTGAAAAGTCTTATTATGATCAAGTCTCAAATCATATAGTTATTTATAGCCTTAATTTCAGAAATTATTTTATTAAAGATAATTAAGGCAAGTTTTGATTTATTGAATTTGAGACGAGTTATTATCTTTATCCAATTTTATAATTATTGGATTATTTTCTATATTTAAATTATAAAGTTGGCAGTTATGAAATAATAGGAATTTTGTATGATATGGACTAAATAATCAATATTTTAATATATTGATATGCTATTTTGAAAAATAGAGAAATTAATTATATTATTTCTAAATTTTGGATTTGGACTTTTTATTGAAAGTAATTTGTAAAAATTGATGAGCAAATAGTATTTTCCATATACATCTAGTATTGGATTAGAATTTATTTCTAATTACTATATTGTCCCTATTCTTAAGTGAAATTACTAAAATACCCCTAACCCTAATTTTCAAAAATGCAAATGAAACCCTAAAGCCTCCATCCCAACAGCCGAAACACTACCTACCTTCCCTTTCACCCATGGACAGCAACACCCATGGTTTCCCCTTCCACGACCGAAAGTAACAGAATCAAAGAGGGAAAGGGAGACTGAGCTGCAGCGAGGAAGGGAGGAGGGAGCTCATCGCCGCCATCGCGCCTCACCGTGCCTCACCGCCGCAGCAGTCCATGCTGCCAGGGACACTGTCGAACCACCACGTTGCCACTGATTTGCCGCCGTCAAAGTTTCCTGCATCGCCACTATTCGCGCAGAAGAGGGTTTGAGGAGAAGCAGCTGTCGCGTGCGAGCCAGAGGAGCTCGTCCTCGCCGATCTGACACCTCGGGGTTACTGCACCGTCGTCCTTGTCAGCTCCGAACGAGAAGAACGATGGGGCTTTGTTTCTGCTTCCCTGGTTCATCGTGAGTGGGCGACGTTGGGAGAGAGAGGGAGTCGCTGTGGAGCCACGAGCTGCGCCGGTCGCTGCCGCGTCGCGTCGGAAAGGAAGGCTGAGACTGAGCACCGCTGGGAGAGAGGACGATGCGAGCTAGAGGTCCGGTCGCCGCTGTGCTATGGAGCAGACTGAACCGCGCCGCGCTGTTGGGGTTCTCACTGTCGCCGGAAAAGGATTCAGGCCGCCGCAGGTGTCGCGGTCAGAGGAGGAAGCTGTGCCCCTGTATTTTGACCGTCGGGAGTGGTTATGTGACTTTCGGGATCACCGCCGGAGCTCCGGGCTGGGCCTCTGCTGCTTGAGACCCTGCTGCCGTCGCCGGAAATGGTTGCCGGTAAGGGTTTTAATTGTGGTTTCTGTCCTTTTTGAATTCCGGGAATACTATAGTCGCTGCGTGTTGGTTTCAGATGTCGTGATCGGAATTCGTCACCGCTGCCGCTTGAGGTGGCTGCCGGGCTGCTGCCGAATCGGTTCGGAGACCGCCGCCATTTCAGTTCAGCCGTTTCTCCTTAGGTTCGGTAAGCGTTTCGATTTGAAAGCCCTTTCGTTATTATTCTGTTATCGCACACTAAGGTTTGTTGCGTTAATTGCTATAAAATTGAGTTCGGTTGTTGTATGTTGCGATTAGAGTTGTGGAGACTGTTGTGAAAGTGGCTTGGAGCTGAGGTTTTGGTTGCCTCAGTTCGGTTTGAGGCAGAAAGGACTTGATGAGGCATTTGGGTTATGGAATTTGCGTTTTGAGGTAGGGGCGCTTTCCAAAAACTATGTTTTATGTATTGGAATTATTACATATGGATATTGATGTGAGATATTATGTATTTGGTGATTGTAATTGCCTTATGTATTATTTGATTGACTCGAATGAGTATGGATGTTGGTTTGGCTGAATTGTTGTGCGGCTTTGTGAAATGTAATGTTTTAAAGTTGATTCTGTAAAGATTTGAAATCTGAGTTTAAACCGTTGAGGATTGGTTGGATTGAGCCAATTATTTCAATGATGTGAAAAGTCGAATGTACTTTTGAGTTCAGCCTGTTTATTTTAATTTACTTGGTTTTGGACAAATGATTTGTTATTGAGCCGTTTCTTTAAAGCTTTATAAATGAGTTAAATCGGTTGACATTGAGTTGATTTTTGAAATGGTTTCCTTGAGATATGCCACTGAGGTGGCTGTTGGATTTAGTTTGCTTTTGAATTGATTTCTGGTTTTGAGCTGTTGAAAAGGAATGAGAAATGGTTTAGTTGGGACCCAAACCGGGTGGCAAAAGTCCAAGTTTTAAGGGAGGTGCTGCCGAAATTTCTACAAAATCCTACACTTGTTTGTAAAGTTATTTAAAAAGGGTTGGATTTGAGAAATTGTATTATTTGATTTATTAAGAGAATATTTATGTTTTCAAGCTTAATTTATTTAATGAACTTTATGCATTGAGTTCGGCTTATTTAGAAATGAACTATTTGTACAGTTTGAATCACTGAAGGAAAGAATGACGCTCTAATATTGATTTCAATATAAAAAGGAGCTTTTAGTGATTTTAAAGGAATCTAGACTTTTGATTGAGTAATCAAGTTTGAGGCATTTTGGAAGAGTTAGAAAAATGGATTCCAAAAAGAAATCTGAAAGTGGTTTGATTCCAATGAACCGGTTCCATTTCAAATGAGTTGATTTTTGGACCGGGTTGGAACTTGTGATTTTGTATGATCGGTTTCATAATAAATTCAGTTTTAGTTACTTGAACTGAGAATCTATGATTTTAAGAGTTTCAATGAATTTTAAGGAATTTATATAAGTTGACCTTCCCTAAAGACTTGGGACTCTGGCGAGAAACTTTTGTTATAAAATCCCATTGTTGGATGGGTGATTTTGAATGTTCCCAAAATGAATCTTTAACTTTCTATGATTTTGGAAGTTTTGGAAAGAGAATTTCAAGAGTGGCTTTGTTTTAAAAAGGGAACTCACTTTTAGAAAATTTGGCTTATGAGCCTGAGATGATTTGAGAAACGAGATTTCTAAAGCCAAGGCTGAAAAGAGTTGAAGCTTGATTTCAAAGTGAAAAGGCTTGAGAAAAGTAATTTATGACTTAAATGCCGGTTTTATGAATTTGATGATGTTGAATGATGGAAGTGTTGTTTTGTTATGGGCCGGAATGGCTGTGTATGATTATGAATATTGGCTGGTTCTGGATTGAACCGTGAGCCGGAATGGCTGTGTATGATATTGATTTATGGCTGACTATGAATTATTAATTTAAGCCGGATGACTGAGATGGATGTTGATCCATGGCTGGGACTGAATGAATATATACTTGAGATACCTAGGTAGTAGCAAGGGTTGTGGTTCATCCCACTTGCTCTAGGTTAGAGATTGTGACGCCTGGGTAGTAGCGGTAGTAGTGGTGATTCCACTCACTCCAGGTTGAGCTTTTAAACATTCACCTGGGTAGTAGCCGCAGTAGTGATTATTCCACTGGCTCTGGGTTGAGCGGGTAGTAGCAATGGGGTTGTAGCTCAAACCTACTTGCTCCGCGAGGGGTGTTTCTGTCCATGGTTAGCTACCAGTACGTGTCGGGTTGATTATATAACCGACAGATGATATCATCAGCCACTAGGACAGGCATGCATCATATGCATCTATGTGATATTGTTTGGGTGTGTATATTATACTTGGTTTGCCTTTGTGACTAACTGCTAATTGTCCTACTTGCTGTAACTGTTTGTTTGTGCTTGAACTTCCTATCTGTGTCTGCATCTGGGACTCTGTTGGATTATGGTGATTGGTTGATGGTTGGATTGTTTGGGCCTAGGGCCGTGGTTGAAATGAGATGGACCGATGATTGGTTTCGGTTTTGTGTTTTTGGTTCGGAAAAGTATGAAATGCTAATTTGGTTCAGCATGGTTAAACCTTTTTGAAAGGCTTTTGAGTTTTTGAGAATTGAACGGTTCCTCTTTTAGAAAAGATTTCCGACTTTACTTTTATTGTAAACTGTTGTTTTTGAAAAGAGGCATAAGTCGGTTATTAATCACTGGTACGGTTTATCTTCACGTATCCTATTACAGTAATTCCCAAAAACCCTCTACTGAGAACCCTTTCGAGGATGATGTTCTCACCCCCCTACATTTTTCCCTTTCAGGATATGGGCGCAGAAGTCACGAAGAGTTTATTTAATTGTTGTTGAGATGCTCTGTATTGCTTTAGATTATTATTTTTGTACCCTTGCCTTTATCTTGCTATATTCTGTAAGAGGGATAGGAATTGTATTGAGTAATGTTTGTAATATTATTTATATATATGTATGTATATATATATGGATGTACTCTTGATGAGCTTTTGTAAGTTGTATGGTATCTATGGATGTACGTTATCGAACGAAAGTAATTTTTGGAGCGGTATTGCGGTTTAAAGTTTTAAACAGGCTCATATTTTAGTATTAAATAGTATAAGTGTCGTCGTAATGTCCGAGTTATCAGAGTTGCGCAGCCGGAAGTGTGAGCTTTGGTAGTTAGGGTGTTACAAATGTGGTTGTTTTCGACAAAATTATCGAAAATTAGAGCACTTAATCCAACAAACATCAGTTTTTCAAATCAGCAATAATTATCATTAAAACCCCATTATTACTGTTTCACTCGACACATCTCCCGAGGCTTGTGCTCTCTCTCTCACCACTTCACCTTTCCCACGAAGTTACTTCTATTCATATTCCATCTACAGTAACGGTTACGATGGGTTTAAATTCATCATTCTTGCCTTTGTTCAAACTTCCTAAACCTTATCATTTTCTTAATTCTCTTTACACCTTAAAATTTCTTCACAAAATTTTCAGTCTTTACTCTTCACTGAAACATGGCTGGTTCTTCTTCCCAAACCACCACCCAAGATAAGGGAAAAGGTCATGAAATAACACCGTCATCTCCACCAGCTCTTTGCATTCTCAACCATGTAAATGACGAGGTCATCGACGATCACCAACTATCGTCTAAAGACACAAGAATTCTGATTCCTTTCACCATTAGAGCCGAGACACACTGTTTCCTCGGACCCATTGAATCTCAAGAAAAAGGCGAACAAAAGGCTCTCTTTCTTTCCCAGCGCCAAAGGGGAAGATTTGTTGATAAATCATTCCTTCAACATTTCTCATTTTATCAACCAGAAAACCTTCCGGAATAATTCAAAGATTAGTCCTAGGGGCTATGATTTCACAGCCTAGTATTGTCATCTTGAATCCACTAAAAGTGCTGATTGGAGATCTTTAGAAATTCATGAATTGCTGAGACTCTCCCACTTTGCCCTTACCACACACCCTTGGATGATCAGAGCTGTCACCTGTTTCTAAAACAGGACGACTAACAATTTCCACCTCCCCTGTGGAATGATCGGAATGTCTTTTCTGGATGTGGCTGCCATTACAGGGCTTCCAATCAATTCTCCAGACTATACTCCTAACATGCAGCCAAAACGTCAGTACAATGTATTTCTGACCACCTCCTACAGTGACTTCATTGCCCATAACATGCGCGCTGAAGGTACAAAAATCACTGATAATAAACATGTTGCCTTCCTGTTTTACTGGTTGAATGCTATCCTATTCTGCTCTCGGAGCATCTAAATGTTAAAAATTTATCTTCATTTAGCCATTCTTCTCCACGAAGGGAAATCCCTCAATTTGGCCAAACTTCTTCTAGGACATATTTTTGAAGAACTTGGTCAATTTGTTTGTGACCTCTGAGACAACAAACTCATCAGTGCAGGAGGCCCTCTATGGCTCCTCCAATTCTGGCTTAATGCCTTTTTGAAAACTTTATGACAAAACCTGAAGGAGGCAATACCGACAAACAATATATTGATGGTTTTCGATTGTTTGAATACAAACCAAATTTTCCAGATACTGAATCAGATGAAGATAAATTTTGGGCTGTTTTCTCTCTTTTTCATTCTTGTAAAGACTTTGATAATGATCAACTCAATTTCATTCCCTTCTTGCGTCGCAATCGTGGTCCTGCTTGGTTGGACCGTTTACTCTTTCCTGACACCAATGAAGCAAATGAACTTGCAAATCAAATTTGGGCAAAATACTAGCTCTACAAGTAGTATCAACAGGGTTGTCTTTGCATAAAAAAGAAAAATTTAAAATCACCCTGTATGCTCCAAACATGATAGCCAGACAGTTTGGATTATGTCAAGCCATCCCAACACCACAACCTTGAAATGACGAGCCTTTCTGCCACTTCACTTTAACCACTCAAGAAGACTTTGATTCTTGCCTCTTAAAGAATCAGCAGCGTAGGGACCGCTTCAATTTCATGGTATACGAATGTAGTTTCTATATCACCAAATCTTGTTTCGAATGGTGGGCTACTTACTACTCTAGGTACACCCGTACCTTAGAAGAAATTCAACAAGCTGTGATTCGAACCACTCCTGTTGCTGAGAGTTTTCCAAAAAGAACTCAAAAAAGGAAAGCTGAAACTGCTCGACCACCATCATCTAAAAGTAGAAGAACTCCTACCAGAACCTCTTGAAAGGTAATTTCATAATTCCTCTCTTTAACTTAACAACATTATAAGTTATACACCTTTATCTATATTTAATTCTAAATCTCTTATCAGTTAGTACTACTAACATCAAGTGAAAGCGCTGACGAAAGTGAACCAACCAATAAAGATGCTATCACAATCTCTTCTCCATCGGAAGAGGCAGCCGATTCTGATCCTGGTTCTCGGCTAGTATTAAGATCCAGGCTTTCTCAGGTAATACCATTATTTCTACACATATCATATTTTGATTAAAATAAATTTTTGATTTATAATTGTGTACCTTTTGTATTAGCCTATCAATGTTGCTCAATTAATAACTGATGGGATTCTCGACCCATCAATTCTACCACAACCACAAGGTCAAGAACAATCTACATCACATGACTCCATTCAATTCACAGGGTCCATTCAGACAATCCCAGCCGCTTTTCCACCTGTTTCTCACACAACACAAGTGATTGATTCGACAACGAATCCTTTGCAAAATTCTCCAGAAGAAACCATTAGACTTGAAACAACTTCACTAAATGATCAAACTGCTTTCATTGAAGAGAATCAAGCAGTCCCAGATTCTGACTCTGCTTCTAGGGCTGTCGACACTACAAATTCAGATTCTTCTAGGTCCAAGGTATTAGAGACCCCTCCAGAGTTGTAACCTGATCCTTCACACCAAACCCCTCCAGGTCCAAGACCAGAAACATCAAATGTTCCTACCACTCCAACCAGTGCTACTTTAGAAGATCTGACTTCTGTTTCAAACAAAATCATCTAAGAACACAAACTACCAGTGCCTGCACCAATAACTTCCAAACCTTCTACATCAAGGCCCTTGATCGAGTTAAATCCTACTACTCAGGAACAACTTCGATCTCTCATCAAGCTCTTTGATCATCCTCCTACCACCTGGGTTAATGATCCAATTCTCAATCAAATCTTGGCTGATGTTTTGAAATTCTCTTTTGAATTCCCAACCAACACACCATACTCTGCTTCGATTCAAGAATTCAACCACTTCTCAATGAGAGTGTTGCATCTCAGTTTTAACTTCAAGAAACTGAAAATGAAGAAGCCATAGCCAAATCAAAAATAGATAATGTTCTTGCAACTGCTTAACCCATTCAAGCTTCTCGTGAAGAATTTGATCTGAAAATCTCTCATGCCATCTCTATACAAGCTTTCCATGATCAGGAGGAAGCAAGACTCAAAGCAGAATTGGCTCAGATTCAAGAACAACTTGCTACCATTCGTCAAAATCGAGCCACTATAGCTAGACCTCTTGTTGCAGCCCAACAAGAGCAACATCTCCTTATTTAAAAACTTGTCTCACTCGATACCGAAGGAGGAGAATATGAAAAATAGCTTGAGAAAATCCAGGCTGAAAAGTTCAAGCAGATTGAAGTACTTACACTCCTAGAAAACAAAAGAAGAAAGTTGCGCTCTGATTTGGCAAAGCTATTGGCACCTTGAAAAAAAAAATTTTCGTTTCTAGCTTTATTTTGTAACACTTTCTATCCTTTTTGATCTTTAATAGATATGTTGAACTTTTAAATTTGCCAACAATAGAAAGGTTTTAAGTATTTCCCATTGATCGAGTTAATTATTTTTTCCAACTCAATATCTTTAATTTGATAAGAATTTCCCGAGTATGTCCTTATAATTTGGAAAGGTCCTTCCCAACTAGGGGACCACTTACCTAAAAACCTCGATTTCTTTTCCATAGGTAAAATAACTTTCAAAACCAAATCACCTACCCTGAAAGACTTTTCTTTAATTCGACGATTATAACTTTGAGCAATATTTTCTTTCTGTCGGATTATATTTTCCAACGCTAAGATTTGCTCTGAATCTAACTCATTCAATTCATCAAATATTTCATTCCAATAATCATCGACTGGAAAATCATTCTGTTTTGATACTCTTAAAGTATTCAAATTAATTTCTAATGGTAGTACTGCATCATGGCCATACACCAATTTATAAGGTGAAGTTCCTGTCGAACCCCTTGGTGAGTTTCAATAAGCCCATAACACTTGACTTAAAATCTCATGCCATGTTCGAGGCCTATTACCGATATGTCTTTTAATTAAGCTTATCAATATCTTAATCGCTGCTTCTACTTGCCCATTAGCTTGTGCGTAATAGGGGGTTGAAGTAACCATATTAATATTTCTCGAAGCAGCAAAATTTTTGATTCGCTGGCCAGTAAACATAGTTCCCTGGTAAGTACTTAAGGTCTGAGGAATTTCAAATTAATGTATAATATTTTTCGTGATAAAGTCAATTATCTCATTTTGACTAACTTCTATTAACGGAATAGCCTCAACCCACTTTGTGAAATAATCAATAGCCACCAAAATAAACTTGTGTTATTTCGATGAAGGAGGGTGAATCAACCCAATTAGATCCAAAGCCCAACCTCTAAATGACCATGACTTTATTATCGAATGTAATTCAACTGCTGGAATTTGTTGTATCGAACCATGTTTCTGACATTCTTGACATGCCTTTGCATAATCGATACAATCTTTTATCATAGATGGCTAATATACATGATTGCGATATAACACCCATCTCATTTTCTTTCCTGCTTGATGAGCACCACAAATTCCATTATGAACTTCACCCAAAGCAATATTTTGCTCTTCTCGACTCAAACATCTCATTAAACTTCCATCAATCCCTTTTTTATATAATTCATCAGCCAATAAAACAAAATTCATTGCTCGTAATTTTATTTTTCTATCGACTGTAGTATTGGGATCTTTTAAATACTGAGCAATAGTCTTTCTCCAATCAGAGTCCTCCCATTCATCCATACACAGCACTTCTCTTTCATTTGTTGGTACTAAAATTTGATGAATACTAAATAACTTCTTAAAAGTTTCTGGGCCAATTCGATATCTCGAAGCAATTTGAGCTAACTCATTGGCAATTTCATTATGAATTCTAGGGATATGTACCAAAGATACCTTCTAAAAAGACGTTAATAACTCCCAGGCAGTTACTAAATATTTCTATAACGTCTCATTATTACATTTAAACTCCTTCGACAACTGCTTTAAAACGAACTGTGAATCCCCTAGAATTTGAACCTCTAAAGCTCCTTTGTCGATTAAAATTTCGAGACCTAGAATTAAAGCCTCATATTCGGCGACATTATAGGAGCAAGGATACTTTAATTTGAACAAAAATTCTGATGGAATACCCTCTGGTGAAATAATGAGGATTCTAACCCCTGCACCATCTTTGTGCTTGGATCCATCGAAATACAATTTTCAATAGTTGACCTCTACATTGACTATATTTGCCCCCTGGTCATTCAGACCTTTCGAATTATCCACAAGAAAGTCTACAATGACCTGTCCTTTAACAGCCTTTGCTGGTATATATTGCAAATCAAATTTCGTCAATGCTAACATCTATTTTCCCAAATGTTCCCTTAACATAGGGAAACTAAGTATATACTTAATAACGTCGGTCTGTGCTATCACTTTTACCGATTTAGCCACCATATAACACTTTAACCTCATACAAGTATGATACAACGACAAACATAATTTTTCAATCGGCGAATACCTTGTCTAGATATCAGTTAAAACTCGACTAAGGTAGTAAACCGCCCTCTCATGTCCGTCTTCACCATCTTGGGCCAACATACACCCAATAGTATCTTCAGATGCAGCAATGTACAATTTTAAAGGTTCAAATGGACGAACATTCGTCATAATTGGGGCTTTAGATAAATACGTTTTAATCGAATCGAACGCTAACTGATGCTCTGTAGTCCATTCGAATTTCAAACCATTCTTCAATTTTATTAAAGGTGCAAACACCCTTGTTCGATATGAAAGATTCGAAATGAACCTTCGAAGATAATTTATCTTCCCCAAAAACGATTGTACTTCTTTTTTCGATTTGGGTGCAGACAAAGCTAGTATTGCATCTGCTTTATTCTTATCGATAGCTATCCCTTTTTTATGAATAACAAAACCTAAGAAATTTCCAGCCGATACCCCAAAAGCACATTTCAAAGGATTCATTTTTAATCCTTTCTTTCTCATAGTCAAAAATGCTTTTCTTAAGTGGTCTATATGTTGACTGATAGAGATCGATTTGACCATTACGTCATCGATATACACCTCCATAAATTTTCCAATAAATTCATGGAAAATGACATTCATTGCCCGTTGATAACTTGCTCCAACATTTTTTAAACCGAAAGGCATAACCACCCACTCATACATCCCCAACGCTCCAGAACAATGGAAAGCAATTTTAGCCACATCATCTTTCGCAATAAAAATTTGGTTATATCTCAAATAACCATCCATGAAACTAAGGATTTCATTTCCTGCTGCAGAATCGATTAACATATCCGCAATTGGCATGAAATATTCATCCTTTGAAGTAGCATTATTCAAATCTCGAAAATCGATACATACCCTCAATTTTTCATTTTTTTCATCACTGGAACAATATTTGACACCCACTCCACATAACGAGCCGTTCGAATAAATTTTGCTTTGATCAAGCATTCTATCTCTTCTTTAATTTTTACATTGATTTCAGAAGCAAAATGTCTTGGGGTTTGTTTCACAGGTCGAGCATTAGGTTTCAATGCTAATCGATATTCTACTAATGAACGATCGAGACCAGGCATTTCATGATAATCCCATGCGAAACAATCTTTAAACTCATGTAACAGATCGAAAAGTTCAATTCAAAAAGGATCAACAAGATTTTTACAAACATATGTAATTCGAACATCATCATGAGTTCCTAAATTAATTTCTTCTAAAGAATCATGAGATTCAAACCCTTTATAATTATCATCTTCGATTGAATACTTTTCAAATCCTAAAGGCTCCAAATCATAAATACAATCGAAAGTAAAATCAATGGAATCAGAGATAGAAGAAACTTGATCATTGATTAATTCATTACCACATTTATTTTCTACACTATGAGCCTCTGCTATTAAATCGGCAGTCCAACTCACATCATTAACTTCATTACAAGTAATAAAAGAATCATAACTACATTCAACTATAGGTGTCGAAACAGACATACCACAACCAGTAGATTTACTAATCCTATTTGATTCAAACTTATCAGAAGAATCATCTTTATTTTTTAAAACTTGAAAATTACTTAAATAATTATGCAAAGTTACCAGGCAATCGGAAATTTCCTCAACCTGGTCCATGAGATAACCTTTCGGAGTCTTCAAGAAGAACAACCCAACCCGTCGGCTTGAAGGGTATATCCGGATAACGCAACTTCACCGATAGTCCTTCTGAAGTCAAGTAGCACCCTTCACAATTATAAGAATTTAGAGATCGATCAACATTTAAAGGCTTTAATTTATGATTATATATCCTAAAATCGACATGCATCTGTTCGACATAAAGACTTGAATCTGCTTTGACGATTTCATGCTTTCTTTCTTTAGTCCATAGAAACACACTCTGATGCACTGTTGATGGTACAACACTTACTCCATGGATCCAATCTCTCCCAAGTAAGGCGTTATAACTAGCCTTTGATGGCACTACCACAAATATAAAATGTCTCTCCGAAGACCCCACTTTCACCGTCAATGTGACCAACCCTTTAGCTGGTGTAGAATTACCACTAAAATTAGTCACAGCGATGTTTGTAGGGACCAACTCTTCAAAATGCTTCCCTACTTTCCTTAGCATCCTCTCAGGCAAGAGACTTATCGCTGCCCCACCATCAATCAATACTTTGTTTATTTTGAATCCATTCACAACAGCAACAATGTGAAGGGGACACAAATGAGACATTTATCTCTCAGTAGGGCGAGGGAAAAACCCTGGTTCATCTTCTATGCGAATAAAAGAGAAAGCCTCTTCATCCTCCTGATCATAATCCTCCTCCGGATTACCTTTGCACTCTCCAAGATACTCAGTAGGAATTATTGAAATCGTCCCTACCATATCATCATTACCTTCGTCGAAGTATTCCTCATCAACATCAGCATCCTTATGTTTATCTATCCCAGAGGACTGAGCAACTACCTTCCCTTTTTCCATCTTTGCTGGTGATGGAATTTCCTTGGGATAGGTTTTCCCATCAGAAGGAAAAATAATTCGGGAATGCACAGAAGGAGTTACCCCCTTGCTTGCTTCTTTTCATGCATCCATTTGAAGTTTCTTATTCTGATTGAAACTTCTTCTTCCACCTCTTCCTCTTGGGTATCCTCTAGCTCGCCCTCGATAAGCAGCATACTGATTCCGAGACGGTGCTTGGTGTCCCCATTGAGGGTTGCCTCGATACAAATGATCATGCCTTTGAAACTCTTGACAGTTTCTGATCCACTGAACACCAATAGCCTGGGATCGGCTTAAAAGTGTAGTCACATCATGTTGAGGATTTTTGGAACTTGAACCCTCAACACGTCGAATTGGCTGTCTTTGACGTGCTTGTTCCTCCCTGTGAGCCAACTCTTTTTTCATTCTCTCCTTTTCGAAGATTGCTGCTGCTTCATCATCAAAAACAGCATTACACCTTGGACACAGAGATACGTTCCGGTCTTTGATCTTTTGCTGAACTAAGAAGTCCAACAAACCATCCCCTGTTCGAGGATACACATATCTCACTTGTGACTCGAAATCATCAAGAGCCACATCAAAGTCATAAGACATCCCCACCATATTCACTCCAAAGCAGGGTTCCATATAACTAGCATCAGTTTCAAAGAGATCTACATCAACATTCATCTCCTTCTTGCCATCATCGAATTTCAAACGTCCTTCCATGATTTCCTCTTGAATCAAATTCCTGAAATGGACACAACTGTTAGTCGAATGACTTGTTGCTTGATGAAATTTACAGTAAGGCTTTCCTTTCAAATCTTTTACGAAAAGCAAGGTTCTTCCCTCAGGTAAAATCAATTGTTTATCTTTAAGCAACACATAAAAAATATGATCAGATTTCGAGATATCAAAACTATATTTCTTTTCACTTTTAAGTTTTGAATAATTCGACTTTTCACTACCAGGGAGCTTTTTCAATAAAGAACAAACATATGGAGGTCCTTTTTTAAGTTCGGCCAAATCGACTTCTGTTTCAAAATCGATTTCCTCTTCCGAGGATTCCATGGTTACACAAGCAACCTTCTCTTTTCGAGTAAATGGTTTACTCTTCGACCTCTGTTCAGCTCTATGTTTTTCTTTCTCCTTTTTCATAAGCTCAGTCTGTCGAACTTTCTCAGCCAAGTGAGCCAAATCAGGAATATGCACATTAAGCAATTTCCTGCGCATATAAAATCCCAACCCCATAGTTGCTATTTTCACTATCTCATTTTTAGGTAATGTCATATAGCACCTACTTCTAGCATTTTTGAAACGTATTAAATAGTCATCGATGGTTTCACTATTTTCACGTTTCAAAGCTACTAAATCAGTAACTGCTACGTTCATTTCTCCTTGATAAAACTGAGCGTGAAAAGCAATTTCTAACTGATTCCATGTTGTGATCGAATTCGGTCTAAGATTCGAGAACCACATAAACGCATTTTTCGTCAATGACGAAGGAAAAAAATTCATCTTCAAATTTTCATCATTAGCTAGGTTCCCAATCTCGACCAAATAACGAGCAACATGTTCAGTTGTCGATTCTCCAACTTCTCTAGCAAATTTCGTAGTTATTTTTAAATTTTTCACCCCTCTTGGTACTTCGGCCATTTGAACTACTTGGGAAAAAATGTGGCTGATTCATAAAACCAACATTTAATCTAACCTGATTTAAAACTTCTTCTATAATTCGGGTGACCTGATAGCGATCACCACGCAATCCATATAAAACATTATCAGCATTCTTTTGTCGATGAACTATGCGAGGATTTTTTCGATTTGGAATATGATTTTCATTTTGAAAAATATTGTTCATCCCCTCATTAGTTCCTCGAACATTATGCCTCTCGCCTTCATCATAATCGACAATTTGAGCAATCCTCTCGACTTGTCTAGTAAGACGCTCAAATCTCGATTCATGATCGGCCATCATAGGATTGAGGATTGTAGTCATTTACTGAGTCAATAAATTAACCAAATCATGATGACTCTCCTCTACTTGTTGTCGATATACTGCCATTGAATTGGTAGCATTCGAAGTGGAGCCCACATGATATTCACGAGAATATTCAGAGTGTTGTTGTGGGTTTTGCATATTATTCACTCCATTGGTATTCCCAAAGTGGATAGGTGGCATAAAACCACCCACCGGCGAGGTATAACCAGCAGGAAGACCATAAGGGGGCCAACCAGCGGTTAATGGAGGTTAATACGATAGTGCAGGGCCACGTAGACGAGTATTACATCCAACGTTTCCAGTCTGAATAGTCGTGACGACTATGTTTTCAGTTCCGATTGCACCTTTCGAACGTGAAGACACGTCGGCTTGTTGCATGGATACTGGTATGCTATCATTGGTGGACGAACCACCTTCACATTTGATAATTCATCAGCCATGTGAATGATCTTTCCACTTTGTAATCGCATACACCAAGAAATTCGTGAAAAACCACTATTTTGACACACTTCGATTTAAAACTGTCCCACTGGGCGTGCCAATTTGTTTTGTCAATTTTTACCAAATCGATGGTGGTTCGATTCTAATGGTCTGGGAGTGAAACCAACTCCTCTGTGCGAGTACCAGTTTTCTAGAAGTGCATCAAAGCGTCTTCGATTAGACAAATTTTGACAACAAGAAATAAAATTTGCAAAAATTAATAAGTATAGTTCAGAAATTGAAGTTCTTAAAAAAATAAATAAATTATGAAAAGGAAGAGTTGCTTGAAAATTAAAAGAAAGCAATAATAATGATTTAAATTAAATTGAAAGACTAATTAAACAGAATGAAGTGCAGAAAGATTAAATAGACAAAGGAAATACCAAACATTGAAAGAATAAACTTAATTGAAATGTTAAATTTTACAGAAAAAGAAATGAATTGAAAAAGAAGGTGGAAGGAACCCTACAGAAAGTGTAACTCGATCGCAAACTCAGGGAATCGCTGAGATGTGAGAATGCTTAGAGTATTTTTTCTGAGTGAAAGTTCCAACCCCTATCCCCTAATGCTTCACAGTATTTATAGACTATCTTACATAACGGTTAACTTAATTACAATTAATTACAATTAAACGAAAAATTACAAATTTGAACTACAATCACTCTTGGTAACCGCTCCCATTGAGTGATTGTAGATATTTCCAATATTTTCCTCGTGTGATAAAAGCCACGAACTTTTTCGCTTCCATCAACATTCAAACGGCTCTTTCAAAAACTCTTCCTGATTCTTCGATTCGAGACTCCTACTCGATTTGGCTTTGTCCGATTAGCACCTCAATTGAAGCCTAAGAATAGAACCGATTACTTTCAATCTTCATCTCGAACCTAAACCTTCTCAAAAAGGTCACACAACTTGTTTCGATTCAATTTATTTGTATCGAAAATATTTTCGATCAACAGCTGGCGTCTTTGACAACCACTTTCTACAATTGTCACCCCCTGCTGGTCACCACCTCCAGCTACCATCAGCCACTCACCATCGCACACCTTATATTCTAAATCTTAAACATTAAATTCTAAACTCTTATTAAATTCTGAATTTTTTTATTAATATAAATATAAAAAAATATTTTAATCATCTAAATACACACCATGTAAAAATATTATTGCCAAAATACGCATGACCAATTCATGTGAAATCCTACGAAATAAATTTTGTCGTTATTTTAGATATAGCACCTACAAAATAACACCAGACATGTTAGAGTCATTGATGAGTTATTTGTAAAATAGAAAGACGTCATTTCTGCTTCATCGTCCACGAAATGGAGGAAATGGGGAGTTTCATTTCTACCTCATCATCCACAAAAGTGGAAGCCTATATTTCTAACAAGAAATGTTTGGTAATAAAAAAATTAGTTAAAAACAGTCATAACTTATTTTATTTAATATTCATTGATTGTTACGATAATTAATAAATACTAAATAAGATAAATTTAGACTATTTTTTTGTCCCTAAACATTACCGATCTCCAACCTATTGGTGAACTCCCATTCACTGAAGTGTGTGACAAACACGATAGTGAAGAAACACATGTAGACTTTATGCAAAGGAGTATTTAATGTTACAATAATAATGTGTATGTATTTCCAAAGCAGCAAGCGTTTGTTGCAATGTTACATAACATATATGTGACGAGTGCAAGTGATATGATTTGAATGTTACCTTTTAATTTATAATAGTTTTAGGAACTCAGCATATTTTTATGATTTATAATCATTAATTAGTTATTATTAATATTATTAATGATATAAAATTATACATTCTTTTGTAATGATTAAATATTAAATAGATTTTAATAAAAACGCTAGTTTATGAATTTTTTTTTTAATTTATTCAAGATTAGTTGCATTGATTTTATTTTAACAGGAGCGTGAATATGATGGGACAGTAAGTAGCTCATGAGTTTGTGATTAGGTGAGACTATTAACTTTTGCTTTTATAAGAGACTATAATGAGAAGGGGTTTACTAGTATTTAGATAATTGTTTGATTTCGTTCGTATGTTTTTGTTTTTTGGGTGTGATCCTGGCATTGTGACTAATTATTTCTGATGGCAGGCCGAAGGGAATTGATTAGAGGACTATGGGTTTTGTCGTGAACTCTCTAATCTTTTCTCTAGAATCGAGCTTATAATCTAAAAGATCGAAAAAATATTACATGTATGTCCAAATTAAATGACGACCAAAATTAGATAAATGATTGCAATCATGTATCTTTTTTTCCGAATATAACAAGCACAAAAGATAGACTATACAATAATTGAGTATAATTTATAGTAAAAAAAGATGTTGAAAGACCAATAAAATTTATTTTTTAAAAATATAACTTAAAAATATATTGTTGAATTGATAGACTAAAGAAATTAGATTAATAACTAAAAGTAGTAGATTAAATCGTTGCTAGACTAAAAATGTTGTAAATTATTTTTGATGTATATTTTATAATTTAAGATATATTTTATACATATAATTAGTTTAGTAACTAATTTTTTGTATAATTAACTATGTTTATTTCTTATTAATATTAGTTAATATTTTAAATTAATATTTTATTTTTATATTATAAA
Source organism: Arachis stenosperma (assembly GCF_014773155.1). Lineage (NCBI taxonomy): Eukaryota > Viridiplantae > Streptophyta > Magnoliopsida > Fabales > Fabaceae > Arachis > Arachis stenosperma. Next base: position 41,313,827 of record NC_080377.1, read on the forward strand.
AATATGATTTAAAATTTAAAATTTAATATTTAAAATATAAAATTAATTAAATATTAATTAAAAATAATAAATTTTATTGATAATATAAGATGGTTATTTTGAGAAAACCAAAAAACAATGCTAAGAACAATTTTTTATTCATTTTCTGTGAAAATAACGAGAATCATACAAGAAGTGAATGCGTACTTACATTTTTTATTTGAATGATAAAAAAAACCAATTTAGTCTGTTAAAAAAAAAATAAAAATTGATGTGAAGAAATAAGCTTTTCACAGGTGATGAAGGAGAAATTGAACTCCTCCAATTCGCGGGCAGTGAAGTAGAAATGACGCACTCCCATTTGGTTGATCAAGTATTAGAAATGGTTCTAATATGTCTAATTTCATTTTGCAGAAGCTGCATTTAAAATAGTGGTAAAATACATTTCGCAGGGACTTCATGTGAATTGAATATGCATATTTTGGCAATTCGTTTGTATGGTGCGTTCTTAAGAAATAAATTATTTTTTTATTTATATTAATAAAAAAAGTTAAATTATAAATTTTTAATTTTTAATTTTTAATTTTAAATCTAAAATTTAAACCCTAAATATTAAATTTCAAATCTTAAATCATAAACACTGAATACTAAATTCAAACCTCAAAATTCTAAACCTTAAATTTTAAATATTAAATCTTAATGATTTTTATTTAAATTTTGGATGTTATGTTTAATTTATTATTTTTAATTTTGGATTTTTTTCTATAAATTATTAGCTACTTTGTTGTTGACTGCAATATTGACTTACAAGACAATTTTATTCTCACTTATATATTTTCTTTAACAAAATTCTAAATAAAAAAAGAAGAAAAAAAAAAGCCAAATTGACCATAATAAACTACTATGGTTATTATTGTTGAGAAATACAAAACCCAGCAGCAATAAAAACAAACACGGATTCATGGGTAGGCCAACAGCACAGATTGCACAGCATCGATGTTTTTCACAGTGTATGAAGTAAATCCAGCCATTTTGATAACATATTCCCACTCTTTGAGTGTCCTCTCTTTGCCGAAGCTTGTGTGCGCCATCATTACCATATCCAACATCAACCCTACGTCCTTTAAATTTCCTTGCTTTATTGCTCCCTCTTCAATCACTGCCTCCACAATGATCACTTTTCCATTTTCCTTTGGAATGGCTTCCTTGCACTTCTTCAAGATCTGGATGCACTCCTCATCACCCCAATCATGCAAAACCCACTGCAAGTGGCAAAAAATAATTCAACGTTAATTCAATCACTAGTCAAATTTATTTTTGTTGTTTTTAGCAATTAATCAACCCATTTACATGTTATTAATTAATCAAAAAATAAAAGTACCATAAGAAAAGCAGCATCAGCTTTGGGAACACCTAGAAACATGTCACCAGCCACATTTTCGACTCCTTCAATCTTGGGAGCCACAGCAATGACATGAGCAAGATCAAAATTGATTCCTCGAATCCAAGGACAAGCCTTAACCAAAGCGCGCAACGCGGTGCCGGTTCCACCACCAACATCTACCAACGTTTTCACGCCTTCGAACACCTCGTCGCCACAACCTTCAACGATGGCAGGCACCACCATCTTAGCACTGCACGCCATTGCCTCGTTTATAAGGTTGCTGTGACCCGGATTCTCCGCGGCGTAGCCCCACACGTCTTCGCCGTGTGCCTTCTCGAAGGGGAAGTTTATTCCACCGTTTGCCGAAACACGGGCGCTTAGGCTGTGCCAAGGTGCAAGCATGACGGGGCTGCTCTCTAGGAGGAGGAACGCCGCCATGCTTTGCTGCCCGTTTTTCAGGAAACGGCGAGATAACGGCGTGTTGGCATAAGTGGTAGTGGAATCTGAATTTTTATCGACTTTGAATATCTTTCTGTTAATTAAGAACCTCAAGATTCGGTTAAGAAGGGAAGGGTCAGAGCCTAAAGTAGATGAAATTTCGGAGAGTGTCATGGGACTACCATGGCTCTCTATAGCATCAGCTATCCCAAGTTCAATGGCACATTTTATAACTGCCAATTCCACATACCCAAAAATGTATTTCCATATCTCTAATTGGGCTTGTGCTTCTTCTTCTTCCTCTTCTTTTTTGTTGTTCCATGCTTCTAAAATTGGCTTTCCTTCTTGTAATTCTCCCATATCTATATGCTAGATTAATCTGTCAATTATTTTGTGTATATTTTTGTCTCTTTCTCTCTCTTTGACTGATTGCAGTGGTAACGAGGTTGAAGCATGAAGGCTTCATTTATAGACGTCAGTAACGTGAATGAACCGTCGGTAAAGTTGCGCTGTAAATAAAATATACTGAAAAATTCAAGTGAAGTCGATTTTTCGTGAAGTTGATATTTGAAAATAGTTAAATAAAAATTTAGTCAAATCAGTCAAATCATCTAACTATCCTCAAATATCAATTTCACGTGAAGTCGACTGCACTTGAGTTTCTACCATAAAATATTAAAAGATTATTGTAATATAATGGTGCTAACCTGCTGTGGGATAATGCATGCACCACTGTACAACTCAGATCACATTTTTTTTATGTCCACCACCTTAAATATTAAATATTTATATACACATTAAAATTTATTATTAAAATTAATTATTAATATAAAATATATATTAAAAATAAATTAAATTATTAAAAATATTATTTATATATTAAAATTAATCATTAAAATTTATTATTAATATATTTATATATAAATATATATATAATTTAATTTATTTTTAATATATATTATATTTTAATACATATTTTATATCAATGATTAATTTTAGTGACTAATTTTAATATATATATAATATAATTTTTAAATTATATATTATAATATAATAATTTATTTTAATAATTAATTTTAATATATAAATAATATTTAATATTTTTTATATAATAGTGGAGTGATGAGTACATTTAAAACGATTTTTTTAAATTATAAACTAAAATATAGAAAAAAATGTGTTAGTGGCTTAGGTTGTTGAGCCTTGATAGTTGATACACTTTTGATAAATATGCCTCGAACATTGATCCTGCTGTCAATTCACAGTATCATAACTCAGTCATCACCTCAATCATGCAAAATTCTCTCCAAGTGGCAAAAATTCAACAAAAAATTCAATCACTAGTCAAAATTGTATCATCAACATGAGGGTTTTTTTTAATAAATAAAATAAATATAATAATTATCAAAATAAATAATTTAAAAATTATTTATTATTTTAAATTTTCGTGTCTTATTTTATAGATAAGGTTTGTTCGTGCCTATAAATATAAGTCGTTTACAACATTATTCTGGATCCTATTTTGAGTTAGTCAACCTCTTTTTTCATTTTTTTAACCCTTTCTTACCCTATTTTAGACTGATACAGTAATAGCACGTCAGGCGGTGAATGACGGAGATATTAACAGGCCAAACGAGACATCACATTACGCCGGGGCGACCGAATGTCACACTATAAGCAGTTCGAAGTCAACTACACTAACATGTAACATTTCCAATAAAAAACACCAACAGATGTAAACTACATAAACCCTAAAAGCATGGTGCGGCCTAGGCATCTCCCATGGATTGATTAGGACATCCCCTTCTAATATGACCGACTTGCCTACAGAGACTGCACCGCTTCTCATGTCGCTCAACCTCATCCATATCATTTCGGAATCTGGTGGACATGGGTCTCCCAATCGCCTTCCGACGCATGGCTGGGTTAGGACGCAGCATCATCCCATGCCACTCCGCCACTACAAGAAAAATACCCATTCAGCCACACTTTTTTTAAACTACATTTGAAAAGCGTAGCCTATTCTACGTGTTGCCCTTTTATAAGAAAAAAAATACACAATTATGGCATCATTTAAAAAGTGTAGCCTTATGTATTATAGAAATCACTTATAAAGCGTAGCCGTAGATTGATACCTATAGATTCACTTTTCGTATCAAAGAGAACGCTTTTAGAGGGTAGCCTATTTATTAAATTTTGGATGGGTGCGTTTTAAAAGTGATGCCTAATGTATCTAGAACTAAAAACTTAACACTTGTAAATTTTTCCCTCTTAACTTTTTCCTGGCGTAATAAGGACTCACACTTAGTGAAAATTTTCCCTCCAAGAGAAGAAAACTATTTCACCTTTCACAAAGAAAACCCTCAGCTCACACTCAGCTCGTGGATCACCCTCAGCTCGTCATCACCGTCAGCTCGTCGTCGCCACTCACCGCGCGAAGAAAACCCTCCTGCATCGCGAATCGAAAACCCCACTCACCACTGAACCCCACTCACCACTCACCGCCACACACCAGTCACCACTAACCACTCGACTGCCGCTCCAAGTCGCCCTCTTGCACTGATTGTAGTGCGCTGCCCAGACCGTCCCCACACCTTCGTAGTCTCTGCTCTCACCATCACTGGTCACCATCGTCGTATCTGCGCTCACTGTCGCCGCTCAACCTAGTTGTCTCTGCTCTCACCATTGCATCTCACCCTTGTTGTCTCTGTGCCGACCATCGCCACGCGCTTAGCATCATCGTTCTCTCTGTGCTCACCATCGTCGAGAAGGTATGTATTGATTTTCATTTGGTTATGAAATTGGAGGTTTAGGGTTCCAATTTAGGATTTTTAATTTGGGGGTTTGGTATACTAATTGCCTGTTATCAATGAAATCTGAAGTTTGGTTTAGTTCAAATGATTCAGTTGTTGTTTACTGAAATCTGAATTGAGTAGAGGTTGCTTGTTGTTCTAAATCATATTTGTTTGGGTAATAGAAAAATGAAATGTATTCACTGCCATCACATGGAACTAATTGGTTATGATTCTTTATTGCTTCCTTAATTGCCTTCGGTAAGACAAGAAAATCGAGATTCCTTAATATATTTCTGTCACGAATAATTCTATGAATTAAGGTTGCTTCTGTATAGAAAAAAGCATTAAATAGTTCTTATGCATAGAAATTAAAATGATTAGATGATTCTGTCACTTTACTCAAGTGATGATGAAAATTGTAAATTAAATAAGAAGTGAGATGCTCTGAAAAATAGGACGATCGAGGAGATTTTTCATGTACACTATTGGAAGAGACCTGGTAAGTAAGAAAAATATAAAATTAAAAAAAAAAAGATCAAAAGAATATCGTTGAGAAGAGAAACACAAAAGTAGTATATGGTTCTTTAATTAGAGGTCACAAGAGAGCAAAGTATATGGTTCTACTTGTATATGCATAGAGAAAAAGAAGGAAGCTATATATATAGCCTTAATTATTACATGTTTGGCAAATGACATAGTATAGCAAATTAATTAACTTTAATTTGGATTTTTTATATATGAAGGGACCAAATCCAGTTTTAAGTGCACAAGGAAGCACGTTAAGAATTCAGGTTTGTTCTTATCTTCAGTTGCTGGCTCAGTTTATTAGGCATCTGTTTACTTCTCCATCCTCAATTTGTATTGTTTAAAGACTTTAGAAGCTTCTGATTTATTGACCAAAAGAAAGATACTAGTATATTTGCTAAATGCATCAATAAAACTAATATAAAAATGAAAACCATTTCTTGAATTTACTGGTGATGGTTCCCATTTGTCTGCATACATTAATTGCAAAGGTTTAGTACAAATAGATGTAGAAAGATTAAATGGCAATTGATGCATTTTTTTCCATTGAAAAAAAGTCACATATATATAGGTAATAAAGAACTAGAATAAAGGAATATTGCATTTATTGAGAATAGTTTGAACAAATTTTAGAGCTGGATGTCTCAGTCTCTTATGCCATAGAGCAATTATATCAACATCTATTTTTTGAAGTGAGTACTGTTTTATTAACCTTGCTAGAAACAGAAGTAGGTATATTTCTTGGTACATATAGGTTAAAAAATTCATATATTCCATGTTTAACTAAGCCTTGAAGGAGATAATTCCTGATAACTAGATCACACACATAACAATGATTAGGCCAAAAGTAGAAAAAGACACAATTATCAACAACAAACTGTGACACACTTAAAAAGTTTTGAGAAATTTAAGGCACGTGTAAAAAGATTGGCTAAAAGGATAGTGTGTTGATATAAGACACAATTCTATTTCTACAACAGTGTAGGATCCCAATTTTGATATAACAACTGAAATGAACACATGATACTCCTCTGTGAGTCCATCTAAAATCACTTGGATATGATCATCCATCCTTAGGGTAAGAACAATCTAAAGCTAACAAAAAATCAACTAGACCTCTGATCTTGGCCAAATATTCATCTGCAGTTCCATTCTTTTTTATTGATCTTATTTGAGACTTCAAACTCTGAATTTTTGTCTTGAAAGAAGTAGTGAACTTTTCATGTAATTTATCACACATTTCATGAAATATAACACAATTGATTACCTTGTTCTTGAAAGTTGGAGTCATCGATGCAAAAGTCCATGTCATCAAAGCAAGATCCTTCAATTTTCACTCTTTATACTTGTCTGATTTTATAGTTGATGGTTTTCCACCTTTTTTTAGCAAATTGAGATGAATTTTTTTCTTTTGAAAAATAATTTTCGAAAGATTGGCTCTGTACAGTGATGAATATAGTTTTGCGCCATGTACTATAGTTGTTTTCATGCAACAAATTTGTGATAACGGGAAGAAAATACTTAGAATCAGAAGAAAAGTGGGTGTTACTCCTATGGCCATATTGAAAGAACCTTGGCTCATGATACCATGTGAAGATTTGAAAAAGAATCTAAAGAACATGAAGAATAGTAAATGAAGAAGAGAAATTGAGAGAGAATAAATAAAAATACATCAAGTAGCAATATTATTGATTGTGTTTTAGGAACAAGACTTGCACTCCTATTTATACATTAATAATATAAGTAACTAACAGCTTTGCCTAATATGAAAAATCTATTAGATTCTTAATTGCCTTAATAGTTTTATTAAGTCACAAGCTAACTAACCATTCTCTACACTACTATCCTTTACAATGCTCAATTTCATCCCTTCAATATAAAATCCTAAACTCCAAAATGAAACACCACATTCATCTTCATCTTCTCTTCCGTTTCTGTTAACTGCTACTGCTACTCTTGTACTTATTTTGCTTTTTTGAGTAATGATGGGCGTGTTATTCCATCATTCATAAGTCAACTGCTTTTTTTTAACATTTCCCTATACTTTGCCAATACTTTGCCAACTTAGTTTATTGAAATTCGACTGTTTTTAGGTTTTTTTTATACTACAATATCTAGGAATATCAATATGTATCATTTCTCCTTTTGTTTATGGTTGGTTTTTTCATTAGCTTATTCATTGATACTGAATCTAAATGCATGTTGAGGATTAATAATTTTCTTCGTCCGAAATTGTGTTTCCTTTTCAGGAGCAAAATTTGGTGGCTGCCATGAGCTTTAGATTATTTTTATCACTCTTTCTCTGGCTCTTTGATCTCAACAGAAAACGCAGCATTTGAGTAGGCACACTCGTCTCAATAAACTTGCTCATTCTGGTAAACATTTTTTTTAATTTTCCCCACTTAAATCACCTCAAGCGAAGATATTTCTGGTGCTTTTTCCAATTTTAATCTGTACCCCGTACTGGGTATTTCAATTTGATTAATTTATTTATTTTTCTTGTGTGTGTGTGTGTGTGTGTGTGTGTGTGTGTGTGTGTGTGTGTGTGTGTGTGTGTGTGTGTGTGTGTGTGTGTGTGTGTGTGTGTGTGTGTGGCTTTTTTCCCTTTTTTCTGAATTACTTAAAATGCACAAGTGTTAGTTTGGATCTATGTCTTTTGGTTGGTCATCCTAATAAATGGGGTTGCTTGGTGGTTTAGTATTGAGGGTTGTTCTACCTGCTCTGTTTAACTATTTTGAGGGTATGGTTTATAATATTAGGAGTATGAGGGTGGTTGTTGTTCTATCTTTGCTGAGGTTAATGGTGCACCTGTGTCACTTAATTAGGAAATGTTGCTACAACACTATGCCATTGCCCATGCTTTATTTTTCTATTTTTTCTGTGTCTTAAAAAGTAGAATTTAAAACGTATTTTATAAGAAACAGGTTGACTTGGCTGGTTGGAATTTGAAGTAGAATAAAGTTTAAACCAATCAAAGTTGGGTTAGGTTAATTAACCTTTTAAAAACAATTTAGCCAAATCAAACCAAGCCAATCTAAAATATACTGGTCAATGGTCAATTAAGCTTTCAAGCAAGGGCCATCATGTTGAAATGTCTTGTTCTGCATGCCAGTTACATCTTTCTAACACTGAAATGTCTATTTTTTTATTATCACTTTCTTCATATAGCCCAATGCCCTTTTTCATCTGTTTTCCTTTATTCACAAATTCAATATGTGATAAACGAAATTCTAATTAATATCCATATTTATACACTTAAAATTTTGTTGTTTTGTCGTTATCTGTTGAATGATTTAATTGTTGCTGCTGCTGCTGGGTCCCAAATCTGTTTGATTATATCAATTTAATTCTTGCTAAATGATGATTGTGCTAAATTTGTGGTTAAACGGTTGGATATGGCAATTAGAATTTTTTTTGTCTGTAATTTTTACAGTTATTCGTGGTTAAGGTTGAAGCGAAAGTTTTTGGTTAAGGTCTTCCAAGAAGATTTTGTCAAAACATTGATCGTGTCATGGCAAGGTACAATGCATACTTTAATTCTTTTGATTTGTTAGTTTTGAAGTTGCAATTTAACTTATTATATTTGTACTATAAATTCTATGTTTCTCTTTATTTGTTTTACCTCAATGGATTTCTAGAGAATTACTTCTAAGACTAGGAACTATTTCCCAACCTAGTTACAAGGCTTTGAATGTCCTTTTCATTGCCCATTCCCTTTGTAGCGAATAACACCCTGCCTCCTTTATTCTTCTAATATTCACTTTGTGACCCCTTATAAATTTTTTGCCTAAAAAATTTAATAATTATCGATTAGATTTTGTGATATGCCAAAGGACTGAATGGATCTACCGAGGTATAGCGAAGAGTATATCAATGGTGTTATTAGTTTTTTAGACTTTGCATACTCTGAGGGAGAACCGGACGGACGACAAATTCAATGTCCTTGTAAGAGGTGTTGTAACATTAATTGGTATAGAAGAGATGTGGTATTTAACCATTTAGTAGCCAACGGATTTGTTAAGGGATATAGAACATGGATTAATCATGGCGAATGGGCAATCCCGATGGCGGTTGACGATGACACGGATGATGAAGAAGGTGCACGCGATGACATTGAAGGACTGCTTAATGATGCATTTGGAGATGTATCTCATGCTGAGGGTGTTACTGTAGGTCAAAATGAAGAGGCTAAAAAGTTTTACAATTTAATAGATGGGGCAAGTCAAGAGTTATACCCGGGTTGCAAGAAATTTTTTACATTATCTTTTACCATCAGTCTATACTTGTTAAAGTGTTTGCCCGGTTGGAGCAATGCCGCCTTCACTTCACTTCTTGAGCTATTAAAAGAGGCAATGCCTGACATTAACATACCTTCATCTTTCCATAAGACAAAGGCTATGATAAGAGATTTAGGTTTGGATTATAAAAAAATTGATGCTTGTCCTAATGATTGCCTCCTGTATAGAAAAGAACTAAAGAATAAAAAACAATGTCGTGTGTGTGGAACTTTTCGATATACTAAAAATTCTAGTGATAATAGCGAGAACCAACCTGACAAGAAAGGTCGTCCTATTCCTACAAAGACTCTTAGATACTTTCCTATAATTCCAAGACTTTAGAGATTATTTATGTGCTCAAAGACGGCAGCTAGTCTGAGCTGGCATGATGAGGAGCGCGTAAAAGATGGGACGTTAAAGCATCCTGCTGATGGCTTGGCATGGCAGAACCTTGATGAAATGGATGAAGAATTTGCAAAAGAATCTCACAATATTAGACTAGGCTTGTTGAGTGATGGGTTCAACCCATTTCGTAGCATGAACATTTCATGGAGCACGTGGCCCGTGATGCTGATGGTATACAACTTACCTCCGTGGATGTGCATGAAACCCAAATATTGTATGCTTTCTTTGCTTATTCCTAGGCCACAATCACCTGGTAAAGACATTGATGTGTATCTACAACCATTGATAGAAGACTTGAAGTTGTTGTGGGAAAAAGGGGTCGAAACCTATGATGCGTCAAAGAATGAAACCTTTCAAATGCGGGCAGCTCTTTTGTGGACAATCAACGATTTTTCTACTTATGCTATGTTGTCTGGGTGGAGTACATAGGGAAAGTTGGCTTGCCCTTGTTGCAACAAAAATACCAGTAGCTTACAACTAAAACACAGTCGGAAGACAGTTTATATGGACCATCGTGTCTTTTTACCCATGGATCATCCACGGAGAATGGTGCGCGGAATTGTGATCATCAATGGCGCCATCAACATGGTACGCTCAATTACAATCTCAATTCTTTATCACAACTTCGCATAATTAACCAGCAAGTGCACTGGGTTGTCCAAGTAATAAACCTTACGCGAGTAAGGGTCGATCCCACGGAGATTGTTGGTATGAAGCAAGCTATGGTCATCTTGTAAATCTCAGTCAGGCGGATTCAAATGGTTATGGAGGATTAATGATTAAAAGATAAACAAAACATAAAATAAAGATAGAGATTCTTATGTAATTCATTGGTGAGAATTTCAGATAAGCGTATGGAGATGCTTTGTCCCTTCTGTCTCTCTACTTTCCTTCTGTCTTCATCCAATCCTTCTTACTCCTTTCCATGGCAAGCTGTATGTTGGGCATCACCATTGTCAATGGCTACAGTCCCGTCCTCTCAGTGAAAATGTTCAACGCGCTCTGTCACAGCACGGCTATTCATCTGTCGGTTCTCGATCATGTCGGAATAGAATCCAGTGATTCTTTTGCGTCTGTCACTAACGCCCCACAATTGCGAGTTTGAAGCTCATACAGTCATTCAATCCTTGAATCCTACTCAGAATACCACAGATAAGGTTTAGACCTTCCGGATTCTCTTGAATGCCGCCATCAATTCTAGCTTATACCACGAAGATTCCGATTAAGGAATCCAAGAGATAAACATTCAAGCCTTGTTTGCTTGTAGAACGGAAGTGGTTGTCAGGCACGCGTTCATAAGTGAGAATGATGATGAGCGTCACATAATCATCACATTCATCATGTTCTTGGGTACGAATGAATATCTTAGAACAAGAATAAGCTGAATTGAATAGAAGAACAATAGTAATTGCATTAATACTCGAGGTACAGCAGAGCTCCACACCTTAATCTATGGTGTGTAGAAACTCCACCGTTGAAAATACATAAGAACAAGGTCTAGGCATGGCTGAATGGCCAGCCCCCCAAAGAGGGTTCAATCATAAAAACATGATCAAAAGATTTCCTAATACAATAGCAAAAAGTTCCTATTTGTAGAGAACTAGTAGCTTAGGGTTTACAAAGATGAGTAAATGACATAAAAATCCACTTCCGGGACCACTTGGTGTGTGCTTGGGCTGAGCATTGAAGCTTTCATGTGTAGAGAATTTTCTTGGAGTTAAATGCCAGCTTTTATGCTAGTTTGGGCGTTTAGCTCCCATTCTTGTGCCAGTTCCGGCGTTTAACGCCAGAATTCTTGAGCTGACTTGGAACGCCTGTTTGGGCCATCAAATATCGGGCAAAGTATGGACTATTATACATTATGGAAAGCCTAGGATGTCTACTTTCTAACGCAATTGAGAGCGCGCCAGTTGGGCTTCTGTAGCTCCAGAAAATTCACTTCGAGTGCAGGGAGGTCAGAATCCAACAGCATCTGCAGTCCTTTTCAGCCTCTGAATCAGATTTTTGCTCAGGTCCCTCAATTTCAGCCAGAAAATACCTAAAATCACAGAAAAACACACAAACTCATAGTAAAGTCCAGAAAAGTGAATTTTAACTAAAAAATATTAAAAATATAATAAAACTAACTAAAACATACTAAAAACATACTAAAAACAATGCCAAAAAGCGTATAAATTATCCGCTCATCACAATACCAAACTTAAATTGTTGCTTGTCCCCAAGAAACTAAAGATCAAATAAGATAAAAAGAAGAGAATATGCAATGAATTCCAAAAACATCTATGAAGATCAGTATTAATTAGATGAGCGGGGCTTTTAGCTTTTTGCCTCTGAACAGTTTTGGCATCTCACTCTATCCTTTGAAATTCAGAATGATTGGCTTCTATAGGAACTCAGAATCCAGATAGTGTTATTGATTCTCCTAGTTAAGTATGATGATTCTTGAACACAGCTACTTTATGAGTCTTGGCCATGGCCCAAAGCACTCTGTCTTCCAATATTACCACCGGATACGTACATGCCACAGACACATAACTGGGTGAACCTTTTCAGATTGTGACTCAGTTTTGCTAGAGTCCCCAATTAGAGGTGTCCAGGGTTATTAAGCACACTCTTTTTTTACCTTGGATCACGACTTTATTTTTACCCTTGCCTTTTGGTTTAAAGGGCTGTTGGCTTTTTCTGCTTGCTTTCTCTTTTTTTTTTCGCACATAATCTCTCTTTTTTTGTATTCACTGCTTTTTCTTGCTTCAAGAATCATTTTTATGATTTTTCAGATACTCAGTAACATGTCTCCTTTTTTCATCATTCTTTCAAGAGCCAACATTTATGAACAACAAATTCAAAAGACATATGCACTGTTCAAGCATACATTCAGAAGTCAAAGTATTGCCACCACATCAAAATAATTAATCTGTTATAAAATTCAAAATTCATACAATTCTTCTCTTTTTTAATTAAGAACATTTTTCATTTAAGAAAGGTGATGGATTCATAGGACATTCATAACTTTAAGGCATAGACACTAAGACACTAATAATCATAAGACACAAACATAAATAAAACATAAAGCATAATTTTCGAAAAAAAAATAGAAAAATAAAGAACAAGGAGATTAAAGAACGGGTCCACCTTAGTGATGGCGGCTTATTCTTCCTCTTGAAGATCTTATGGAGTGCTTGAGCTCCTCAATGTCTCTTCCTTGCCTTTGTTGCTCCTCTCTCATGATTCTTTGATCTTCTCTAAATTCATGGAGGAGGATGGAATGTTCTTGGTGCTCCACCCTTAGTTGTCCCATGTTGGAACTCAATTCTCCTAGGGAGGTGTTGATTTGCTCCCAATAGTTTTGTGGAGGAAAGTGCATCCCTTGAGGCATCTCAGGGATTTCATGATGAGGAATTTTCTCATGTCCATGAGTGGGATCTCTTGTTTGCTCCATCCTCTTCTTAGTGATGGGCTTGTCCTCATCAATGAGGATGTCTCCCTCTACATTAATTCCAACTGAATTACAGAGGTGACAAATGAGATGAGGGAAGGCTAACCTTGCCAAGGTAGAGGACTTGTCCGCCACCTTATAAAGTTCTTGGGATATAACCTCATGAACTTCTACTTCCTCTCCAATCATGATGCTATGAATCATGATAGCCTGGTCTATAGTAACTTTGGACTGGTTGCTAGTGGGAATGATTGAGCGTTGGATAAACTCCAACCATCCCCTAGCCACGGGTTTGAGGTCATGCCTTCTCAGTTGAACCGGCTTCCCTCTTGAATCTCTCTTCCATTGAGCGCCCTCTTCAAAAATGTCTATGAGGACTTGGTCCAACCTTTGATCAAAGTTGACCCTTCTAGTGTAAGGGTGTTCATCTCCTTGCATCATGGGCAAGTTGAATGCTAACCTTACATTTTTCGGACTAAAATCTAAGCATTTCCCCCGAACCATTGTAAACCAATTCTTTGGGTCCGGGTTCACACTTTGATCATGGTTCTTGGTGATCCATGCATTGGCATAGAACTCTTGAACCATTAAGATTCCGACTTGTTGAATGGGGTTGGTAAGAACTTCCCAACCTCTTCTTTAGATCTCATGTCGGATCTTCGGATATTAACTCTTTTTGAGTTTGAAAGGGATCTCGGGGATCACCTTCTTCATGGCCACAACTTCATAGAAGTGGTCTTGATGCACCCTTGAGATGAATCTCTCCATCTCCCATGACTCGGAAGTGGAAGCTTTTGCCTTCCCTTTCCTCTTTCTAGAGGTTTCTCCGGCCTTAGGTGCCATAGATGGTTATGGAAAAACAAAAAGCAAAGCTTTTACCACACCAAACTTAGAAGGTTTGCTCGTCCTCAAGCAAAAGAAGAAAGAAGAGAGTAGAAGAAGAAGAAATAGAGGAGATGGAGGGGGGCTTTGTGTTTCGGCCAAGGGAGAGAAGTAGTGTGTATGATGTGTGAAAATGAGGGAGTGAAGATGGGTTTATATAGGGGTGGGGAGAGGGGTAGGGTTCGGTCATGTATGGGTGGGTTTGGGAGGGAAAGTGGTTTGAAGTTGGATGGTGGGGTAGGTGGGATTTTATGAAGGATGGATGTGAGTGGTGAAGAGAATTGTGGGATTTGATAGGTGAGGGGTTTTTGGGGAAGAGGTGTTGAGGTGATTAGTGAATGGGTGAAGAAAAGAGAGAGTGGTGGGGTAGGTGGGGATCCTATGGGGTCCACAGATCCTGAGGTGTCAAGGATAATTCATCCCTGCACCAAGTGGCGAGAAAAAATGCTCCTTCTACCAATCTTGGCGTTAAACGCCGGGCTGGTGCCCATTTTTGGTGTTTAACGCCAGCTTGGTGCCCATTCCTGGCGTTAAACGCCAGTCTGGTGCCCCTTTTTGGCGTTAAACGCCCAGAATGGTGCCAGACTGGGCGTTAAACGCCCATTTTGCTATCTTCACTGGCGTTTAAACGCCAGCAGATTTTCCTCCAGGGTGTGCTATTTTTCTTTTTGGTTTTCATGCTGTTTTTGCTTTTTCAATTGATTTTGTGACTTTCCATGATCATCAACCTATAAAAAAAAACATAAAATAACAAAGAAAAATAGATAAATATAACATTGGGTTGCCTCCCAACAAGCGCTTCTTTAATGTCAGTAGCTTGACAGTGGGCTCTCATGGAGCCTCACAGATACTCAGAGCAATGTTGGAACCTCCCAACACCAAACTTAGAGTTTGAATGTGGGGGTTCAACACCAAACTTAGAAGTTGGTTGTGGCCTCCCAAAACCAAACTTAGAGTTTGACCGTGGGGGCTCTGTTTGACTCTGTTTTGAGGGAAGCTCTTCATGCTTCCTCTCCATGGTTACAGAGGGGTATCCTTGAGCCTTAAACACAAAGGATTCTTCATTCACTTGAATGATCAATTCTCCTCTGTCAACATCAATCACAGCCTTTGCTGTAGCTAGGAAGGGTCTGCCAAGGATGATGGATTCATCCATGCACTTCCTAGTCTCTAGGACTATGAAATCAGCAGGGATGTGATGGTCTTTAATCTTTACCAGAACATCCTCTACAAGTCCATAAGCTTGTTTTCTTGAATTGTCTACCATCTCTAGTGAGATTCTTGCAGCTTGTACCTCAAAGATCCCTAGCTTCTCCATTACAGAGAGAGGCATGAGGTTTATGCTTGACCCTATGTCACAGAGCCTTCTCGAAGGTCATGGTGCCTAATGTACAAGGTATTGAGAACTTCCCAGGGTCTTGTCTCTTTTGAGGTAATCTCTGCCTAGTCAAGTCATCCAGTTCTTTGGTGAGCAAAGGGGATTCATCCTCCCAAGTCTCATTACCAAATAACTTGTCATTTAGCTTCATGATTGCTCCAAGGTACTTAGCAACTTGCTCTTCAGTGACATCTTCGTCCTCTTCAGAGGAAGAATACTCATCAGAGCTCATGAATGGCAGAAGTAATTCTAATGGAATCTCTATGGTCTCAGTGTGAGCCTCAGATTCCCATGGTTCCTCATTAGGGAACTTATTGGAGGCCAGTGGATATCCATTGAGGTCTTCCTCAGTGGCGATCACTGCCTCTTCCTCCTCACCAAATTCGGCCATGTTGATGGCCTTACACTCTCCTTTTGGATTCTCTTCTGTATTGCTTGGAAGAGTACTATGAGGGAGTTCAGTAACTTTCTTACTCAGCTGACCCACTTGTGCCTCCAAGTTTCTAATGGAGGACCTTGTTTTAGTCATGAAACTTTGAGTGGTTTTGATTAGATCAGAGACCATGGTTGCTAAGTCAGAGTGGCTCTGCTTAGAATTCTCTGTCTGTTGCTGAGAAGATGATGGAAAAGGCTTGTCATTGCTAAACCTGTTTCTTCCACCATTATTGTTGTTGAAACCTTGTTGAGGTCTCTGTTGATCCTTCCATGAGAGATTTGGATGATTTCTCCATGAAGGATTATAGGTGTTTCCATAGGGTTCTCCCATGTAATTCACCTCTTCCATTGATGGGTTCTTAGGATCATAAGCTTCTTCTTCAGATGAAGCGTCCTTAGTACTGCCTGGTGCAGCTTGCATTCCAGACAGACTTTGGGAAATCATATTGACTTGCTGAGTCAATATTTTGTTATGAGCCAATATGGCATTCAGAGTATCAATCTCAAGAACTCCTTTCTTCTGATTCGTCCCATTGTTCACAGGATTCCTTTCAGAAGTGTACATGAATTGGTTATTTGCAACCATTTTAATGAGTTCTTGAGCTTCTGCAGGCGTCTTCTTCAGATGAAGAGATCCTCCAGCAGAGCTGTCCAATGACATCTTGGACAGTTCAGACAGACCATCATAGAAGATACCTATGATGCTCCATTCAGAAAGCATGTCAGAGGGACACTTTCTGATCAATTGTTTGTATCTTTCCCAAGCTTCATAGAGGGATTCACCTTCCTTCTGTCTGAAGGTTTGGACTTCCACTCTAAGCTTACTCAATTTTTGAGGTGGAAAGAACTTTGCCAAGAAGGCATTGACTAGCTTTTCCCAAGAGTTCAGGCTTTCTTTAGGTTGTGAGTCTAACCACATCCTAGCTCTATCTCTTACAGCAAAAGGGAATAGCATAAGTCTGTAGACCTCAGGGTCAACTCTATTGGTCTTGACAGTGTCACAGATTTGCAAGAATTCAGCTAAAAACTGATGAGGATCTTCCAATGGAAGTCCATGGAACTTGCAATTCTGTTGCATTAGAGAAACTAATTGAGGCTTAAGCTCAAAGTTGTTTGCTCCAATGGCAGGGATAGAGATGCTTCTCCCATAGAAGTCGGGAGTAGGTGCAGTAAAGTCACCCAGCACCTTCCTTGCATTGTTGGCATTGTTGTTGTTTTCGGCTGCCATGCCTTCTTCTTGTTTGAAGATTTCTGTTAGGTCCTCTACAGAGAGTAGTGCTTTAGCTTCTCTTAACTTTTGCTTCAAGGTCCTTTCAGGTTCAGGGTCAGCCTCAACAAGAATGCTTTTGTCTTTGCTCCTGCTCATATGAGAGAGAAGAGAACAAGAAAATATGGAATCCTCTATATCACAGTATAGAGATTCCTTGAGATGTCATAGGAAAAGAAGAATAGAAGGAGGAGGTAGAAGAATTCGAACTTATCAAGAGAGATAGGGTTCGAATTGTGCATTGAGGAGGAGTGTTAGTCCATAAATAGAAGGATGTGAGAAGAGGGGAAGGATTTTTGAAATTAAAGTAAAAGATTTTAAAATAATTAAAAGAAATTTTGAAAATTTGATTGGTGATTTTCGAAAACTAAAGTTGGAAAAGAAATAAAGTGATTTTTGAAAAAGATTTTTTGAAAGTAGAAATAAAAAAGATATGATTGAAAATTAATTTTGAAAAAGATGTGATTGAAAATATATGATTGAAAAGATATGATGGAAAAACAATTTAAAAAGATTTGATTTTTTAAAATTAATGACTTGGGTAACAAGAAATTTAAAAGATATGATTCAGACATTAAACCTTTCTCAACAGAAAAGGCAACATACTTGAAATGTTGAATCAAATCATTAATTGTTAGCAAGTATTTTTGAAAAGTGGAAAGAAATTGATTTTGAAAATATATGATTGAAATGATATGATTTGAAAAAGATTTGATTTTGAAAAATTATGAAAACTTGAAAAAATTTGAATTAAAAACAAAATCTTCCCTCTTGTGCCATCCTGGCGTTAAACGCCCAGGATGGTATACATTCTGGCATTTAACGCCCAAAATGCTACCCTTTTGGGCGTTAAACGCCCAGCGAGGTACCCTGGCTGGCGTTTAAACGCTAGTTTTCCTTCTTCACTGGGCGTTTTGAACGCCCAGCTTTTTCTGTGTAATTCCTCTGCTGTATGTTTTGAATCTTCAATTCTCTGTATTATTGACTTGAAAAGACACAAATTAAAAATTTTTTGAATTTTTATTGATGAGGAATAATCAAAATGCCACTAAGATCAAATAAACAATGCATGCAAGACACCAAACTTAGAAGTTTGTATACTATTGACACTAACAAATTGAGAATGCATATGAGAAACAACAAAACACTCAAGACAAGAGAATTTAAAGATCAGAGCAAGGAAATCATCAAGAACAACTTGAAGATCAATGAAGAACATAATGCATGTAATTTTCGAAAATTAGAAGAATAAAGACATGCAATTGACACCAAACTTAAAATTAGACACTAGACTCAAACAAGAAACATAAAAATATTTTTGATTTTAAGATTTTATAATTTTTTTTGGATTTTTCGAAAATTGAGTGGAAAAGAAAATAAGGATATCAAAATTCTTAATAAGAATTTCCAGGAATCATGCAATGTTAGTCTAAAGCTTTAGTCTAAAAAGATTAGACATGGCTAGCCAAGCTTCAGCAGGACATTACATTCAAGGGCTAAATTGATGGGAATCAATCAGCTTTGGTGATGATGAAAACATCATCTGAAACTCTAGAATTCATTCTTAAGAATTCTGAAGAAAAATACCTAATCTAAGCAACAAGATGAACCGTCAGTTGTCCAAACTCGAACAATTCCCGGCAACGGTGCCAAAAACTTGGTGCGCGGAATTGTGATCATCAATGGCGCCATCAACATGGTATGCTCAATTGCAATCTCAATTCTTTATCACAACTTCGCACAACTAACCAGCAAGTACACTGGGTCGTCCAAGTAATAAACCTTACGCGAGTAAGGGTCGATCCCACGGAGATTGTTGGTATGAAGCAAGCTATGGTCATCTTGTAAATCTCAGTCAGGTGGATTCAAATGGTTATGGAGGATTAATGATTAAAAGATAAACAAAACATAAAATAAAGATAGAGATACTTATGTAATTCATTGGTGAGAATTTCAGATAAGCGTATGGAGTTGCTTTGTCCCTTCCGTCTCTCTGCTTTCCTACTGTCTTCATCCAATCCTTCTTACTCCTTTCCATGGCAAGCTGTATGTTGGGCATCACCATTGTCAATGGCTACAGTCTCGTCCTCTCAGTGAAAATGTTCAACGCGCTCTGTCACAGCACGGCTATTCATCTGTCGGTTCTCGATCATGTCGGAATAGAATCCAGTGATTCTTTTGTGTCTGTCACTAACGCCCCACAATCGCGAGTTTGAAGCTCGTCACAGTCATTCAATCCTTGAATCCTACTCAGAATACCACAGAAAAGGTTTAGACCTTCCGGATTCTCTTGAATGCCGCCATCAATTCTAGCTTATACCACGAAGATTCCGACTAAGGAATCCAAGAGATAAACATTCAAGCCTTGTTTGCTTGTAGAAGGGAAGTGGTTGTCAGGCACACGTTCATAAGTGAGAATGATGATGAGCGTCACATAATCATCACATTCATCATGTTCTTGGGTACGAATGAATATCTTAGAACAAAAATAAGCTGAATTGAATAGAAGAACAATAGTAATTGCATTAATATTCGAGGTACAGCAGAGCTCCCCACCTTAATCTATGGTGTGTAGAAACTCCACCGTTGAAAATACATAAGAACAAGGTCTAGGCATGGCTGAGTGGCCAGCCCCCCAAAGAGGGTTCAATCATAAAAACATGATCAAAAGATTTCCTAATACAATATCAAAAGGTTCCTATTTGTAGAGAACTAGTAGCTTAGGGTTTACAAAGATGAGTAAATGACATAAAAATCCACTTCCGGGCCCACTTGGTGTGTGCTTGGGCTGAGCATTGAAGCTTTCATGTGTAGAGAATTTTCTTGGAGTTAAACGCTAGCTTTTGTGCCAGTTTGGGTGTTTAACTCCCATTCTTGTGCCAGTTCCGGCGTTTAACGCCAGAATTCTTGAGCTGACTTGGAACGCCTGTTTGGGCCATCAAATCTCGGGCAAAGTATGGACTATTATACATTGCTGGAAAGGCTACTTTCCAACGCAATTGAGAGCTCGCTGATGAGCGGATAATTTATACGCTTTTTGGCATTATTTTTAGGTAGTTTTTAGTAAGTTCAAGCTACTTTTAGGGATATTTTCATTAGTTTTTATGTTAAATTCACATTTCTGGACTTTACTATGAGTTTGTGTGTTTTTCTGTGATTTCAGGTAATTTCTGGCTGAAATTGAGGGACTTGAGCAAAACTTTGAAAAAGGCTGACAAAAAGGACTGCTGATGCTGTTGGAATCTGAGCTCCCTGCACTCAAAATAGATTTTCTAGAGCTACAGAACTCCAAATGGCGCGCTCTCAACGGCGTTGAAAAGTAGACATCCAGAGCTTTCCAGCAATATATAATAGTCCATACTTTATTCGGAAATTGACGACGTAACTTGGCGTTGAACGCCAAGTACATGCTGCTGTCTGGAGTTAAACGCCAGAAAAACGTCATGATCCGGAGTTGAACGCCCAAAACACGTCATAACTTGGAGTTCAACTCCAATAAAAGCCTCAGCTCGTGGATAGATCAAGCTCAGCCCAAACATACACCAAGTGGGCCCCGGAAGTGGATTTATGCATCAATTACTTACTCATGTAAACCCTAAGTAGCTAGTTTATTATAAATAGAACATTTAACTATTGTATTAGACGTCTTTTGACCACAGAGGATCCTGGATTGTATTTTGAATCCTATGATCACGTTTAAGGGGCTGGCCATTCGGCCATGCCTGAACCTTTCACTTATGTATTTTCAACGGTGGAGTTTCTGCACACCATAGATTAAGGGTGTGGAGCTCTGCTGTACCTCAAGTTTCAATACAATTACTATTACTTTCTATTCAATTCTCTTTTATTCTTAGTCCAAGATATACGCTACACTTAACTTTGATGAATGTGATGATCCGTGAAACTCATCATCATTCTCACCTATGAACGCGCGTGACTGACAACCACTTCCGTTCTACCTTAGGCCGAGCGCATATCTCTTAGATTCCCCAACAGAATCTTCGTGGTATAAGCTAGATAGATGGCGGCATTCATGAGGATCCGGAAAGTCTAAACCTTGTCTGTGGTATTCCGAGTAGGATTCTGGGACTGAATGACTGTGACGAGCTTCAAACTCGCGATTGCTGGGCGTGATGACAAGCGCAAAAGGATCAATGGATCCTATTCCAACATGATCGAGAACCAACAGCTGATTAGCCGTGCTGTGACAGAGCATAGGAACGTTTTCACTGAGAGGATAGGATGTAGCCACTGACAACGGTGATGCCCTACATACAGCTTGCCATGGAAAGGAGTAAGAAGGATTGGATGAATGTAATAGGAAAGTAGAGATTCAAGAGGAGCACAGCATCTCCATACACTTATCTGAAATTCCCACTATTAATTTACATAAGTATTTCTATCCCTTTTATTTTCTTTTTTTATTATTAATTTTGAAACCCATAAACATTTAATCTGCCTAACTGAGATTTACAAGGTGACCATAGCTTGCTTCATACCAACAATCTCTGTGGGATCGACCCTTACTCACGTAAGGTACACTTGCTGGTTAAGTTGAACGGAGTTGTGAACCATGGTATTGGCATCATGTTTTTGGCGCCATTGCCAGGGAATGAAAAGCAATGAATTTTGCAAAATGGAATAACACATGAATAACAATTTCGTCCACCAAGTTTTTGGCGCCGTTGCCGGGGATTGTTCGAGTATGGACAACTGACGGTTCATCTTGTTGCTCAGATTAGGTAATTTTCTTTTCAAAAATCTTTTTCAAAATTTTTCTTTTTATTTTTCGTTTTTCCAAATTATATTTTCGAAAAAAATTAATAAAAATCCAAAAAATTAATAAAATCATAAAAAATAAAAAATATTTTGTGTTTCTTGTTTGAGTCTTGAGTCAATTTTTAAGTTTGGTGTCAATTGCATGCCTTTAAAAAATTTTCTTGCATTTTTCGAAAATCCCATGCATTCATAGTGTTCTTCATGATCTTCAGGTTGTTCTTGGTAAGTCCTCTTGTTTGATCTTGATGATTTCTTGTTTTGTGTTGTTTGTTGTTTTTCATATGCATTTTTTGTTTGTTAGAGTCCATGCATTAAAGATTTCTAAGTTTGGTGTCTTGCATGTTTTCTTTGCATCAAAAATTTTTCAAAAATATGTTCTTGATGTTCATCATGATCTTCAAAGTGTTCTTGGTGTTCATCTTGACATTCATAGCATTCTTGCATGCATTCATTGTTTTGATCTAAAAATTTCATGCATTGAGTATTTTTGTTGTTTTTCTCTCTCATAATTAAAAATTCAAAAATAAAAAAATATCTTTTCCTTATTTCCCTCCAAATTTTCGAAATTTTGGGTTGACTTGGTCAAAAATTTTTAAAATTAGTTGTTTCTTACAAGTCAAGTCAAATTTTCAAAAATTTAAAAATCTTATCTTTTCAAAATCTTTTTCAAAAATCATATCTTTTCCAATTTTTCCTCTTTTTCGAAAATTTCAAAAATCTTTTTCAAAATATTTTCAAAATCTTTTTCTTATCTTTTATATCATATTTTCGAAAATATGCTAACAATTAATGTGATTGATTCAAAAATTTGAAGTTTGTTACTTTCTTGTTAAGAAATGTTCAATCTTTAAATTCTAGAATCTTATCTTGTAGTTTCTTGTTAGTTAAGTCATTTTAAAAATTAAAATCTTTTTCAAAATATCTTTTTCTTAAAATTTTTATCTTATCTTTTTATCATATCTTTTTCAAAAATTTTATCTTTTTCAAAATTTGATTTCAAAATATCTTATCTAACTTCTTATCTTCTTATCTTTTTCAAATTTGATTTTAATATCTTTTTCAACTAACTATTTGACTTTTTGTTTGTTTCTTATCTTTTTCAAAACCACCTAACTATTTTTCCCTCTTCAATTTTCGAAAATACCTCTCTCTTTTTCAAAAATTCTTTTTAATTAATTAATTGTTTTAAATTTTAATTTCAATTACATCTTATCTCTAATTTTCGAAAATCACTATCCCCTTTTTAAAATTATTTTCGAATTCTCTTCCTCTTCTCTTCTTCTATTTAATTATTTAATTACTAACACTTCTCTTCACCTATCTTCATCTAAAAAAAAAATCCGAACCTTTTCTTCTTCATTCTTCTTCCCTTTCTTTTTCTACTAACATAAAGGAATCTCTATACTGTGACATAGAGGATTCCTCTTCTTTTCTTGTTTTCTTCTCTTTCATATGAGCAGGAACAAGGAAAAAGGCACTCTTGTTGAAATTGATCCTGAACCTGAAAGGACTCTGAAAAGGAAACTAAGAGAAACTAATTACAACAATCCAGAAACAACCTTTCAGAAATTTTCGAACAAGGGAAGGAGATGGCAGCCGAAAATAATAATGCAAGGAGAATGCTTGGTGACTTCACAAAGCCAACGTCCAAATTTGATAGAAGAAGCATCTCCATTCCTGCCATTGGAGCCAACAACTTTGAGCTGAAACCTCAGCAAGTTGCCTTAATGCAACAAAACTGCAAGTTTTATGGACTTCCATCTGAAGATCCTTATCAGTTTTTAACTGAGTTCTTGCAGATCTGTGAGACTGTAAAGACGAATGGAGTTGATTCTGAACTCTACAGACTCATGCTTTTCCCTTTTGCTGTAAGAGACAGAGCTAGAATATGGTTGGATTCACAACCCAAGGATAGCCTGGACTCCTGGGATAAGCTGGTCACTGCCTTCTTGGATAAATTCTTTCCTCCTCAAAAGCTGAGCAAGCTGAGAGTGGATGTTCAAACCTTCAAACAAAAAGATGGTGAATCCCTCTATGAAGCTTGGGAAAGATACAAGCAGCTGACCAAAAGATGTCCATCTGACATGTTTTCAGAATGGACCATATTAGATATATTCTATTATGGTCTATCTGAATTTTCGAAAATGTCATTGGACCATTCTGCAGGTGGATCTATTCACCTAAAGAAAACGCCTGAAGAGGCTCAAGAACTCATTGACATGGTTGCCAACAACCAATTCATGTACACTTCTGAGAGGAATTCCGTGAATAATGGGATACCTCAGAAGAAAGGAGTTCTTGAAATTGATGCTCTGAATGCCATATTGGCTCAGAACAAAGTGTTGACTCAACAGGTCAACATGATCTCTCAAAATCTGAATGGATGGCAACATGCATCCAACAATATTAAAGAGGCAGCTTCTGAAGAAGCTTCCATGGCAGAGGTTAATTATATGGGTGAACCTTATGGAAACACCTATAACTCATCATGGAGAAATCATCCAAATTTCTCATGGAAGGATCAACAAAAGCCTCAACAAGGCTTTAACAATGGTGGACGCAATAGGCTGGGCAATAGCAAGCCTTTTTCACCATCTTCTCAGCAACAGACAGATAATTCTGAACAAAACACTTCTAATTTAGCCAATGTAGTCTCTGATCTGTCAAAGGCCACTTTCAGTTTCATGAGTGAAACAAGATCCTCCATCAGAAATCTGAAGGCACAAGTGGGCCAGCTGAGTAAGAAAGTCATTGAAATTCCTCCCAGTATTCTCCCAAGCAATACAGAAGAGAATCCAAAAGGAGAGTGCAAGGCCATTGATATAATCAATATGGCCGAATGCACAAGGGAGGAGGAGGACGAAACTCCTAGTGAGGAAGACCTCCTGGAACGTCCCTCAAGCAAGAAGGAGTTTCCTATTAAGGAACCACAGGAATCTGAGGCTCATATAGAGACCATAGAGATTCCATTAAATCTCCTTCTACCATTCATGAGCTCTGAAGACTATTCTTCCTCTGAAGAGGATGAAGATGTGACTGGAGAGCAAGTTGCTCAATATTTAGGAGCTATCATGAAGCTGAATGCCAAGTTATTTGGTAATGAGACTGGGGAAAGTGAACCTCCCTTGCTCAGTAGTGAACTGGATACCTGGATTCAGCAAATTTTACCTCAAAAGAAACAAGATCCTGGCAAATTCTTAATACCTTGTACCATAGGCACCATGACCTTTGCAAAAGCTCTGTGTGATCTGGGGTCAGGGATAAATCTTATGCCACTCCCTGTAATGGAGAAGCTGGGGATCATTGAGGTACAACCTGCCTTGTTCTCATTACAATTGGCAGATAAGTCATTGAGACAAGCTTATGGAATAGTAGAGGACGTGTTGGTAAAGGTTGAAGGCCTTTACATCCCTGCTGATTTCATAATCTTAGACACTAGGAAGGAAGAGGATGATTGCATCATCCTTGGAAGACCTTTCCTAGCCACAGCAGGAGCTGTGATAGATGTCAACAGAGGTGAATTAGTCCTTCAATTGAATGGGGACTACCTTGTGTTTAAGGCACATGGCCATCCCTCTGTGACAAAAGAGAGTAAGCATGAAGAGCTTCTCTCAGTTCAGAGTCAAGAAGAGCCCCCACAGTCAAACTCTAAGTTTGGTGTTGGGAGGCCACAACCAAACTCTAAGTTTGGTGTTAAGACCCCATATCCAAACTCTAAGTTTGGTGTTGGGACTATACAACATTGACCTGACCACCTTTGTGGCTCCATGAGAGCCACTGTCAAGCTATTGACATTAAAGAAGCGCTTGTTGGGAGGCAACCCAATTTTATTTATTTAATTTCTATTTTATTGTATTTTGTATTTTATTAGGTACATGATCATGAGGAGTCACGAAAAAATTATAAAAATTAAAAACAGAATCAAAAACAGCAGAAGAAAAAAAATCACACCCTGGAGGAAGCACAGGCTGGCGTTCAACGCCAGTAAGATGCATCTGGCCGGCGTTCAACGCCAGAACAGAGCATCATTCTGGCACTGAACGCCAGTAACAAGCATGAAACTGGCATTCAACGCCAGAAACATGCTTTACATGGGCGTTGAACGCCCAGAATGTGCACCACACGGCGTTTAAATGCCAGAATGGTGTGCAAAGGCAATTTACATGCCTATTTGGTGCAGGGATGGAATTTCTTGACACCTCAGGATCTGTGGACCCCACAGGATCACCCCAGGATCTGTGGACCCCACAGGATCCCCACCTAACATATTCCCACCTTACCTCCTAATCCTAGTTTTTCTCTTCCCCATATCACACTTCCCAAAACCCTTCACCAATCACCCCCTTCATCACTCACATCCATCCACTCTTCCCCATAAACCCCACCTACCTTCAAAAATTCAAAAACATTTTCCCACCCATTCCCACCCTAAATGGCCGAACATACCCTTTCCCCTCTCCCTATATATACCCATCCATTCTACTTCATTCTCACAAAACACAACCCCCTCTTCTTCACCTTGGCCGAACCTACATCTCTCCCTCTCTACCATTTTCTTCTTCTTCTCTTCTTTCTTCTCTTACTCGAGGGCGAGCAATATTTTAAGTTTGGTGTGGTAAAAGCATAGCTTTTTTGCTTTTCTATTACCATTAATGGCACCTAAGGCCAGAGAAACCTCAAAAAAAAAAGGGAAGACAAAAGCTTCCACCTCTGAGTCATGGGAGATGGAAAGACTCATGTAAAGGGTTTATAGCTCAGTGGTAGAACATTTGACTGCAAATCAAGAGATCCCTGAGATACCTCAGGGGATAAATTGTCCTCCATACAATTATTGGGAGCAACTAAGGATAGGAACACCAGAATTACTAGGAATCATGCAACAGAAGCAGGGAAGAGACATAAAGGAGCTCAAAAAGCACCATTGGACCTTCAAGAAAGTGCCACCCTCACTCAGGTGGATTCATTCCTTGTTCTTATTTCTTTCTGCTTTTCGGTTTTTATGCTGTGTTTATCTATGTTTTGTGTCTCTACTTCATGATCATTAGTAATTAGTAACTATGTCTTAAAGTTATGAATAATTCCATGAATCCTTCACCTCTCTTAAAGAAAAAAATATTTTAATTCAAAAGAACAAGAAGTACATGAATTTCAAATTTATCCTTGAAATTAATTTAATTATATTGATGTGGTGACAATACTTTTTGTTTTCTGAATGAATGCTTGAACAGTGCATATTTTTGATCTTGTTGTTTATGAATGTTAAAATTGTTGGCTCTTGAAAGAATGATGAACAAAGAAAAATGTTATTGATGATCTGAAAAATCAATAAATTGATTCTTGAAGCAAGAAAAAGCAGTAAAAAAGCAAAAGCTTGCGAAAAAAAAATTGGCGAAAAAAAATAGAAAGAAAAAGAAAAAGCAAGCAGAAAAAGCCAATAGCCCTTAAAACCAAAAGGCAAGGGTAAAAAGGATCCAAGGCTTTGAGCATCAATGGATAGGAGGGCCCAAGGAAATAAAATCCAGGCCTAAGCGGCTAAACCAAGCTGTCCCTAACCATGTGCTTGTGTCATGAAGGTCCAAGTGAAAAGCTTGAGACTGAGTGGTTAAAGTCGTGATCCAAAGCAAAAAGAGTGTGCTTAAGAGCTCTGGACACCTCTAACTGGGGACTCTAGCAAAGCTGAGTCATAATCTGAAAAGGTTCACCCAGTCCTGTGTCTGTGGCATTTATGTATCCGGTGGTAATACTGGAAAACAAAATGCTTAGGGCCATGGCCAAGACTCATAAAAGTAGCTGTGTTCAAGAATCAACATGCTTAACTAGGAGAATCAATAACACTATCCAAAATTCTAAGTTCCTAGAGAAGCCAATCATTCTAAACTTCAAAGGAAAAAGTGAGATGCCAAAACTGTTCAGAAGCAAAAAGCTACAAGTCCCGCTCATCTATTATAATTAATATTCATTGATATTTTGGAATGTGATGCAAGTGCATATTTGCTATATTAGTTAGTTAGTTTAGTTGGTTTTAGCTTACTTTCACTCATTTTCTCTAAATAAACAAGTCCTTTTATGAGTTCTGTCTCCATGCATGAGAATACCAAGGAACATGTGATTCTAGCCAAATTCATGCAAATGATTTAAGGAATGCATATATGAATGAGTATGAATGAATCTCATGAAATTTATTGCATGAATTGGTAAGACTTTGAAGCTATTTCCCTTGTTGATGATAGGTGATGAAACAAGAAAGCATGGAAGCAAGAATGATGCAAGCTGGGCAAGAAGAAGTTGGCGTTGCCAACTTGGAGATAGTGGGAGTTGTTCATGGCAACGCCAGGCAACCTTGGAAGAGAAGTTGGCGTTGCCAACTTGGAGAAGGGCTGCGTTATTGGAGGCAACGCCAGGCAACCTTGGAAGAGAAGTGGCGTTGCCAACTTGGAGAAAGGAGTGAGTGTTTGAAGGCAACGCCCAGGCAAGCAATCTTGATGAGCTAGTTGGGAACCTCGAGCACGTTGCCAGCCTAGAGATGAGGGCGTGTTTGAGGACAACGCAGGCAAGCAACGCACACAAGCAAGGCTTGGTCCAGGAAAAGGAGGTGCACGTTGCCAACGCCAAGTTATGAAGGCGTGTTCCTTGGCAACGTGACAAGTAACTTTGGCACCAAAGAGGAGCTCGAGCACGTTGTTGAGCTAGGAACCATGGGCGTGTTCTAAGGCAACGCCAGGAATGGTTGCTTGGCTAGGCACCAAGTCTTGGGTGCCAACCAAGTTGCTAACGCCAATCAAGGCACCATTCACGTTGCTAACGCCAGGGAGGAGTGCCATTCACGTTGCTAACGCCAGGGAGGAGTGCCATTCACGTTGCTAACGCCAGGGAGGAGTACCATTCACGTTGCTAACGCCAGGGAGGAGTGCCATTCACGTTGCTAACGCCAGGGGATAGTGCCAACCACGTTGCCAACGCCAGCTTCTATAGGCGTGTTCAATGGCAACGTGGGAAGCAATATTTGGAGCTAGGAAAGAGTATCGAGCACGTTGCCAACTCAAGAAAGCATTGGCGTGTTTGGTAACAACGCCAGGAAGCTTTGGATGGTGAAGAGCACGTTGCCAACTTGGAATATAGGGGCGTTATCCACAACAACTCCAACAAGGCAGCCTGACCATGTCCCCTTCAATGGAAGATATCTTGAGTTACAGAGATCCAAATTGAGTGCTTACAGTTGCGTTGGAAAGCTAACGTTCAGAGCTTTCCAACCATATATGATAGTCTATGGTGGAGCACAAAATTAAAGCCAAACCAGAGTCATCTTTAGGCCCTAAAAACAAGATCATGAAGTTGAAATTCAAGAAGGCTAGAGATGAGCCCTGGAGGGGGGCACGAGCACGTTGCCAACGTGCTAGCAAGAAGGCGTGTTTTGCAACAACGCCAGCCCCAAGTCCCTGCCTTGGGAGGTTAGGCACGGGCACGTTGCCAACTTGGGAGTGTGGGTGCGTTTTTGGCAACAACTTGGCAGCTTGACCTTACCTTCTTTGAGGAAGCATAACTTGAGCTAGGAAAGTCCAATTGAGGTGATTCCAGTGGCATTAGAAAATAGACATCAAGAGCTTTCCAATGATGTATAATAGTCCATATTGAAGCAGAAGGTTGACACTCAAATTCTGGGCTACATTTAGCATGAAAGTAGAGCCAAGAAGAGGAGAAGCAAGTTGTTAGCAACAACTTGGGCTAGCAACGCCCAAGCCTCAAAGCTAACTCCCAGGAAATTGTGATGCACGTTGCCAACGTGCATTAAGGCCAGCGTTATTGACAAAAACGCCAAGCCATTGGGCCAGAAGTATGATGAATGAACTCTTCCTTTCCAAGTCTAGCAACACTTCTTCCAATTGAGCCAAGAATTCAACAAAGAGGAAGCCCATATTTCCAACCCAATTCAAGATCTTTGAAAGAGTTTTGGGACTAGTATAAATAGAGATTGAGTTTGTACTTTGAGGGGACTTTTGACACTTAGACTTTTAACACTTAGAATTTTAGACTCTTAGCACTTTATTTTGGGAACTCAATAGCACTTCCGGGAGGATACCCGGAGAGCATTTTTTGGTTCTTCTTGGAACTTCTCTTCTTCATTTCTTAAGCTTTAAGCATTT
This sequence comes from Arachis stenosperma, assembly GCF_014773155.1. Lineage (NCBI taxonomy): Eukaryota > Viridiplantae > Streptophyta > Magnoliopsida > Fabales > Fabaceae > Arachis > Arachis stenosperma. Next base: position 41,343,948 of record NC_080377.1, read on the forward strand.
CCTTATTCTTCTTCATTTTTCTTTCCACTTAGTTTAATTTTTGTTGATGGCAATTATGGTTGAAATTGGAGCTATGATTCACTAAACCCCATTCATTAGGGGGAAGAGCTCTGCTTGTTGGAATGCATTGGTGAACTCATCTTTTCCTCCTCAATTCTAGTGGTTGATCTAAAGAGGGAACTCTTGTTCTTCAAAGATTCAACCACCATCGAGAGAGGGGTTAATCTATATGAATTATGTGGTGAATTTGAGGAATGAGCCACATAATTCAGTTTAGAGTTCATCCTTTCATAATTTCTTTAATCAATACACCTTGGTTAGTATGTGAGATGTAACTCTCCTTGGTTGAGATTATGGGAGTTGTGTGGCTGGATTAGATTTGAGCTTCATCTCTTCTCATGAACAATTAGATCACGAGAGTGGCAATTGGTCATGTTGAGAGAAATTGAATCACCAAGAGATTGGGATTCAATTACCCACTTGCCATGGATCTACACCCATGATTGAGAAGGATTTGACTAACATCAACTCATGAAAACTTGCATCTCTGATCCCTAATGATCCTCTCTATCATTACTTCTTATTTCTTTTGCTTCTAGTTGTTTGATTACCCATAACCCAATTCCCTTTTACATTCTGTCAATTTATTATTCTTGTCATCTACATTTTGTTCTTTTAATTCTTGCTATTTACTCTTATGTTCTTTAAATTTCTGCACCCTTTAATTCCTTGCCATTTATCTTTGATGTCATTTAAGTTTCTTGCAATTTAAGTTTCAGTTATTTACTTTCATTTTATTTCTACATTCCTGTTCTTAAACTCCTTGCCATTTAAATTCTTGCAATTATGCTCAAAAGTCACATTGCTCATAAAATCAAAACTATGTTCGCTTGACTAAATCTACCATTTAACTAAAGTTGCTTAATCTACCAATCCTCGTGGGATCGACCTCACTCCTAGTGAGTCTTATTACTTGATACGATCCGGTATACTTGCCGGTTGTACGTGAAATTTAAATTTTACGTATCAAGTTTTTGGCGCCGTTGCCGGGGATTGATTAGATTGACAATGATTAAGTGAAAGGTGGTTTAGATTGAGCATTTTTTTTAGTGTTTTTGTTAAGCCTACTAACTGTTTGATACTTTGTTTCACTAACCCCAATTCCACTCTAGTTTTAGAGTGTCTCACTTGTGATTTTGGTTTTGTTTGTGTATGTCAGGAACCAATAGACGTAATATTGAGGACGAGAGAACTCTCCGAAGGATAAGGAGAGCAGAAAGAGGAAAGGGAATAGTTAGTGAAGAGGAGTCAGAGGGAGAAGATCAAGTCATGGAGGATGAGATGCAAAATCCTCCTGGAGGGGTCAACAACAATGATGGACCACCTAGAAGGGTGTTATCTTCATATACTATCCCTGATCCAAGACATTGTGGGAGCAGCATTGCTACACCAAATGTCCATGCTCATAACTTTGAGTTGAAACCTCAGCTTATCACTTTGGTACAGAACAACTGCTCTTATGGGGGGGACCTCTTGAAGACCCAAATCAACATCTATCTGTTTTTCTGAGGATATGCAATACAGTGAAGACAAATGGAGTGCATCCAGATGTCTACAAACTGCTACTATTTCCATTCTCTTTGAGGGACAAGGCCACTCAATGGCTAGAGTCATTCCCCAAGGAAAGCCTCAACAATTGGAATGATGTGATGGGCAGATTTCTAGCAAAGTTTTACCCACCTCAAAGAATCATCAAGTTGAAGACAGAGGTACAAACTTTCAGGCAAATGGAAGGGGAGTCATTGTATGAAGCCTGGGAAAGGTATAAGGCACTCATGAGAAGATGTCCACCTGACATGTTTAGTGACTGGGTCAAACTCCAAAACTTCTATGAAGGTTTAAACTTAGAAGCAAGGAAAGGACTAGACTACTCATCAGGAGGATCACTCAACATGATGAAAACAGCTGAGGAAGCTCAAGACCTTATTGAGATTGTGGCAAACAATCAATATTATTACTCATCAGAGAGGCAGCATAATCCGACCCCAAAGAAAGGTGTAATGGAGCTTGAAGGTGTTGACACTATCTTGGCACAAAACAAGTTAATGCACCAACAAATCCAACAACAAATGGAGATGATAACAAAGAGAATGGATGGTTTGCAACTTGCAGCAGTGAACACAACAAATCAATCATCACTTGAATGGGGCCAAGGTGAAGGGACCACTGTTGAACAACCACAAGAACAAGTTCAATACATGCAGAATACTTCAAATTCTCAGGATGAATTTCATGGTGATACATACAACTCATCTTGGAGAAATCATCCCAATCTAAAGTGGGGTGAAAACCATTGGCAAAAGAACAACAACCACAATCACTCCCGCAACACAAATAACCAAAATCACCATGCCAACAACACTAACCAATATAAAAAACACAAAACACATATCAACACCTCATATAACTCACAAACTCACCAAAGCAACTTTCCTGCACCAACATCCAACGCACAGAATTACCACACTAATCCACCCAACAACTTTCAACAACAATCAACCCCCATCATAGCCCCAATTGACCATCATGAGACTAGAATTTCAAGTCTTGAAGCAACCTTGCAAGCACTTGCTCAAACCACTCAAGCCTTAGCTAAGGGACACAAGGAACATGAGGTCATCATGAAGAATATTGAGAGACAAGTGGGACAATTAGCCAAACAAGCTGAGCGACCAACCAATGTTCTTCCAAGTGACACAATACCCAACCCAAGAGAAGAATGTAAAGCTCTGCAGTTAAGGAGTGGCAAGGTAGTTGGTGAAAGTTCGAATAAAGAAGCAATAAAACCCAAAGAGCAAGACACAGTGGAAATTCATGTGGAAAGGCAAGATGAAGAAAAGGCTTCAAAATCTAACAAAGGCAAAGAAGTTGTCAAGCCACAAGGCAACCCACCCAGACAAAGAAGCAACCATGATAGCAATGAGAGTGTGAATCCACAACAAGAAAACAAAAATGAAGGAGTAAAAGCCTATGTACCCAAGCTTCCATACCCAACTAGGATACATAAAGGAGCAAAGGACCAACAATTCCCAAGGTTCTTAGAAATCTTCAAGAAACTTGAAATCAACATCCCATTGGCAGAAGCTCTGGAACAGATGCCATTATATGCAAAGTTTCTTAAGGAATTGATCACCAAGAAGAGAAGTTGGCAAGAAAAAGAAACGGTGGTTCTCAATCAAGAGTGTAGTGCCATCATTCAAAAAGGGCTACCTCCAAAACTCAAAGACCCTGGCAGCTTCCTCATACCCTGCACGATTGGGAGCATGGCCGTTGACAAATCACTTTGTGACCTGGGAGCAAGCATTAACCTAATGCCCCTTACCATGATGAAGAAAATGATGATTGAAGAGCTTAAACCCACAAGGATGTCACTCCAACTTGCTGACAGATCCATCAAAATACCAAATGGAGTAGTTGAGAACCTCTTGGTGAAGGTGGGAAACTTCATATTCCCAGCTGATTTTGTGGTCCTAGACATGGATGAAGAGGGAAACAATTCAGTCATTCTTGGTAGACCCTTTCTGGCTACAGCTAGAACAATCATTGATGTGGAAAAGGGAGAGATGATTTTCAGAGTGCATGATTAGCAAATGACCATAAATGTCTTCAAAGCAATGCAACACCCTGTTGAGAAAGAAAGTTGCATGAGGATTGATGTAATGGATTCGTTGGTTGAAGAGGTACTTGACACAAACCATCAAGTGAAACAGGAGGAAGTCCAGAATGTTAAAGGACAAGAAGAGAACAAATTGGAAGCATCAGAGGAACCAAGTGAAGCTATGAAAGAAGAGGCACCACAACAAGAGTTGAAACCACTACCCCCTCATCTTAAATATGCATTCCTTGGTGAGAAGGACAGCTTCCCAGTGATCATCAATTCCACATTGAGTGCAGAGGAAGAAGAAAAGCTCCTTGTGGTTTTGAAAGCTCACAAAGAGGCGTTGGGTTGGACCATTGATGACTTGAAAGGCATAAGCCCTGCCGTATGCATGCACAAGATACTTTTAGAGGAGAATTCCAAACCAGTGGTACAACCCCAAAGAAGATTGAATCCCACAATGAAGGAGGTTGTTCAAAAGGAAGTCCTGAAGTTGTGTAAAGCTGGGATCATCTACCCTATATCTGACAGCCCGTGGGTCAGTCCAGTGCAAGTAGTACCTAAGAAAGGGGGAATGACCGTCATTGTTAATGAGAAGATGAGCTTATTCCAACACGAACAGTGACAGGTGGAGGATGTGCATAGACTATAGGAGGCTGAATGATGCCACACAAAAAGATCACTTTCCTCTACCTTTCATTGACCAGATGCTTGAAAGGTTGGCTGGCCATGCCTATTACTGTTTTCTTGATGGATATTCTGGGTATAATCAGATAGTGGTTGACCCCATGGATCAAGAAAAGACTTCCTTTACTTGTCCCTTTGGAGTCTTTGCATACAGGAGAATGCCATTTGGACTGTGTAATGCTCCAGCTACCTTTCAAAGATGCATGCTATCAATCTTCTCAGACATGGTAGAAAAATTTATTGAAGTATTCATGGATGATTTCTCTGTTTTTGGTGATTCCTTCAATACTTGCTTGCACCATCTAACCCTAGTCTTGAAAAGATGCCAAGAAACAAATCTAGTTTTGAATTGGGAGAAATGCCATTTCATGGTACCCGAAGGCATTGTTCTTGGTCATAAAATTTCAAGAAAGGGTATAGAAGTTGACAAGGCAAAAGTAGAAATTATAGAAAAACTTCCTTTGCCAACTAGTGTGAAAGCCGTTAGAAGTTTCTTAGGACATGCTGGATTCTATAGGAGATTCATCAAAGATTTTTCCAAAATAGCAAAGCCACTAAGCAATTTGCTGGTAGACAATCCTTTTATCTTTGATGATGAATGCAAACATGCTTTTGAAACTCTAAAGGCTAAGCTCACCACAGCACCAATCATCACACCCCAAGTTGGGGACTACCTTTTGAACTCATGTGTGATGCAAGTACCTTGCAATTGGTGCTGTGTTGGGGCAGAGGAAGGAAAAGAAGCTTCATGTTATCTACTATGCAAGTAAGGTATTGAATGAAGCTCAAAGAAACTACACCACAACAGAGAAAGAGCTACTAGCTATGGTATATGCTTTTGATAAGTTTAGACAATATTTGATTGGATCTAAAGTCTTAGTGTATACTGACCATGCTGCTCTTAAGTATCTTATGTCAAAACAGGATGCCAAACCAAGGCTAATCAGATGGGTGCTACTCCTACAAGAGTTTGACATTGAGATAAAAGATAGAAAGGGCAATGAAAATCAAGTTGCTGATCACTTATCAAGGTACCACAAGATGCATGCCAAGACAACCTTCCATCAATAAATGAAGAATTTCCAGATGAGCACCTCTTGCAAATTCAACATGTCCCTTGGTTTGCAGACATGGCCAACTACAAGGCGGGAAGAATCATTCCACAAGAGTACACAAAACAACAAGTCAAGAAGCTGCTGCATGAGGCTAAGTTCTTCTTCTGGGATGAGCCTTTCTTGTTCAAAGATGCCCAGATGGAATGATAAGAAGATGTGTGTCAGAAGGTGAGATGAAGGACATACTTTGGCATTGTCACAACTCTAGTTATGGTGGTCATTTTGGAGCTGAAAGAACAGCTGCAAAGGTCCTTCAAAGTGGTTTCTACTGGCCTTCAATCTTCAAGGATGCTAGGGAGTTTGTGAGCAATGCAATGAATGTCAAAGAACAGGGGGTTTGTCAAAGAAAAATGAGATGCCTCAGAAGTTCATTTTAGAAGTGGAACTCTTTGATCTGTGGGGAATAGATTTTATGGGACCTTTTCCTCCATCTTACACATTCAAATACATCTTGGTAGCAGTAGAGTATGTCTCCAAATGGGTAGAAGCAATAGCCACCACCACATGTGATACCAACGTGGTCTTGCAATTCCTCAAGAAGAACATCTTCACTAGATTTGGAGTGCCCAAAGGACTTATAAGTGATGGGGGAAGCCACTTCTGCAACAAGCAACTAACTCATTACTCCACAAATATGGTGTTACTCACAAAGTAGCTACCCCATATCACCCACAAACCAATGGGCAGGCTGAACTTGCCAACAGAGAGCTAAAAAGGATTTTAGAGAAAACTGTGGGAACAACAAGAAAGGATTGGGTTAGGAAGCTGGATGATGCACTTTGGGCATATAGGACAGCCTTCAAGACACCCATAGGAAAATCTCCATTTCAGCTGGTGTATGGAAAGGCATGCCACCTCCCTGTGGAGCTTGAACATAAGGCCTTTTGGCTACCAAACTTCTGAATTTAGATGCTCAAACAGCAGGAGAGAAGAGGTTGCTACAACTCAATGAACTTGAGGAGTTCAGATTGGAGGCATATGAAATGCCAAAATATACAAAGAGAGAGCAAAGAGATGGCATGATAAGAGGATCTCTCAAAGAACATTCGAACCAGGCCAAAGAGTTTGTTATTCAATTCAAGATTGAAGATCTTTCCTGGGAAGCTGAGGTCTAGATGGACTGGTCCATACACCATCACCAAAGTATCACCTCATGGCTATGTTGAATTACTTGATGAAGCCTCAAAACAAACCTTCACAGCTAATGGACATAGGGTGAAGCACTATTTTGGTGGCCCCTGGAGCAAGGAAGAGAGTGTGCAACTCTTAACATGAGCAAAGCTGCAGTGTCAAGCTAAGGACAATAAACAAGCGCTTCATGGGAGGCAACCCATGCACAGGGAGTCTTTTATTTTCATACTTTAGTAACCAATAATGATTAAGTAGACTAGTACATGGTGTATGCAAAGCACTAAGTTTGTGTGGCCAATCTTGAAGTAATGGCAAAAGTGTGTTCTACAACACTTAGCCACAAACTAAGTTTGGTGTCCATACATACACGAAAATGCTAGACTATGAAAGTACAGTCATCATTTTAGTTATATATATAAAAAAAAAACGTGAAATAGCATATAATGTAGGTAAATACTAAGTTTGATGTGGCTATCTTTGGAATTAATTCCATAGAACACTTAGTCACAACTAAGTTTGGTGTCTTTACTTACATTACTAATGCTAGAAAAAAAGATTAGGGAATCAATTCATAAATTTTAATTTTAGTTTAGTCAATTTGCATAGGAATATCATCATAAGTTGTTGGCTAATATGTCACTTTAGAATCTCAAGTTTTTGGAATTTTGTTGCAGGAAAGAAAGAAAGAAGTGATGGAAAATCTTGGAGAGAGAGGTCACGGATACACAAAGAAGAGAAAGTCACATGAGTCTTGAACTTTGTGCATGGGAAAAACAACTCAACATGCATTGGGCACAAGGAAGCATGCTCCCCATGCTATGACCGAACCCTTAAAGCCATGCACAGCACCACGGAACTCACTAGAATCATGCATCCCCACCAAAGTTCACTTTAAATACTTCAACCATATTCATCAAACCTCACTCTTCATCACTCATTCTTCTACCCCCCATAACCTCATTTCACCACCCGAAGTCACACTACACCCCCAACTCATTCCATGTTTCCTATATTCTTACCTTAGGCCTAATCTTTACCCAACAAAACTCATGAAGCACTACATCCCCTCACATAACCGAAACACTCCACCTCCCCTCACCATCATTTTCTAGCTTGCCCAAGTCACGTTGTTGTCATATATCTCTCCCATTCACAACCATTTTCCTTGTGCTTGAGGACAAGCATTCATCTAAGTTTGGTGTGGAAGATTCAACCCTTGCAAGTGAATTTCAATGGCCTCATCATCAAGGGATAGGAGAGGAGATGAAGGACAAGACACCTTTGATCAAAGAAGATTCAAATCCAAACACAACGAGCGTATCTTCAGCTGGATCAAGCAAAGATGTTGTTCCAGAGTTACCATTCAAGCTAAGAAAATGAATACCCTGAAATATAAAAAATAATCAGAAAAAGGGGATGGGAGCTTCTCTGTGACCAACCTCAAGAAGTGAGCATGCTTCTCATCCATGAGTTCTACACTAATGTGATAAGAGAATATGATGAAGAACCATACATGAGTTATGTAAGAGGTGTGACTGTTGATTTTAGCCCGGACACCATCAACAGGGTGCTAAAAGTCAAGGCAAAACATTCAAACGAGCTAGCTATGAAGAAAGGGTTGAAATGACCCAAGATATTGGATGTGGTGAGTGACTTATGCAGAATAGGCACGGATTGGGTGTTGGATTCACATGGACAACCACTCAAACTTCGGAGAGGTGATCTCATACCTCAAGCAAAAGGATGGCATGACATAGTGAGGAGATCATTGATGTCCACTTCAAATAATTCTGAGGTAACATGAATAGAGCAATAATGATCCATTGTATAATGAAAGGAGGGGAAATCAATGTTGGAGACATTATAGCCAAGAACATCATTGACATAGCTCAAAAAGTCAAACAGGACAGCTGGCTAGGATATCCCAGCACTATTCTGCGCCTATGTGAAGAAGCTGGAGTGCCTCTGGAAGAATTTGGAGAAACTGATGTGGTCTCTGTTGGAAAACCGCACCCGAGAAAGGTTGGAATTCATCACCACAACCCAATTGGAAAGGCAACCTTTAGCAAGAAGGAAGAAAAGGAAAGAAGCAAGACAAGAGGAGGAGCCTCAAGAAATGGAAGAACCTCATACCTTGAACATGATCACTCCAAGCCGCTTTAGAAGGAATTTCTGGGCAATATTCACAAATTCAAAGAAGCCAAGAGGAACAAGCTCAACAACAAAGGGATCTTTGGCAATTGATGGATCAACAAAGAGGGGTTCAAGTTCAATGGATGAACCAACAAAATGAATACCAAGCACACATGATGGAACTACAACAAGAACAATATGCCAAGATGCATGAAGCCATCAACAATTCAACTGTTGAATATGGAAAAGCCATGGAGAAAGTAATACAAGAACAAGCTCAACTAAGGAAAGAGCAAGCTCAGCAAAGGGAGCTTCTCCATAGGTTGGATGCTAGACATGATACATTTCACAAAGATTTCATGAAAGCAGAATGTTCAGGAAGCCAGGCATAAAGACAGACTTGACTATGATATGCACCCAAGAAAAGCTCAGTTACCTCTGTTCCACACCCCCATTACTCAACCCAAATTAAAACCTTAATGAAGCTCGCAAGATATTTGAAGAGCAGGAACTTGCAAGGGTGAGATTTAATCAACAGAGGCTAAAGGAGACAATGATAAGCTCAGGAATTTGGCAAAGGGACATGAAGACTAAGGTGGTGAGTTCCTTTGTTTTTCTTTATGTTTTATTAAATAAAGAAGATGTATGTCTGAAATATGGTATACCTTCTAGGATGCATTTTCTTTTGAAGCATTGTCTTTTATGTTGCCCATTCCATGCATCACACTCACAGATTTGGAATGGTTGCTTGTCTTAAGTACTTTTACTTGTCAATGGAATAAAGATGTAGTTTGAGCAAGAACAGAGAGAATTCTAGCTTAAAAGAATCATGTTGTCCCATGAGAAAAGTGCTAGCATACATGCATTATTGTGAAAGAATCAAGGCTCAATGAAACTCAAAAGAATGCTTGCTTATACAAAACTAGTTGGTTAAGGATCACAAAGACTTTATCAGTAATAGCACAATAACCTTGACAATAAGAAAACAGAAGACAAAGAATGAAAGGGGGTCAATGACAAAGTTTGGATATGTGTCTGTGGTGATTGATGTTAGGAGACATACTTGGGCTAGTAAATCCGAGGGGTGCTTCATCACCGATAACTGAGTTAACTAACTCGGGATTATCGATTGAAAACTCACAATCAAGAGTAGCTCCATAACAGAACATTTAGCAACCCAAAGAGGTGCTGGACCACTATCCAAACAAAAATTTCAATGTTATATGCCTGTGATTGAATGTGTTAAGGAGAGAGGCTTGAGTTAGTAAATCTTAAGAGTGTCTCAACACTTAACAACTTGAACCAACTGGTTTGGGATTGTTGATTGAAAGCTTATGCTAAAGAGCCGCCTTAAGACAAGATCTCGAGCTTAATGAAAAAAAAGAGAAGAAAAGAAAAGAAGCGAAAAAATGGTTCAAGGATCATGTGCTACGGTATAGAAAAGGAAGTCTAGTGAAGTTAACCAATTAGTATTGAAGTAGCATTTTAATTGAAAAATTGAATAGCCATGTTTATTTACAATAAATCAAGGATCACACAAATGAGGATGACATGTTCTGAAAAAATTCTTCTCTGGAAAAACATTCAAGTCTTACATCTTAGATTCTTGTGACAAAGTCCTTTATATTTTGCTTGAGGACAAGCAACACTTTAAGTTTGGTGTTGTGATGCAAGTGCATATTTGCTATATTAGTTAGTTAGTTTAGTTGGTTTTAGCTTACTTTCACTCATTTCTCTAAATAACAAGTCCTTTTATGAGTTCTGTCTCCATGCATGAGAATACCAAGGAACATGTGATTCTAGCCAAATTCATGCAAATGATTTAAGGAATGCATATATGAATGAGTATGAATGAATCTCATGAAATTTATTGCATGAATTGGTAAGACTTTGAAGCTATTTCCTTGTTGATGATAGGTGATGAAACAAGAAAGCATGGAAGCAAGAATGATGCAAGCTGGGTAAGAAGAAGTTGGCGTTGCCAACTTGGAGATAGTGGGCGTTGTTCATGGCAACGCCAGGCAACCTTGGAAGAGAAGTTGGCGTTGCCAACTTGGAGAAGGGCTGCGTTATTGGAGGCAACGCCAGGCAACCTTGGAAGAGAAGTGGCGTTGCCAACTTGGAGAAAGGAGTGAGTTTGAAGGCAACGCCCAGGCAAGCATCTTGATGAGCTAGTTGGGAACCTCGAGCACGTTGCCAGCCTAGAGATGAGGGGCGTGTTTGAGGACAACGCAGGCAAGCAACGCACACAAGCAAGGCTTGGTCCAGGAAAAGGAGGTGCACGTTGCCAACGCCAAGTTATGAAGGCGTGTTCCTTGGCAACGTGACAAGTAACTTTGGCACCAAAGAGGAGCTCGAGCATGTTGTTGAGCTAGGAACCATGGGCGTGTTCTAAGGCAACGCCAGGAATGGTTGCTTGGCTAGGCACCAAGTCTTGGGTGCCAACCAAGTTGCTAACGCCAATCAAGGCACCATTCACGTTGCTAACGCCAGGGAGGAGTGCCATTCACATTGCTAACGCCAGGGAGGAGTGCCATTCACGTTGCTAACGCCAGGGAGGAGTACCATTCACGTTGCTAACGCCAGGGAGGAGTGCCATTCACGTTGCTAACGCCAGGGGATAGTGCCAACCACGTTGCCAACGCCAACTTCTATAGGCGTGTCAATGGCAACGTGGGAAGCAATATTTGGAGCTAGGAAAGAGTATCGAGCACGTTGCCAACTCAAGAAAGCATTGGCGTGTTTGGTAACAACGCCAGGAAGCTTTGGATGGTGAAGAGCACGTTGCCAACTTGGAATATAGGGGCGTTATCCACAACAACTCCAACAAGGCAGCCTGACCATGTCCCCTTCAATGGAAGATATCTTGAGTTACAGAGATCCAAATTGAGTGCTTCCAGTTGCGTTGGAAAGCTAACGTTTAGAGCTTTCCAACCATATATGATAGTCTATGGTGGAGCACAAAATTAAAGCCAAACCAGAGTCATCTTTAGGCCCTAAAACAAGATCATGAAGTTGAAATTCAAGAAGGCTAGAGATGAGCCTGGAGGGGGCACGAGCACGTTGCCAACGTGCTAGCAGAAGGCGTGTTTTGCAACAACGCCAGCCCCAAGTCCTGCCTTGGGAGGTTAGGCACGGGCATGTTGCCAACTTGGGAGTGGGTGCGTTTTTGGCAACAACTTGGCAGCTTGACCTTACCTTCTTTGAGGAAGCATAACTTGAGCTAGGAAAGTCCAATTGAGGTGATTCCAGTGGCATTAGAAAATAGACATCAAGAGCTTTCCAATGATGTATAATAGTCCATATTGAAGCAGAAGGTTGACACTCAAATTCTGGGCTACATTTAGCATGAAAGTAGAGCCAAGAAGAGGAGAAGCAAGTTGTTAGCAACAACTTGGGCTAGCAACGCCCAAGCCTCAAAGCTAACTCCCAGGAAATTGTGATGCACGTTGCCAACGTGCATTAAGGCCAGCGTTATTGACAAAAACGCCAAGCCATTGGGCCAGAAGTATGATGAATGAACTCTTCCTTTCCAAGTCTAGCAACACTTCTTCCAATTGAGCCAAGAATTCACAAAGAGGAAGCCCATATTTCCAACCCAATTCAAGATCTTGAAAGAGTTTTGGGACTAGTATAATAGAGATTGAGTTTGTACTTTGGGGACTTTTGACACTTAGACTTTTAACACTTAGAATTTTAGACTCTTAGCACTTTATTTTGGGAACTCAATAGCACTTCCGGGAGGATACCCGGAGAGCATTTTTTGGTTCTTCTTGGAACTTCTCTTCTTCATTTCTTAAGCTTTAAGCATTTCCTTATTCTTCTTCATTTTCTTTCCACTTAGTTTAATTTTTGTTGATGGCAATATGGTTGAAATTGGAGCTATGATTCACTAAACCCCATTCATTAGGGGGAAGAGCTCTGCTTGTTGGAATGCATTGGTGAACTCATCTTTTCCTCCTCAATTCTAGTGGTTGATCTAAAGAGGGAACTCTTGTTCTTCAAAGATTCAACCACCATCGAGAGAGGGGTTAATCTATATGAATTATGTGGTGAATTTGAGGAATGAGCCACATAATTCAGTTTAGAGTTCATCCTTTCATAATTTCTTTAATCAATACACCTTGGTTAGTATGTGAGATGTAACTCTCCTTGGTTGAGATTATGGGAGTTGTGTGGCTGGATTAGATTTGAGCTTCATCTCTTCTCATGAACAATTAGATCACGAGAGTGGCAATTGGTCATGTTGAGAGAAATTGAATCACCAAGAGATTGGGATTCAATTACCCACTTGCCATGGATCTACACCCATGATTGAGAAGGATTTGACTAACATCAACTCATGAAAACTTGCATCTCTGATCCCTAATGATCCTCTCTATCATACTTCTTATTTCTTTTGCTTCTAGTTGTTTGATTACCCATAACCCAATTCCCTTTTACATTCTGTCAATTTATTATCTTGTCATCTACATTTGTTCTTTTAATTCTTGCTATTTACTCTTATTCTTTAAATTTCTGCACCCTTTAATTCCTTGCCATTTATCTTTGATGTCATTTAAGTTTCTTGCAATTTAAGTTTCAGTTATTTACTTTCATTTTATTTCTACATTCCTGTTCTTAAACTCCTTGCCATTTAAATTCTGCAATTATGCTCAAAAGTCACATTGCTCATAAAATCAAAACTATGTTCGCTTGACTAAATCTACCATTTAACTAAAGTTGCTTAATCTACCAATCCTCGTGGGATCGACCTCACTCCTAGTGAGTCTTATTACTTGATACGATCCGGTATACTTGCCGGTTGTACGTGAAATTTAAATTTTACGTATCAAGTTTTTGGCGCCGTTGCCGGGGATTGATTAGATTGACAATGATTAAGTGAAAGGTGGTTTAGATTGAGCATTTTTTTAGTGTTTTTGTTAAGCCTACTAACTGTTTGATACTTTGTTTCACTAACCCCAATTCCACTCTAGTTTAGAGTGTCTCACTTGTGATTTTGGTTTTGTTTGTGTATGTCAGGAACCAATAGACGTAATATTGAGGACGAGAGAACTCTCCGAAGGATAAGGAGAGCAGAAAGAGGAAAGGGAATAGTTAGTGAAGAGGAGTCAGAGGGAGAAGATCAAGTCATGGAGGATGAGATGCAAAATCCTCCTGGAGGGGTCAACAACAATGATGGACCACCTAGAAGGGTGTTATCTTCATATACTATCCCTGATCCAAGACATTGTGGGAGCAGCATTGCTACACCAAATGTCCATGCTCATAACTTTGAGTTGAAACCTCAGCTTATCACTTTGGTACAGAACAACTGCTCTTATGGGGGGGACCTCTTGAAGACCCAAATCAACATCTATCTGTTTTTCTGAGGATATGCAATACAGTGAAGACAAATGGAGTGCATCCAGATGTCTACAAACTGCTACTATTTCCATTCTCTTTGAGGGACAAGGCCACTCAATGGCTAGAGTCATTCCCCAAGGAAAGCCTCACAATTGGAATGATGTGATGGGCAGATTTCTAGCAAAGTTTTACCCACCTCAAAGAATCATCAAGTTGAAGACAGAGGTACAAACTTTCAGGCAAATGGAAGGGGAGTCATTGTATGAAGCCTGGGAAAGGTATAAGGCACTCATGAGAAGATGTCCACCTGACATGTTTAGTGACTGGGTCAAACTCCAAAACTTCTATGAAGGTTTAAACTTAGAAGCAAGGAAAGGACTAGACTACTCATCAGGAGGATCACTCAACATGATGAAAACAGCTGAGGAAGCTCAAGACCTTATTGAGATTGTGGCAAACAATCAATATTATTACTCATCAGAGAGGCAGCATAATCCGACCCCAAAGAAAGGTGTAATGGAGCTTGAAGGTGTTGACACTATCTTGGCACAAAACAAGTTAATGCACCAACAAATCCAACAACAAATGGAGATGATAACAAAGAGAATGGATGGTTTGCAACTTGCAGCAGTGAACACAACAAATCAATCATCACTTGAATGGGGCCAAGGTGAAGGGACCACTGTTGAACAACCACAAGAACAAGTTCAATACATGCAGAATACTTCAAATTCTCAGGATGAATTTCATGGTGATACATACAACTCATCTTGGAGAAATCATCCCAATCTAAAGTGGGGTGAAAACCATTGGCAAAAGAACAACAACCACAATCACTCCCGCAACACAAATAACCAAAATCACCATGCCAACAACACTAACCAATATAGAAAAACACAAAACACATATCAACACCCTCATAATAACTCACAAACTCACCAAAGCAACTTTCCTGCACCAACATCCAACGCACAGAATTACCACACTAATCCACCCAACAACTTTCAACAACAATCAACCCCCATCATAGCCCCAATTGACCATCATGAGACTAGAATTTCAAGTCTTGAAGCAACCTTGCAAGCACTTGCTCAAACCACTCAAGCCTTAGCTAAGGGACACAAGGAACATGAGGTCATCATGAAGAATATTGAGAGACAAGTGGGACAATTAGCCAAACAAGCTGAGCGACCAACCAATGTTCTTCCAAGTGACACAATACCCAACCCAAGAGAAGAATGTAAAGCTCTGCAGTTAAGGAGTGGCAAGGTAGTTGGTGAAAGTTCGAATAAAGAAGCAATAAAACCCAAAGAGCAAGACACAGTGGAAATTCATGTGGAAAGGCAAGATGAAGAAAAGGCTTCAAAATCTAACAAAGGCAAAGAAGTTGTCAAGCCACAAGGCAACCCACCCAGACAAAGAAGCAACCATGATAGCAATGAGAGTGTGAATCCACAACAAGAAAACAAAAATGAAGGAGTAAAAGCCTATGTACCCAAGCTTCCATACCCAACTAGGATACATAAAGGAGCAAAGGACCAACAATTCCCAAGGTTCTTAGAAATCTTCAAGAAACTTGAAATCAACATCCCATTGGCAGAAGCTCTGGAACAGATGCCATTATATGCAAAGTTTCTTAAGGAATTGATCACCAAGAAGAGAAGTTGGCAAGAAAAAGAAACGGTGGTTCTCAATCAAGAGTGTAGTGCCATCATTCAAAAAGGGCTACCTCCAAAACTCAAAGACCCTGGCAGCTTCCTCATACCCTGCACGATTGGGAGCATGGCCGTTGACAAATCACTTTGTGACCTGGGAGCAAGCATTAACCTAATGCCCCTTACCATGATGAAGAAAATGATGATTGAAGAGCTTAAACCCACAAGGATGTCACTCCAACTTGCTGACAGATCCATCAAAATACCAAATGGAGTAGTTGAGAACCTCTTGGTGAAGGTGGGAAACTTCATATTCCCAGCTGATTTTGTGGTCCTAGACATGGATGAAGAGGGAAACAATTCAGTCATTCTTGGTAGACCCTTTGGCTACAGCTAGAACAATCATTGATGTGGAAAAGGGAGATGATTTTCAGAGTGCATGATTAGCAAATGACCATAAATGTCTTCAAAGCAATGCAACACCCTGTTGAGAAAGAAAGTTGCATGAGGATTGATGTAATGGATTCGTTGGTTGAAGAGGTACTTGACACAAACCATCAAGTGAAACAGGAGGAAGTCCAGAATGTTAAAGGACAAGAAGAGAACAAATTGGAAGCATCAGAGGAACCAAGTGAAGCTATGAAAGAAGAGGCACCACAACAAGAGTTGAAACCACTACCCCCTCATCTTAAATATGCATTCCTTGGTGAGAAGGACAGCTTCCCAGTGATCATCAATTCCACATTGAGTGCAGAGGAAGAAGAAAAGCTCCTTGTGGTTTTGAAAGCTCACAAAGAGGCGTTGGGTTGGACCATTGATGACTTGAAAGGCATAAGCCCTGCCGTATGCATGCACAAGATACTTTTAGAGGAGAATTCCAAACCAGTGGTACAACCCCAAAGAAGATTGAATCCCACAATGAAGGAGGTTGTTCAAAAGGAAGTCCTGAAGTTGTGTAAAGCTGGGATCATCTACCCTATATCTGACAGCCCGTGGGTCAGTCCAGTGCAAGTAGTACCTAAGAAAGGGGGAATGACCGTCATTGTTAATGAGAAGAATGAGCTTATTCCAACACGAACAGTGACAGGGTGGAGGATGTGCATAGACTATAGGAGGCTGAATGATGCCACACAAAAAGATCACTTTCCTCTACCTTTCATTGACCAGATGCTTGAAAGGTTGGCTGGCCATGCCTATTACTGTTTTCTTGATGGATATTCTGGGTATAATCAGATAGTGGTTGACCCCATGGATCAAGAAAAGACTTCCTTTACTTGTCCCTTTGGAGTCTTTGCATACAGGAGAATGCCATTTGGACTGTGTAATGCTCCAGCTACCTTTCAAAGATGCATGCTATCAATCTTCTCAGACATGGTAGAAAAATTTATTGAAGTATTCATGGATGATTTCTCTGTTTTTGGTGATTCCTTCAATACTTGCTTGCACCATCTAACCCTAGTCTTGAAAAGATGCCAAGAAACAAATCTAGTTTTGAATTGGGAGAAATGCCATTTCATGGTACCCGAAGGCATTGTTCTTGGTCATAAAATTTCAAGAAAGGGTATAGAAGTTGACAAGGCAAAAGTAGAAATTATAGAAAAACTTCCTTTGCCAACTAGTGTGAAAGCCGTTAGAAGTTTCTTAGGACATGCTGGATTCTATAGGAGATTCATCAAAGATTTTTCCAAAATAGCAAAGCCACTAAGCAATTTGCTGGTGGTAGACAATCCTTTTATCTTTGATGATGAATGCAAACATGCTTTTGAAACTCTAAAGGCTAAGCTCACCACAGCACCAATCATCACACCCCCAAGTTGGGGACTACCTTTTGAACTCATGTGTGATGCAAGTAACCTTGCAATTGGTGCTGTGTTGGGGCAGAGGAAGGAAAAGAAGCTTCATGTTATCTACTATGCAAGTAAGGTATTGAATGAAGCTCAAAGAAACTACACCACAACAGAGAAAGAGCTACTAGCTATGGTATATGCTTTTGATAAGTTTAGACAATATTTGATTGGATCTAAAGTCTTAGTGTATACTGACCATGCTGCTCTTAAGTATCTTATGTCAAAACAGGATGCCAAACCAAGGCTAATCAGATGGGTGCTACTCCTACAAGAGTTTGACATTGAGATAAAAGATAGAAAGGGCAATGAAAATCAAGTTGCTGATCACTTATCAAGGGTACCACAAGATGCATGCCAAGACAACCTTCCATCAATAAATGAAGAATTTCCAGATGAGCACCTCTTGCAAATTCAACATGTCCCTTGGTTGCAGACATGGCCAACTACAAGGCGGGAAGAATCATTCCACAAGAGTACACAAAACAACAAGTCAAGAAGCTGCTGCATGAGGCTAAGTTCTTCTTCTGGGATGAGCCTTTCTTGTTCAAAAGATGCCCAGATGGAATGATAAGAAGATGTGTGTCAGAAGGTGAGATGAAGGACATACTTTGGCATTGTCACAACTCTAGTTATGGTGGTCATTTTGGAGCTGAAAGAACAGCTGCAAAGGTCCTTCAAAGTGGTTTCTACTGGCCTTCAATCTTCAAGGATGCTAGGGAGTTTGTGAGCCAATGCAATGAATGTCAAAGAACAGGGGGTTTGTCAAAGAAAAATGAGATGCCTCAGAAGTTCATTTTAGAAGTGGAACTCTTTGATCTGTGGGGAATAGATTTTATGGGACCTTTTCCTCCATCTTACACATTCAAATACATCTTGGTAGCAGTAGAGTATGTCTCCAAATGGGTAGAAGCAATAGCCACCACCACATGTGATACCAACGTGGTCTTGCAATTCCTCAAGAAGAACATCTTCACTAGATTTGGAGTGCCCAAAGGACTTATAAGTGATGGGGGAAGCCACTTCTGCAACAAGCAACTAAACTCATTACTCCACAAATATGGTGTTACTCACAAAGTAGCTACCCCATATCACCCACAAACCAATGGGCAGGCTGAACTTGCCAACAGAGAGCTAAAAAGGATTTTAGAGAAAACTGTGGGAACAACAAGAAAGGATTGGGTTAGGAAGCTGGATGATGCACTTTGGGCATATAGGACAGCCTTCAAGACACCCATAGGAAAATCTCCATTTCAGCTGGTGTATGGAAAGGCATGCCACCTCCCTGTGGAGCTTGAACATAAGGCCTTTTGGGCTACCAAACTTCTGAATTTAGATGCTCAAACAGCAGGAGAGAAGAGGTTGCTACAACTCAATGAACTTGAGGAGTTCAGATTGGAGGCATATGAAAATGCCAAAATATACAAAGAGAGAGCAAAGAGATGGCATGATAAGAGGATCTCTCAAAGAACATTCGAACCAGGCCAAAGAGTGTTGTTATTCAATTCAAGATTGAAGATCTTTCCTGGGAAGCTGAGGTCTAGATGGACTGGTCCATACACCATCACCAAAGTATCACCTCATGGCTATGTTGAATTACTTGATGAAGCCTCAAAACAAACCTTCACAGCTAATGGACATAGGGTGAAGCACTATTTTGGTGGCCCCTGGAGCAAGGAAGAGAGTGTGCAACTCTTAACATGAGCAAAGAAGCTGCAGTGTCAAGCTAAGGACAATAAACAAGCGCTTCATGGGAGGCAACCCATGCACAGGGAGTCTTTATTTTCATACTTTAGTAACCAATAATGATTAAGTAGACTAGTACATGGTGTATGCAAGCACTAAGTTTGGTGTGGCCAATCTTGAAGTAATGGCAAAGTGTGTTCTACAACACTTAGCCACAAACTAAGTTTGGTGTCCATACATACACGAAAATGCTAGACTATGAAAGTACAGTCATCATTTTAGTTATATATATAAAAAAAAAACGTGAAATAGCATATAATGTAGGTAAAATACTAAGTTTGATGTGGCTATCTTTGGAATTAATTCCATAGAACACTTAGTCACAAACTAAGTTTGGTGTCTTTACTTACATTACTAATGCTAGAAAAAATAGATTAGGGAATCAATTCATAAATTTTAATTTTAGTTTAGTCAATTTTGCATAGGAATATCATCATAAGTTGTTGGCTAATAATGTCACTTTAAGAATCTCAAGTTTTTGGAATTTTGTTGCAGGAAAGAAAGAAAGAAGTGATGGGGAATCTTGGAGAGAGAGGTCACGGATACACAAGGAAGAGAAAGTCACATGAGTCTTGAACTTTGTGCATGGGAAAAACAACTCAACATGCATTGGGCACAAGGAAGCATGCTCCCCATGCTATGACCGAACCCTTAAAGCCATGCACAGCACCACGGAACTCACTAGAATCATGCATCCCCACCAAAGTTCACTTTAAATACTTCAACCATATTCATCAAACCTCACTCTTCATCACTCATTCTTCTACCCCCATAACCTCATTTCACCACCCGAAGTCACACTACACCCCAACTCATTCCATGTTTCCTATATTCTTACCTTAGGCCTAATCTTTACCCAACAAAACTCATGAAGCACTACATCCCCTCACATAACCGAAACACTCCACCTCCCTCACCATCATTTTCTAGCTTGCCCAAGTCACGTTGTTGTCATATATCTCTCCATTCACAACCATTTTCCTTGTGCTTGAGGACAAGCATTCATCTAAGTTTGGTGTGGAAGATTCAACCCTTGCAAGTGAATTTCAATGGCCTCATCATCAAGGGATAGGAGAGGAGATGAAGGACAAGACACCTTTGATCAAAGAAGATTCAAATCCAAACACAACGAGCGTATCTTCAGCTGGATGTCAAGCAAAGATGTTGTTCCAGAGTTACCATTCAAGCTAAGAAAAGATGAATACCCTGAAATATAAAAAATAATCAGAAAAAGGGGATGGGAGCTTCTCTGTGACCAACCTCAAGAAGTGAGCATGCTTCTCATCCATGAGTTCTACACTAATGTGATAAGAGAATATGATGATGAAGAACCATACATGAGTTATGTAAGAGGTGTGACTGTTGATTTTAGCCCGGACACCATCAACAGGGTGCTAAAAGTCAAGGCAAAACAGTTCAAACGAGCTAGCTATGAAGAAAGGGTTGAAAATGACCCAAGATATGTGGATGTGGTGAGTGACTTATGCAGAATAGGCACGGATTGGGTGTTGGATTCACATGGACAACCACTCAAACTTCGGAGAGGTGATCTCATACCTCAAGCAAAAGGATGGCATGACATAGTGAGGAGATCATTGATGTCCACTTCAAATAATTCTGAGGTAACAGTGAATAGAGCAATAATGATCCATTGTATAATGAAAGGAGGGGAAATCAATGTTGGAGACATTATAGCCAAGAACATCATTGACATAGCTCAAAAAGTCAAACAGGACAGCTGGCTAGGATATCCCAGCACTATTCTGCGCCTATGTGAAGAAGCTGGAGTGCCTCTGGAAGAATTTGGAGAAACTGATGTGGTCTCTGTTGGAAAACCTCTTACCCGAGAAAGGTTGGAATTCATCACCACAACCCAATTGGAAAGGCAACCTTTAGCAAGAAGGAAGAAAAGGAAAGAAGCAAGACAAGAGGAGGAGCCTCAAGAAATGGAAGAACCTCATACCTTGAACATGAATCAACTCCAAGCCGCTTTAGAAGGAATTTCTGGGCAATATTCACAAATTCAAAGAAGCCAAGAGGAACAAGCTCAACAACAAAGGGATCTTTGGCAATTGATGGATCAACAAAGAGGGGTTCAAGTTCAATGGATGAACCAACAAAATGAATACCAAGCACACATGATGGAACTACAACAAGAACAATATGCCAAGATGCATGAAGCCATCAACAATTCAACTGTTGAATATGGAAAAGCCATGGAGAAAGTAATACAAGAACAAGCTCAACTAAGGAAAGAGCAAGCTCAGCAAAGGGAGCTTCTCCATAGGTTGGATGCTAGACATGATACATTCACAAAGATTTCAATGAAAGCAGAATGTTCAGGGAAGCCAGGCATAAAGACAGACTTGACTATGATATATGCACCCAAGAAAAGCTCAGTTACCTCTGTTCCACACCCCCATTACTCAACCCACAAATTAAAACCTTTAATGAAGCTCGCAAGATATTTGAAGAGCAGGAACTTGCAAGGGTGAGATTTAATCAACAGAGGCTAAAGGAGACAATGATAAGCTCAGGAATTTGGCAAAGAGAAGAGGGGGATTCAACAACAAAGCAACAAGGAGAGCTAAGAAGGAAAAAGAAAGAAGATTCAAAGGGGGATTCAACAACAAAGCAACAAGGAGAGTTGAGGAAGAAAAAGAAAGAAGATCCAAAGGGCAAAGGAAAGCAAGGAGAATCAAGCAAAGAAAAAGGGACATGAAGACTAAAGGTGGTGAAGTTCCTTTGTTTTTCTTTATGTTTTATTAAATAAAGAAGATGTATGTCTGAAATATGGTATACCTTCTAGGATGCATTTTCTTTTTGAAGCATTGTCTTTTATGTTGCCCATTCCATGCATCACCACTCACAGATTTGGAATGGTTGCTTGTCTTAAGTACTTTTACTTGTCAATGGAATAAAAGATGTAGTTTGAGCAAGAACAGAGAGAATTCTAGCTTAAAAAGAATCATGTTGTCCCATGAGAAAAGTGCTAGCATACATGCATTTATTGTGAAAGAATCAAGGCTCAATGAACTCAAAAGAATGCTTGCTTATACAAAACTAGTTTGGTTAAGGATCACAAAGACTTTATCAGTAATAGCACAAATAACCTTGACAATAAAGAAAACAGAAGACAAAGAATGAAAGGCTAGGCATCAATGACAAAGTTTGGATATGTGTCTGTGGTGATTGATGTTAGGAGACATACTTGGGCTAGTAAATCCGAGGGGTGCTTCATCACCCGATAACTTGAGTTAACTAACTCGGGATTATCGATTGAAAACTCACAATCAAGAGTAGCTCCATAACAGAACATTTAGCAACCCAAAGAGGTGCTGGACACCACTATCCAAACAAAAATTTCAATGTTATATGCCTGTGATTGAATGTGTTAAGGAGAGAGGCTTGAGTTAGTAAATCTTTAAGAGTGTCTCAACACTTAACAACTTGAACCAACTGGTTTGGGATTGTTGATTGAAAGCTTATGCTAAAGAGCCGCCTTAAGACAAGATCTCGAGCTTAATTGAAAAAAAAGAGAAAGAAAAGAAAAAGAAGCGAAAAAATGGTTCAAGGATCATGTGCTACGGTATAGAAAAAGGAAGTCTAGTGAAGTTAACCAATTTAGTATTGAAGTAAGCATTTTAATTGAAAAATTGAATAGCCATGTTTATTTACAATAAATCAAGGATCACACAAATGAGGATGACATGTTCAATGAAAAAATTCTTCTCTGGAAAAACATTCAAGTCTTACATCTTAGATTCTTGTGACAAAGTCCTTTATATTTTGCTTGAGGACAAGCAACACTTTAAGTTTGGTGTTGTGATGCAAGTGCATATTTCCTATATTAGTTAGTTAGTTTAGTTGGTTTTAGCTTACTTTCACTCATTTTCTCTAAATAAACAAGTCCTTTTATGAGTTCTGTCTCCATGCATGAGAATACCAAGGAACATGTGATTCTAGCCAAATTCATGCAAATGATTTAAGGAATGCATATATGAATGAGTATGAATGAATCTCATGAAATTTATTGCATGAATTGGTAAGACTTTGAAGCTATTTCCCTTGTTGATGATAGGTGATGAACAAGAAAGCATGGAAGCAAGAATGATGCAAGCTGGGCAAGAAGAAGTTGGCGTTGCCAACTTGGAGATAGTGGGCGTTGTTCATGGCAACGCCAGGCAACCTTGGAAGAGAAGTTGGCGTTGCCAACTTGGAGTAGGGCTGCGTTATTGGAGGCAACGCCAGGCAACCTTGGAAGAGAAGTGGCGTTGCCAACTTGGAGAAAGGAGTGAGTGTTTGAAGGCAACGCCCAGGCAAGCAATCTTGATGAGCTAGTTGGGAACCTCGAGCACGTTGCCAGCCTAGAGATGAGGGGCGTGTTTGAGGACAACGCAGGCAAGCAACGCACACAAGCAAGGCTTGGTCCAGGAAAAGGAGGTGCACGTTGCCAACGCCAAGTTATGAAGGCGTGTTCCTTGGCAACGTGACAAGTAACTTTGGCACCAAAGAGGAGCTCGAGCATGTTGTTGAGCTAGGAACCATGGGCGTGTTCTAAGGCAACGCCAGGAATGGTTGCTTGGCTAGGCACCAAGTCTTGGGTGCCAACCAAGTTGCTAACGCCAATCAAGGCACCATTCACGTTGCTAACGCCAGGGAGGAGTGCCATTCACGTTGCTAACGCCAGGGAGGAGTGCCATTCACGTTGCTAACGCCAGGGAGGAGTACCATTCACGTTGCTAACGCCAGGGAGGAGTGCCATTCACGTTGCTAACGCCAGGGGATAGTGCCAACCACGTTGCCAACGCCAACTTCTATAGGCGTGTTCAATGGCAACGTGGGAAGCAATATTTGGAGCTAGGAAAGAGTATCGAGCACGTTGCCAACTCAAGAAAGCATTGGCGTGTTTGGTAACAACGCCAGGAAGCTTTGGATGGTGAAGAGCACGTTGCCAACTTGGAATATAGGGGCGTTATCCACAACAACTCCAACAAGGCAGCCTGACCATGTCCCCTTCAATGGAAGATATCTTGAGTTACAGAGATCCAAATTGAGTGCTTCCAGTTGCGTTGGAAAGCTAACGTTTAGAGCTTTCCAACCATATATGATAGTCTATGGTGGAGCACAAAATTAAAGCCAAACCAGAGTCATCTTTAGGCCCTAAAAACAAGATCATGAAGTTGAAATTCAAGAAGGCTAGAGATGAGCCTTGGAGGGGGGCACGAGCACGTTGCCAACGTGCTAGCAAGAAGGCGTGTTTTGCAACAACGCCAGCCCCAAGTCCCTGCCTTGGGAGGTTAGGCACGGGCACGTTGCCAACTTGGGAGTGTGGGTGCGTTTTTGGCAACAACTTGGCAGCTTGACCTTACCTTCTTTGAGGAAGCATAACTTGAGCTAGGAAAGTCCAATTGAGGTGATTTCAGTGGCATTAGAAAATAGACATCAAGAGCTTTCCAATGATGTATAATAGTCCATATTGAAGCAGAAGGTTGACACTCAAATTCTAGGCTACATTTAGCATGAAAGTAGAGCCAAGAAGAGGAGAAGCAAGTTGTTAGCAACAACTTGGGCTAGCAACGCCCAAGCCTCAAAGCTAACTCCCAGGAAATTGTGATGCACGTTGCCAACGTGCATTAAGGCCAGCGTTATTGACAAAAACGCCAAGCCATTGGGCCAGAAGTATGATGAATGAACTCTTCCTTTCCAAGTCTAGCAACACTTCTTCCAATTGAGCCAAGAATTCATCAAAGAGGAAGCCCATATTTCCAACCCAATTCAAGATCTTTGAAAGAGTTTTGGGACTAGTATAAATAGAGATTGAGTTTGTACTTTGAGGGGACTTTTGACACTTAGACTTTTAACACTTAGAATTTTAGACTCTTAGCACTTTATTTTGGGAACTCAATAGCACTTCCGGGAGGATACCCGGAGAGCATTTTTTGGTTCTTCTTGGAACTTCTCTTCTTCATTTCTTAAGCTTTAAGCATTTCCTTATTCTTCTTCATTTTTCTTTCCACTTAGTTTAATTTTTGTTGATGGCAATTATGGTTGAAATTGGAGCTATGATTCACTAAACCCCATTCATTAGGGGGAAGAGCTCTTCTTGTTGGAATGCATTGGTGAACTCATCTTTTCCTCCTCAATTCTAGTGGTTGATCTAAAGAGGGAACTCTTGTTCTTCAAAGATTCAACCACCATCGAGAGAGGGGTTAATCTATATGAATTATGTGGTGAATTTGAGGAATGAGCCACATAATTCAGTTTAGAGTTCATCCTTTCATAATTTCTTTAATCAATACACCTTGGTTAGTGTTCATACCCTGACCGGGCTCCTCCAAACTCGGTCAGTTCATAAAAGGTCCGACCTCTTCTAAGGCTCACGCCTAAAGGTCGGACCTCGGACAAATAAAGCAAGGGAAGGCCCATCAAAAGGAACGCAGCCCAAACCTAAAGGCCGAAAAGGCCTAGCAAAGGCGGTTCCACAAAGATAGGGATAAAACTCCCGAAAGATAAGATAAGATAAGAATATCTTATCCAGGGAAGATCACGGCCAAACTACTATAAATACACTGGAGCACCCAGGTATGGCATTCATTCCACATCTACACATATCTGCTTGGACCCATGCTAACTTAAGCATCGGAGTGTCATTGCAGGTACAACCACCAACCACTCTGCATATCAAGCTCGGGTCCCTGAACCCCCACCTCGGGCCTCTCCAGACGACCGAGCTACACGTTTCAGGTAACCCTTGGAACATTGGCGCCGTTGCCGGGTACCTGGAAGTCATTCCTCTACCATGGCGGACGACTCTCACAACAATGACCGCGCTGCATCTGAACAGGAGGACGAAATTGACACCGGAGAACGGCCGGACAGCCCTCTATCACCACGCACTCCAGGAGGAAACAAACAGAATCGCCCAAAGACATCGCTCCCAAACAAAGATCCACAAAATTCCGAAAAAGAGAAGAGCTCGGAAATTCTAGAAGCAGTCCGGGCACAACAAAACCGACTGAAACAACTCGAAGAGGACATAAAGAAACTGTTCATACCCTGGGCCAAATGCCCGACCTCTTCTCAAAAGAGCTCGGCCAAATGCCCGACCTCTTCTCAAGGGACCCTGGGCCAAATGCCCGACCTCTTCTCAAGGAGGTCGGCCAAATGCCCGACCTCTTCTCAAAGAGCTCGGCCAACTCGCCAAAGGAGCCCAAAGCAGGCCCAAAACGAAGGAACACAACCCAATCTAAAGGCAGCCAAAGCCCAGAAAGATAAAGGCGGTTCCCCAGAAAATAAGATGACCTCACTCAAAGATAAAGATAAGATAACTAACAAATCTTATCTAAGAAGGTCACTTCTCACCATTATAAATACACTGGAGCACCCAGGTATAACTCATACTCTGATTCTACATAAAACCTGTTTAATACCCATGCTAACTTAAGCATCGGAGTCTCTTGCAGGTACCCCCCACCCTCCGGTGACGAAGGATCAGCAGTGCAACCAGTCCAACAAGTCGGACGCGGCGGCTCCGACCACCATCAACAAGTCGGACACAACAGCTCCGACCAGCACAGAAGATCTCATCCGAGATCGACCTACAACTTCAGGTTACCCTCGGAACATTGGTGCCGTTGCCGGGGAACCTGGAAGTCATCCCATCACCATGGCGGACAACCATGACAACGACCATGATTCAGATCTAGAGGATAGAACACCGCACAAAGACGCGGATACTACACCACAAGATACTCTTCAACCCACCAAAGGCGAGAATTCGCCAAAAGAGGAGGCTGTGGAGGCACTTCAAGATCGCTTAAAGCAACTCGAAAAAAAGGTGGAACATCAACAAGAAGCTGAGAGAGACCTACGAAGGGAAGTTAGGTGATGCCACGAGTTAAAGGACAAGCTCCTAAAACTCGAAGCAGATCTCAAGGCCAAAACAACTCGATCCGGTCACGAAGACAGCCCCTACAAAGATCAAGACCCATTCACCAAAGATATCATGAAAGCTAAAGTCCCAAAGGACTTCAAGGCTCCCGACATGATCCCGTACGGCGGCACATTGGATCCAAGCCATCATCTCAGTAATTTCAGAAGAATGTACCTCACCGACACATCGGACGCCATTCGATGCAAAGTCTTCCCGACTACTCTAACGAAAACAGCAATATGGTGCCTCGACAGTTTGTCTCCAAGATCCATCACAAGTTTGACGACCTTGTTAAGAAGATTCCTCGCCAGGTTCTCCATCCAGAAGGATAAAGCCAAACACACTTCAAGCTTGCTGGGAATTAAACAAGGAGATCAGAAAAGCCTTCACAGCTACATGGAAAGATTCAACAACGCATGCCTTGACATACAAATTCTTCCAACAAAAGCGGCCATCATGGGACTCATCAATGGCCTAAGAGAAGGACCTCTCAGCCACTCAATATCCAAGAAGCACCCAACGTCTCTGAACGAGGTACAGGAACGGGAACAGAAATACATCAACATGGAAGAGAACTCTCGACTAGGAGAAAGCTAAAAAACCGAATTCTCCTAACCCACCACGGGACAAGGATAAAGAGTCCAAGAAAAGAGAAGATCAATCGGAGAAGATCCCTCCACCTCGCCCAATCAAAAGCAAAAAGGAGAAAGAGGTCGGACGAGTTGAAGGCCCACCTCATAACAAAGAATTGGGCAAGTTGAAGGTCCACCTCACACCGAAGAGGTCGGGCGAGTTGAAGGTCCACCTCACACCAAAGAGGTCGGACGAGTTGAAAGTCCACCTCACACGGAAGAGGTCGGGCGAGTTAAGGTCCACCTCACACCAAAGAGGTCGGACAAGTTGGAGGTCCACCTCACACTGAAGATGTCGGGCGAATTGAAAGTCCACCTCACACGGAAGAGGTCGGGCGAGTTAAGGTCCACCTCACAACAAAGAGGTCGGACAAGTTGAAGGTCCATCTCACAAACAAAGAGGTCGGACAAGGTGAAGGTCCACCTCACACCGAAGAGGTCGGGCATTTGGTCTACCTCACACCAAAGAGGTCGGACAAGTTGAAGGTCCACCTCACACCGAAGAGGTCGGGCGAGTTGAAGGTCCACCTCACACCAAAGAGGTCGGACGAGTTGAAAGTCCACCTCACACGGAAGAGGTCGGGCGAGTTAAGGTCCACCTCACAACAAAGAGGTCGGACAAGTTGAAGGTCCATCTCACAAACAAAGAGGTCGGACAAGGTGAAGGTCCACCTCACACCGAAGAGGTCGGGCGAGTTAAGGTCTACCTCACACCAAAGAGGTCGGACAAGTTGAAGGTCCACCTCACACTGAAGATGTCGGGCGAGTTTAAGCTCCACCTCACACCAAAGAGGTCGGACAAGTTGGAGGTCCACCTCACACCGAAGATGTCGGGCGAATTGAAGGTTCACCTCACACCAAAGAAGTCGGACAAGTTGAAGGTCCACCTCACAACCAAGAGGTCGGACGAGTTGAAGGCCCACCTCATAACAAAGAATTGGGCAAGTTGAAAGTCCACCTCACACGGAAGAGGTCGGGCGAGTTAAGGTCCACCTCACAACAAAGAGGTCGGACAAGTTGAAGGTCCACCTCACACTGAAGATGTCGGGCGAGTTTAAGCTCCACCTCACACGGAAGAGGTCGGGCGAGTTAAGGTCCACCTCACAACAAAGAGGTCGGACAAGTTGAAGGTCCATCTCACAAACAAAGAGGTCGGAAAAGGTGAAGGTCCACCTCACACCGAAGAGGTCGGGCGAGTTAAGGTCTACCTCACACCAAAGAGGTCGGACAAGTTGAAGGTCCACCTCACACTGAAGATGTCGGGCGAGTTTAAGCTCCACCTCACACCAAAGAGGTCGGACAAGTTGGAGGTCCACCTCACACCGAAGATGTCGGGCGAATTGAAGGTCCACCTCACACCAAAGAGGTCGGACAAGTTGAAGGTCCACCTCACAACCAAGAGGTCGGACGAGTTGAAGGCCCACCTCATAACAAAGAATTGGGCAAGTTGAAAGTCCACCTCACACGGAAGAGGTCGGGCGAGTTAAGGTCCACCTCACAACAAAGAGGTCGGACAAGTTGAAGGTCCACCTCACACTGAAGATGTCGGGCGAGTTTAAGCTCCACCTCACACCAAAGAGGTCGGACAAGTTGGAGGTCCACCTCACACCGAAGATGTCGGGCGAATTGAAGGTCCACCTCACACCAAAGAGGTCGGACAAGTTGAAGGTCCACCTCACAACCAAGAGGTCGGACGAGTTGAAGGCCCACCTCATAACAAAGAATTGGGCAAGTTGAAAGTCCACCTCACACGGAAGAGGTCGGGCGAGTTAAGGTCCACCTCACAACAAAGAGGTCGGACAAGTTGAAGGTCCACCTCACACTGAAGATGTCGGGCGAGTTTAAGCTCCACCTCACACCAAAGAGGTCGGACAAGTTGGAGGTCCACCTCACACCGAAGATGTCGGGCGAATTGAAGGTCCACCTCACACCAAGAGGTCGGACAAGTTGAAGGTCCACCTCACAACCAAGAGGTCGGACGAGTTGAAAGTCCACCTCACACGGAAGAGGTCGGGCGAGTTAAGGTCCACCTCACAACAAAGAGGTCGGACAAGTTGAAGGTCCATCTCACAAACAAAGAGGTCGGACAAGGTGAAGGTCCACCTCACACCGAAGAGGTCGGGCGAGTTAAGGTCTACCTCACACCAAAGAGGTCGGACAAGTTGAAGGTCCACCTCACACTGAAGATGTCGGGCGAGTTAAGCTCCACCTCACACCAAAGAGGTCGGACAAGTTGGAGGTCCACCTCACACCGAAGATGTCGGGCGAATTGAAGGTCCACCTCACACCAAAGAGGTCGGACAAGTTGAAGGTCCACCTCACAACCAAGAGGTCGGACGAGTTGAAGGCCCACCTCATAACAAAGAATTGGGCAAGTTGAAAGTCCACCTCACACGGAAGAGGTCGGGCGAGTTAAGGTCCACCTCACAACAAAGAGGTCGGACAAGTTGAAGGTCCACCTCACACTGAAGATGTCGGGCGAGTTTAAGCTCCACCTCACACCAAAGAGGTCGGACAAGTTGGAGGTCCACCTCACACCGAAGATGTCGGGCGAATTGAAGGTCCACCTCACACCAAAGAGGTCGGACAAGTTGAAGGTCCACCTCACAACCAAGAGGTCGGACGAGTTGAAGGCCCACCTCATAACAAAGAATTGGGCAAGTTGAAAGTCCACCTCACACGGAAGAGGTCGGGCGAGTTAAGGTCCACCTCACAACAAAGAGGTCGGACAAGTTGAAGGTCCACCTCACACTGAAGATGTCGGGCGAGTTTAAGCTCCACCTCACACCAAAGAGGTCGGACAAGTTGGAGGTCCACCTCACACCGAAGATGTCGGGCGAATTGAAGGTCCACCTCACACCAAAGAGGTCGGACAAGTTGAAGGTCCACCTCACAACCAAGAGGTCGGACGAGTTGAAAGTCCACCTCACACGGAAGAGGTCGGGCGAGTTAAGGTCCACCTCACAACAAAGAGGTCGGACAAGTTGAAGGTCCATCTCACAAACAAAGAGGTCGGACAAGGTGAAGGTCCACCTCACACCGAAGAGGTCGGGCGAGTTAAGGTCTACCTCACACCAAAGAGGTCGGACAAGTTGAAGGTCCACCTCACACTGAAGATGTCGGGCGAGTTTAAGCTCCACCTCACACCAAAGAGGTCGGACAAGTTGGAGGTCCACCTCACACCGAAGATGTCGGGCGAATTGAAGGTCCACCTCACACCAAAGAGGTCGGACAAGTTGAAGGTCCACCTCACAACCAAGAGGTCGGACGAGTTGAAGGCCCACCTCATAACAAAGAATTGGGCAAGTTGAAAGTCCACCTCACACGGAAGAGGTCGGGCGAGTTAAGGTCCACCTCACAACAAAGAGGTCGGACAAGTTGAAGGTCCACCTCACACTGAAGATGTCGGGCGAGTTTAAGCTCCACCTCACACCAAAGAGGTCGGACAAGTTGGAGGTCCACCTCACACCGAAGATGTCGGGCGAATTGAAGGTCCACCTCACACCAAAGAGGTCGGACAAGTTGAAGGTCCACCTCACAACCAAGAGGTCGGACGAGTTGAAGGTCCACCTCATACCAAAGAGGTCGAACGAGTTAAACATCTACCTCACACCAAAGAGGTCGGACGAGTTGAACGTCCACCTCACACCAAGGAGGTCGGACGAGTTGAAAAGGACAACGGAGTACGAACAAGCCTTCCGAGATTTCAAAATTCTTGGGGCAACCACCCATCCTTTCCAGACCACGGGAAAGTGAAGAACTCATTATACCTCGCAGTGGGAAGTCAGGCAATAGCCTCAGCACTAGTCAGAGAAGACGAAAAAGGGAAACAACCCGTCTACTTCATCAGCAAAGCTTTACAAGGGACCGAACTAACCTATCAACAGATAGAAAAAGTTCGCCTACACCCTCATACTCACCTCTCGACGACTCCACCCATACTTTCAAGCTCACACTATCAGAGTTCCAACCAACCAGCCAATAAAGGGCATCCTGCAGAAAACAAACTTAGCTGGAAGAATCCTACAGAGGACAGCTCGGATAATTCGGGAGACCTTGGACAAAACCAGAGAACATCTCGGACAATTCGGGGGACTCTGGACAAAAACAGAAAATAGCTCGGACAAATCGGGGAAAATAAAGTCTGACACATAGAATGCCCGAGCTAATGCAGCCATCACCAACAACTCGGACAAATCGGAGAAAAATGAAGTCCGACACATAGAAATGCCCGAGCTTATGCATTTTCAAAACCAGCCAGCACCAACAGCTCGGACAATTCGGGGATATGAGGTCCGACACATACCTTGAGAGCAGAATGCCCGAGCTGATGCATCTTCAAAACTAAGCCAACCAAGGGGCAATAACAGAAGCCTCATCCGAGCTACATTACAAGACCACAACAAATCGGTCTCGAAGGCGGTACAAGGGATGTAGTCAGGGTCAGCCACAGTAACACGCATTTAAACTATGAAATCCAGCTAATCAGACACGCTGTCCGGGATCTTAGTAGACATCTCAAAGACATAGGTCGACTATGGAATTACTACCAAACAACTCGGGCAAATAAGGAAACAACTCGGACAATAACAGTAAAACATAAAGTGACAGACGTGGCAGTAAAAGGGAAACCCCAGGACTCACACAAAAGTCCAAAGGCACCCTTTGGAGGCAACAACAGAGCAAAAACCCAAATACAAAGTCAAAGCTTTACATCAAAAAGCATGCCAACTTCCACATTGCCCCACCAGAGGAGCTCATCAGTGTAACATCACCTTGGCCGTTCGCAAAGAGGGGACTCGACCTCCTCGGACTATTTTTCCAAGGATCGGGACAAGTCAAAAGTAATCCGATAAAGGTGAAAACGCAATTCACCCAAAGGACGAGCTAGAGATGCCAACCACTTTCTACAAACCGGCAAAGATGAACACAGAATAATGTAAGAAGTTATCAAAAGCGATCCAAAAAAACCTGACGAGGTCTTACGGATTGCTAAAATAGTAACTTAAAGACTGGCCGACGTTGAGAAGTCGGACCAAGTTATCAGCAAATCCCTGGAAAGAGGTCTGGACAACCCTGTAAAAGAGGAATTGCTATAACTTAGAAGAGATCGACCTAACGAAGTCGGTTTCCTACAAAAATAAGTTATAAAAGTAATCCCTGAAAGAGACCTGACAAAGGTCCAAGAAAGAGGGTTACGAAATAACTTAGGAGAGATCGACATAAAGAAGTCGGTCTCCTACAACGGACAAGTTATAAAAGTAATCCCTGAAAGAGATCTGACAAAAGTCCAAAAAAGAGGATTACAAAAATAACTTGAAGAAGGGACTGACGTAAAGAAGTCGTCCCATAAACAAAAAGTTATAAAAAGTAATCCCTGAAAGAGACCTGACAGAGGTCCAATAAAGAGGATTACTAGAAATAACTTAGAAGCGACCGACATGAAGAAGTCGGCCCAAAAGCTACAGCTTGGAACAACAAGAAAAAGTCGGACCAAACAAAAGCTACAGCTTGGACCGACAAGAAGAAGTCGGACCAACGAAAACCACAGCTTGGACCGACAAGAAGTCGGACCAACGAAAGCTACAGCTCGTCGACACGAGAAATTGGACCAACGAAAAGCGTGCGCTAAAAGGGACATAGCTTTGCCCAAAAAAGCCACGGCTCCATGACAAGGCTATCAAAATTGTTCAGACCAAACTAAAAAGGTTCTACCAAAGAACACTAAAAAGTCGTCGGACAAGTTAGCCCCAAGGACCACCTCAACCAAGCAGAAAGTGGACAAAACCGGCAGTAATCAAAAGAGGTCGGACAACAAAATACCGACACTCTACAAAGATCCACAAAGGGGACAAAGACATCTCGCAACGGCCAGAGGAATGCCAGGAATGCTTTGCTAAAAGGTACGAAGTCTTGAAAAAAGACACTACTTAAAAGGCAAAAGCACAAATCAAAACGGCGCTAAAAAGTCATCCAAACAGACTATAAAAGGTTTCTCATCAGGAACTATACCTAAAAAGTTGTTGGATTATGACTAAAAAGCCCGAACAGTGAAGACAAACAAGTCGGAAGAAGGCTGAAAAGACCTCTCAACAAACTAAAAAGAGCAATACTAAACTCGCACAAAGGAGAAACTACTCAAGATCGACCAAAGTCAAGATGCTTGAGCACGACTTCCTCAAAGAGATCGAAGCTCTGAAAGCACGATCTCACGAAAAAAATCCGAACTCAAGCAGGGGCAAAATCGTATAGGTCGACGTCAGCTAAGAAGAGGCACAAGTACGATCTCAAAAAAAGAACAAGCCAAAAGGTTGGGAGACAATTTAAGGCTCAAATGTGCTTAGCCAAAAGGGATACAACTCCACTCAAAGAAGGCACAATCTCAAACAGGGCTACGAATGTCATCCGAGACTAAAAAAGGTTCTATATAAAGAACACTAAAAAGTCATTGGACAAGTCACTAAAAGCCCGGATATCAAGCCGCAAGAATAACTTCGCCAAAGCAGAGGGTTGTCAACACAAACTTAAAGCAAGGCGTGATCCAGAAGGCAAGGGTAGAAAACCCACACTACCACTCAAAAGAGGTTGGACTGTGAAGTACCAAACCTCTAGAAAATCTACGAAAATTGCAAAGCAATGAAGAAACAAGCTAGACAGATGCTTGAGAACGACTTCCAAAAAGATCGAAGCTCTGAAAAGCCCGATCTCACGGAAAGATCAAACTCAAGCAGGGGCACTGTTCATACCCTGGGCCAAATGCCCGACCTCTTCTCAAAAGAGCTCGGCCAAATGCCCGACCTCTTCTCAAGGGACCCTGGGCCAAATGCCCGACCTCTTCTCAAGAAGGTCGGCCAAATGCCCGACCTCTTCTCAAAGAGCTCGGCCAACTCGCCAAAGGAGCCCAAAGCAGGCCCAAAACGAAGGAACACAACCCAATCTAAAGGCAGCCAAAGCCCAGAAAGATAAAGGCGGTTCCCCAGAAAATAAGATGACCTCACTCAAAGATAAAGATAAGATAACTAACAAATCTTATCTAAGAAGGTCACTTCTCACCATTATAAATACACTGGAGCACCCAGGTATAACTCATACTCTGATTCTACATAAAACCTGTTTAATACCCATGCTAACTTAAGCATCGGAGTCTCTTGCAGGTACCCCCCACCCTCCGGTGACGAAGGATCAGCAGTGCAACCAGTCCAACAAGTCGGACGCAGCGGCTCCGACCACCATCAACAAGTCGGACACAACAGCTCCGACCAGCACAGAAGATCTCATCCGAGATCGACCTACAGCTTCAGGTTACCCTCGGAACAGAAACAGAAAGAAACTGAACAAGATCTGAGAAGGGAGACTCGAAAGCGCAGAGAATTAGAAGAAAAACTGCGGAAAATAGAGGCCAACCTGAAAGACCGGACAGAACGCGGCACCACCCCCGAAGGCAACCATGATCCCTTCACACAAGAGATCATGAAGGAAAAGGTACCGCGAAACTTCAAACCACCCGACATGGATCTCTACGACGGCACCACCGATCCAAGTCACCACCTCAGCAACTTCAGAAGCAGAATGTACCTAGTCGACGCCTCCGACGCGATTCGGTGCAAAGCCTTCCCCACCACTCTCACCAAGTCAGCCATGAAGTGGTTCGACAACCTGCCACCAAGATCAATCACCAGCTTCGAAGACCTAACCAAAAAATTCCTAACAAGATTCTCTATTCAAAAGGACAAGACAAAACATGCCCCCAGTCTACTCGGGATCAAGCAAGGTAACCAAGAAACTCTCCGAGAATACATGGAGCGATTCAACAAAGCCTGCCTGGACATACAACACTTGCCCACTGAAGCAGCCATCATGGGACTAGCAAACGGCCTAAAAGAGGGACCGTTTAGCCAATCCCTATCCAAACGATACCCGACCTCCCTATACGAGGTGCAGGAGCGGGCAGAAAAATATATCAACATGGAGGAAACCTCCCAACTAAGAGACTCTTCTAGGAAGGAATCAACCTACCCACTCCGAGATCGGGATCGGGAACAGAAGAAAAAAGAAGACCCCAACTCGGACAAGCCACGGAAGTACCACAACTACACCCCCCTCCGAGTCTCCCTGGTAGACGTCTACAGAGAAGTATGCCACACCGAAAAGATCCCACCGCCCCGACCGCTAAAACACAAGAGGGCGGGAAGAGATCGGTCCGAATACTGTGAGTATCACAAGCTCTACGGTCATTCTACTAACGACTGCTACGACCTAAAAAATGTTATAGAAAAGCTGGCCAGAGAAGGAAAACTCGACAGATACATAGCAGAGAAAGGAGAAGAGACCAGGAAGAGAAGGCGGGGAGATAACGAAGGTCGGGCCGAACAAACCCCGCGAACCCCTGAAAGACACGTTCACATGATAAATGGAGGTTTTGCAGGCGGAGGAACATCCAAATCCTCGCGAAAAAGACACCTCAAAGAAGTCTATCATGTCCGAGAAGACAGTCCCCTGCTCGAGTTACCTACTATCTCATTTACCCGAGAAGATGCTCAAGGGATAATTCCCGGGCACGATGATCCAATGGTAGTCACCATTATCCTAGCAAACGCCAACTTACATCGAACCCTGATTGACCAGGGAAGCTCAGCAGATATCCTGTTCAAAACGGCATTCGACAAGCTCGGACTTGAAGAAAAAGAACTAAAGGCCTATCCCACCGACCTATTTGGGCTAGGGGATACCACGATCCATCCCTTAGGATACATCCCGCTACACACTACCTTTGGAAGAGGCGAGCAATCTAAAACATTAAGCATCGACTACATTATAGTCGACGTCACTTCGGCATACAATGCCCTCATTGGGCGGCCAACCCTAAACAGACTGGCAGCTGTAGTCTCGACCCCACACCTCTGTATGAAGTTCCCTACCGCAAAGGGAATCGCTACCCTGAAAGGCGACCAAAAACTAGCGCGGCGATGCTACAACGAAAGCCTGAGCCTAAAAGGGAAGGAGGTCAACACGATAGAACTCGGACGAGTTCAGTCCCGAGAAGATCTTCGACCACAACCAGAGGGAGAGACCGAAAAAGTCCAGATTGGGAACACACCTGAAAAAATAACAAACATAGGAGCGAACCTCAAAACGGGCCTAAAAGAGGAACTCATAACCCTCTTAAAGGAGAATTCCGACCTCTTCGCCTGGAAAGCCTCCGACATGCCAGGCATAAGCCCCGACCTGATGTGCCATAAGCTATCAGTTTACCCGGGATCCCGACCTGTCCAACAAAGACGCCGGAAGCTCGGACCCGAGCGCATGCAAGCAATAGAAGAACAAGTACAAGCGCTACTAGATGCAGGGTTCATTAGGGAAGTAAAATACCCCCTATGGCTCGCAAACGTGGTCCTGGTAAAAAAGCCCAACGGAAAATGGAGGATGTGCGTTGATTACACAGACCTCAACAAAGCCTGCCCCAAAGACCCATATCCATTACCAAACATCGACGCCTTAGTAGACGCAGCCTCAGGCTACAGATATCTCTCCTTCATGGACGCATACTCAGGATACAATCAAATCCCGATGTACGGACCCGACCAAGAAAAGACCTCGTTCATAACCCCAAGAGCAAACTACTGCTACGTAGTAATGCCCTTCGGGCTGAAGAACGCAGGGGCAACCTACCGGAGGCTAATGAACAAAGTGTTCTCAGAGCACATCGGACTACAGCTAGAGGTGTACGTCGACGACATGCTGGTAAAGACACAAGAAGACAGAAACTTGCTGACCGACCTCACCAGCGTCTTCGGCACCCTCAGAAAACACAACATGAGACTTAACCCGACAAAGTGCACCTTCGCCGCAGAAGCCGGAAAGTTTTTAGGCTTCATGCTGACTCAAAGGGGCATCGAAGCGAACCCGGACAAATGCCAAGCGATACTCAATATGAAGAGCCCGACGTGTGTCAAAGAAGTACAACAACTGAATGGAAGGCTAGCCGCCCTATCAAGATTCTTGGCAGGATCAGCAATAAAGTCACTGCCTCTCTACTCGCTCCTAAAGAAAGGGAAAACCTTCTCATGGACCCCAGAGTGCGAAAAGGCCTTTCAAGAATTCAAGGAATTCCTCGGGCAGCCACCAATCCTAACCCGACCTTTAAAAGGAGAAGAACTCGTATTATACCTCTCGGTTGGACATCGAGCAGTCGCTTCAGCATTAATACGAGAAAATGACCAAGGACAACACCCCATATACTTTGTAAGCAAGGCACTACAAGGGGCCGAATTAAACTATCAGAAGATAGAAAAATTCGCCTACGCCCTAGTATTCACAGCTCGGAGGCTCCGTCCCTACTTTCAAGCCCACACCATCAAAGTCCGGACAAACCAACCCATGAGACACATCCTCCAAAAAACAGATCTGGCAGGACGAATACTGCAATGGGCGGTGGAACTGTCCGAGTTCGACCTCCACTATGAAACCCGGACCGCCATAAAATCTCAGTATCTAGCCGACTTCATCGCAGAATACACCGAGACCCCTGGAACCCCACTCTCATGGAACCTGTATGTCGACGGGTCCTCAAACAAAACTGGAAGCAGAGCCGGGGTTATACTCGAAAGCGACCAAGGAACGCAGATAGAACTATCCCTAAAATTCGAGTTCCAGGCCTCGAACAACCAAGCCGAATACGAGGCCCTACTAGCAGGTCTAAAGCTAGCCGAAGAGGTCGGAGCCCAGAAAATCATGATCTTCAGCGACTCCCAGGTCATCACATCACAAGTAAATGGAAGCTACCAGGCCAAAGACCCAACTATGAAAAAATACCTGGACCAAACACAGGCACAATTACGCCACTTTCTAGAGATACAGATCCAGCACATACCTCGGGAACAAAACGCCCGGGCAGACGCCTTCTCAAAGCTTGCCAGCACCAAGCCCGGAGGCAACAACAGAAGTCTCCTCCAGGAAACCTTACAATCTCCCTCCGTGCTAAGAGAGGAAGAAACGCTAAGTATATCCGACCA
The DNA here is from genome assembly GCF_014773155.1 of Arachis stenosperma. Lineage (NCBI taxonomy): Eukaryota > Viridiplantae > Streptophyta > Magnoliopsida > Fabales > Fabaceae > Arachis > Arachis stenosperma. Next base: position 41,382,843 of record NC_080377.1, read on the forward strand.
ACAGCAAGGATGGATGACCTCCATACTCAGCTACCTGAAGTCGGGAACTCTCCCCGCCGAAAGAAAAGAAGCTAAAAGACTCACGAAAGACGCCCAGAATTATACACTAATTCACGACGTATTATACAGAAGAGGATTCGCAAACCCCCTCCTTAGGTGCGTCCCGACCTCAGAAACAAAAAGCGTCCTCGAAGAAATCCACGGAGGCATGTGTGGGAACCACCTCGGAGCTCGGGCATTATCCAAGAAAGTAGTCCGAGCCGGGTTCTACTGGCCGACTTTGCAAAGAGACGCAACGGAGTTTGTGAAAATATGCCCCCCTGCCAAAAACACGCCAATTTCCACAAAGCACCACCCGAAGACCTTATCAGCATCACCGCACCATGGCCCTTCGCGAAATGGGGACTTGACCTACTCGGCCCGTTCCCCCAAGGACCGGGGCAAGTCAAATACCTCATAGTAGGGGTCGACTACTTCACAAAGTGGATCGAAGTTGAACCCTTAGCCACCATTACGGCTCAGAAAAGCCGCAAATTCCTATACAAAAACATTGTCACAAGGTTCGGAGTCCCCTACTCCATTACAACAGACAATGGAACACAGTTCACGGACACAAGTTTTAGGAACTTGGTGGCTGAACTAAAAATCAAACAGCAATTCACCTCAGTCGAGCACCCACAAGCCAACGGACAAGCAGAGGCCGCAAATAAAGTCATCTTGGCTGGGTTAAAACGAAGACTCCAAGAGGCCAAAGGAGCATGGGCCGAGGAGCTCCCCCAAGTATTTTGGGCATATCGGACAACTCCACACTCTACAACGGGAGAATCGCCATTCCGACTAGCTTACGGGATGGAAGCAATGATTCCTATCGAAATAAATGAAGGGTCACCCAGAGTCATCTTCTACAACGAAGAAGGTAACCCGCAGGCACAAAAGGAAGAACTCGACCTCCTCCCCGAGGTCCGAGAAAGAGCCCGGATCCGAGAAGAAGCCTTAAAACGGCGAACGGCCCTCAGATACAATCAGAAAGTAATAAAACGAAGCTTCTCCACTCACGACCTAATTCTAATCCGAAATGACATCGGAACACAAAAGTCGGGAGAAGGAAAGCTAGCTGCAAATTGGAAAGGACCCTACAAAATAACAAAAGTCTTAGGAACAGGCTATTACAAGATATCCGACCTAGAAGGCAATGAGCTGCCCAGGACCTGGCACGCCTGTAATCTAAGACGGTACTACAGCTAGAAAAATTTGACCCGAGGTGTACTCTTTTTCCCTACAAGGGTTTTTTAATGAGACACCCGGTCAAGTAAGGCACCCGACCTAGTCAAGGGTAAACACTCTGTAAATATTCTTTCTTTTTTAATACTAATCAAATTTTTCTATTTTCTTTTGTTCTTCCTCGTGATGAAACAAATCCTGAAAAAGTACCCCGCCAAGGCGCATTAATTTATGCTCGACAAAACGCAAAAAATCATTGCCGAGAGACCACACAAGGTCGGCAAAGATAAAAGCGACGAGGTTCAAATTAATGTGAGAAGTTATAAAGTAACTCTGAAAAAGGCTCAAAAAGCCAAATAAAAAGAGATTACAAAAATAACTTAAAAGGCCGACCAATGACAAGGTCGGACCCAACAAAGGGTGTACTCGACCGCCCAACCCGATGTCCGAGAAAAAGCCCGGACCCGAGAAGGAAGCCTTAAAACGGCGAAAACAAAGATTTCGAAAACGCTTACTAAAAAGTTGCTATACAACTAAAAAGTACAAGCGAAAAAACGAAATCAGAAGGAAAAAACAAAAGTTTAAAGAAAAAAGCGCTGGCTAAAAGGTTGTTATCCAAAAACAACTAAAAAGCATAAAAGCGGAGCAAAAAGTCAAAACACGAACAAAAACACCGCATAATAAGCTAAAAAGTTACTACAAGTAGCTAAAAGCAGAAAAGGTGTCCAAAGCATCCAAAAGAGCCCACAGGCCGGGCAAAAACCAAAAGATAAAAGGACTACAGAGAATCAAAGATCCTTTCCGGACGCCGCATCAACAGAAGGCTGCGGAAGAAACATAGAAATCGGGACAGCATCGACGGCACCATCATCTCGATTTAAAACCTCCACACCAGATCCATCCCCGGCCAAAGATGAAGTCGGGTTCACAACCGGAACTTTAGGGTCGGACACCGGAACTTTAGGGTCGGACACCGGAACCTCATCCTCGTTGGGAGCAGGAACAATCTTTCCCTCCACAACAATGTTATCCGTACTGAACAAACTCAGATCCAGGTCAGGAGCAAGAACCCGGACCTGAGCCTTCAAATTTTCATACATAGCATCCATACCCTTAGCCACATGCCCTTCTAGCTCATAAAAATCATCCTGAGCAGATTGCAACTTCTCCTTTGTCTCCACAAGCTCGGCAAGTGCCCGAGTATAATTCTCCTTCGCCGCCTTCGCCATCTCCTCGGACGAACTCACTGCCGCCACAGCCGCGGTAGCTTTAGCTTTCTCCTTCTCCAAAGACTCCTCCAGCTCAGCAATCCTAGCAGCCTTCAGTTTACTAATTCTCTCGAACTCAGACTGAGCTTTCTCAAGTCGGGAACTGGTCGCACCAATAGGGGATTTCTTGAATTCCCGGGCAATAGCGGCATGAAGACTAGCCATCCGGACACAGCTCCGCGCCATATACTGAAAATGGTGCTCCATAGACACATCATCAGTAGAAATAAAAGTCTGAGGGAGAATATGCTGTTCAACCCAACCAAGAGCATCGAAATCCTTGTCATTAAAACCCACAGGCTCTTGAGAAGTCTTCTGTTTCTTGGGAGGAGGACCCGAGGACGAAGGAGGAGAAGAGGTAGCAGGTCCAGAGGTCGGAGGATCTTGATTTATAGCTCGGAACTGGGGAGTCGGAATAGTCTTTGACCGAGTAGTGACACCCACAGTAGTCTTCTCCGGAGAAGATCGGGCAGAACCCCCCCAGCCTCAATATTCCGAGCGGCCACAGACTTCTTCGTCCAACGAAGGTACTTCATGGAATCCGCCTGAGAAGACATCTCTGCAGAAATAAAAGAAAGGGATTACCACAACAGAAATTCCACCAAAACAAGCAAAGCCAAAAATACTAAAAAAGATGAATCTCGGAGAGGTCGGGAACTACCTAACTCGGAACGGAGAAGGCTTGGATCTCCCAACATTTTCTTCGTGTCCAAGTGAGGTGCCCGACCCCATAAACTGCTTACCACACCCACAAAAGCCTGCTCCACCTCATCTAGACTCTCAAAGGTATACTTAGTAGACACTACATTCTCCTGCCAACAAAGAGGAAAAGAAGGCTCCCCACTCTCATCTAGAAAGAAAGGTCGGACGTCTCCAGTAGCCCGGACCTTGAAATAAAAGTTCTTAAAATCATGAAAGGACTCATCATACAGGGTACAAAACTTCCTTCCCTGGTTAGCCCTAAAAGAGACCCAAGATACCCTCCCTCCACCCGACCCCGGCTTCGTCAACACAAACAAATAAGAAAAAAGAGAAATAGAGGGAGCAACGCCCAAAAACTGACACAAAAGTTGAAACAGCTTTAAAAACGCCCAGGAATTTGGATGGAGCTGCGTAGGGGCAAGATTACAAGACCATAACACCTCAGACTCCAGGTCGGTAAAGGGAAGTCGGACACCCAGCTTAGAGAAAAAACAATCATAAGCATAAAAGAAGAGCTTCTCGGAACTATCTAGGGGCGGGAAGCACACTCTCTCCTCGGAATCCGGGGCTACTAGTTCATAATCCCTCTCAAACTCTCTATTTTCACATATGCTACAGTGCCTACGGAACCTAGCTAAATACTCAGAATCTACCACAGAAGGGACTCTTAGAGGAAGAGGGTCTACCCAACCAAGACCACGTGGGATCTTAGTCGACATCGCTTGAAGAACCTTTCGAGACATAAAATTCTTACCTACAAGGAAGAAATGCAACAGCAAGCAAAAATCACATAAAGAAGACAGCGAAAACCCATTCAGCAAAGCAAGAAACAAAACCCCACGAAGAAAAGGCAACCCGGAACTAAAGATACCAGAGAACAAAAAGAGCCCCCCCATATACAAACAACAAAACAAATGGCGGCGCCTCTTTTCGGGGCAACACAGGCATAAAGAAAAAGAAGCAAACAAGAAGCCACACAAAGAAACAGAAGCATATGTGCACAAGAAAAGAGAAACATGGGAACAAACCTGGAAAGAAACGAAGACGACGAGCTCCGGAGCAAGAAGAAACGACGGCACAGAAGAAACCCCAGAAAGACGCACGGAGAGATTCGGGGAAGCAGAGTAAAGAGAGAGAAGAAGCAGTGCTCGAAAGGGAAAAGAAGAAACAAAAACGCAGAGAAAAGAGGAAAAGGGGCAAATAAATAAAGCCTTCACAGAGCCCGAACGGAAATCGAGGAAAAACGGTAAAACGCAATAAATGCAAGAAACGGCCATTTTTTGAAAATTTGAAAAACTACTATGCCCGAGCTCGACCTCCCAAAAAGGACGAACTCGGGCAGGGGCACTGTTCATACCCTGACCGGGCTCCTCCAAACTCGGTCAGTTCATAAAAGGTCCGACCTCTTCTAAGGCTCACGCCTAAAGGTCGGACCTCGGACAAATAAAGCAAGGGAAGGCCCATCAAAAGGAACGCAGCCCAAACCTAAAGGCCGAAAAGGCCTAGCAAAGGCGGTTCCACAAAGATAGGGATAAAACTCCCGAAAGATAAGATAAGATAAGAATATCTTATCCAGGGAAGATCACGGCCAAACTACTATAAATACACTGGAGCACCCAGGTATGGCATTCATTCCACATCTACACATATCTGCTTGGACCCATGCTAACTTAAGCATCGGAGTGTCATTGCAGGTACAACCACCAACCACTCTGCATATCAAGCTCGGGTCCCTGAACCCCCACCTCGGGCCTCTCCAGACGACCGAGCTACACGTTTCAGGTAACCCTCGAAACAGTTAGTATGTGAGATGTAACTCTCCTTGGTTGAGATTATGGGAGTTGTGTGGCTGGATTAGATTTGAGCTTCATCTCTTCTCATGAACAATTAGATCACGAGAGTGGCAATTGGTCATGTTGAGAGAAATTGAATCACCAAGAGATTGGGATTCAATTACCCACTTGCCATGGATCTACACCCATGATTGAGAAGGATTTGACTAACATCAACTCATGAAAACTTGCATCTCTGATCCCTAATGATCCTCTCTATCATTACTTCTTATTTCTTTTGCTTCTAGTTGTTTGATTACCCATAACCCAATTCCCTTTTACATTCTGTCAATTTATTATTCTTGTCATCTACATTTTGTTCTTTTAATTCTTGCTATTTACTCTTATGTTCTTTAAATTTCTGCACCCTTTAATTCCTTGCCATTTATCTTTGATGTCATTTAAGTTTCTTGCAATTTAAGTTTCAGTTATTTACTTTCATTTTATTTCTACATTCCTGTTCTTAAACTCCTTGCCATTTAAATTCTTGCAATTATGCTCAAAAGTCACATTGCTCATAAAATCAAAACTATGTTCGCTTGACTAAATCTACCATTTAACTAAAGTTGCTTAATCTACCAATCCTCGTGGGATCGACCTCACTCCTAGTGAGTCTTATTACTTGATACAATCCGGTATACTTGCCGGTTGTACGTGAAATTTAAATTTTACGTATCAGAATTTATAGTATATTCTCTTCTTTTTATCCTATTTGATTTTCAGTTGCTTGGGGACAAGCAACAATTTAAGTTTGGTGTTGTGATGAGCGGATAATTTATACGCTTTTTGGCATTGTTTTTAGGTAGTTTTTAGTAAGTTCAAGCTACTTTTAGGGATATTTTCATTAGTTTTTATGTTAAATTCACATTTCTGGACTTTACTATGAGTTTGTGTGTTTTTCTGTGATTTTAGGTAATTTCTGGCTGAAATTGAGGGACTTGAGCAAAACTTTGAAAAAGGCTGACAAAAAGGACTGCTGATGCTGTTGGAATCTGACCTCCCTGCACTAAAAATAGATTTTCTGGAGCTACAGAACTTTAAATGGCGCGCTCTCAACGGCGTTGGAAAGTAGACATCCAGAGCTTTCCAGCAATATATAATAGTCCATACTTTATTCGGAAATTGACGACGTAACTTGGCGTTGAACGCCAAGTACATGCTGCTGTCTGGAGTTAAACGCCAAAAAAACGTCATGATCCGGAGTTGAACACCCAAAACACATCATAACTTGGAGTTCAACTCCAATAAAAGCCTCAGCTCGTGGATAGATCAAGCTCAGCCCAAACATACACCAAGTGGGCCCCGGAAGTGGATTTATGCATCAATTACTTACTCATGTAAACCCTAAGTAGCTAGTTTATTATAAATAGAACATTTAACTATTGTATTAGACGTCTTTTGACCACAGAGGATCCTGGATTGTATTTTGAATCCTGTGATCACGTTTAAGGGGCTGGCCATTCGGCCATGCCTGAACCTTTCACTTATGTATTTTCAACGGTGGAGTTTCTGCACACCATAGATTAAGGGTGTGGAGCTCTGCTGTACCTCAAGTTTCAATACAATTACTATTACTTTCTATTCAATTCTCTTTTATTCTTAGTCCAAGATATACGCTACACTTAACTTTGATGAATGTGATGATCCGTGACACTCATCATCATTCTCACCTATGAACGCACGTGACTGACAACCACTTCCGTTCTACCTTAGGCCGAGCGCATATCTCTTAGATTCCCCAACAGAATCTTCGTGGTATAAGCTAGATAGATGGCGGCATTCATGAGGATCCAAAAAGTCTAAACCTTGTTTGTGGTATTCCGAGTAGGATTCTGGGACTGAATGACTGTGACGAGCTTCAAACTCGCGAATGCTGGGCGTGATGACAAGCGCAAAAGGATCAATGGATCCTATTCCAACATGATCGAGAACCAACAGCTGATTAGCCGTGCTGTGATAGAGCATAGGAACGTTTTCACTGAGAGGATGGGATGTAGCCACTGACAACGGTGATGCCCTACATACAGCTTGCCATGGAAAGGAGTAAGAAGGATTGGATGAATGTAATAGGAAAGTAGAGATTCAAGAGGAGCACAGCATCTCCATACACTTATCTGAAATTCCCACTATTAATTTACATAAGTATTTCTATCCCTTTTATTTTCTTTTTTTATTATTAATTTTGAAACCCATAAACATTTAATCTGCCTAACTGAGATTTACAAGGTGACCATAGCTTGCTTCATACCAACAATCTCTGTGGGATCGACCCTTACTCACGTAAGGTATTACTTGGATGACCCAGTACACTTGCTGGTTAAGTTGAACGGAGTTGTGAACCATGGTATTGGCATCATGTTTTTGGCGCCATTGCCAGGGAATGAAAAGCAATGAATTTTGCAAAATGGAGTAACACATGAATAACAATTTCGTCTACCACGCGCCAATTGGGCTTCTGTAGCTCCAGAAAATCCACTTCTAGTGCAGAGAGGTCAGAATCCAACAGCATCTGCAGTCCTTTTCAGCCTCTGAATCAGATTTTTGCTCAGGTCCCTCAATTTCAGCCAGAAAATACCTGAAATCACAGAAAAACACACAAACTCATAGTAAAGTCCAGAAAAGTGAATTTTAACTAAAAACTAATAAAAATATAATAAAAACTAACTAAAACATACTAAAAACATACTAAAAACAATGCCAAAAAGCGTATAAATTATCCGCTCATCAGAAAACCAATACATGGTCTTTTAATGGGAAGCAGGAATTAAGACCCCCTCCACCTGTTATAGAAGGACCCAAAATTTTTGAGATGCTACAAAATGCTGAGAATGTCTTTGGAAAGAAGCAAAGTACATCAAATAGTTTCCCATGGAATTGGAAAAAAATATCAATTTTCTTTGAATTGCCTTACTGGCACAAGAACCCACTGCGTCACAACTTAGATGTCATGCACATAGAGAAGAATATACTTGACAGTGTAATTGGAACTCTCTTGGATATCCCAGGCAAGACAAAGGACCCTTTGAATGCTCGATATGACTTAAAAGATTTGGGTATCTGGAAAAATCTTCAACCAAAGGAGGTGAATAACGGCAAGAGAACAAAGTTGGCAAAGGCATGCTTTCTATGACTACTGTAGAGAAGTCAGTTTTTTATGGTATTTTGAAGACAACAAAGCTACCTGATGGCAGTGCTTCGAATATATCACGCTGTGTACATCTAGGAGAAAGAAAAGTTTCTGGGTATAAGACCCACGATGCTCACTTTATGCTTCACTATTTACTACCAATATCGATTAAAAAGCATCCTTCCTGATCATGTGGCCATTCTGTTGATTCGACTAAGTTCCTTTTTTCGTTGCTTGTGCAAAAAGTTCATCACACTGGAGGAGATAGATTTACTGGAGTTAGAGATTGTGGAAACATTATGCCAGCTTGAGAGGATGTTTCCCCCTAATTTTTTTGACATAATGGTTCATCTTCCCATTCATTTAGTAAATGAGGTGAGATTGGGAGGTCCGGTGCAGTTTCATTGGATTTATCCTCCGAAAAGGTACATGTGTACATTAAAGTCATATGTTCGCAACAGAAGTCGGCCCGAAGGTTCTATTGCAGAGGCATATCTGGCTTAGGAGTGCTTAACTTTCTGCTCAAGATACTTGCATGGAGGTGTGCAAACAAGACTTAATAAGCGGCCTCGGAATGATGATGATCCTAACGAAGACGAAGTTGTGCCATCAAAGTTGCTTTCTAACAAAGGTCATTCGTTAGGTGTGGGAAATGGAGAACCAATTAATCTAGATGACATATCAATTGCTCAAGCCCATGTGTATGTATTACACAATTGTGAAGAAGTGGCAGATTATGTTAGGTAACTTAATTAAACTTTTTTTTATTCTGATCAAGTTCACCCATATTTTTTAGATCAAATCTAACTATTATTAATTATAGAGAGCATGAGGAAGAGGTTAACAATCAGCGGGGAACGAAAATGGAGAAAAGCAAAAGTTCACAACAAAACGTTCGCACAGTGGTTTGAAACTCGTGTGAGGGATCCAAATGTGCCTTTTTGGCTGAAAGAATTATCTCAAGGTCCAAGCTCTGTTGCAAGAAGATTTTCTGGATATGTAATTAATGGATACAGGTTTCACACGGTGGAATGTGAGGCAAGGAGAAAAACACAAAACAGTGGTGTCACATTAACTACTTTAACTTCAAGCTTTGCAAGTGCTAAAGATCAAAGTCCAATCCAAGACAATGTAGCTTATTATGGCAGGTTGTTTGAGATAGTAGAGTTAGACTATTTTTGGGCATTTTAAGGTTGTCTTATTTCGGTGTGAGTGGTACGATGCTGGGAGAGATAAGTGTTCATACCCTGGGTCGAGCTGTCCGACCCGGGATGTTCAACAGACAAAGCGACCGACCTCTTTAGGTCAGGGTAACCTGACCTCTTTCCAAAGAGCTCAGCAAAGTCACCAGGAAAGCCCAAAGAAGGGCCCAAATAGAGGAACATGCCCCAAATCCTAAGGCAGCCCAAGCCTACAGAGAGAAGGGAGGTTCCCTTGAAGATGAAGATGACCTCACTTGAAGATAAGATAAAGATAAGATAAGATAAGATAACTAACTTATCTTATCTAAGAAGGTCACCCTACGCCATTATAAATATACTGGAGCACCCAGATATAACTCATATTCTGATTCTACTCAATACCTGCTTAATACCTGTTCCGAGGGTTACCTGAAACCTGGAGCTCGGTCGTCTTGGCAAGACCCGAGGTGGGGGTTCCGTGACCCGAGCTTGATGCGCTGAGCGGCGGGTGGTTGTACCTGCAATGACACTCCGATGCTTAAGTTAGCATGGGTCCAAGCAGATATGTGTAGAATGTAGAATGTATGTTATACCTGGGTGCTCCAGTGTATTTATAATAGTTGGCCGTGATCTTCCCTGGATAAGATATTCTTATCTTATCTTATCTTTTGGGGGTTTTATCCCTATCTTTGTGGAACCGCCTTTCCTAGGCCGTTTCGGCCTTTAGGTTTTTGGGCTTCGTTCCTTTTGATGGGCCTTCTTAGCTTATTTGTCCGAGGTCCGACCTCAGGCGTGGGCTTTGGGACGAGGTCGGACCTTCTATGAACTTACCGAGTTTGGGGAGCTCGGTTAGGGTATGAACAGTGCCCCTGCCCGAGTTCGTCCTTCTTGAGAGGTCGAACTCGGGCATAGTAGTTTTTTCAAAATTCGAAAATGGCCGTTTCAGCATTTATTGCTTTTTACCGTTTCTCCTCGATTTCCGTTCGGGCTTTGTGGAGGCATTATTTATTTGCCCCTTTCCTCATTTTCTTCGTTTATTCTGTTCCCTTTTCCGTTTTCTGAGTTTTCGCCATCTCTCCTTCGAGCGCCGCTCCTTCTTTCTCTTTTGTTCTTCTTCTCCGATTCTTTCTGTGCATTTTTCCGGGATTTTTTCTGCGCCGCCTGTTTCTCCTTGCTATCGGAACTCGTCGTTCTCTTTCTTTCCAGGTTTGTTCTCGTCTCTTTTTCTTTTATGTACATATGCTTCTGTTCTTTTGTGTGGCTCTTTGTCTGTTTCTTTTTCTCTATGCCTGGGTTGCCCCGAAAAGAGGCGCCGCCATTGCTTTGTTGTTTGTACATGGGGGGGGCTCTTTTTTTGTTCTCTGGTATTTTGCTCCGGGTTTGCTGTATTTTCTTCTAAAAAGATCTTTGTTTCTTGCTTTTGCTGAATGGGTTTTTTGCTGTCTGCCTTTATGTGATTTTTGTTTTGCTGTTTGTACTCTTCTTTGTAGGCAAGATTTTTATGTCTCGAAAGGTTCTTCAAGCAATGTCGACCAAGATTCCGAGTGGTCTTGGTTGGGTAGATCCTGTTCCTCTAAAAGTCCCTTCTGTGGTAGATTCTGAGTATTTAGCTAGGTTTCGTAGGCAATGTAGTATATGTGAAGATAGAGAGTCTGAGAGGGATTATGAGCTAGTAGCCCCGGATTCCGAGGAGAGAGTGTGCTTCCCGCCCTTAGATAGTTCCGAGAAGCTCTTCTTTTACGCTTATGATTGTTTTTTCTCTAAACTGAGCGTCCGACTTCCTTTTACCGACCTGGAGTCCGAGGTGTTGTGGTCTTGTAACCTTGCCCCTACGCAGCTCCATCCAAATTCTTGGGCATTTTTAAAGCTGTTCCAACTTTTGTGTCAGTTTTTGGGTGTCTCTCCCTCTATTTCTCTTTTTTCCTATTTGTTTGTGTTGACGAAGCCGGGGTCGGGTGGAGGGAAAGTGTCCTGGGTCTCTTTTAGGGCTAACCAGGGAAGAAAGTTTTGTACCCTGTATGATGAGTCCTTTCACGATTTTAAGAACTTTTATTTCAAGGTCCGGGCTATTGGAGACGTCCGACCTTTCTTTCTAGATGAGAGTGGGGAGCCTTCTTTTCCTCTTTGTTGGCAGGAGAATGTAGTGTCTGTTAAGTATACCTTTGAGAGTCTAGATGAGGTGGAGCAGGCTTTTGTGGGTGTGGTGAGCAGTTTATGGGGTCGGGCACCTCACTTGGACACGAAGAAAATGTTGGGAGATCCAAGCCTTCTCCGTTCCGAGTTAGGTAGTTCCCGACCTCTTCCGAAATTCATCTTTCTTAGTATTTTTGTATTGCCTGTTGTTGGTGGAATTTCTGTTGTTGTAATCCTTTTCTTTATTTCTTTGCAGAGATGTCTTCTCAGGCGGATTCCATGAAATTCCTTCGTCGGACGAAGAAGTCGGTTGCTGCTCGGAATATCGAGGCCGGGCAGGATTCTGCTCGATCTTCTCCACAGAAGGCTACTGTGGGTGTTCAGACTCGGTCGAAGACTATTCCGACTCCTCAGTTCCGAGCTATAAGTCAGGATCCTCCGACCTCTGGGCCTGTTACTTTTTCTCCTCCTCCGTTCTCGGGTCCTCCTCCCAAGAAGCAGAAGACCTCTTAAGGGCTTGCCGGTTTTAATGATAAGGACTTTGATGCTCTTGGTTGGATTGAGCAGCATATCCTCCCTCAGACTTTTATTTCTACTGATGATGCGTCTATGGAGCATCATTTTCAGTATATGGCGCGGAGCTGTGTCCGGATGGCTAGTCTTCATGCCGCTATTGCCCGGGAGTTCAAGAAATCTCCTCTTGGGGCGACTAGCTCCCGACTTGAGAAGGCTCAGTCCGAGCTTGATAAGATTAGTCAACTGAAGGCTGCCAGGATTACTGAGCTGGAGGCTTCTTTGGAGAAAGAGAAAGCTAGGGCTACTGCGGCTGTGGCGTCAGCGAAGACATCTGAGGAGATGGCGAAGGCGGCCACAGAGAATTATACTCGGCTATATGCCGAGCTTGTGGAGACGAAGGAGGAGTTGCAATTTGCGCAGGACAAGTTTTACGAGCTGGAAGGTCATGTGGCCAAGGGTATGGATGCTATGTTTGAAAATCTGAAGGCTCAGGTTCGGGTTCTTGCTCCCGATCTAGATCTGAGCTTGTTCAGTACGGATAACGTCGTTGTGGAGGGAAAGATTGTTCCTGCTCCAAACGAGGATGAGGCTCCGGCGTCCGACCCCGAAGTTCCTGTTGAGAACCCGACTTCCTCTTTGGCCGGGAATGGATCTGGCGTGGAGGTGTCAAACCGGGATGACGTTGCCGTCGATGCAGTCCCGATATCTATGTTTCAGCCTGCTGTTGATGTGGAGTCCGGAAAGGGCCTTGATCCTCTGTAACCTTGTATTTTTGGTGTTTTGCCCGACCTGTGGGCTCTTTTGTTTTTGGATGGTTTCTGTGAACGCTTTGGACACCTTTTGCTTTATTTAGCTACTTGTAGTAACTTTATTATGCGGTGTTTTTGTTCGCGTTTTGACTTTTTGTTTCCGCTTTTGTGCTTTTTAGTTGTTTTTTGGACAACAACTTCTTAGCTAGCGTTTTGAAACTTCCTTCGATTTCGTTCTTTCGCTTATACTTTTTAGTTGTTTTTGCAAAGCAACTTTTTAGTAAGCGTTTTCGAAACTTCCTTCGATTTCGTTCTTTCGCTTGTACTTTTTAGTTGTTTTTTGCAAAGCAACTTTTTAGTAAGCGTTTTCGAAACTTCCTTCGATTTCGTTCTTTCGCTTGTACTTTTTAGTTGTTTTTGCAAAGCAACTTTTTAGTAAGCGTTTTCGAAACTTCCTTCGATTTCGTTCTTTCGCTTGTACTTTTTAGTTGTTTTTTGTAAAGCAACTTTTTAGTAAGCGTTTTCGAAATCTTGGTTTTCCGCCGTTTTAAGGCTTCTTTCTCTGGTCCGGGCCTTTCCTCGGACCTCGGACGCTTCGAGTACCTCCTTTGTTGGGTCCGACCTTGTTGCCGGTCGGCCCTTTAAGTTATTTTTGTAATCTCTTTTTATTTGGCTTTTTGAGCCTTTCCAGAGTTACTTTATAACTTCTCACATTAATTTGAACCTCGTCGCTTTATCTTTGCCGACCTTGTGTGGTCTCTTGGCAAATGATTTTTTGCGTTTTGTCGAGCATAAATTAATGCGCCTTGGCGGGGTACTTTCTAGGATTTGTTTCATCATGAGGAAGAAGAAAAAAAAATAGAAAAATTTGATTAGTATAAAAAAAAAGAATATTTACAGAGTGTTTACCCTTTGACTAGGTCGGGTATCTTACTTAACCGGGTGTCTCATTAAAAAACCCTTGTAGGGAAAAAGAGTACACCTCGGGTTAAGTTTTTCTAGCTGTAGTACCGCCTTAGATTACAGGCGTGCCAGGCTCTGGGCAGCTCATTGCCTTCTAGGTCGGATATTTTGTAGTAGCCTGTTCCTAAGACTTCTGTTACCTTGTAGGGTCCTTTCCAGTTTGCAGCTAGCTTTCCTTCTCCCGACTTTTGTGTTCCGATGTCATTTCGGATTAGAATCAGGTCGTGAATGGAGAAGCTTCGCTTTATTACCTTCTGATTGTATCTGAGGGCCGTCCGTCGCTTTAGGGCTTCTTCTCGGATTCGGGCTCTTTCTCGGACCTCGGGGATGAGGTCGAGTTCGTCCCTTTGTGCCTGTGGGTTGTCTCCTTCGTTGTAGAAGATGATTCTGGGCGACCCTTCATCTATTTCGACAGGAATCATTGCCTCCATCCCGTAAGCTAGTCGGAATGGCGATTCTCCCGTTGTAGAGTGTGGGGTTGTCCGATATGCCCATAGCACCTGGGGGAGCTCCTCGGCCCATGCCCCTTTGGCCTCTTGGAGTCTTCGCTTTAACCCGGCCAAGATGACTTTATTTGCAGCCTCTGCTTGTCCATTGGCTTGTGGGTGCTCGACTGATGTGAATTGCTGTTTGATTTTTAGTTCGGCCACTAAGTTCTGGAAACTTGTGTCCGTAAACTGTGTCCCGTTGTCTGTTGTGATGGAATAGGGGACTCCGAACCTTGTGACAATGTTTTTGTATAGGAATTTGCGGCTTTTCTGAGCCGTAATGGTGGCTAAGGGTTCAGCTTCGATCCACTTTGTGAAGTAGTCGACCCCTACTATGAGGTATCGGACTTGCCCCGGTCCTTGTGGGAATGGGCCGAGTAGGTCGAGTCCCCATTTTGCGAAGGGCCATGGTGCGGTGATGCTGATAAGGTCTTCGGGTGGTGCCTTGTGAAAATTGGCGTGTTTTTGGCAGGGAGGGCATATTTTCACAAATTCCGTTGCGTCTCTTTGCAAGGTCGGCCAGTAGAACCCGGCTCGGACTATTTTCTTGGATAATGCCCGAGCTCCGAGATGGTTCCCACACATGCCTCCGTGGACTTCTTCGAGGACGCTCTTTGTTTCTGAGGTCGGGACGCACCTAAGGAGGGGGTTTGAGAATCCTCTTCTGTATAATATGTCGTGTATTAGTGTATAATTCTGGGCGTCTTTCGTGAGTCTTTTAGCTTCCTTTCTTTCGGTGGGAAGAGTTCCCGACTTCAGGTAATTGAGTATGGGGGTCATCCATCCTTGCTGTTGGTTGGATATATTCAGCGTTTCTTCCTCTCTTATCACAGAGGGAGATTGTAAGGTCTCCTGGAGGAGACTTCTATTGTTGCCTCCGGGTTTGGTGCTCGCGAGCTTTGAGAGGGCGTCTGCCCGGGCGTTTTGTTCCCGAGGTATGTGCTGGATTTGTATTTCTGAAAAGTGGCGCAATTGTGCCTGTGTTTGGTCCAGGTATTTCTTCATAGTTGGGTCTTTGGCCTGGTAGCTTCCATTTACTTGTGATGTGACGACCTGGGAGTCGCTGAAGATTGTGATTTTCTGGGCTCCGACCTCTTCGGCTAGTTTTAGGCCGGCTAGTAGGGCCTCATATTCGGCTTGGTTGTTCGAAGCCTGGAACTCGAATTTTAGGGATAGTTCTATCCGCGTTCCTTGGTCGCTTTCGAGTATAACCCCTGCTCCACTTCCTGTTTTGTTTGAGGACCCGTCAACATACAGGTTCCATGAGAGTGGGGTTCCAGGGGTCTCAGTGTATTCTGCGACGAAGTCGGCTAGATACTGAGATTTTATCGCAGTCCGGGCTTCATAGTGGAGGTCGAACTCGGACAGTTCCACCGCCCATTGTAGGATTCGTCCTGCCAGGTCTGTTTTTTGTAGGATGTGTCTCATGGGTTGGTTTGTCCGGACTTTGATGGTGTGGGCTTGAAAGTAGGGACGGAGCCTTCGAGCTGTGAATACTAGGGCGTAGGCGAATTTTTCTATTTTCTGATAGTTTAATTCGGCCCCTTGTAGTGCCTTGCTTACAAAGTATATGGGGTGTTGTCCCTGGTCATTTTCTCGTATTAATGCTGAAGCGATTGCTCGATGTCCGACCGAGAGGTATAGTACGAGCTCTTCTCCTTTTAGAGGTCGGGTTAGGATTGGTGGCTGCCCGAGGAATTCCTTGAATTCTTGAAAGGCTTTTTCGCACTCCGGGGTCCATGAGAAGGGTTTCCCTTTCTTTAGGAGTGAGTAGAGGGGTAGTGATCTTATTGCTGATCCTGCCAAGAATCTTGATAGGGCGGCTAGCCTTCCATTTAGTTGTTGGACTTCTTTGACACGCGTCGGGCTCTTCATATTGAGTATTGCTTGGCATTTGTCCGGGTTTGCTTCGATGCCCCTTTGGGTCAGCATGAAGCCTAAGAACTTTCCGGCTTCTGCGGCGAAGGTACACTTCGTCGGGTTAAGTCTCATGTTGTGTTTTCTGAGGGTGCCGAAGACACTGGTGAGGTCGGTCAGCAAGTTTCTGTCTTCTTGTGTCTTTACCAGCATGTCGTCGACGTACACCTCCAGTTGTAGTCCGATGTGCTCTGAGAACACTTTGTTCATTAGCCTCTGGTAGGTTGCCCCTGCGTTCTTCAGCCCGAAGGGCATTACTACGTAGCAGTAGTTTGCCCTTGGGGTTATGAACGAGGTCTTTTCTTGGTCAGGTCCATACATCGGGATTTGGTTGTATCCCGAGTACGCGTCCATGAAGGAGAGATATCTATAGCCTGAGGCTGCGTCTACTAAGGCGTCGATGTTTGGTAGCGGATATGGATCTTTGGGGCAGGCTTTGTTGAGATCCGTGTAGTCGACGCACATCCTCCATTTTCCATTGGGCTTTTTTACCAGGACCACGTTTGCGAGCCATAGGGGGTACTTTACTTCCCTAATGAACCCTGCATCTAGTAGTGCTTGTACTTGTCCTTCTATTGCTTGCATGCGTTCGGGCCCGAGCTTCCTGCGTCTTTGTTGGACAGGTCGGGATCCCGGGTACACTGATAGCTTGTGGCACATCAGATCGGGGCTTATGCCTGGCATGTCGGAGGCTTTCCAGGCGAAGAGGTCGGAATTCTCCCTTAAGAGGTTTATGAGTTTCTCTTTTAGGCCTGCCTCGAGATTTGCCCCTATGTTTGTTATTTTTTCAGGCGTGCTCCCAATCTGGACTTTTTCGGTTTCTCCCTCTGGTTGTGGCCGAAGATCTTCTCGGGCTTGAACTCGTCCGAGTTCTATCGTGTTGATCTCTTTCCCTTTTAGGCTTAGGCTTTCGTTGTAGCATCGCCGTGCTAGTTTTTGGTCGCCTTTTAGGGTAGCGATTCCTTTTGTGGTAGGGAACTTCATACAGAGGTGCGGGGTCGAGACTATAGCTGCCAGTCTGTTTAAGGTTGGTCGCCTGATGAGGGCATTGTATGCTGAAGTGACGTTGACCACGATGTAGTCGATGCTTAATGTTTTAGATTGCTCGCCTCTTCCAAAGGTAGTGTGTAGCGAGATGTATCCTAAGGGGTGGATTGGGGTGTCCCCTAGCCCAAATAGGTCGGTGGGATAGGCTTTTAGCTCTTTTTCTTCAAGTCCGAGCTTGTCGAAGGCCGCTTTGAACAGGATATCTGCTGAGCTTCCCTGGTCAATCGGGATTCGATGTAAGTTGGCGTTTGCTAGAATAACGGTGATCACCATCGGATCGTCGTGCCCGGGTATTATCCCTTGAGCATCTTCTCGGGTAAATGAGATAGTGGGTAACTCGGGCAGGGGACTGTCTTCTCGGACATGATAGACTTCTTTGAGGTGTCTTTTTCGCGAGGATCTGGATGTTCCTCCGCCTGCAAAACCTCCATTTATCATGTGAACGTGTCTTTCAGGGGTTCGCGGGATTTGTTCGGCCCGACCTTCATTGTCTCCTCGTCTTCTCTTCCTGGTCTCTTCTCCTTTCTCTGTTATGTATCTGTCGAGCTTTCCTTCCCTGGCTAGCTTTTCTATGACATTCTTTAGGTCGTGGCAGTCGTTGGTAGAATGACCGTAGAGCTTGTGATATTCGCAGTATTCGGACCGATCTCTCCCCGCTCTCTTGTGTTTTAGAGGTCGGGGCGGTGGAATTTTTTCGGTGTGGCATACTTCTCTGTAGACGTCTACCAGGGAGACTCGGAGGGGGGTATAGTTGTGGTACTTCCGTGGCTTGTCCGAGCTGGGTTCTTCTTTCTTCTTCTGTTCCCGATCTCGATCTCGGAGTGGGTGGGTTGATTCCTTCCTAGAAGAGTCTCTTAGCTGGGAGGTTTCCTCCATGTTGATATATTTTTCTGCCCGCTCCTGTACCTCGTATAGGGAGGTCGGGTATCGTTTGGATAGGGATTGGCTAAACGGTCCCTCTTTTAGGCCGTTTGCTAGTCCCATGATGGCCGCTTCAGTGGGCAAGTGTTGTATGTCCAGGCAGGCTTTGTTGAATCGCTCCATGTATTCTCGGAGAGTTTCTTGGTTACCTTGTTTGATCCCGAGTAGACTGGGGGCATGTTTTGCCTTGTCCTTTTGAATGGAGAACCTTGTTAGGAATTTTTTGGTTAGGTCTTCGAAGCTAGTGATTGATCTGGGTGGCAGTTTATCGAACCACTTCATAGCTGACTTGGTGAGAGTGGTGGGGAAGGCTTTGCACCGAATTGCGTCGGAGGCGTCGACTAGGTACATTCTGCTTCTGAAGTTGCTGAGGTGGTGACTTGGATCGGTGGTGCCGTCGTAGAGATCCATATCGGGTGGTTTGAAGTTTCGCGGTACCTTCTCCTTCATGATCTCTTTTGTGAAGGGATCATGATTGCCTTCGGGGGTGGTGTCGCGTTCTGTCCGATCTTTCAGGTTGGCCTCTATTTTCCGTAGTTTTTCTTCTAATTCTCTGCGCTTGCGAGCCTCCCTTCTCAGATCTTGTTCAGTTTCCTTTTGCTTCTTTATGTCCTCTTCAAGTTGTTTCAGTCGGTTTTGTTGTGCCCGGACTGCTTCTAGAATTTCTGAGCTCTTTTCTCTTTCGGGATTTTGTGGATCTTTGTTTGGGAGTGATGTCTTTGGGCGATTCTGTTTGTTTCCTCCTGGAGTGCGTGGTGATAGAGGGCTGTCCGGTCGTTCTCCGGTGTCAACTTCCTCCTCTTGTTCTGAAGCAGCGTGGTCATTGTTGAGAGGATCGTCCGCCATGGTAAAGGGATGACTTCCAGGGTCCCCGGCAACGGTGCCAATGTTCCGAGGGTTACCTGAAACCTGGAGCTCGGTCGTCTTGGCAAGACCCGAGGTGGGGGTTCCGTGACCCGAGCTTGATGCGCTGAGCGGCGGGTGGTTGTACCTGCAATGACACTCCGATGCTTAAGTTAGCATGGGTCCAAGCAGATATGTGTAGAATGTAGAATGTATGTTATACCTGGGTGCTCCAGTGTATTTATAATAGTTGGCCGTGATCTTCCCTGGATAAGATATTCTTATCTTATCTTATCTTTTGGGGGTTTTATCCCTATCTTTGTGGAACCGCCTTTCCTAGGCCGTTTCGGCCTTTAGGTTTTTGGGCTTCGTTCCTTTTGATGGGCCTTCTTAGCTTATTTGTCCGAGGTCCGACCTCAGGCGTGGGCTTTGGGACGAGGTCGGACCTTCTATGAACTTACCGAGTTTGGGGAGCTCGGTTAGGGTATGAACAATACCCTTGCTAACTTAAGCATCGGAGTCCCTTGCAGGTACCCCCACCCTCTGGGGACGAAGGATCAGCATCATCACCAAGTCCAACGAGTCAGACACAGCGACTCTGACCACCATCATCAGATTGGACTCCGCAGCTCCGACCAGCATAGAAGATCTCGTCCGAGATCGACCTCTAGTTTCAGGTAACCCTCAGAACATTGACGCCGTTGCCGGGGACCTGAAAGTCATCCCATTACCATGGCGGACGACCATGACAACGATCACACCTCAGATTTAGAAGAAAGAATGCCGCATAAAAACGCGAACACAACACCAAAAGATACTCCCCAAATCAACAATAAGAACTCCCCAAACGAGGGAGCCCTGGAGGCATTCAAGATCGGTTAAAACAACTTGAGGAAGAGGCTCTACGTCAACGAGAGGCCGAGAAGGATCTACAAAAAGAAATAAGGTGACGTCAGGAATTAGAGAACAAACTCCTAAAACTTGAAGCCGATGTCAAGACTAAAGCCGGCCGATCCACTCCTGAAGATAGCACCCGCAAGGAGCAAGATCCATTCACCAAGGAGATCATGAAGACAAGAATCCCAAAAGACTTTAAACTCCCAGATATGACCTTGTACGATGGCACTACGAATCCCAGCCATCATCTTAGCAACTTCAAAAGCAGAATGTATCTCACCCATGCCTCAGATGCAGTTCGTTGCAAAGCCTTTCCAACCACCTTAACAAAAACAGCAATTAGATGGTTCGACGATCCCCCTCCTAGATCCATCTCAAGTTTTGACGACATGGCTAAAAAATTCCTAGCCAGATTCTCCATCCAAAAGGACAAAGCTAAACATGCTCCGAGCTTACAAGGAATCAGACAAGGAGAGCGGGAAACCCTGCGTAACTACATGGAGAGATTCAACAAAACATGCATGGATATACAAAACCTTCCAACAGAAGCTGCCATCATGGGTCTCATTAATGGCCTGCGAGAAGGGCCTTTTAGTCAATCCATATCAAAGAAGTACCCCACATCTCTAAACGAGGTGCAGGAGCGAGCGGAAAAGTACATCAACATGAAAGAAAACTCCTGATTAGGAGAGACCTCAAAAGCAGGGTTCACCCCTCGGGATAAAGACAAAGATTCCAGAAAAAAGGAAGATCGACATGGAGAGAAAATAAAAAAATACCACAATTACACCCCTTTTCGGGTGTCTCTTGTGGATGTCTACAGAGAAGTCTGCAACACGGAAAAAATACCACCAGCTCGACCACTCAAAGGCAAAAAGGGAGGAGGAAACCGGGCTGAATATTGTGAATACCATTGGATCCACGGGCACTCCACCAATGAGTGTTTTGACTTAAAAAACGTCATAGAAAAGCTCGTACGAGAAGGAAAGCTAGATCGATACCTGGCCACCCGTGATGATGAACAAAGGAAAAGAAGAAGAGCAGAAGACGTCGGACCAACCGCGCGATCATCCTGGACGCCAGAAAGACATGTCCACATGATACACGGTGGATTCGCCGGGGGAGGAATCTCCAAATCATCCTGCAAAAGACATCTCAAAGACGTTACCACGTCGCAGAAAATAAGGAAACACCCGATATCCCAGCGATCACTTTTACCAAGGAAGACGCATCCGATGTCACGTCAAGGCATGACGATCCCATGGTCATCACTATTATACTGGCAAATGCAAATCTTTACCGCACATTGATAGACCAGGGGAGCTCTGCCGATATCTTATTCAAAACCGCCTTTGATTAAAGAAGAATTGAGTGATTAAGCCCTACACACTGAGCGATTAGAGTGAAAACACATCCGGTGAGGGGTTCGATTGCTCAATTCTATGTTTCCATCCCTTATCTTGTATCTTCTTGCAAGTTATTGAACTTAATTTTTGAAAAATTTCAAATCAAATCTTTGGACATTGATCATATTACTATATTTGCTTTGTCTTAGCTCTAAGTTTTTACTTAGGATTGATTGAGGTTCTTTTGTTGGTTTTTACCAAACTCAATAGGAATAATAGTATAGATATAGGTAGATAACATTTAGTATAGTTGCATGCATATAAGTAGTTGCATTGAATAAAATGTTTACCCTTTCATTCATCTCGTTTGGTTGTGTTTAGCATGAGGACATGCTATTGTTTAAGTGTAGGGGAATTGATAGATCCATATTTTACGATATATTTTAGTTTGATTTGAGTGGATTTCATCACATAAACCCACATTTATTCACCTAAATAGCATGCTTTTGAGATTTCTTCATAAATTGTGCTTGAAAGTGAAAACATGCTCTTTTATGCTTAGTTTAGTCAATTTTATTCACTTTAATCCCATTTGGTGCCTTGATGTATTTGTTAAGTGATTTCAGGTTTCCAAGGCAAGTATGGGTTGAAGAAGTGAGGAAAAGAGCATGTAAAAGGGAAGAATTCAAGAAATGAAGGATTTGGATAGCTGCCAGCCCTGACCTCTCTATACTAAATTGGTCATAACTTGCGCTACAGATGTCCAAATGAGGTGGTTCCCACGGCATTAAAAAGCTAACGTCCGGGGCTTCAAATAATATGCAATTCGCTATAGTGGACATAAGTCTAAGTGTGCGTACACACAGGTCAACTTTTAGCCAAGTGTGCGGACGCACACATCTGTGCGTCCGCACAGAGCCCTACACGTGACCTCATTAATTACAACTCGCTGGCAGCAATTTCTGGGCTCTCAAAATCCAATCCAACTCATTTTTTGAAGCTATTTAACGCCAAGTGAAGAGGAATGAAGGGGGAGCAATTAGGTTTAGCTTTTCTATGTTTTCCTCTTAGTTTCTAGAGAGAGAAGCACCCCCTTTTCTCTAGAATTAGGATTTTATTTGTTAATTTCGTTTTAAATTTAGCTTTTAATTCTTGTTATAGTGTAGTTTCATTTATGTTTCCATGTTCTTCTATCTTGTTCTTCTTCATTTCTCTTGTTATTTCCTTTATTTTGTCACTTTTGTGTTTATGGATACTTTTGTTGACTTTAATTTCAATTAATGCAATTTATGTTTTCATGTCATTTATTGCTTTCTTTAATAGTTATTGTCATTTTCTTGCTTTTGGTAGTTAGGATTTATTTTTAATGTAATTTAATGTTATTTTATTTTCATGCACACCAAGTATTTGATAAAATGCTTGGCTTAGTTTTTACTTAGTTTTTCTCCACTCTGGACTTGAAATTGTTGAGTTTGGTGATCCTTGAGCTATTGATGTCCATTCTTGTTTGATACATTAGATTAGTGATGCCAGGGCATTTTGGCCAGTTTCACTGACCTTTTCTTTACTGTTTTTAGGTAATTTCATGCATTTTCTTAGGAAATAAGTTAGTTTTGGGCAGATATTCACTCAGACCTTGATTCAAGCATACATTGTGCATTTTACATTGTTTCATGAGGATTTTGCATGATTTTAATGACAAAATTGTATATAGCATTACTCATGACTTGGACTAGAACTTTGATGCACTCTATTGCTTGATTTCAGGACCAAAGAAAGCAAGGAATGGGAGGTAACTTGCAAAGTTAAGGAGAAAAGTGATTGCCAAAAACACTCTCAAAAGCCATCAATGCCCACGTTAAAGAGTCACGTTAACTAAGTTAACGTGAACTCTAACGTGGAGAAGAGAAGTTGAGCCAACGTTAGTGACACTTAACATTGTCACTAACGTTGGCAATTGCTCACAAATGGCCACGTCAGAAGCCACGTTAACCTAGTTAACGTGGCCTCTAACGTTAAAGGGGGAAGAGAAGCCAACGTTAGTGACAACACTGTCACTAACGTTGGCCTAAGGTGCAAAGAGCCACGTTAACTCCCACGTTAACTTGGTTAACGTGGGAGCTAACGTAAGAGATGGAGAGTTGTCGACAACGTTAGTGACACTCAACATTGTCACTAACGTTGGAGCAACCACACAACCCCCAAGAGCCACGTTAACTTCCACGTTAACTTGGTTAACGTGGAAGCTAACGATGAGGAATGAAGAATGAGCCAACGTTAGTGACACTCAACATTGTCACTAACGTTGGGATGGCTAAGAATGGCCACGTTAGAAGCCACGTTAACCTAGTTAACGTGGACTCTAACGTGAGACCTAGGGGCACACTTGAACGTTAGTGACAATGTTGAGTGGTACTAACATTCTCGAAGGTTGGCAAAAGCCACGTTAGAAGCCACGTTAACCTAGTTAACATGAGCTTTAAC
The DNA here is from genome assembly GCF_014773155.1 of Arachis stenosperma. Taxonomy (NCBI): domain Eukaryota; kingdom Viridiplantae; phylum Streptophyta; class Magnoliopsida; order Fabales; family Fabaceae; genus Arachis; species Arachis stenosperma. Next base: position 41,406,478 of record NC_080377.1, read on the forward strand.
GTGAAGCAAGTAGGGGCACACTTGAACGTTAGTGACAATGTTGAGTGTCACTAACGTTCTCGAAGGCTAACAAGGCAACGTTAAAAGCCACGTTAACCCAGTTAACGTGGGCTTTAACATGAGGCAAAGGGGTGCATGGCAACGTTAGTGACAATGTTAAGTGTCACTAACGTTCTCGAACTGGTATTTTCACTAAATGTTAAATACCCCTGACGTCTTGAGCTAAAGTCTATGCCCACTTCACATTTTCTCTCTGAAAGTAAGCCAAGCCCAATTGAAGAAAGGAACTGGTTCAAGCTCAAAGATCCAGAGGCCCAAGACTTGAAGAGCTAACTAGAAGCTGAGAAGAGTAGTATATATAGGAGTAGTTTTGAAAGAGAGAGGAGCTTTTTTGGAAGGAGCTAGGACAGAGAACTACTCTTTGTATTTACTTTCTTTGTACTTCTAGCTTTATCATGTATTCTCCATCTTTGATTTTGATTTCTAGAGCTATGAACAACTAAAACCCTTTCATTGGGTTAGGGAGCTCTGTTGTAATTTGATGGATCAATACTAATTTTCTTATTCTTCTTCTATCTTTCCTTTTGATTTTACTTCAAAGCTTTCGATCTTCATCCAATTGGATAGTTATCTTGGAAAAGAAGCTATTCAAACATGGATCTCTTCGGATCCTTGAAAGAGGAATGAAGAGATTAACTAGAAATGCTTTCTCATGCTGGACTAAATTGAGTGTGGATGGGTATGTGGCTATAACCCTCTAAGCATTTGATTTGGGAAGTGCATGTGGTATAATCAGTGACCACACTTCATCTCTTTTCTTGAGCAATTGACCAAGGAATTGGCTATTGATCAAGATTTGAGAGATTGAATTACAAGAAATTGTGATTCAATCACTTAAGATTGCCAAGGAGATCAATGAGTGCATTGATTGAGGAAGAGATGAAAATGAAATTGATCCGGAGAATGCAACATCTCCTAAGCCCAATGAACTCCCCATTTCAGATCTTACCCATTCTCTTTATTTTCTGCAATTTACTTTTATGAGCAATTCCCCCATTTCCATTTACAATTCTGCTATTTACTTTCAGTCATTTACTTTCTCGCCATTTTAATTTCTGCAATTATCAATTCTATTCATGGTTTCGCTCAACTAGATCATTCCTCTAATTAAAGTTGCTTGATCAATCAATCCCTGTGGGATTCGACCTCACTCTATTGTGAGTTTTTACTTGACGACAAATTCGGTACACTTGCCGAATGGGAATTTGTTGAGAGACAAGTTTTACCCCAATCAAGTTTATGGCGCCGTTGCCGGGGATTGATTGTGCATCGACAATGATTACATTAGAGGATCACTAGATTGAGCATTTGTTTTTTGTTTGATTTAATTTTCTGTTTGGTTAATTTGCTTTCCGTCTTAGTTTAATTCTTCCCCTCCCCTGTTTTTGAGTTTTTCTTTGCTATTTACAATTCAGTTCACTAACCCACTAACTGTTTGATATATTGCATCACTGACACTAACAAGTTATTCTAACAAGATACTTTCTGCATTGCTTTTCTTGCTTGTAATCTGTGGGTTTGTATGACAGGGAGAAGAAGCGGAGCTTCAACTTCCTTTGATTCTGAACCTGAGAGAACCTTCTTAAGATTAAGAAGGGAGGCAAAAGAAAAACGTGTAGTGGGTGCTGAAGAAGAGGAGGAACACTGTGAAGAATACTTTGAAACAACCATGGAAGACCATCGTGAGGAAGAGGTTCACAACCATGGTGGAGGAGGTAGAGCAAATCCTGGTGGGGAAGATAGAAGAGTCTTGGGCTCTTACATCAACCCAAACCCAGGGAATTGCGGAAGTAGCATCCAAAAACCAACCATCCATGCCAACAACTTTGAACTAAAGCTACAGCTCATCACCCTTGTTCAGAACAATTGCTCGTTCGGAGGAGGTGTCCAAGAAGACCCCAACCAACATTTAAACACCTTCCTGAGAATATGTGACACAGTGAAGTCCAATGGCGTTCAAATAGACGTCTATAGACTGTTGTTCCCATTCTCTCTCAGAGACAAGGCAACCAAGTGGTTGGAGTCTTTTCCAAAGGAGAGCTTGACAACTTGGGATGATGTTATGAACAAGTTCTTAGCAAGATTTTACCCCCCTCAACGAGTCAATCGGCTGAGAGCTGAGGTCCAAACTTTCAGGCAACAAGATGGTGAGACTCTATATGAAGCATGGGAGAGGTTTAAATACCTAACAAGGAGATGTCCATCTGATATGTTCAATGAATGGGTGCAGCTGCACATCTTCTATGAAGGACTGTCATATGAATCTAAGAAGGCCGTAGACCATTCATCCGGAGGTTCTTTGAACAAGAAGAAGACCATTGAGGAAGCCATAGATGTCATTGAAACTGTAGCTGAGAATGACTACTTCTATGCTTCCGAAAGAGGGAACACTAGAGGAGTAATGGAGCTGAACAATGTAGATGCTCTGCTTGCTCAAAACAAGCTCATCACCAAGCAGCTAGCTAACCTCACCAAGAAGATGGAGAGAAGTCAAGTGGCAGCTATCACCACTTCAACTCAAGAGGAAGCAAGTGAAGAGGAAGAAGGCACTCAGGAGCAAGCCAACTACATTGGGAATTCACCTAGATACAACCATGATCCATACTCCAACACCTACAACCCTGGATGGAGGAATCACCCAAACTTTGGGTGGGAGAATCAACAAGACCAAGGCCAAGATCAGAGACGTCACAACCCCAATAACACAGCTCCCCAACAATTCACACAGAGGACATACCAACAAAACCACAGCAATACATCTCACTCTTCTACCTCTACCCCCAATATACCATCATTTGATGACAGAATCTCTAAGATTAAAACCTTACTTGAAAGCATATGCAAAGACATTCAAGACAATAAGGTGTTCAAAGAGGAGGTGAGAGCCAGTATGAAGAATCGGGGGGAAGCAATCAAGAAGCTGGAATTCCAAGTGGGATATTTGTCTGAGAAGATGCCCAGACCCACTGATAGCTTCCCAAGTGACACGGAGAAGAATTCGAGAGGTGAAGCGAAGAAAGTAAGATGGGAAGACTGCAATATGGTCACTACAAATGACAAGGAGAGTGAAGACAAGCCAAGCAAGCTGTCAGAACAACCTGAAAATACCTTAGTAGAGAAGGAGAAGAAAGACCAACAAGAACCAGAAATCTCACAACAGGAGCTGCTGAGACTATATGCACCATTTCCTCAACTGCTAAAGGGTGCTGTGGGAAAGAGAATGTACTCAAGGTTCTTAGACTCATTTGCATCTTTGAATGTGAACATACTATTCATCAAGGTCATTCAGCAAATGCCAGCATTCATCAAGTATATGAAGGAACTACTTCCCAAGAAGAGCTCACTCAAGGGGGTCCAGACTATAGTGATGAACAAGGATTGCAGCACCCTCATTTAAACACAATTGTCTGCGAAAAGAAAAGACTCAGGGAGTTTTCATGTCCCTTGTGCTATAGGGGAAATAAATTTTGATAGAGCACTTTGCGATTTGGGAGCAAGCATCAACTTAATACCCCTATCCCTGGTAAAAAGGCTGCAGATCAATGAGATACTACCTACAGATGTAATCATAAGGCTGGCTGACAAGACTCAAAAGCAAGTAGTAGGAATGGTGGAAAACGTGTTGCTCAAAGTTGGAAAATACTTTCTCCCAACAGACTTTGTCATCCTGGACATGGAAGAGAGTCACCTGCACCCAATCATATTGGGGAGACCATTTCTAGCTACTGCTAGAGCACTCATAGATGTGGAGAAAGGAGAGCTAATATTAAGGATCCATGATGAACAAATGAGCTTCAGTGTTTTCGAACTCTCACTGGAAAAAGATGAAGAGGATAAAGAACCGAGCAAAGGGCATCATGAGATACTAAAGGAAGAAGCAAGCACTGAAGCACAACCAGCTCATCCTGAGATTCACTGGGTTGATGGACAAGGCCAGCAGCAAGTGCTACAGGTCAAGGAAAAATTGGAGGAACCTAAGCCACCAGAAGTTTGTGAGGACATTAACAAAAGCTCATCAAAGAAAGTGGCCACCAGGAGTAAGAAAACAGCACCAGGGGCAAAGAAGAAGGTACCAAGGGGGTGGCGAAACAAGAAGATTCCTACGGAAGATTTATCTCCAGGGGATAAAGTAATCTCAGCCTACTTCACAGATATCCCCCCTAATCTCCCCACTGTACCATCTCAGCTACCTAAGGTCTTCACCATCAACAGAGTTCTCTCTTTGGAGCATGTAGAGATCATTGATACAACCAACGGATACAAGTCCACTGCCAGAGGAGAAGACTTCAAGCATTACCAACCACCATAATAAGGGGGTAACGTCAAGCTAGTGACGCTAAAGAAGCACTTCATGGGAGGCAACCCATGTTTACATGCTTTCAGAAGTAGTGAATAAATCAATATTCATGAATTCCAACAAAAAATTGACAAACACGTGTGAAATTTTTATATGCAGAATATAGTAAAGAACAAGTTTGGTGTTCAAAGCATTATTCTTAAAGCTTTGAACACAACTTTTCATCACAGTGCTCCAAATTAAGTTTGGTGTCACCCTATGGTGCCACCAATTTGCATATGAAGATACCCGGTTAGTCAGTTAGTGGAATTTAGGAATAAACAAATTCTTTTATTATTCAAGCTGTAGATGTTAAAGCATTTTTGTTTCTTTTATAAAAGTAGTTCTTACTCTTCTTATTTCATCTTTATAGGGAAAAGAAAGGAGCATTGAGGAGATTGATAGGACAAGTGAAAAGAAATGGTTCAGCACTTTATGAAGAGATACACACACACGTGACTCAAGGAAGAATGCATTGGAAAATGTAGCCATGCAACATGAAAGGAAGAGGAAACTTGATGACCGAACCAATAACCACAATAAAGTGGTGATCCTTGTCCGTGAGCATGCATAACCCCAACCGTCCATCGAGCGACAAATCCATCAATCCACACCATCCATTCACTTACAACTTCCCTATATAAGTAGCCTTTGTTCCGTACCCAGCCTGAACTTTCTTCACACACTCTTCATACATATTCATTTCGAAACGCAGCACTTCTTACCTCATTACAAACGTTCCCTCCCCCTCACTCTCTTCATTGCCACAAAACCCTAAACAACCAGAAGTCTCCACAACCTTACCACCTTCACATAAGAATTATCATTCATGGCATTGACGAATGGATTTTTGATGGTATAGAATTTTACAAATGAAATCTCGTCGAAGTATAGTCTCTAAACCAACAATAATCCTCTCATACAAAAATTTGTTTGTCACAAGTACAAACCCCTAAAATCTATAAACCGAAGTATTTAAACCTCGGGTCGTTCTCCCTAGGATTTACAATAAAGTGTTTTGTTATTGGTTGTGAGTTATATTTGGGGTTTTAGAGGAGAAACATGAATAGTAAATGGTAAGAAAACTTTATTAACAAAATGGTCTTGGCAAGATTTGGTTGTCAAGGGTCTTCATCATTATCACTAGCCACAAGTATGGTAGTTGCAAGGATTAATCCCACTTAGTCATCCTTAAATCAATTAACAAAGGAAAGTCAAGTGAGTTATATCAATCCTAGTCCATAAGTCCTAGCTTTCCACTAATTGGATTAATGAAGGCTAGAGTTAATAGTTATCAACTAGCAATCAAATGGACACTAGTGACTCAAGAAATCCTAAGTTACCTTCTCAAGCCAAGAACATAAAATCCTACTCTAACATCCTCTCAAGTATTTCATCAAACACTTGGAGGGTAATGAAAGAAAGCATTTTTATTTGTAAGAATAAAAGTAATCAACAACCAACAATTACAAAGAATTAACAAAACAACAATCAACAACATCACAATCACATGAATTATCTCAAATTGCATTATTAAAAGAAAACAAAAGAACAAGAATATCTCAATTACAAAACCTAGAAACAAAATAAGAGAAATTACAACAAGAGGATAGGGATAGAAAGAAGAACCAAAGTGTAGCAATCACCACTTGAAGGTAGAAGTAGAAGGAGACTTGAATTAAACCTAGAATTATGAGATCCTAATCTAACCCTAATTCCTAATCCTAGAGAGAAGTGAGAGCTTCTCTCTCTAAAACTAACTCTAACTCCTAAAACTAAGCTAATGATCAAAAGTATCTAAAGTATCTTGATTCCCCTTCAATACTTGACTTAAATAGCATCAGAAATGAGTTGGATTGGGCCCACAAGGCTCCTAAAACCGCTGGGGAGGATTTCATTAAAGTGAGCCACAGAATTTGCGCGCGCGCGCGCCCCTGAACGCGAAGCAACATATGGCAAAATTTATATCATTTCGAAGCCCTGGATGTTAGCTTTCCAACCCAACTAGAACCGCATCATTTGGACCTCTGTAGCTCAAGTTATGGTCGTTTAAGTGCAAAGAGGTCGGCTTGACAGCTTTCTGGTTCTTTCATTTCTTCATGAGTTCTCCAACTTTACATGCTTTTTCTTCATTCCTTTAATCCAATCTTTGCCTCCTAAATCTGAAATCACTTAACAAACATATCAAGGCATCTAATGGAATCAAGGTAAATTATATTTATCTATTTTAAGACCTAAAAAGCATGTTTTCACTCTTAAGCACAATTAAAGGAGAATATACAAAACCATGCTATTTTATTGAATAAATGTGGGTAAAAGGTGATAAAATCCCCTAAATTCAAGACAAGATAAACCGTCAAATTGGGGTTTGTCAGGCATCCTCAAGTGCCAAGAGAAGGAAGGGAAAGGAACCCATGGAGGAACACCCGTATGATGAGAAGAGGTTTAGAAGCTTGCATCATGCATTGGAATACGGGTGGATGGTTGGTAAGGAAATCATCTATGAGTTGGGATTTCAAGTTAGGAAGAGTGAGTGCCCGAAAATCTCAGAGAAGGTAGAAAGGAGAAGATGGGAGCTCCTCACTGACCCGGTCACTAAGGTGAATGCAAACCTCATAAGAGAATTTTATGCAAATGCAGTCCGGTATGATAAGAAAGATGAGTCATATATAAGCTTTGTGAGAGGAAAAATGGTGGATTTTGGTCCCATGAGTGTAATGAGGGCATTGAAGAAGAAAGTTATCACTCAAGGATGGACAACAACCCCAATTATGACCAGATCCTGCGAGACCTTTGTGTACCCGGAGCTGACTGGAAAAGGGGCGCGGGAAATAAGCCAAAATTCATCAAGAGAACAGATCTCACTCCTGAAGCCAAAGGGTGGTTTGAGCTAGTGAGGAGGTCCATCCTCCCAGCTGCAAACAACTTGGAGGTGAATTTGGAAAGGGCAACAATGGTGCATTGCATACTCAGGGGAGGAGAAATCAAGGTTCAAGAAATCATAGCTCAAGGCATTAGAAAGATGGCAGAGAAAAGTGACGCAAGAGGGACGTTAGGTTACCCCAGCACTATTTACCGACTATGCAAGAAAGCTGGGGTAGAGTTTGAGGATGAGGATCCTGTATGGATAAAGGAAGGCATTCCAATAACAGTTCGAAGGATGAATGCTGCAGCATCCCCCATACCTCAAAAGAAGCAAAGAAAGAGTAAAGGCCCTCAAGGAGTGGAAGGACAAGCCCCAGAGGAGCAAGCACTACAGACCTTGGACATGCATCAACTTCAGGAAGCCCTTGATGGCTTGTCTACACAATACTTGGAAGGCCAAGGAGCACAGAAAGAGCTACAACTACAGATGATGAGGCAGCAAGAGGAAGCACTATCAAGATGGATAACTCAACAAGGAGAGTGGCAAAGGCAGATGATAGAACAGCAACAAAGTCAAGGGCAACAATGGGGAGAAACATTCAATAGGATGGAGCAAAGGCAAAATGAGCAACAAGAGTCCATCCAGAGGCTAATCAACATCCAAGCACATCAAGGGGCACACATACATGAGATGCATCGAAGGCAGATAGAACACACAGAACTACTGGACGAGCAAAGGACATTTGCAGAAAGTGTTTACATGAGCGAGACAGGACATCACATAAACACTCAAGCCAGGCTCGGGTATCTAGTAGGACAGCTGCCTATATTACACCCAGGAATCGCAAGGTATGAAGAAGTGAGGGATGAATTAGCACGAGAAGAGAGAAAAAGGGTGGAAGAGAGCCATGAATCAGTGAGGAAGGCACTTACGGATTGGAAGCAAGCAAGATTGGCACGGCTGCAAGGAAGTGCAAGAGGACACAAGGAGGACCAGCAAGGAAAAGAGCAAGGACGGCCACAAAAGTAAAAGGTAGTGGAGTTCCTTCGTTACTCCATTTCTTTTTCTATGCTTTAAATAAGGAAGATCTTGTATGGAATAGAACATGATTCCATGTTAGTTTGAACATTTTCAATTCTGCATCTTAATGCTCTTATTGCTTAGGTCCATGAACTCTGGTTTAAGTGTCACTGCTTCTTTCCCTTATTTACTTGTAAGCTTGTCTATTTGTATGAAGAAGAGAATGTCTATGTTTACAAAAGACCAGAAAGGAGTTCATAATGTGGAAGTGCATTCATGAATCTTTGGGGGTAGTCATAAGTTAGCTAAGTTGGTTCAACCACAAGGTTAGGATGACAACTATCTATCCTGAATGCTTTACTTTTGATATACCCATGAGACTAAGATAACAACAAGATCCTAATAAGAGAAAAGGGAAAGAACAAGGGAAGTGAAAAACAAAAGAAAAAGAGTAAGCAATAAGGCTAGGCACCAATGGTTTACCCTAAGACATGTGTCTGTGGTGCTCCTGTGTGAGGGATCTACTTGGATGAATAAGCTCTTTGGGGTGCTTCATCACCTGGTAACTTGGGTTAACTAACCCGGGATTATCAGCTGAAAATCCACTATCAAGAGTAACCCTCACCACAGAGCATTTAGTAACCCAAAGAGGTGCTGGACACCAAGGTCTGAAGGAAAGAAAATAAATAAACTATATGCCTGTGGTGTGTATGTATGTGGGAGAGACTTGAGCAAGTAAGTCCTTAGGGGTGCTTCAACACCTAGCACCTTGAACCAACTGGTTCGGGAGTGTTGGCTAAAAGCTTATCCTAAAGAGTTGCCCCCTTACAAAACTCTTAGCCTAAATAACACAAACAGCCCTGGAAATAACAATAAAAGAATCAATAAATAAAGGTCTCATGGGATATAACAAAGTGAGTATTTTAGGAGATGATAAAGGTCTGAAAGCCAGTAGTGGAATGAACCTAAGTTGCTATGCATGAAACAACCATAAAATCAGTAATATGACTTCCACAAGAATGACTCATTTCTCTGGAGATTTCATTCATCATTCTCTTGTTCCAGTACTTGCTTAGGGACAAGCAAGCTTTAAGTTTAGTGTTGTGATGCTAGGGCATTTTGGCCAGTTTCACTGACCTTTTCTTTACTGTTTTTAGATAATTTCATGTATTTTCTTAGGAAATAAGTTAGTTTTGGGCAGATATTCACTCAGACCTTGATTCAAGCATACATTGTGCATTTTACATTGTTTCATGAGGATTTTGCATGATTTTAATGACAAAATTGTATATAGCATTACTCATGACTTGGACTAGAACTTTGATGCACTCTATTGCTTGATTTCAGGACCAAAGGAAGCAAGGAATGGGAGGTAACTTGCAAAGTTAAGGAGAAAAGTGATTGCCAAAAACACTCTCAAAAGCCATCAATGCCCACGTTAAAGAGTCACGTTAACTAAGTTAACGTGAACTCTAACGTGGAGAAGAGAAGTTGAGCCAACGTTAGTGACACTTAACATTGTCACTAACGTTGGCAATTGCTCACAAATGGCCACGTCAGAAGCCACGTTAACCTAGTTAACGTGGCCTCTAACGTTAAAGGGGGAAGAGAAGCCAACGTTAGTGACACTCAACACTGTCACTAACGTTGGCCTAAGGTGCAAAGAGCCACGTTAACTCCCACGTTAACTTGGTTAACGTGGGAGCTAACGTAAGAGATGGAGAGTTGTCGACAACATTAGTGACACTCAACATTGTAACTAACGTTGGAGCAACCACACAACCCCCAAGAGCCACGTTAACTTCCACGTTAACTTGGTTAACGTGGAAGCTAACGATGAGGAATGAAGAATGAGCCAACGTTAGTGACACTCAACATTGTCACTAACGTTGGGATGGCTAAGAATGGCCACGTTAGAAGCCACGTTAACCTAGTTAACGTGGACTCTAACGTGAGACCTAGGGGCACACTTGAACGTTAGTGACAATGTTGAGTGTCACTAACGTTCTCGAAGGTTGGCAAAAGCCACGTTAGAAGCCACGTTAACCTAGTTAACGTGAGCTTTAACGTGAAGCAAGTAGGGGCACACTTGAACGTTAGTGACAATGTTGAGTGTCACTAACGTTCTCGAAGGCTAACAAGGCAACGTTAAAAGCCACGTTAACCCAGTTAACGTGGGCTTTAACGTGAGGCAAAGGGGTGCATGGCAACGTTAGTGACAATGTTAAGTGTCACTAACGTTCTCGAACTGGTATTTTCACTAAATGTTAAATACCCCTGACATCTTGAGCTAAAGTCTATGCCCACTTCACATTTTCTCTCTGCAAGTAAGCCAAGCCCAATTGAAGAAAGGAACTGGTTCAAGCTCAAAGATCCAGAGGCCCAAGACTTGAAGAGCTAACTAGAAGCTGAGAAGAGTAGTATATATAGGAGTAGTTTTGAAAGAGAGAGGAGCTTTTTTGGAAGGAGCTAGGACAGAGAACTACTCTTTGTATTTACTTTCTTTGTACTTCTAGCTTTATCATGTATTCTCCATCTTTGATTTTGATTTCTAGAGCTATGAACAACTAAAACCCTTTCATTGGGTTAGGGAGCTCTGTTGTAATTTGATGGATCAATACTAATTTTCTTATTCTTCTTCTATCTTTCCTTTTGATTTTACTTCAAAGCTTTCGATCTTCATCCAATTGGATAGTTATCTTGGAAAAGAAGCTATTCAAACATGGATCTCTTCGGATCCTTGAAAGAGGAATGAAGAGATTAGCTAGAAATGCTTTCTCATGCTGGACCAAATTGAGTGTGGATGGGTATGTGGCTATAACCCTCTAAGCATTTGATTTGGGAAGTGCATGTGGTATAATCAGTGACCACACTTCATCTCTTCTCATGAGCAATTGACCAAGGAATTGGCTATTGATCAAGATTTAAGAGATTGAATTGCAAGAAATTGTGATTCAATCACTTAAGATTGCCAAGGAGATCAATGAGTGCATTGATTGAGGAAGAGATGAAAATGAAATTGATCCGGAGAATGCAACATCTCCTAAGCCCAATGAAATCCTCATTTCTGATCTTACCCATTCTCTTTATTTTCTGCAATTTACTTTTATGAGCAATTCCCCCATTTCCATTTACAATTCTGCTATTTACTTTCAGTCATTTACTTTCTTGCCATTTTAATTTCTGCAATTATCAATTCTATTCATGGATTCGCTCAACTAGATCATTCCTCTAATTAAAGTTGCTTGATCAATCAATCCCTGTGGGATTCGACCTCACTCTATTGTGAGTTTTTACTTGACGACAAATTCGGTATACTTGCCGAATGGGAATTTGTTGAGAGACAAGTTTTACCCCGATCAATTAGTTAGTTGATTTGGTCTCCCTTGACACTATGTGACCCCTTAATGTTGACATAGGACCTAGGGATTCAAATCAACTATGCCTACTTGACTTATCTTCGATGTAAGGTTAACTAAGTAGGATTAACTCTTCATAATCGTCATATGTTTGTGGTCAATCTCTAGGATAGGTAGCCTTAGCTCTCAATTACTTGCCAAGAGGTTTTCTTGCATTTGAAGTTTACTTGCTTTGACTTTACTTGCTTTGACTTTTATTGCTTTGATGTTTACTTTCTTGCATGTTTAGTTTTCACACTCTTGGTTGAGAAATTAGGTGTTTGGCTGGAATTGAGTTATGGATGTCCATTCCGCATTGTGTGAGAATAGTTAATTGGTTTGGTTTCCATTGACGCTAGTCTTTTACTAAGTAATTAGTAAGTTGACTAGGACTTATGGATTGAGATCAATTACGCTCTTTTGACTAATTCTCAAGGAGGATTGACTAGTTTGTATTGATTTCACACAATTGCCATGTTTGTGGTCTGTAACTAGGATATGAATCCTAAATTTCCCAATTCTCACCAAGAGCTCTTTTGTATTGAATTTAATTTCTTGCTATTTACATTGCTTTGCTTATCTTGCATTCCCAATTTCCCATGCTCTCTCATAGCCAATAATTGTACATTTCATTGCAACTCCTAGGGAGAACGACCCGAGGTTTAAATACTCTCGGTTTATATTGTGTTTTGAATTTGACATTTGATTTGAGCATTACGTGTTGGCTTGGAACTATACTTACAACGCCAATCTTATTCTGAGATAAAATTCTTAGCTGACGGTTATGTTCAACATCATTATGCGTGCGCGAGGCTGGAATCGCACGACTGGCACAACCATGGTCACGTGTACGCATGGATGACGCGTGCGTGTCGATAGCGTTGCGTCACTTATTCAGCGCGCCGCTAGTTTCAACTTTCTCCCCCCTTCTAATCCTAATTCTCATTCAATCCTAATTCTTCCTTCTTTCTTCTTCATTCTTTCTCACTTCTTACTTCTTACTTCCTACTTCCCTCTTCTTCCCTTCTCCCACCACCACCGAAGACCACTAACTCTGGCGACTACAATTTTCTTTTCTTTTCCTCTTCCATTCTCACTCCTCTTCTCTCATTCTCACCCCCACTCAACATCCTATTTTCACCTTCTTCTTAAGGTTCCTATCCTTCCTTTCTCATACTATTTCTTCCTTCTTTTATTCATTGCATTTGATTATTTTATTTATTTCTAATTTTCTATTAGCTTAGTTATTTATAACTTCTTTTTCATTCTTTTATTTTGAATTTTTATGTTGGTGTTGGAGCTTTATTTGGGTGATTATCTAGCTATATTTTAGCTTGTGGATATTATGAGGAGTAATTTGACAATTGACATTCTATTTTGGGTCTCATATTTGCATGCATTAATTGCTTTAATCCTTATTTTTATATTGAACACCAAGTGTTTGTGAAAAAGCTAACATGGCATTTTGATCTCTTTTCTATTCTATTCTTACTACTTTAATGCCTCTTTTTCACAACCTTTGAATTCCATGATTTATTTACATGTGATAATTATTGTCAATCTCGATGCTTGAGCTATGCTTCCCATGCCTATTACTTGCATGCTTTAAACCCTCTTGCATCTAGTAGTTAGGATATGCCTTCATGAGCTTAATTGATGTCTTACTTATATGTTGTAGCTACCATGTCTTTAAGCCATTATCTTTTTATTTGGCATTTATTATCACTTGGACTTTCTTCCTTCCGGTTTCTAGCTATCTATATTTAACATTCTTCCTCTTCCTTTCTTCCTTAGGATGGGTACTAAGAAAGGAAAAGAGAAGGCAATTAACAAGACACCGGCAAGGTGAGGCACTAAAAGAGTCCCGGCTAAAGCGCAACCCACAACAAGCGTTAAGCCACCCACGAAGCGGGTGAAGCGGACAATCAAAGTTGATGAAGCAAAAAAGACATTTCCTGCAAGGGACTCTGCACGATTCACTAACCGTTACTGTGAGCAGATGTTCCCCATTTTGGCTGAGAGAAACTACAATAATGAGCATCTACTCATCATTCCCACCCACTTTTTTTATTTTGTGGAGCCCCGCATTGAAAAGAGACAGTGCAGATTCCTAAGGAGGCAGCCACGGGAGGCCAATCTATCTTGGGTAGTCGAATTCTACTCCAACTTTCACTTGCCTACCCTACAGTCTGTTTATGTTCGTCAAAAGTAAGTCCCTGTCTCTGAAGGTGCCATATAGAGAGTATTGGATCTTCCACCTAGCCTAGAGGGATTGGAAGCCTATCAATAGGCCTCTCTCAAGTGCCAGACATACCAGTTTGACTGGAATAGCGTCCTTGGAGTCATAGCACAACCTGGCAACACATGGATTTATGGGCAACATCGGACTCGACCAAAAAGCATCTCAGCTCCAGCACTTACCTTGGAGGCTTGCGTGTGGGTACAGATTATGTCCGACTGTGTCTTTTCGACCACTCACGAGTCTACCTTCATTGTAGACATGGCTGTTCTCATCTGGTGCATTCTTACAGAGCAACCCCTTAACTTACCAAGACACATTCGACAAGCCATGGGACTGATGAACCCCGATTTCATGGTTTATTTTGTGCTTACTTTGGGGGATTTTATCACCTTTTTCCACTTTTATTCAATTAAATAGCATGGTTTTGCAATTCTCCCTTGAATTGTACTTAAGTGTAAAAACATGCTTTTTAGGCCTTAAAATAGCTAGTTTTAACTCACTTTAATTCCATTCGATGCCTTGATATGTTTGTTAAGTGATTTCAGGTTCATAAGGCAAGTATTGGATGGAAGAAATGAGGAGAAAAGCATGCAAAGTGGAGAATGCATGAGGAAACAAGAATTGGGAATGCATCAATGGGCACGCACGCGCAAAAGTGATTTTGCAGAGAGATGCGCACACGCACAGGACGCGTCTGCGCGGATGAAGAAATAGCCAATCGACGCGCACGCGCACATAGCGCGCATGCGCCGATACTCGCACGTGACTCACTTAAAGGTAAAACGTTGGGAGCGATTTCTGAGCAGCCCAGGCCCAATTCCAACCTGTTTCTGAGTGTATTTCATGCAGAATTGAAGCCCAAGCAAAGAGGGGGAGCAATTGTTTGAAGTGTTAGCATCATGTAGTTTAGTTTCTAGGGAGAGAAGCTCACTCTTCTCTCTAAAATTAGGGTTCTTAGGCTATTTTGCATCTTAGATCTAGGTCCAATTTTATATTTTCATCTTGTTTCCTATATAATTTCTTGTTTCTACACTATAATTCTCTTAGTTTGTGATGTTAATTTTACTTTCATGTCTCTCTTATGATCATGAACTCATGTTGAATTTGGATTTTCTTTGATGAGATTTAATGTTTAATGTTCTTTTTATTGATGATGTGAGTTGTGAATTTTACCTTCCTTGCAATTGGTAGTTGTTAGATTTTACTAATTCTTGCCATTTATTATGCTTTCCTTTTATGCCTTCCAAGTGTTTGACAAAATGCTCGGTTGGGCTTTAGAGTAGAATTCTATGCTCTTGGCTTGGGAAGGTAACTTAAGAACTCTTGAGTTGCTAATATGATAACCATTTTTGCTCTTAACTCCTCAAACTTATTTTCATCCTCCTCGTGTCGCCTTAAGATACGAGATTTAAGATCTCTTAGTTCTAGCATAAGGGCTTCATCGGGAGGAGGTGGTGGAAGAGAGGGTTCATTATTTGAGGGAAGGGTATTGTAGTTGGAAGGAGGTTCATATTGGTGAAATTCTTGAGGTGATGTGTATGGACTTTGTGGTTCATGGGGGTATTGGTATTAGCATGGTGGTGGCTCTAGAAATGGTTCATATAGTGGTTGGTATAGTGGATATGGGTTAGGATCATACGGAGGTGAATAGTGGTATGAGGCTTGTGAGTATGGTGAAGGTCTATATTGAGGAGGGGGTTCATATGCATATGATGATTGTGGTTGACAACCACAATGAGGGTCATCACATACATTAGATTGGTATGCATCAAGATTTGAATTGTACCCATAAGAAGTTGAAGGAGGTTGTTGCCAAGAAGGTTGTCCATAAGCTTGGGGCTCCTCCCATCTTTGATTTCCAAATCCTTGATGCATGTTGTCGTTGTAATTTCCATCTCCTACAACATAGTTTGAACCACACTCAGAGCCAAAGTCGTGAGAATTCATAGTGAAAGAGAAAATAAAAACAAAAACTAATAAGAAACAAAGAGAACAAAATCTTACAACTAGCAAAAACTAACAAACAAACCAAAAATCAAGCTATTAACAATATATACAACAGCCAATAACATAGCACCATTGCAATCCCCGGCAATGGCACTTAAACTAAGCATGTCCTCATGCTAAAATCAAGAAAGAAGCAAAGGGTATCAACATTTATTCAATGCAAACTAACTAAATGCAGGGACATGTGCAGATTGTGGGCAACCTACCCTTTTTCGCATTGGTTTCGGATCCAGTCTCTGCGGCAAGGGTCTTCTATAGGGCTGGGGATACCAAGGCCATAATCCCAAGGGTTGATCAGTATGTCCTGAATGGGAAGTATATCAGACCCCCAGTATCTTCTACGAGCCGGCATGCAGGCCCGTCTTTTGACACCCCTCCTACTTCCGCCCCACCATCACCCCCACCTCCTACTCCATCCACTACTCAGATGTTTCTTCAGATCCTTCAGAGGTTAGGCCAGTAAGACCGGCGGATGGAGCAAATAAAGCGCCGTAACAAGCACCGATACACTTATCTGAAAGAGCTCATTGCTGGTACTCACCCACCTCCAAAAGAGAAAGACACCCCAAACTCCCCCTCACCTAGCAGCACGGAGAGCCATGACAACCCGACTAGTGGAGGCGACACTCTCAGGCCCACCTTGCTCCTTACTAATGGCACGGAGGACCATGCCAACTTTTAAGTGTGGCGAGGTTAGTACCTGACTTCCGGGAGTAATCTCTTTCTCTTAACACCAATATGTTATTTTGTTTTTGTTAGATAGGATACATTACATGATAATAATTGCTTGCATGTCTGTTCTACTTGGTTCAAGTAATAAGTTTCTCTTAAACACCCTATTTTATAGCATTTCACTAATTTGAATTAAAATTTTTTGTTAAATTTTTGTTGAAGATTTTAAATTGGAACATGGTTTAGAGCTAAGAACACACAACCTGTGACATTTTGAGCTTAATTATATTGTTACATTATTTAACCATGATTTTATTCTTGTGTGTCTTCTTCTTTATGATTGCAATCTTTGCTTTGTCCCATTCTATATGTCCATTATTTAGTGTATATTCATACATATATGTGATTGAGGCCATCATTTGATTATAGCTCACTTATCCCAGATAGCCTACCATTTTATTTACCTTTGTTTGCCACTTTGAGCCTTTTTAACCCCCATTTGTTCTTTATATTACCACATCACTAGCCTTAAGCGGAAAAATAATTAATTACCCAATTTGAATCTTTGGTTAGCTTAAGATAGTGTGTGTCAAATAAGTGTGGGAAAATGTAGGAACTTGGGTTGATGAGAATGTGACGTGTTCTTATTGACAAATATTGGAAATTTGGATACTACTCATGTGAAATTAGAGAAACCATATGCATTGATACATTATGCTTAAAAAAAAAACAGAAGAAGAAATAAATGAATACGGGATAAAATTACCCTAATGTTAAGTTCAATGAGAAGATCAATAAATATGTGATGGAATTAAAATCGATACATGTGTGTGTGTGTGTGTGTGTGTGTGTGTGTGTGTGTGTGTTAGGTGAGAATTTAGGTTAGTCAAAGATTCAAATTATATCTCACTTGGCCATATATATATATCCTCATCCTTACCTTAGTCCCATTACAGACTTGAAAAGCCCTCATTGCATTTGTACACTAAATATTTGTTGATTGGTTAGATGAAGAACAAAGTTTTAGAAAACATGACTAGAGGAGATTAGAGTGGATTAACCCTAGACACTTGAGCGATTAGAGTGCATATACATTTCCAGTGAGGGTTCAGCACTTGATTCTATGTTCTCGGCTTTCATGAGCTCTTTTCTTACAAGTTTATCTGTCTCTTATTGTGTGATTTGAATTAGTGAAATCTGATTTATGTTTGTCTTGGAGAACTTATTTGCTTTTAACCAAGTAGGTAGAAACGTCTTAGCATATAGTTGCATTCACATACATAGGTTGCATTGCATGAGTCTTATTTTTCCCCCATTGATTCTTTTGGTCTCTGATGAGCGGATAATTTATACGCTTTTTGGCATTGTTTTTAGATAGTTTTTAGTAGGATCTAGCTACTTTTTAGTATATTTTTATTAGTTTTTAAGAAAAATTCACATTTCTAGACTTTACTATGAGTTTTTGTGTTTTTCTGTGATTTTAGGTATTTTTTTGCTGAAATTGAGGGACCTGAGCAAATATATGATTCAGAGGCTGACAAAGGATTCTGACCTCCTTGCACTCGAAATGGATTTTTTGGAGCTACAGATGTCCAAATGGCACGCTCTCTAATGCGTTGGAAAGTAGACATCCAGGGCTTTCCAGAAATATATAATAATTCATACTTTGCTCGAGTTTAGACGACGCAAACTGGCGTTCAACACCAGCTTTCTGCCCTATTCTGGCGTTAAACGCCAGAAACAAGTTGCAAGCTAGAGTCAAACGCCAGAAACAAGTTACAAACTGGCGTTTAACTCCAAGGAAGACCTCTACATGTGAAAGCTTCAATGCTCAGCCCAAGCACACACCAAGTGGGCTCGAAAGTGGATTTCTGCATCATTTACTTAATTCTGTAACCCTAGTAACTAGTTTAGTATAAATAGAACTTTTTACTATTGTACTAGGGGTCTTTTTTCCCCATTTTTTGAATTCATATGCTATTTGGGGAGGCTGGCCATTCGGCCATGCCTGGACCTTCATCACTTATGTATTTTCAACGGTGGAGTTTCTACACACCATAGATTAAGGTGTGGAGCTCTGCTGTTCCTCGAGTATTAAAGCAAAGTACTATTGTTCTTCTATTCAATTCATGATTATTCTTATCTAAGATATTCATTCGCACGCAAGAACATGATGAATGTGATGATTATGTGACACTCATCACCATTCTCACTTATGAACGCGTGATTGACAACTACTTCCGTTCTACATGAAAACAAGCTTGAATGTATATCTCTTGGGTTTCTAATCAATGATTCACATTGACTCCCCTCTGACAATGAGGCATCTGAATCCGAGATTAGAATCCTCGTGGTATAGGCTAGAATCCATTGGCAGCATTCTTGAGATCCGAAAAGTCTAAACCTTGTCTGTGGTATTCCGAGTAGGATCTGGGAAGGGATGACTGTGACGAGCTTCAAACTCGCGACTGTAGGGCGTTGTGACAGACGCAAAAGGATAGTAAATCCTATTCCTACACGATCGAGAACCAACAGCTGATTAGCCATATGATATATGTGCATGGTATTTTTCATCCGAGACGAGAAATTCGACAGTTGATTAGCCGTACAGAAACCGTAGAGGACCATTTTCACTGAGAGGACGGGAAGTAGCCATTGACAACGGTGACACCCAACATACAGCTTCCATGGAAAGGAGTATGAAGGATTGGATGAAGTTAGTAGGAAAGCAGAGATTCAAAAGGAATAACGCATCTCCATACACTTATCTGAAACTCCCACCAATGAATTACATAAGTATTTCTATCTTTATTTTATGTTTTATTTATATTTTAATGATCAAAACTCCATAACCATTTGAATTCACCTGACTGAGATTTACAAGATGACCATAGCTTGCTTCAAGCCGACAATCTCCGTAGGATCGACCCTTACTCACGTAAGGTTTATTACTTGGACGACCCAGTGCACTTGCTGGTTAGTTGTGCAAAGTTGTAAAAAAGAGTTGACATTACAATTGTGCGTACCAATTTGTTGGCACCATTGAGATCACAATTTTGTGCACCAAGTTTTTGGCGCCATTTTCGGGGATTGTTCGAGTTTGGACAACTGACGGTTCATCTTGTTGCTCAGATTAGGTAATTTTCTTTTTGTTTCAACCTTTATTTTATTTTCAAAAAGTTTTCAAAAATCTTTCAAAAACTTTTTTTCTCTTTTTCGTTTTTCTAAAAATAATTTCCGAAAAATCCAAAAAAAATTTAATAAAATCATAAAATCAAAAATATTTTGTGTTTTCTTTTTGAGTCTAGAGTCAAGTTTTAGGTTTGGTGTCAATCGCATCTTTTTAATTTTCAAAAAATTTTTCGAAAAAAAATTCATGCATATGTTCTTCATGATCTTCAAGTAGTTCTTGGTAAGTTTCCTTGTTTGATCTTCATATTTTCTTCTTTTGTGTCTTTTGTTGTTTTTCATATGCATTTTTGAATTCATAGTGTCTAAATATGAAAAATTTCTAAGTTTGGTGTCTTGCATGTGTTTCTTTCCTTAAAAATTTTTCAAAAATAAGTTCTTGATGTTCATTGATGCCAGGGCATCTAGGCCAGTTTCACTGATCTTTTCTTTACTATTTTAAGGTAGTTTCATGCATTTTCTTAGTGAATAAGGCAAGTTTTTGATGAAAATACACTTACACCTTGATTCAAGCAACTATTGTGAATTTCACATGATTTCATGAGTATTTTGCTAGAATTGAATGATAAATTGATGATGCATAATCTCATGACTTTGGCTAGAGCTTTGATGCACTTTATTTGCTTGATTTCAGGGCAAAGGAAGCAAGGAAGAACCACGTTAGTACTCACGTTAATCTAGTTAACGTGACCACTAACGTGGAATGGTAAATAGCTTGCAACGTTAAGGAGAAAAGTGATCATCAATAACGCCGCGAAGCCATCATAAGCCCACGTTAATTGCCACGTTAACTAAGTTAACGTGGTAGTTAATGTGGAGACAAAAGAAAGCTCCAACGTTAGTGGTAAAAGTGAACACCACTAACGTTCCAAGATTTGGCAATGAGCCATGTTAAGAGTCACGTTAACTAGAACTCTAACGTGGAAGAGAGGAACAATGCCAACGTTAATGAAACTCACCTTTGTCACTAACATTGGATCAACTAGCATTGCCCACGTTCGTGGTCACATTAAGACCACTAACGTGAAAGTTAACGTAGAGTTGAGATTGATGAGCCAACGTTAGTGACACTCACCTTTGTCACTAACGTTGGAAGATGGCATTACTACCACGTTAACTTAGTTAACGTGAGCCCTAACGTGGAGAGTAGTGGCACTTTGAGCGTTAGTAACAAAGGTAAGTGTTACTAACGCTCTCGAAGGTGAGGCATAGCCACGTTAAGAGCCACGTTAGTTACACTAACGTGAACTCTAACGTAGGGACAAAGGGCATAAGGCAACGTTAATGGGAAAGGTGAGTCCCAATAACGCTTGCGATGGGTTATAAGCCAACGTTATTGGGAAAGGTGAGTCCCAATAACGCTAGCGAAGATTAACAAGGCAATGTTATTGGTCACATTAGTGCCACTAACGTTGGAGTTAACGTAGGCTATATGGGGTTGGAACGTTAGTGAAAATTGTGATTGCCACTAACATTTTCGAACCCACAATGTCACTTAACATTAACTTCACTAACGCCCATGCCTAATTCATACTTCTAAGTTGGGTGGTGCACGAATTTGTGATTCGCACAACTAACCAGCAAGTGCACTGGGTCGTCCAAGTAATACCTTACGTGAGTAAGGGTCGATCCCACGGAGATTATTGGCTTGAAGCAATCAATGTTTATTTTATTTGTCTTAGTCAGGATGTCAACAAAATTGTTTGGATTACTTGAACAATAGAGTTATTTGTTTATAAAGGACTGGGGAATATGTTACTTGTTGTGCAGTAATGGAGAATATGTTGGAGTTTTGGAGATGCTTTGTCCTTTGAATTTCAACTCTTCCTTGAAATCCTCTTCTCACACGCAGATTCCTTCCATGGCAAGCTCTATGTAGGGTGTCACCGTTGTCAGTGGCTACTTCCCATCCTCTCAGTGAAAACGTTCCTATGCTCTGTCACAGCACGGCTAATCATCTGTCGGTTCTCAATCAGGTTGGAATAGAATCCATTGATTCTTTTGCGTCTGTCACTAACGCCCAGCCCTCAGGAGTTTGAAGCACGTCACAGTCATTCAATCCCAGAATCCTACTCGAAATACCACAGACAAGGTTTAGACTTTCCGGATTCTCATGAATGCCGCCATCAATCCGGCCTATACCACGAAGATTCTGTTGGGGAATCTAAGAGATATTCATTCAGTCTGATGTAGAACGGAGGTGGTTGTCAGGCACACGTTCATGGGTTGAGGAAGGTGATGAGTGTCACGGATCATCACCTTCTTCACAATTAAGCGCGAATAAACATCTTAGATAAGAACAAGCGTGTTTGAATGGAAAACAAAGGAATCGTATTAAATCATCGAGACGCTGCAGAGCTCCTCACCCCCAACAATGGAGTTTAGAGACTCATGCCGTCAAAAGTATGTAATTCAGATCTGAAAATATCATGAGGTACAAGATATGTCTGTAAAAGTTGTTTAAATAGTAAACTAGTAACCTAGGTTTACAGAAAATGAATAAACTAAGATAATTGGTGCAGAAATCCACTTCTGGGGCCCACTTGGTGTGTGCTGGGGCTGAGACTAAAGCTTTCCACGTGTAAAGGCCTTTCTTGGCGTCAAACTCCAGGTTATGACGTGTTTTGGGCGTTCAACTCCGGATCATGACGTTTTTCTGGCGTTTAACTCCAGACAACAGCATGAACTTGGCGTTTAACGCCAAGTTACGTCGTCTATCCTTGCGCAAAGTATGGACTATTATATATTGCTGGAAAGCCCTAGATGTCTACTTTCCAACGCCGTTGAGAGCGCGCCAATTGGACTCCTGTAGCTCCAGAAAATCTATTTCGAGTGCAGGGAGGTCAGGATCCAACAGCATCAGCAGTCCTTTTTCAGCCTAAGTCAGATTTTTGCTCTGCTCCCTCAATTTCAGCCAGAAAATACCTGAAATCACAGAAAAGCACACAAACTCATAGTAAAGTCCAGAAATATGATTTTTGCCTAAAAACTAATATTATTTTACTAAAAACTAACTGAAACATGCTAAAATCTACATGAAATTACCCCCAAAAAGCGTACAAAATATCCGCTCATCACAACACCAAACTTAAACTGTTGCTTGTCCTCAAGCAACTAGATGAATAAAATAGGTTCCACAAAAATTAAGAAGTAATAATATTTTAGAGTTTTAAATGAAGCTCAGATTCTTATTAGATGAGCGGGGCTTGTAGCTTTTTGTCTCTGAACAGTTTTGGCATCTCCCTGTATCTTTTGAATTTCAGAATGATTGGCATCCTTAGGAACTCAGAATTCAGATAGTATTATTGACTCTCCTAGTGTAGTATGTTGATTCTTGAACACAGCTATTTATGAGTCTTGGCCGTGGCCCTAAGCACTTTGTTTTCCAGTATTACCACCGGATACATAAATGCCACAGACACATGACTGGGTGAACCTTTTCAGATTGTGACTCAGCTTTGCTAGAGTCCCCAGTCAGTGGTGTCCAGAGCTCTTAAGCACACTCTTTTGCTTTGGATCACGACTTTAACCATTCAGTCTCAAGTTTTTCACTTGGACCTTCATGACACAAGCACATGGTTAGGGACAGCTTGATTTAGCCGCTTAGGCCTGGATTTTATTTCCTTGGGCCCTCCTATCCATAGATGCTCAAAGCCTTGGATCCTTTTTACTCTTGGCTAGTGCTCATGGCTTGTGAATATTGTGTTTTTTTTTTTTTTGCTGCTTTTTCTTGCTTCAAGAATCAATTTTATGATCTTTCAGATCATCAATAATATTTTTCGTGTTCCTCATCCTTTCAGGAGCCAATACTCATCAAATTCAAAGTACATATTATGCACTGTTCAAGCATTCATTCAGAAAACAAAAAGTATTGCCACCACATATACTTAATTATAAATTTTATTATTAAGAACTCGAAAAATATAGATTACTTCTTTATTAAAATAAATCTACTACTTTATTCATGCCTGATGATGATGAGAAAAATAAATTACAGCTTAATTGAAAATAAAATCAAAATAGATAAACTAATTACTACTAAATATCTCCTAAGGTGAATTTCTAAAAAAATGCTATCACTAAGTTAAAGCAGGAAAATTAAAGGGAAAGAAAATTGGAACTTAGCAACCTGTTGTTTTGAGGAGTAGGTGCTCCTTTAAAATATGTGGTGCTTTTTCATGGATTAATCCTTTGGCGCTTTAGCTCCCTTAGATCACGCCCTTGCTCCTCCTGTTCCTTGAGCATTTTGCAAATCATGCTACTTTGATTATTCTGTTCTTCCTTTATTTGGTCCATAGCTTCTTGCAATCTGGAAATAGAAGCCTCAAGATGTTCCCAATATTCGAATTGGGGCAGTTCTGGGAGGGCTTCTTGTGCTCTCCTCTTGGTTGAATCATCTTGTTGCTGTTGTCTGACCATTGATATTCCCGTAATGGGCTTTTCAATTAGGATATATTCAGTTATTCCCATCTTTACTCCAGCATCTTTGCAAAGCATAGAAATTAGGCTTGGATAAGCCAATTTGGCGTCCTTAGAATTCTTGTTTGCAATTTTATATAGCTCACATGAGATCAGCTGATGGACTTCCACTTCTTTTCCCAGCATGATGCAGTGAATCATGACAGCTCTTTTGATGGTAACTTCAGAACGGTTGCTGGTGGGCAATATGGAACGGCTAATAAAGTCCAGCCAACCTCTAGCTACTGGTTTTAGATCTTCTCTTTTGAGTTGAACTGGGGTGCCAGTCGTACTGGTAGTCCACTTGGCTCCAGGGACGCATATATCTTCCAAGATCTTGTCCAATCCTTTATTGACCCTCATCATTCTCCTATTAAAGGAGTCTGGGTCATCCTTCAGTTGAGGAATCTTGAATATCTCCCTGATCTTGTCAGCATTGGTATGAATGATCTTTTCTCTGACTACGGTCTTATGGTCAAAGAGAGCTGCTCCAATGATTCTTTGCCTTTCTGTCTGCCATAGATTAGCATAGAATTCCTGAACCATGTTCCTTCCCACTTTCGTTTCAGGATTGGCCAGAATTTCCCAATTCCTGTTTCGAATCTGCTCTTGGATCTCCGGATATTCATCTTCTTTCAGATCAAATCTGACTTCCGGGATCACTGATCTGTGACTCATTATCTTGTAGTAATGGTCTGAATGTTCTTTAGTTAAGAACTTTCCTTGATTCCAAAGTGGCTTTGGATTGCTTTCTTTCTTGCCTCTTGGGTTGGGTTGTTTCCCTTTAGGAGCCATGATCAAGAGACACAATAGTTTTTGTGATCACGGGTAAAACACACCAAACTTAGAGCTTTGCTTGTCCTCAAGCAAAAGAGAAGAAAGAAGAGGGATAGGAGGAGAGCAATGTGGAATGGTGATGATGAGGAGGGCGCCGAATACAATATATAGGGAGGGGGTGGGTAATTTTCGAAAAATAAGAAAGAGATAGATAGAAGATATGATTTTAAAAGATATGATAAGAAAAAGATATAATTTTAAAAGAGAAAGATATGAATAATAATTTGAAAAGATAATTCTGAAATTTTTAATTTTGAAAAAGATTTTAAAAAGAAAATTGAGTTTTGAAAACAAATTTTTAAAAGAGTTGGATTGGATTGGAAAACCAATTGGTTTTATAAATTAAGATACATTTGATATTTTTGAAAAAGAGATTTTAAAAATTTGGATTTTTAGAACACTAATTTGGATTGAGGGGTGATGATTTAAAATATGTTTATGCAAGAAATCATGGTTTGAAACATAAAAAATAAAAAAAATTTGGATTAAAAACGAAATTGTACCTCCTCCCCACCATCCTGGCGTTAAACGCCCAACTGCTGCATGGTTTGGGCGTTTAACGCCCACATGTTGCTTCTCCTGGGCGTTCAACGCCCATTTGGTGCTTCTTTCTGGCGTTGAACGCCAGGAAGTCCTTCTTCACTGGGCGTTTTTCTGAACGCCCAGGATGCTAGCAGACTGGCGTTAAACGCCCAGAAGGTGCATCTTTCTGGCGTTTAACGCCCAGAAGATGCTCCTTTCTGGCGTTTAACGCCCACATGGCTACCTTCACTGGCGTTAAACGCCCAGTGAGAGCTTCTTTTGGGCGTTTAACGCCCAAAGTATTTCTTACTGGCTTTTTCATGCCAGTGAGCTTCCAAATTTCCCTGTAACTCTGTGACTTCAACCAATTGCTATTTCACCTTTGAAGATACTTGAACTTAAACCTATAAAGAAAGAAAATTTATTTAATTAGTAAATAACTTAGGAAATAACTGGGTTGCCTCCCAGCAAGCGCTTCTTTAATGTCATTAGCTGGACTGTTACTGAGTTTTAATTAAGTCTCAGTCTTGAGCATTCCTGCTCAAAATTTCCTTCAAGATAGTGTTTGACTCTTTGTCCATTAACAATGAACTTTTTGTTAGAGTCACTATCCTGAAGTTCTATGTATCCATATGGTGACACGCTTGTGATGACATATGGCCCTCTCCACCGGGATTTTAATTTCCCAGGAAATAATTTGAGCCTTGAATTAAATAACAGAACTTTCTGTCCTGGCTCAAAGACTCTGGATGACAATTTCTTATCATGCCATCTTTTTGCTTTCTCTTTGTAAATTTTTGCATTTTCGAAAGCATTGAGTCTAAATTCCTCTAGCTCATTTAACTGGAGTAATCGTCTTTCTCCAGCTAACTTGGCATCAAGGTTCAGGAATCTGGTTGCCCAGTAGGCCTTGTGTTCCAGTTCCACTGGCAAGTGACACGCCTTTCCATACACTAGCTGGTATGGAGAGGTCCCTATGGGGGTTTTAAATGCTGTTCTGTATGCCCACAGAGCATCATCCAAGCTTCTTGCCCAATCCTTTCTACGGTTAATTACAGTCCGTTCCAGGATTCTTTTGAGTTCTCTATTTGAGACTTCAGCTTGCCCATTAGTTTGTGGATGATATGGAGTAGCCACCCTGTGGTTAACTCCATAACGAACCAGAGCAGCATAAAGCTGTTTATTGCAGAAATGAGTGCCCCCATCACTGATTAACACTCTAGGGATACCAAATCTGCTGAAGATGTGTTTCTGGAGGAATTTTAACACTGTTTTAGTGTCATTGGTGGGTGTTGCAATAGCCTCCACCCATTTTGATACATAATCCACTGCCACCAGAATATAAGTGTTTGAATATGATGGTGGGAAAGGTCCCATGAAGTCAATGCCCCATACATCAAACAACTCAATCTCCAAGATTCCTTGCTGAGGCATGGCATAACTGTGAGGTAGGTTGCCTGATCTTTGGCAACTGTCACAATTAAGCACAAATGCTCGGGAATCTTTATAGAGAGTAGGCCAGTAGAAGCCACTTTGGAGGACTCTTGTGGCTGTTCGCTCACTTCCAAAATGTCCTCCATACTGTGATCCATGGCAATGCCAAAGGATCTTCTGTGCTTCCTCTTTAGGCACACATCTACGGATTACTCCGTCTGCACATCTCTTGAAGAGATATGGTTCATCCCAAAGATAGTACTTTGCATCTGTGATTAATTTCTTTGATTGCACCCTACTGTACTCTTTGGGTATGAATCTCACTGCCTTGTAGTTTGCAATGTCTGCAAACCATGGCACTTCCTGGATGGCAAACAGTTGCTCATCCGGAAAGGTTTCAGAGATTTCAGTGAGAGGGAGGGACGCCCCTTCCACTGGTTCTATTCGGGACAGGTGATCTGCTACTTGATTCTCCGTCCCTTTTCTGTCTCTTATTTCTATATCAAACTCTTGCAGAAGCAACACCCATCTTATAAGTCTGGGTTTTGAATCCTGCTTTGTGAGTAGATATTTAAGAGCAGCATGATCAGTGTACACAATCACCTTTGATCCTACTAAATAGGATCTAAATTTATCAATGGCGTAAATCACTGCAAGTAGCTCTTTTTCTGTGGTTGTGTAATTCTTCTGTGCGTCATTTAGAACACGGCTGGCATAGTAAATGACGTGCAGAAGCTTGTCATGCCTTTGTCCCAACACTGCACCAATGGCATGGTCACTGGCATCACACATTAATTCAAATGGTAATGTCCAGTCTGGTGCAGAGATGATTGGTGCTGAGACCAATTTAGCTTTCAGAGTCTCAAATGCCTGCAAACACTCTTTATCAAAGATAAATGGCGTGTCAGCAGCTAGCAGGTTGCTCAGAGGTTTGGCGATTTTTGAAAAATCCTTTATAAACCTCCTATAGAATCCTGCATGCCCCAGAAAGCTTCTAATTGCCTTAACATTAGCAGGTGGTGGCAATTTTTCAATTACTTCTACCTTAGCTTGGTCCACCTCTATTCCCTTGTTCGAAATTTTGTGCCCAAGGACAATTCCTTCAGTCACCATAAAGTGGTATTTTTCCCAGTTTAAAACCAGGTTAGTCTCTTGGCATCTTTTCAGAACAAGTGCTAAATGGTTAAGGCAGGAGCTGAATGAGTCTCCAAATACTGAAAAGTCATCCATGAAGACTTCCAGGAATTTTTCCACCATATCAGAGAAAATTGAGAGCATGCACCTTTGAAAGGTTGCAGGTGCATTGCACAGGCCAAATGGCATCCTTCTGTATGCAAATACTCCAGATGGGCATGTGAATGCCGTTTTCTCCTGATCCTGGGGATCTACTGCAATTTGATTATAACCTGAATATCCATCCAGGAAGCAGTAGTATTCATGACCTGCTAGTCTTTCTAGCATCTGGTCTATGAATGGTAAAGGAAAATGATCCTTTCTGGTGGCTGTATTGAGCCTTCTATAATCAATGCACATACGCCACCCTGTAACTGTTCTTGTAGGAACCAGTTCATTTTTTTCATTATGAACCACTGTCATGCCTCCCTTCTTAGGGACAACTTGGACAGGGCTTACCCAGGGGCTGTCAGAAATAGGATAAATAATCCCAGCCTCTAGTAATTTAGTGACCTCCTTCTGCACCACTTCTTTCATAGCTGGATTCAGCCGCCTTTGTGGTTGGACCACTGGTTTGGCGTCATCCTCCAACAAGATCTTGTGCATGCATCTGGCTGGGCTAATGCCCTTAAGATCACTGATGGACCACCCAAGAGCTGTCTTGTGTGTCCTTAGCACTTGAATTAGTGCTTCCTCTTCCTGTGGCTCTAAGGTAGAGCTTATAATTACAGGAAAGGTATCACCTTCTCCCAGAAATGCATATTTCAAGGATGGTGGTAATGGTTTAAGTTCGGGTTTTGGAGGTTTCTCCTCTTCTTGAGGGATTTTCAGAGGTTCTATTATCTTTTCTGACTCTTCCAAATCAGGCTGAACATCTTTAAATATGTCCTCTAGCTCTGATTCGAGACTCTCAGCCATATTGACCTCTCTTACCAGAGAGTCAATAATATCAACACTCATGCAGTCATTTGGGGTGTCTGGATGTTGCATTGCTTTGACAACATTCAACTTGAACTCCTCCTCATTGACTCTCAAGGTTACTTCCCCTTTTTGAACATCAATGAGGGTTCGGCCAGTTGCTAGGAAAGGTCTTCCTAGAATGAGAGTTGGACTCTTGTGCTCCTCCATTTCCAGCACCACAAAGTCAGTAGGAAAGGCGAATGGCCCGACCTTGACAATCATGTCTTCAATCACGCCTGATGGGTACTTAATGAAGCCATCAGCAAGTTGAAGACATATCCTGGTTGGTTTAATTTCTTCAGTTAAACCAAGCTTTCTGATAGTAGATGCAGGTATTAAGTTGATACTTGCCCCAAGATCGCATAAAGCTTGCTTGGTACAATTACCCTCTAATGTGCATGGTATCATAAAGCTCCCAGGATCTTTAAGCTTCTCAGGTAAGCTTTTCAGAATGACTGCACTGCATTCTTCAGTGAGGTAGACTTTTTCAGTTTCCCTCCAATCCTTCTTATGGCTTAAGATTTCTTTCATGAACTTAGCATAAGAAGGTATTTGCTCAAGTGCTTCTGCAAACGGAATCTTTATTTCAAGAGTCCTGAGATAGTCTGCAAAGCGGGCAAATTGCTTATCCTGTTCCGCTTGGCGGAGTTTTTGAGGATAAAGCATTTTGGCTGTGTATTCCTCAACCTTAGTTGCTGCAGGTTTATTACCTACAGAAGTGGGTTGGGAAGCCTTTTTAGAAAGGTCAGCACTTGTATGTGACTGATCACCCACTGGCATTTGAATGCTAGGAGTGGAAGCTGGAGTGGCGTTAGACGCCATCTCCTTGTTTGTTACTGGCGTTTGAACGCCAGAACCATGTCCCTTTTGGGCGTTCAACGCCAGATCCATGCTTGTTTCTGGCGTTGAACGCCAGGAATGAGCATGGTCTGGGCGTTCAGTGCCAGCTCTGTTCCTCTCTGGGCTCTGATTGTCCTCAGAGGGATTTTGAGTATCCTCTTGTTCATTTCTTGGTTTCCTGCTGCTTTGAAGTGAGGTATTTAATGTTTTTCCACTTCTTAATTGAACTGCTTGGCATTCTTCTGTTATTTGTTTTGACAGTTGCTTTTCTGTCTGCTTTAATTGCACTTCCATGTTCCTGTTAGCCATTCTTGTTTCCTGTAATATTTCCTTGAATTCGGCTAGTTGCTGAGTTAGAAAATCTAATTGCTGATTGAATTCATTAGCCTGATCCACTGGACTGAGTTCTGCAGTTACTGTTTTAGCTTCTTCTTTCATAGAGGATTCACTGCTTAGGTACAGATGCTGATTTCTGGCAACTGTATCAATAAGCTCTTGAGCTTCTTCAATTGTTTTTCTCATATGTATAGATCCACCAGCTGAGTGGTCTAGAGAAATCTGAACTTTTTCTGTAAGCCCATAGTAGAAGATGTCTAATTGCACCCATTCTGAAAATATTTCAGAGGGGCACTTTCTTAGCATCTCTCTGTATCTCTCCCAAGCATCATAAAGGGATTCATGATCTCCTTGTTTGAAGCCTTGGATGTTTAGCCTTAGCTGTGTCATCCGTTTGGGAGGGAAATAGTGATTCAGGAATTTTTCTGACAGCTGTTTCCATGTTTTTATGCTGTTCTTAGGCTGGTTATTTAACCACCTCTTAGCTTGATCTTTTACAGCAAATGGAAACAGTAATAATCTGTAGATATCCTGATCCACTTCCTTATCATGTACTGTATCAGCAATTTGCAGAAATTGTGCCAGAAACTCTGTAGGTTCTTCATGTGGAAGACCAGAATACTGGCAGTTTTGCTGCACCATGATAATGAGCTGAGGATTCAGCTCAAAGCTACTAACTCCAATGGAGGGTATACAGATACTACTCCCATATGAAGCAGTAGTGGGGTTAGCATATGACCCCAGAGTCCTCTTGGACTGTTCATTCCTACTTACTTCCATGATGGAATACAAGTTGAGAATTTATATGTTGAGAATTAATTATTTTATAAAAATTAAAATTTTTATAAAACGAAATAAATAAATGAAAGTGAAAATATTTTGAAATTGAAAATTGAATTTTTAATATAAAATTTTCGAAAAAAAATGGTTCAAAATTAGTTAGAAAAATAAATTTTTTTTTTTGAATTTTGAATTTTATGATGAAAGAGAAAAACTCACAAAAGACACAAGACTTAAAATTTTTAGATCTAATGCTCCTTAATTTTCGAAAATTTTTGGAGGGAAAACACCAAGGAACACCAAACTTAAAAATTTTAAGATCAAGACACAAGAAAAACTCAAGAACACTTTGAAGATTCACAAGAACACCAAGAACACAAGAAAGAACACCAAACTTAAAATTTTTAGAAAATCAAGACAAGTTTTCGAAAATTAAAGAAAGATTAACAAGAAAACACCAAACTTAAAGTTTGGCACAAGATTAAATTAAGAAAAATTAGTTTTGAAAAAGATTTTCAAAAGTACTGGTGCTCCCTCTTCAAAAATATA
Organism: Arachis stenosperma; assembly: GCF_014773155.1. Taxonomy (NCBI): domain Eukaryota; kingdom Viridiplantae; phylum Streptophyta; class Magnoliopsida; order Fabales; family Fabaceae; genus Arachis; species Arachis stenosperma. The sequence goes on from NC_080377.1 coordinate 41,438,157, forward strand.
AATCAAAGCTTTAGCCAATTGGGAATAAATATGACACTTGATGCAGATATTCCAATTAGTGCTTTAAAAGGAACACAGTTGAAACAAGAAAGGACACAAAGCAAGAAAAACTCAAGATCAAACAAGAAAAATAAGCAAGAACAACTTGAAGATTAATGAAGAACAAAAATCACAAGTCGAAAATTTTAAAGAGAAATATGAGATATGCAATTGACACCAAACTTAGAACAAGACACTAAAACTCACGAAAATTAGCAATTAATTAAGAGAAAAATAATAAATTTTGAAAAGAAACTATCCTATCAATATTGATTTAATGACTCTATAATAATAAAAATAAGAATAAAAATAAAAATAAATTATTCCTAATCTAAGAAATAAAATAAGCCTTCAATTGTCCAAACTCAATAATCCCCGGCAACGGCGCCAAAAACTTGGTGCACGAATTTGTGATTCGCACAACTAACCAGCAAGTGCACTGGGTCGTCCAAGTAATACCTTACGTGAGTAAGGGTCGATCCCACGGAGATTATTGGCTTGAAGCAATCAATGTTTATTTTATTTGTCTTAGTTAGGATGTCAACAAAATTGTTTGGATTACTTGAACAATAGAGTTATTTGTTTATAAAGGACTGGGGAATATGTTACTTGTTGTGCAGTAATGGAGAATATGTTGGAGTTTTGGAGATGCTTTGTCCTTTGAATTTCAACTCTTCCTTGAAATCCTCTTCTCACACGCAGATTCCTTCCATGGCAAGCTCTATGTAGGGTGTCACCGTTGTCAGTGGCTACTTCCCATCCTCTCAGTGAAAATGTTCCTATGCTCTGTCACAGCACGGCTAATCATCTGTCGGTTCTCAATCAGGTTGGAATAGAATCCATTGATTCTTTTGCGTCTGTCACTAACGCCCAGCCCTCAGGAGTTTGAAGCACGTCACAGTCATTCAATCCCAGAATCCTACTCGGAATACCACAGACAAGGTTTAGACTTTCCGGATTCTCATGAATGCCGCCATCAATCCGGCCTATACCACGATGATTCTGTTGGGGAATCTAAGAGATATTCATTCAGTCTGATGTAGAACGGAGGTGGTTGTCAGGCACACGTTCATGGGTTGAGGAAGGTGATGAGTGTCACGGATCATCACCTTCTTCACAATTAAGCGCGAATAAACATCTTAGATAAGAACAAGCGTGTTTGAATGGAAAACAAAGGAATCGTATTAAATCATCGAGACGCTGCAGAGCTCCTCACCCCCAACAATGGAGTTTAGAGACTCATGCCGTCAAAAGTATGTAATTCAGATCTGAAAATATCATGAGGTACAAGATATGTCTGTAAAAGTTGTTTAAATAGTAAACTAGTAACCTAGGTTTACAGAAAATGAATAAACTAAGATAATTGGTGCAGAAATCCACTTCTGGGGCCCACTTGGTGTGTGCTGGGGCTGAGACTAAAGCTTTCCACGTGTAAAGGCCTTTCTTGGCGTCAAACTCCAGGTTATGATGTGTTTTGGGCGTTCAACTCCGGATCATGACGTTTTTCTGGCGTTTAACTCCAGACAGCAGCATGAACTTGGCGTTTAACGCCAAGTTACGTCGTCTATCCTTGCGCAAAGTATGGACTATTATATATTGCTGGAAAGCCCTGGATGTCTACTTTCCAACGCCGTTGAGAGCGCGCCAATTGGACTCCTGTAGCTCCAGAAAATCTATTTCGAGTGCAGGGAGGTCAGGATCCAACAGCATCAGCAGTCCTTTTTCAGCCTAAGTCAGATTTTTGCTCTGCTCCCTCAATTTCAGCCAGAAAATACCTGAAATCACAGAAAAGCACACAAACTCATAGTAAAGTCCAGAAATATGATTTTTGCCTAAAAACTAATATTATTTTACTAAAAACTAACTGAAACATGCTAAAATCTACATGAAATTACCCCCAAAAAGCGTACAAAATATCCGCTCATCATTGGGCCCACAAAAGATTGGAACTGCTTCAACTCAAGATTCAAAGCCCACATCCAAGACTTGAAGAACTTAGTAGAAGATCAAGAGGAGTAGTATATATAGGAGTAGTTTTGAACTATAGAGAAGCTTGGCACTTTGGAGAACTCCCCTCTGTATATTTACTTTTCTGCACTTTTAGCTATGGATGTATTCTTTTCTGCCATTTTCCATTTCTAGAGCTATGAACAACTAAACCCCTTTCATTGGGTTAGGGAGCTCTGCTGTAATTTGATGGATCAATTATAGTTTTCATTCTCTTCTTCTTTCTTCTCTTTTGATTTACTAGAAAGCTTTCGATCTTAATTCAATTAGTTAGTTGTCTTGGAAAAGAAACTCTCCATAATTGGATCTCCTTTGAGCCTTGGAAAAGGGATGAGGAGATCATGCTAGAAATGCTTTCTCATGTTGGACCAAATTGTGGTCTGGGCGGATATAGTGACATGTAATCCTCCCAACACTTTGATTTGGAAATACATGTGGTATAATCAGTGACCTTACTTCATCTCTTCCCATGAGCAATTAAATCAAGGAATTGGGCAATTGTTCAAGCTTAGAGAGATTAGATTACCAAGGAATTGGAATCTAATCACCTAAGATTGCCAAGGAGATCAATAGATGCATTGATTGAGGAAGAGATGAAAATGAACTTGATCCGGAGAATACAATATCTCCTGAGCCCAATAAATTCCCCCTTTCTGATCTTATCCATTCTCTTTATTTTCTGTCATTTATTTTCATGCTCATTAACCCAAATCCCCATTTAAGATTTTACACTTTAATTTTTGCTATTTACTTTTCCGTCATTTAATTTTCTGCAATTCTCAAGCTACACTCTGTTTAGCTCAACTAGCATACTCTTTCAACTAAAGTTTCTTGACCAATCAATCCCTGTGGGATTTGATTTCACTCTATTGTGAGTTTTTACTTGACGACAAATTCGGTATACTTGCCGAAGGAAAATTTGTTGAGAGACAAGTTTTCACGCATCAAGTTTATGGCGCCGTTGTCGGTGATTGATTTTGTATCAACAATGATTAAGTTGGAAGCTCACTAGATTGAGCATTTTTTCCTTTGTTTGTTTACTTTATTCAGACATTTATTTTCACTTTGTTTAACTTCTCCCTCATCCTCTATACCCTCTCTATTTTTCTTTCTTTCTTTGTTATTATCTACAATTCTGCTCACTAACCCACTAACTGTTTGATAATTTGCATCACTCACACTAACAATCACTCTAACAAGAATAACTTTTTCATTTTATCTCTTGCTGTGTGTTTTGTTAGTTGTATGACAGGGAGAAGAGGGGGAACCTCAACTTCCTTCGATTCAGAACCTGAGAGAACCCTCTGGAGATTAAGGAGGGAAGCAAGAGGGAAAGGAGTTGTTGGTCCTGAGGAAGAGGAAGAGTACTTTGAACCCAACATGGAAGAGAACTTGGAAAACAATCATGAAGAAGAAGCTCACAACCATGCCAGAGAAGGCCCTGCAAATCATGCTGGGCAAGAAAGGAGAGTTCTAGGCTCCTACATCAATCCAAATCCAGGAAACTGTGGAAGTAGCATCCAGAAGCCCACCATATATGCCAACAACTTTGAACTAAAATCCCAGCTCATCACCCTTGTTCAGAACAACTGCTCATTTGGAGGAAGTGCTCAAGAAGACCCCAATCAACATCTAACCACCTTCCTGAGAATTTGTGACACTGTGAAGTCTAATGGAGTCCACCCAGATGTCTATAGGCTGCTGTTGTTCCCTTTTTCACTTAGGGACAAGGCATCCAAGTAGCTTGAATCCTTTCCAAAGGAGAGTTTGACAAATTGGGAAGATATGGTGAATAAATTTTTGGCAAGATTCTACCCTCCTCAAAGAATTAACAGGCTAAGAGCTGAGGTGCAGACTTTCAGGCAACAAGATGGTGAGACTCTCTATGAGGCATGGGAGAGGTTCAAGGACTTAACAAGAAGATGCCCACCAAATATGTTCAATGAATGGGTTCAACTTTACATTTTCTATGAAGGTCTTTCCTATGAGTCAAAGAAGGCTGTAGATCATTCATCAGGGGGCTCTCTAAACAAGAAGAAAACCATTGAAGAAGCCATAGATGTCATTGAAACAGTAGCTGAGAATGACTACTTCTATGCCTCTGAAAGAAGTAACACTCGAGGAGTAATGGAGCTGAACCACATGGATGCATTGCTAGCTCAAAATAAGATGATCACCAAGCAGCTAGCAGATCTCACCAAGAAGGTGGAGGAAAACCAAGTTGTAGCAGTCATCACGTCATCACCAACTCAAAAAGGAGTGAATATAGTAGAAGAAGGTGACTGGGAACAAGCTAACTATGTTGGAAACTCACCTAGATAAATCCATGACCCATACTCCAAAACCTACAACTCTGGATGGAGAAATCACCCCAACTTTGGTTGGGAAAATCAACAAGACCAAGGTCAAGACCAGAGACGCCACAACCTCAACTCCAACAACAATGCAACTCACCAACATACCTCACAGAGATCCTATCAACAACCACCTAACCACCCTTCTCAACCACCTAATCTCAACCCACCATCACTAACAGAGGATAGACTTTCAAAAATTGAGACTCTACTTGAAGATTTATGTAGAGAAGTCCAAGAAGGAAGAAGTGCGAGCCAATATCAAAAACCAAGGAGAAAACATCAAGAGACTGGAGTCCCAAGTAGGGTATCTATCTCAACAAATTCCCAAACCCACTGATGGATTTCCCAGTGACACTGAGAAGAACCCAAGAGGAGAAACAAAGAAAGTAAGGTGGGCAGAATGTAAGATGATCACCACAAGTGGTGAGAGGAGTATGAATGAAGTAAAACACCTCCAAGACAACCAAAGGGAAATCAGGAAGAAATGAGCCATGCACCTCAACCCACACTCAAGGAAGAGCTGAAGAAGAAGGAGACACTTAACTCATATGCATCCTTTCCCCAAATGCTTAAAGGTGGTGTAGCAGGGAGAATGTATTCAAGATTCCTCGACATGTTTGCGTCTCTTGATGTAAATATACCATTTATTAAAGCCCTTCAGCAAATGCCTTTCTACATAAAGTATATTGGTGCGCGAAATTGTGAACAATACTTTTCACAACTCTCATAATCCCCGGTAATGAACCCCAAAAACTTGGTGTTCAATACCATGGCATAAACACAACTTCGCACAACTAACCAGCAAGTGCACTGGGTCATCCAAGTAATAAACCTTACGCGAGTAAGGGTCGATCCCACGGAGATTGTTGGTATGAAGCAAGCTATGGTCATCTTGTAAATCTTAGTCAGGAAAACTCAAATGGATATGGTGATATACGAATAAAACATAAAGATAAAGATAGAGATACTTATGTAATTCATTGGTGGGAATTTCAGATAAGCGCATGAAGATGCTGTGTCCCTTCCGTCTCTCTGCTTTCCTACTGTCTTCATCCAATCCTTCTTACTCCTTTCCATGGCAAGCTTATGCAAGGGTTTCACCATTGTCAGTGGCTACCTCCCATCCTCTCAGTGGAAATGTTCAACGCACCCTATCACGGCACGGCTATCCATCTGTCGGTTCTCAATCAGGCCGGAATAGAATCCAGTGATTCTTTTGCGTCTGTCACTAACGCCCCGCCTTCAGGAGTTTGAAGCACGTCACAGTCATTCAATCATTGAATCCTACTCAGAATACCACAGACAAGGTTAAACCTTCCGGATTCTCTTGAATGCCGCCATCAGTTCTAGCCTATACCACGAAGACTCTGATCTCACGAAATGGCTGGCTCGGTTGTCAGGCGAGCGCTCGGTTGTCAGGCGATCAACCATGCATCGTGTATCAGGAATCCAAGAGATATTCACCCAATCTAAGGTAGAACGGAGGTGGTTGTCAGGCACACGTTCATAGGTGAGAATGATGATGAGTGTCACGGATCATCACATTCATCAAGTTGAAGAACAAGTGATATCTTAGAACAAGAACAAGCGGAATTGAATAGAAGAACAATAGTAATTGCATTAATACTCGAGGTACAGCAGAGCTCCACACCTTAATCTATGGTGTGTAGAAACTCCACCGTTGAAAATACATAAGAACAAGGTCTAGGCATGGCCGAATGGCCAGCCTCTCAATGATCTAAGATAGCCTAAGAACAAAGATAGCTACCAAGATATCTTAATACAATAGTAAAAGGTCCTACTTATAGAGAACTAGTAGTCTAAGGTTTACAGAGATGAGTAAATGACATAAAAATCCACTTCCGGGCCCACTTGGTGTGTGCTTGGGCTGAGCAATGAAGCATTTTCGTGTAGAGACTCTTCTTGGAGTTAAACGCCAGCTTTTGTGCCAGTTTGGGCGTTTAACTCCCATTTTGGTGCCAGTTCCGGCGTTTAACGCTGGAAATTCTGAAGGTGACTTTGAACGCCGGTTTGGGCCATCAAATCTTGGGCAAAGTATGAACTATCATATATTGCTGGAAAGCCTAGGATGTCTACTTTCCAACGCCGTTGAGAGCGCGCCAATTGGGCTTTTGTAGCTCCAGAAAATCCACTTCGAGTACAGGGAGGTCAGAATCCAACAGCATCTGCAGTCCTTTTCAGTCTCTGAATCAGATTTTTGCTCAGGTCCCTTAATTTCAGCCAGAAAATACCTGAAATCACAGAAAAATACACAAACTCATAGTAAAGTCCAGAAAAGTGAATTTTAACTAAAAAATAATAAAAATATACTAAAAACTAAACCAAATATACTAAAAACATACTAAAAACAATGCCAAAAAGCGTACAAATTATCCGCTCATCACAACACCAAACTTAAATTGTTGCTTGTCCTCAAGCAACTGAAAATCAAATAAGATAAAAAGAAGAGAATATGTAATGAATTCCAAAAACATCTATGAAGATCAGTATTAATTAGATGAGCGGGGCTTTTAGCTTTTTGCCTCTGAACAGTTTTGGCATCTCACTCTATCCTTTGAAACTCAGAATGATTGGCTTCTTTAGGAACTTAGAATCCAGATAGTGTTATTGATTCTCCTAGCTAAGTATAATGATTCTTGAACACAGCTACTTATTGAGTCTTGGCTGTGGCCCAAAGCACTCTGTCTTCCAGTATTACCACCGGATACATACATGCCACAGACACATAATTGGGTGAACCTTTTCAGATTGTGACTCAGCTTTGCTAAAGTCCCCAATTAGAGGTGTCCAGGGTTCTTAAGCACACTCTTTTTGCCTTGGATCACAACTTTATTTCTTTCTTTTTCTTTTCTTTTTCTTTCTCTCTTTTTTTTTCTTTTTTTGTCTTTCTCTTTCTCTTTTTTTTTTTTGTATTCACTGCTTTTTCTTGCTTCAAGAATCATTTTTATGATTTTTCAGATCCTCAGTAACATGTCTCCTTTTTCATCATTCTTTCAAGAGCCAACATTCATGAATCACAAATTCAAAAGACATATGCACTGTTTAAGCATGCATTCAGAAAACAAAAGTGTTGCCACCACATCAAAATAATTAAACTGTTATAAAATTCAAAATTCATGCAATTCTTTTTCTTTTTCAATTAAGAACATTTTTTATTCAAGAAAGGTGATGGATTCATAGGACATTCATAACTTTAAGGCATAGACACTTAAGACACTAATGATCATAAGACACAAACATGGATAAACATAAGCATGAAAATTCGAAAAACAGAAAAATAAAGAACAAGGAAATTAAAGAACGGGTCCACCTTAGTGATGGCGGCTTGTTCTTCCTCTTGAAGATCCTATGGAGTGCTTGAGCTCCTCAATGTCTCTTCCTTGTCTTTGTTGCTCCTCTCTCATGATTTTTTGATCTTCTCTAATTTCATGGAGGAGAATGGAATGTTCTTGGTGTTCCACCCTTAATTGTCCCATGTTGGAACTCAATTCTCCTAGGGAGGTGTTTAGTTGCTCCCAATAGCTTTGTGGAGGAAAGTGTATCCCTTGAGGAATCTCAGGGATTTCATGATGAGTGGGATCTCTTGTGTGCTCCATCCTCTTCTTAGTGATGGGCTTGTCCTCATCAATGGGGATGTCTCCCTCTATGTCAACTCCAACTGAATAACAGAGGTGACAAATGAGATGAGGAAAGGCTAGCCTTGCCAAGGTAGAGGACTTGTCCGCCACCTTATAGAGTTCTTGGGATATAACCTCATGAACTTCTATTTCTTCTCCAATCATGATGCTCTGAATCATGATAGCCCGGTCTATGGTAACTTCGGACCGGTTGCTAGTGGGAATGATTGAGCGTTGGATAAACTCCAACCATCCTCTAGCCACGGGCTTGAGGTCATGCCTTCTTAGTTGAATCGGTTTTCCTCTTGAATCTCTCTTCCATTGGGCACCCTCTTCACAAATGTCAGTGAGGACTTGGTCCAACCTTTGATCAAAGTTGACCCTTCTAGTGTAAGGATGTTCATCTCCTTGCATCATAGGTAAGTTGAATGCCAACCTTACATTTTCCGGACCAAAATCCAAGTATTTTCCCCGAACCATAGTAAGCCAATTCTTTGGATCCGGGTTCACACTTTGATCATGGTTCTTTGTGATCCATGCATTGGCATAGAACTCTTGAACCATTAAGATTCTGACTTGTTGAATGGGGTTGGTAAGAACTTCCCAACCTCTTCTTCGGATCTCATGTCGGATCTCCAGATATTCACTCTTTTTGAGTGAAAAAGGGACCTCGGGGATCACCTTCTTCAAGGCCACAACTTCATAGAAGTGGTCTTGATGCACCCTTGAGATGAATCTCTCCATCTCCCATGGCTCGGAGGTGGAAGCTTTTGCCTTCCCTTTCCTCTTTCTAGAGGTTTCTCCGGCCTTGGATGCCATAAATGGTTATGGAAAAACAAAAAGCACTGCTTTTACCACACCAAACTTAAAAGGTTTGCTCGTCCTCGAGCAAAAGAAGAAAGAAGAGAGTAGAAGAAGAAGAAATGAGGAAGAATGGAATGGCTTAGTGTTCGGCCAAAAAGGGGAATAAGTGGTGTTTAGGTTGTGGGAAAATGAAGGAGTGTAGATGGGTATATATAGGAGTGGGGGAAGGGTTATGGTTCGGCTATGGGAGGGTGAGTTTGGGAGGGAAAGTGGTTTGAATTTGAAGGGTGAGGTAGGTGGGGTTTTATGAAGGATGGATGTGAGTGGTGAAGAGAAAGATGGGATTTGATAGGTGAAGGTTTTTTGGGGAAGAGGTGTTGAGGTGATTGGTGAATGAGTGAAGAAGAGAGAGTGGTGGGGTTGGTGGGGATCCTGTGGGGTCCACAGATCCTGAGGTGTCAAGGAAAAGTCATCCCTGCACCAAATGGCATGCAAAAATGCGTTTTGAGCCAATTCTGGCGTTAAACGCCGGGCTGGTGCCCATTTCTGGCGTTTAACGCTAGGTTCTTGCCCTTTCCTGGCGTTTAACGCCAGTCTGGTGCCCCTTTCTGGCGTTAAACGCCCAGAATGGTGCCAGACTGGGCGTTAAACGTCCATCTGCTAGCCTTACTGGCGTTTAAACGCCAGTAGGTTCTTCCTCCAGGGTGTGCTATTTTTTTTCCTGTTTTTCATTCTGTTTTTGCTTTTTCAATTGATTTTGTGACTTCTCATGATCATCAACCAACAGAAAACATAAAATAACAAAGAAAAATAGATAAAATATGACATTGGGTTGCCTCCCAACAAGCGCTTCTTTAATGTCAGTAGCTTGACAGAGGGCTCTCATGGAGCCTCACAAATGCTCAGAGCAATGTTGGAACCTCCCAACACCAAACTTAGAGTTTGAATGTGGGGGTTCAACACCAAACTTAGAGTTTGGTTGTGGCCTCCCAACACCAAACTTAGAGTTTGACTATGGGGGCTCTGTTTGACTCTGATTTGAGAGAAGCTCTTCATGCTTCCTCTCCATAGTGACAGAGGGATATCCTTGAGCCTTAAACACAAAGGATTCTTCATTCACTTGAATGATCAGTTCACCCCTATCAACATCAATCACAGCCTTTGCTGTGGCTAGGAAGGGTCTGCCAAGGATGATAGATTCATCCATGCACTTTCCAGTCTCTAGGACTATGAAATCAGCAGGGATGTAATGGTCTTCAATTTTCACCAGAACATCCTCTACAAGTCCATAAGCTTGTTTTCTTGAATTGTCTGCCATCTCTAGTGAGATTCTTGCAGCTTGTACCTCAAAGATCCCTAGCTTCTCCATTACAGAGAGAGGCATGAGGTTTACACTTGACCCTAAGTCACACAGAGCCTTCTTGAAGGTCAATGTGCCTATGGTACAAGGTATGGAGAACTTCCCAGGGTCCTGCCTCTTTTGAGGTAATTTCTGCCTAGACAAGTCATCCAATTCTTTGGTGAGCAAAGGAGGTTCGTTCTCCCAAGTCTCATTTCCAAATAACTTGTCATTTAGCTTCATGATTGCTCCAAGGTATTTAGCAACTTGCTCTTCAGTGACATACTCATCCTCTTCAGAGGAGGAATACTCATCAGAGCTCATGAAAGGCAGAAGTAAGTCCAATGGAATCTCTATGGTCTCATTTTGAGCCTCAGATTCCCATGGTTCCTCATTAGGGAACTCATTGGAGGCTAGTGCACGCCCATTGAGGTCTTCCTCAGTGGCGTTCACTTCCTCTCCTTCCTCTCCAAATTCGGCCATGTTGATGGCCTTGCACTCTCCTTTTGGATTTTCTTCTGTATTGCTTGGAAGAGTACTAGGAGGGAGTTCAGTAATTTTCTTGCTCAGCTGTCCCACTTGTGCCTCCAAATTCCTAATGGAGGACCTTGTTTCAGTCATGAAACTTTGAGTGGTTTTGATTAGATCAGAGACCATGGTTGCTAAGTCAGAGTGGTTCTGCTTAGAATTCTCTGTCTGTTGCTGAGAAGATGATGGAAAAGGCTTGCCATTGCTAAACCTGTTTCTTCCACCATTATTGTTGTTGAAACCTTGTTGAGGTCTCTGTTGATCCTTCCATGAGAGATTTGGGTGATTTCTCCATGAAGAATTATAGGTGTTTCCATAGGGTTCTCCCATGTAATTCACCTCTTCCATTGAAGGGTTCTCAGGATCATAAGCTTCTTCTTCAGATGAAGCATCCTTAGTACTGCTTGGTGCATTTTGCATTCCAGACAGACTTTGAGAAATCAAATTGACTTGTTGAGTCAATATCTTGTTCTGAGCCAGAATGGCATTCAGAGTATCAATCTCAAGAACTCCTTTCTTCTGATTAGTCCCATTGTTCACAGGATTCCTTTCAGAAGTGTACATGAATTGGTTATTTGCAACCATTTCAATTAGTTCTTGAGCTTCTGTAGGCGTCTTCTTCAGATGAAGAGATCCTCCAGCAGAGCTATCCAAAGACATCTTGGATAGTTCAGAGAGACCATCATAGAAAATACCTATGATGCTCCATTCAGAAAGCATGTCAGAGGGACACTTTCTGATCAGTTGTTTGTATCTTTTCCAAGCTTCATAGAAGGATTCTCCTTCCTTTTGTCTGAAGGTTTGGACTTCCACTCTAAGCTTACTCAATTTTTGAGGTGGAAAGAACTTTGCCAAGAAGGCATTGACTAGCTTTTCCCAAGAGTTCAGGCTTTCTTTAGGTTGTGAATCCAACCATGTCCTAGCTCTGTCTCTTACAGCAAAAGGGAATAGCATCAGTCTGTAGACCTCAGTGTTAACCCCATTAGTCTTGACAGTGTCACAGATTTGCAAGAATTCAGCTAAGAACTGATGAGGATCTTCCAATGGAAGTCCATGGAACTTGCAATTCTGTTGCATTAGAGAAACTAATTGAGGCTTAAGCTCAAAGTTATTTGCTCCAATGGCAGGGATAGAGATGCTTCTCCCATAAAAGTCAGGAGTAGGTGCAGTAAAGTCACCCAGCACCTTCCTTGCATTGTTTGCATTGTTGTTGTTTTCGGCTGCCATGTCTTCTTCTTTGAAGATTTCTGTTAGGTCCTCTACAGAGAGTTGTGCCTTAGCTTCTCTTAGCTTTCGCTTCAAGGTCCTTTCAGGTTCAGGGTCAGCTTCAACAAGAATGCTTTTGTCTTTGTTCCTGCTCATATGAAAGAGAAGAGAACAAGAAAATGTGGAATCCTCTATGTCACAGTATAGAGATTCCTTGAGGTGTCAGAGAAGAAGAAAAATAGAAGGAAGAAGGAGAAGAATTCGAACTTAGTCAGATAGAGTTCGAATTGTGCATTGAGGAGGAGTGGTGCTCCATAAATAGAAGGATGTGAGAAGAGGGGAAGAGCTTTTTCGAAAATTAAGTTAAAAAGATTTTTAAAAAAAATTTTGAAAAACTTTAATTGATTTTCGAAAATCAAGAGTGGGAAAGAAATCAAGTAATTTTTGAAAAAGACTTTGAAATTAGAAATCAAAAAGATATGATTGAAAACTGTTTTGAAAAAGATGTGATTAAAAAGATATGATTGAGAAGATATGATTTGAAAACAATTTTAAAAAGATTTGATTTTAAAAATTAATAACTTGGCTATCAAGAAAAGATATGATTCAAACATTAAACCTTTCTCAACAGAAAAGGCAGCATACTTGAAATGTTGAATCAAATCATTAATTGATAGCAAGTATCTTTGAAAAAGGAAAAAAATTGATTTTGAAAACATTTGATTGAAAAGATATGATTTGAAAAAGATTTGATTTTGAAAAACTTTGAAAACTTGAAAAAAAATTGATTTGAAAACAAAATCCTCCCCCTTGTGCCATCCTGGCGTTAAACGCCCAGAATGGTGCACATTCTGGCATTTAACGCCCAATGCACTACTTTTTTGGGCGTTAAACGCCCAACCAGGCACCCTGGCTGGCGTTTAAATGCCAGTCTATCCTTCTTCATTGGGCGTTTTGAACGCCCAGCTTTTTCTGTGTAATTCCTCTGCTGCATGTTCTGAATCTTCAGTTCCCTGTACTATTGACTTGAAAATAGAACCAAGATCAAATAAACAATGCATGCAAGACACCAAACTTAAAATTAGACACTAGACTCAAACGAGAAACATAAAATATTTTTGGTTTTTATGATTTTGAAATTTTTTTTTGGATTTTTCGAAAATTATATGGAAATAGAAAATAAAGGTTTCAGAATTCTTAATTTGGATTCCAGGAATCATTGTAATGCTAGCCTAAGACTCCGGTCCAGGAATTAGACATGGCTTCACAGCCAGCCAAGCTTTCAAAGAAAGCTTCGGTCCAAAACACTAGACATGGCCAATGGCCAGCCAAGCCTTAGCAGATCATTGCTCCAATAGCAAGATTGATAGAGATCAACAAGCTCTTGTGATGATCAGTTGAAACCTCGGTCCAATAAGATTAGACATGGCTTCTCAGCCAGCCAGATTTCAACAGATCATCATGAAACTCTAGAACTCATTCTTAAGAATTCTGAAAAATACCTAATCTAAGCAACAAGATGAACCGTCAGTTGTCCATACACGAAACAATCCCCCGCAACGGCGCCAAAAACTTGGTGCGCGAAATTGTGAACAATACTTTTCACAACACTCATAATCCCCGGTAATGAACCCCAAAAACTTGGTGTTCAATACCATGGCATAAACACAACTTCGCACAACTAACCAGCAAGTGCACTGGGTCGTCCAAGTAATAAACCTTACGCGAGTAAGGGTCGATCCCACGGAGATTGTTGGTATGAAGCAAGCTATGGTCATCTTGTAAATCTTAGTCAGGCAAACTCAAATGGATATGGTGATATACGAATAAAACATAAAGATAAAGATAGAGATACTTATGTAATTCATTGGTGGGAATTTCAGATAAGCGCATGAAGATGCTGTGTCCCTTCCGTCTCTCTGCTTTCCTATTGTCTTCATCCAATCCTTCTTACTCCTTTCCATGGCAAGCTTATGCAAGGGTTTCACCGTTGTCAGTGGCTACCTGCCATCCTCTCAGTGGAAATGTTCAACGCACCCTGTCACGGCACGGCTATCCATCTGTCGGTTCTCAATCAGGCCGGAATAGAATCCAGTGATTCTTTTGCGTCTGTCACTAATGCCCCGCCTTCAGGAGTTTGAAGCACGTCACAGTCATTCAATCATTGAATCCTACTCAGAATACCACAGACAAGGTTAAACCTTCCAGATTCTCTTGAATGCCGCCATCAGTTCTAGCCTATACCACGAAGACTCTGATCTCACGGAATGGCTGGCTCGGTTGTCAGGCGAGCGCTCGGTTGTCAGGCGATCAACCATGCATCGTGTATCAGGAATCCAAGAGATATTCACCCAATCTAAGGTAGAACGGAGGTGGTTGTCAGGCACACGTTCATAGGTGAGAATGATGATGAGTGTCACGGATCATCACATTCATCAAGTTGAAGAACAAGTGATATCTTAGAACAAGAACAAGCGGAATTGAATAGAAGAACAATAGTAATTGCATTAATACTCGAGGTACAACAGAGCTCCACACCTTAATCTATGGTGTGTAGAAACTCCACCGTTGAAAATACATAAGAACAAGGTCTAGGCATGGCCGAATGGCCAGCCTCTCAATGATCTAAGATAGCCTAAGAACAAAGATAGCTACCAAGATATCTTAATACAATAGTAAAAGGTCCTACTTATAGAGAACTAGTAGTCTAAGGTTTACAGAGATGAGTAAATGACATAAAAATCTACTTCCGTGCCCACTTGGTGTGTGCTTGGGCTGAGCAATGAAGCATTTTCGTGTAGAGACTCTTCTTGGAGTTAAACGCCAGCTTTTGTGCCAGTTTGGGCGTTTAACTCCCATTTTGGTGCCAGTTCCGGCGTTTAACGCTGGAAATTCTGAAGGTGACTTTGAACGCCGGTTTGGGCCATCAAATCTTGGGCAAAGTATGGACTATCATATATTGCGGGAAAGCCCAGGATGTCTACTTTCCAACGCCGTTGAGAGCGCGCCAATTGGGCTTCTGTAGCTCCAGAAAATCCACTTCGAGTGCAGGGAGGTCAGAATCCAACAGCATCTGCAGTCCTTTTCAGTCTCTGAATCAGATTTTTGCTCAGGTCCCTCAATTTCAGCCAGAAAATACCTGAAATCACAGAAAAACACACAAACTCATAGTAAAGTCCAGAAAAGTGAATTTTAACTAAAAACTAATAAAAATATACTAAAAACTAAACCAAATATACTAAAAACATACTAAAAATAATGCCAAAAAGCGTACAAATTATTCGCTCATCATATATGAAGGAGCTGTTAGCCAAAAAGAGTTTATTGAAAGGTGGACAAACAATAAAAATGAATAGGGATTGCAGTGCTCTCATTCAACTAGGGCCACCCACAAAGAGGAAGGATCCAGGGAGTTTTCATATTCCCTGTGCCATAGGAGAAACAATGATTGATAAAGGACTTTGTGACCTGAGAGCGAGCATCAACTTAATGTCTCTATCCCTCATGAAAAAGCTTCAAATCAATGAGCTAACACCCACAGATGTAATCATTAAGTTGGCTGAAAAAATTCAAAAACAGGCAATAGGAATGGTTGAGAATGTGCTAGTGAAGGTTGGGAACTACTTCCTCCCCACAGACTTTGTTGTCCTGGAAATGGATGAGAACCCTATTTACCCCATCATTTTGGGAAGGCCATTCTTAGCCACAGCCAGAGCACTCATAGATGTGGAACGAAGAGAGCTAGTGTTGAGAATACATGATGATCAGCTCACTTTCAATATTTTCAACTTCTCACAAGAAGTAGACCATGATAACAAAGAGCTGATGAAAGAGCCAAACAAGGAAGCACAAGCACCACACATAAGGACTCCTATGGTTAACAACCAATGTGATCAGAAGGAGCAACAGCCAAGTGTAATCTAAAAGAAACCAGACCCACCAGAATCACATGAATTAGACAACAAAACCATTCTCAAAAAGGAAACCACAAGGAACAAGTTGGCATCAACGGACACAAGAAAAAAGGTCCCAAGGGGATGAAAAAAGAAGAAAATCTCTATAGAAGATTTCTCGCCCGAAGATGAAGTGGTCTCTACATACTTTCCATCTATACCACCTCACCTCCCCACTATCCCATCCCAGCTGCCTCCAGTGTACACCATCAACAAAATCTTGTCCCTAGAGCATATGGAGCTTATCAACAAGGCCAATGGACATAGGTTCACTGCAAGGGGGGAAGATTTCAAGCACTATCAGCCACCTTGACAAGGACCAAAAGTCAAACTAATGACGCTAAAGAAGCGCTTCATGGGAGGCAACCCATGTTCTATGCCCTCTTCCTTTAATTTATAATAGTAGTAATAAGGCAAATTTTATGGATTTTTAAATCAATTTTGACCACCAATATAAGACCCCTTTTACATGCAGCGTATAGTACATGATAAGTTTGGTGTTCAAGGCACACCAAGTGGGCTTGAACACACTTTATGAGGTAAAATTTTTCCCCAAACTTGTTGCACCATATGATCACAAACAAGTTTGGTGTACCAATGTTGCATGCATGGGAAATTTAGTGGTTGATTGATTTGCATTCATGGAAATCATTTAGTCATTTAAAAATAAAAGAAAAAGATATTTTTTTTAGTTCACACCTTAAGTTTTCCCACCGAAAATTTCAAATTTACCATTTGCATTCTTTTTTTTTTAATATAGGGAATCAAAAGGGACATTGATGGTACTTGATAGGACAATTAAGGAAGGGAGATTCGGCCACTATACCAAGGAAATCTCACACTTGTCTTCAAGGGGAATATCTTTGGAAGTGTTGCCATGCAACATTGGGAGTTGGATAGCTTTGGAGACCAAACCAAGACCCTCATAAAAGAGGTGATCCTTGTGCTCATTCAATACTAAACCCCGACCGTCCACTATCAAACAACACCATCAGTCCACACCCTTCAATCGTCTGCCATCTTCCTATAAAAACCCCTTCACACAACCTCTCCGTACACACTTCTTACTCTCATTCCTCTCCCTTTCTTTTTTCGGATACACACACTTCATCCTCCTCCAAAAAGTTTCACACACTCTCCTAGCCACGTCTAGTGAACCGCAACCACTCATCAACCATCTTGCATGGCATCATCAAGTTCCAAGAGGAGAAAAAGAAAGGAACCCATAGAGCAGCCTCCTTTTGATGAAAAGCGATTTAGAACCTTTTACCATGCACTATAATTTGGGTGGATGGCTGAAAAAGAAATCATATATGAATTAGGCTTTCAAGTCACGCGAACTAAGTGCCCAGAAATCACAGAAAAGGTGGAAAAACATCGATGGGAACTCCTTACTGATCCGATTACAAGGGTGAATGCAACTCTGGTGAGAGAGTTCTATGCAAATGCAGTCAGACAGGATAAGGCGGATGAATCCTATATAAGTTTCGTGAGAGGGGTCATGGTAGATTTTAGTCCCATGAGCATCATGAGAGTGCTGAAGTTGCAAAGCATACCCTTTGCAGAGGAGAGCTACCACTCAAGAATGGACAACAAACCCAACCACGACCAGATTATACAGGATATCTGTGTGCAGGAGCAGATTGGGACAGAGACCCTAATAGGAAACCCAGATTTATAAAAAGAGGAGATCTCCTCTCTGAGGCTAAAGGTTGGTTTGAAATCGTGAGGAGATCCATCCTCCCAGCAGGAAACAACTCAGAGGTAAACCTTAAGAGAGCAACAATGGTGCAATGCCTAATGAAGGGAGGAGAAATCAAGGTTCATGAACTCATAGCCCAAGGCATTCAGAAGCTTGCTAAGAAGAGCGATTCTGGAGGAAGGTTGGGTTATCCCAGCACTATTCTTCGTCTTTGCAACCATGCTATGGTGATATTCGAGGATGAAAACCCCGAGTGGATAAAAGTTGGCCTTCCAATCACTTATCGTCGGATGCATGCTGCTGTAACTCCACTACCTCAGCGAAGGGTAAGAAAGAGGCCAGCCCATCAAGCTGAAGAAGGACAACATCCACAGGAGCAAGCCCCAGCCGCCTTAAGCATGCACCAATTACAAGCGGCTATTGATACCTTATCTAGGCAATGCATGGAAAATCAGGGGGCACAGAAGGAGTTTCAAATACAATTAATGGACCGCCAAGAAGAATCACTTTCTAGATGGATAAATCAGCAAGGGAAATGGCAAAAATATTTAATGGACCAGCAATTGAAACAAGGGAAACATTGGAGTGAATCATTCCATAACATGAACCAGAAGCAAGATCAACAACAAGAAGCCATCCAAAGGCTAATCAACATCCAAGCACATCAAGGTGCACACATTCATGAGATGCATAGGAAACAAAGAGAACAAGCATATCCTTTCGATGAATACAGAGCATTCTCGGAAGGATTCTACATGAGTGAGACTGGATATCATGTGAATACCCAAGTCAGGCTTGGGTACCTAGTCGGACAACTACCTGTATTGCATCCTGGGATCACAAAATATGAAGATGTAAAGGATGAATTAGTACGAGTGGAGCGCAAAAGGGCCGAACAGAGTCATGAGTCAGTAAAGAAGGCACTGGAAGATTGGAAAATTGCTAGAATGAATCGGATGAGAGGAAGCACTAACAACGTCTCCCAAGGGTGTATTGGTAAATAGCTCTTTAGTAAAACCACGTTGTAAGTATAGCTCTACCAACAACAATCCTCGGGAGGTCAAATTTAGAAGAGGGATTTGGTTGTCACAAGTTCAACCCCAATAGAAATAACCGAAGTATTCAAATCTCGGGTCATCTCACGAGGAATGGGCAAACATGTGCTTCGACATTGGTTAGAAATCCGGGGTTGTGAGTTATGAGCATGAAAATAAATGGGAATCTAACAAGCAAATAATCTTAAATTGCAATAAACTAATTCAACTATCTAAGCAAACTTGAGCAACTCCAATGAACAAGCAATATTCTACTAAATTCTACTTTAAACCAAGCAAGTAACTATAACTAAGGCAATTGAATTGGAAAATTAGTTTTCAAATATGAATAATAAAAGCAACTCTTGGCTAGGCATGGGAATTGGGATCACAATCCTTGTCCAACAGCTATATCTTGACAATTATGAGGAACCAAGCTTATTAAGTCTACCCTCAATGTCTTAAGTACGTGATATCTACCCCTAGACTTGGAGTACGTCAAATGGCTTTGGTCACATCAACCCATAAGTCCCAACCAACCTACTAATTAGATTAGTAGTGGGTTGGCGTCAATGAGTATCAAATTGACCACCAAGGGTTCCCAAATCATCAAATCCATGAGACCCAATGACTCAAGTTTACCCAATTCCCTTGACCTAGGCCAAGAGTGGAAAAGACTACTCCATACTCAAAGTAAACAATTCATCAAACACTTGGTAAGCATTAACAAAAGACATGTTCAAATTAGCAATTAAATTGAAATCTACAAGTACCCACTAACAATTATCAACATACAATAAAGCAATTAACAAGGCTAAACATAGAATTCATCAATGTAGCATCAACAAGTCAAGATTCACAACATTCATGAAATGGGTATAAAATGACAAGTGACAAGAATCATAAAACTATCATTAGATGCAAGGAAGATTGTAACAAGAAGTTCAAATTGAACAATAAAACTGGCAATTAACAAAATCCAATTCACAAATCAACAAGGGAAGATCAAATAGAAACTAGATCTAGAGAGGAACAAGGGTTTCTCTCTCTAGAATAACCAAAGAACCAAAAAAACTAGCTAAAATTGTGTCCTAATGCCAAAATGAGTGATCTCTCTCTTTTCCCCTAGCATCCTTGGATCTTTTTCATGCAGAAACAGCTTGAAATTGGGCCTCATTGGCCTCAGAAATCGCCAGGCACGACTTCCCTTAATGAGGTCACGTGCAGCTTCCCACGCGTGCGCGCCAAGCGTGCGCGCGCGCCGATTGCCTTTTTTGTGATCCACGCGTGCGCGCTAGTTGCGCGTGCGCGTCGATAGGAATCTTCCAGTCTGCGCGGATGCGTCCATCCTTGCGCGCCGCTCCAGCCAATCCCATCCACGCGTGCGCGTGGAGTGCGCGGATGCGCCGATGCTGCTGCTCCCAAGACTCCAATTCTTCATGTTCCTCCCCTTTTGTACATGCTTTCTCCCTCTCTTCTAAGTCATTCCTACCCTATAATTCCTAAAATTACTCAACAAATACATCACGGCATCAAATGACAATAGAAGAGGATTAAAATATGGCAATTTTAAGGCAAAATAAGCATGTTTTTCATCATGGAGCAATATTGGGAAGTGAACACAAAACCATGCATTTCTTGCAAATAAGTGTGAGAAATATTGATAAAATCCCCCAAAATAAGCACAAGATAAACCACGAAATCGGGGTTTATTAAGCACAAGCGGACAAAGTGAACTTAAAAAGGGCAAGGAAGCAGAAGAACATGAGCATGCCAATAAGTGAAAGGTGGTGAAGTTCCTTCTTAGTTTTATCTAATTCACAGCTTTAAATAAGGAAAATCATGTATGAAATAGAACATGCTTCCATGGTAGCTTAGGATTTTTAATCCTGCATTTAAGTTTTTCATTGCTTAGGTTTATGTTTATTGAGCTTAATGTCCTTTCTGCACTTCCACCTTTCTTACTTGTATGCTTGTCCTTTAAGTTAATCAAAAAAAGAAAATGTTATGAAAAGAACAAGAATGGAGTTATATTGTGAAGTAAGTTCTGAATGTTTGTGGTAGGATGATTAGTAAGCTAAGTTGGTTCACCAAACAAGGAAAGAAGGCAACTATCTATCCTTAATCCTATGCTTGAAACACATCATATGAGACTAACTAAATAATAAGATCCTAATAAGAAAAGAGAAAGAGCAACAAAAGTAAAAAGGAAAGAAACACAATAAGAAACAATGTTAGGCACCAAGGGTTTTAAGATTGAGGCATGTGTTTGTGGTGTTCATGTGCAAGGGATATGCTTGGATGAATAAGCTCTTAGGGGTGCCTCATCACTTGGTAACTTGGATTAACTAATCCGGGATTATCAGCTGAAAGTCCACTATCAAGAGTGACCTTTGCTACAGAACACTTAGTAACCCAAAGAGGTGCTGGACACCAAGGTCTCAAGAAAGAAAAATAACAAACCATGTGCCTGTGGTGTGTATGTATGAGGGAAAGAGACTTGGGGGAGTAAGTCCATAGGGGTGTCTTAACACCTAGCACCTTGAGCCAACTGGTTCAGGAGTGTTGACTGAAAGCTTATCATAAAGAGTCACCCTCTTACAGAGCACTTAGCCAAAAGAAGAATTTAATAAACCTTGGAAAAGAAGGAAGGATCAACAATTAAGAAGTCTCAAAGGATGTAATCAAGAGAGTGACCAAGGACTTGATAAAGGCATGAAACCTAGTAAAGGAAAGAACTTAAGTTGCTATGAATTAAACCCCATAAACCAGGAATTCTGCTTCTATATTATTTTCTTGCTCTTTCATTCATTCTTCATATGTTTCAGTACTTGCTTAGGGACAAGCAAGCTTTAAGTTTGGTGTTGTGATGCCAGGGCATCTAGGCCAGTTTTACTGATCTTTTCTTTACTGTTTTAAGGTAGTTTCATGCATTTTCTTAGTGAATAAGGCAAGTTTTGGATGAAAATACACTTACACCTTGATTCAAGCAACTATTGTGAATTTCACATGATTTCATGAGGATTTTGCTAGAATTGAATGATAAATTGATGATGCATAATCTCATGACTTTGGCTAGAGCTTTGATGCACTTTATTTGCTTGATTTTAGGGCAAAGGAAGCAAGGAAGAACCACGTTAGTACTCACGTTAATCTAGTTAACGTGACCACTAACGTGGAATGGTAAATAGCTTACAACGTTAAGGAGAAAAGTGATCACCAATAACGCCCGGGAAGCCATCATAAGCCCACATTAATTGCCACGTTAACTAAGTTAACGTGGTAGTTAACGTGGAGACAAAAGAAAGCTCCAACATTAGTGGTAAAAGTGAACACCACTAACGTTCCATGATTTGGCAATGAGCCACGTTAAGAGTCACGTTAACTTAGTTAACTTGAACTCTAATGTGGAAGAGAGGAACAATGCCAACACTAGTGACACTCACCTTTGTCACTAACGTTGGATCAACTAGCATTGCCCACGTTAGTGGTCACGTTAAGACCACTAACATGAAAGTTAACATAGAGCTGAGATTGATGAGCCAACATTAGTGACACTCACCTTTGTCACTAACGTTGGAAGATGGCATTACTACCACGTTAGTGGCCACGTTAACTTAGTTAACGTGAGCCCTAATGTGGAGAGTAAGGGCACTTTGAGCGTTAGTGACAAAGGTAAGTGTCACTAACGCTCTCGAAGGTGAGGCATAGCCACGTTAAGAGCCACGTTAGTTACACTAACGTGAACTCTAACGTAGGGACAAAGGGCATAAGGCAACGTTAATGGGAAAGGTGAGTTCCAATAACGCTTGCGATGGGTTATAAGCCAACGTTATTGGGAAAGGTGAGTCCCAATAACGCTAGCGAAGATTTACAAGGCAACGTTAGTGGTCACGTTAGTGCCACTAACGTTGGAGTTAACGTAGGCTATATGGGGTTGGAACGTTAGTGAAAATTGTGATTGCCACTAACGTTTTCGAACCCACAATGTCACTTAACGTTAACTTCACTAACGCCCATGCCTAATTCATACTTCTCTGCAAGCTGGGCCCACAAAAGATTGGAACTACTTCAACTCAAGATCCAAAGCCCACATCCAAGACTTGAAGAACTCACTAGAAGATCAAGAGGAGTAGTATATATAGGAGTAGTTTTGAACTATAGAGAAGCTTGGCACTTTGGAGAACTACCCTCTGTATATTTACTTTTCTGCACTTTTAGCTAGGAATGTATTCTTTTCTGCCATTTTCCATTTCTAGAGCTATGAACAACTAAACCCCTTTCATTGGGTTAGGGAGCTCTGTTGTAATTTGATGGATCAATTATAGTTTTCATTCTCTTCTTCTTTCTTCTCTTTTGATTTACTAAAAAGCTTTCGATCTTAATTCAATTGGTTAGTTGTCTTGGAAAAGAAACTCTCCATAATTGGATCTCCTTTGAGCCTTGGAAAAGGGATGAGGAGATCATGCTAGAAATGCTTTCTCATATTGGACCAAATTGGGGTCTAGGCGGATATAGTGACATGTAATCCTCCCAACACTTTGATTTGGAAATACATGTGGTATAATCAGTGACCTTACTTCATCTCTTCCCATGAGTAATTAAATCAAAGAATTGGGCAATTGTTCAAGCTTAGAGAGATTGGATTACCAAGGAATTAGAATCTAATCACCTAAGATTGCCAAGGAGATCAATAGATGCATTGATTGAGGAAGAGATGAAAATGAACTTGATCCGAAAAATACAACATCTCCTGAGCCCAATGAATTCCCCATTTCTGATCTTACCCATTCTCTTTATTTTCTGTCATTTATTTTCATGCTCATTACCCCAAATCCCCATTTAAGATTCTGCACTTTAATTTCTGCTATTTACTTTTCCGTCATTTAATTTTGTGCAATTCTCAAACTACACTCTATTTAGCTCAACTAGCATACTCTTCCAACTAAAGTTGCTTGACCAATCAATCCCTGTGGAATTCGACCTCACTCTATTGTGAGTTTTTACTTGATGACAAATTCGGTATACTTGCCAAAGGAAAATTTGTTGAGAGACAAGTTTTCACGCATCATTCATCATATTCTTCAAAGTGTTCTTGGTGTTCATCTTGACATTCATAGTGTTCTTGCATGCATCATTTGTTTTAATCCAAAATTTTTATGTGTTGAGTCATTTTGTGATTTTTCTCTTTCCTCATTAAATTCAAAAAAATCAAAAAAAATATATTTTCCTTATTTTACTCATAATTTTCGAAATCTTTAGGTTGATGGTGCACGAAATTGTGATTCATTCTCTTTGTATTTCATGAGATTTAAATATTGGCTCTATCAAAAATACCCCAAAGAGATCATGGTATGATGAATTGGGATCTTAATAATCCCTGGTAATGGCACGTGTGATCACAACTCCGTTCAACTTAACCAGCAAGTGTACTAGGTCATCCAAGTAATACCTTACGTGAGTAAGGGTCGATCCCACAGAGATTGTTGGTATGAAGCAAGCTATGGTTACCTTGTAAATCTCAGTTAGGCAGATTAAATGGTTTATGATAAGTTCAAAAATAAATAATAAACAGAAAATAAAATAGTAAATAGTTACTCATATAATTCCATGGTGGGAATTTCAGATAAGCATACAGAGATGCTGTGCTCCTCTCGAATCTCTACTTTCTTATTACATTCATCCAATCCTTCTTATTCCTTTCCATGGCAAGCTCTATGTAGGGCATCACCATTGTCAATGGCTACATCCCATCCTCTCAGTAAAAATGGTCCTATGCTCTGTCACAGCACGGCTAATCATCTGTCGGTTCTCAATCAAGTTGGAATAGAATCCCTTGATTCTTTTGCGTCTGTCACTAACGCCCAGCCTTCAGGAGTTTGAAGCTCGTCACAGTCATTCAATCCCAGAATCCTACTCGGAATACCACAGACAAGGTTAGACTTTCCGGATTCCCGGAATCCTACTCGGAATACCACAGACAAGGTTAGACTTTTTGGATTCCCATGAATGCCGCCATCTATCTAGCTTATACCACGAAGATTCTATTGGGAAATCTAAGAGATATGCGCCCGGCCTAAGGTAGAACGGAAGTGGTTGTCAGTCACGCACGTTCATAGGTGAGAATAATGATGAGTGTCACGGATCATCACATTCATCAAGTTGATGTGCAACGTATATCTTGGAATAAGAATAAAAGAGAATTGAATAGAAAATAATAGTAATTGTATTGAAACTTGAGGTATAGCAGAGCTCCACACCCTTAATCTATGTTGTGTAGAAACTCCACCGTTGAAAATACATAAGTGAAAGGTTCAGGCATAGCCAAATGGCCAGTGATGAGCGGATAATTTGTATGCTTTTTGGCATTGTTTTTAGTATGTTTTTAGTATGATCTAGTTAGATTTTAGTATATTTTTATTAGTTTTTAGTTAAAATTCACTTTTCTGGACTTTACTATGAGTTTGTGTGTTTTTCTGTGATTTCAGGTATTTTCTGGCTGAAATTGAGGGACCTGAGCAAAAATCTGATTCAGAGACCAAAAAGGACTACAGATGCTGTTGGATTCTGACCTCCCTGCACTCGAAGTGGATTTTCTGGAGCTACAGAAGCCCAATTGGCGCGCTCTCAACGGCGTTGGAAGGTAGACATCCTGGGCTTTCCAGCAATATATAATAGTCCATACTTTGCCCAAGATTTGATGGCCCAAACCGGCGCTCAAAGTCACCTACAGAAATTCCAGCGTTAAACGCCGGAACTGGCATAAAATTTGGAGTTAAACGCCCAAACTGGCATGAGAGCTGGCGTTTAACTCCAGAAAAGGTCTCTACACGAAATTCCTTCATTGCTCAGCCCAAGCACACACCAAGTGGGCCCGGAAGTGGATTTTTATGTCATTTACTCATTTCTGTACACCTTAGGCTACTAGTTTTCTATAAGTAGGACCTTTTACTATTGTATTTTTGGATCTTTGGACATCTTGGTAGCTATCTTCGTTTTATGCTATCTTAGATCATTGGGAGGCTGGCCATTCGGCCATGCCTAGACCTTATGTTTATGTATTTTCAACGGTGGAGTTTCTACACACCATAGATTAAGGTGTGGAGCTCTGCTGTACCTCGAGTATTAATGCAATTACTATTGTTCTTCTATTCAATTCCGCTTGTTCTTTGTCCAAGATATCACTTGTTCTTCAACATGATGAAGGTGATGATTGACGCCCATCACCATTCTCACTCATGAACAAAGTGACTGACAACCACTCTTGTTCTACACGCATCTGAGGCTTAGTGAATATCTCTTGGATTCCTGATTGCACGATGCATGGTTGATCGCCTGACAACCGAGTGCTCGCCTGACAAATGAGCCAACCATTCCGTGAGATCAGAGTCTTCGTGGTATAGGCGAGAACTGATGGCGGCATTCAAGAGAATCCGGAAGGTCTAACCTTGTCTGTGGTATTCTGAGTAGGATTCAATGACTGAATGACTGTGACGTGCTTCAAACTCCTGAGGGCTAGGGCGTTAGTGACAGACGCAAAAGAATCACTGGATTCTATTCCGGCCTGATTGAGAACCGACAGATGGATAGCCTATGCTGTGACAGAGCATCAGGAACGTATTTCCAATGAGAGGATGGGAGGTAGCTGCTGACAACAGTGAAACCCTACACGAGCTTGCCATGGAAAGGAGTAAGAAGGATTGGATGAAGGCAGTAGGAAAGCAGAGAGACGGAAGGGAAGGCATCTTCATGCACTTATCTGAAGTTCCTACCAATGAATTACATAAGTATCACTATCTTTATCTTTTATGCTATTTTCGTTCATCATCATATACATTTGAGTTTGCCTGACTAAGATTTACAAGATGACCATAGCTTGCTTCAATGCTAACAATCTCCGTGGGATCGACCCTTACTCACGTAAGGTATTACTTGGACGACCCAGTGCACTTGCTGGTTAGTTGTGCGAAGTTGTGTAATGCCATGGAATTGAACCACCAAGTTTTTGGAGTTCATGACCAGGGATTATGAGAGTTGTGAAAAGTATTGTTCACAATTTCGCGCACCAAGTTTTTGGCGCCGTTGCCGGGGATTGTTCAAGTTTTGAGCAAGCTTTTGGTAACAATGCCTGGGATTGTTCAGTTTGGACAACTGACGGTTCATCTTGTTGCTTAGATTAGGTATTTATTTTTTTCGAAATTCTTGAAGATGAATTCTAGAGTTTCATGATGATTTGTTGAAATCTGGCTGGCTGAGAAGCCATGTCTAATTTCATTGGACCGAGATTTCAACTGATCATCACAATAGCTTGTTGATCTCCATCAATTTTGCTTTTGGAGCAGTGATCTGCTAAGGCTTGGCTGACCTTTGGTCATGTCTAGTGTTTTGGACCGAAGCTTTCTTTGAAAGCTTGGCTGGCTGTGAAGCCATGTCTAATTCCTGGACCGGAGTCTTAGACTAGCATTGCACTGATTCCTGGAATTCTCATTAAGAATTTTGATATCTTTTTCCACTTAATTTTCGAAAAACACAAAAAAATTCACAAAATCATAAAAACCAAAAATATTTGATGTTTCTTGCTTAAGTCTAGTGTCTCATTTTAAGTTTGGTGTCAATTGCATGCATTCATTCGTGTGTCTTAAGGATCTTCAAGTAATTCTTGATGGTTTCTTACTCTGATCTTTGAATTCCTTTGGCTTGAGTGTTTATGTGTCTCATATAGTGTCAGTAGTATACAAACTGCTAAGTTTGGTGTCTTGCATGCATTGTTATTTGATTCTTGTTGCATTTGATTATTAAAAATCCAAAAAAATATTTTCTAAATTGTGTCTTTTCAAGTCAACAATACAAGGAATTGAAGATTCAGAACATACTGCAGAGGAATTATACAGAAAAAGCTGGGCATTCAAAAATGCCCAGTGAAGAAGGCAGACTGGCGTTTAAACGCCAGCCAGGGTACCTGGTTGGGCGTTTAACGCCCAAAGAGGTAGCATTTTGGGCGTTAAACGCCAGAATGTATACCATTCTGGGCGTTTAACGCCAGGATGGTGCTAGGGGGAGAATTTTGTTTTCAAATCAATTTTTTTCAAGTTTTCAAAGTTTTTCAAAATCAAATCTTTTTCAAATCATATCTTTTCAATCAAATGTTTTCAAAATCAATTTCTTTCCTTTTTCAAAGATACTTACTAACAATTAATGATTTGATTGAACATTTTTTGCCTTTTCTATTGAGGAAGGTTTTATGTTTGAATCATATCTTTTCTTGTTAGGCAAGTCATTAATTTTTAAAAATCATATCTTTTCAAATTGTTTTCAAAACATATCTTTTAAAATTGTTTTCAAATCATATCTTCTCAATCATATTTTTTTTAAAACCAATCATATCTTCTCAACCACATCTTTTTTCAAAATAGTTTTCAAACAAATCTTTTTGATTTCTAATTTCAAAATCTTTTTCAAAAAATCATGTGATTTCTTTTCCACTTTCAATTTTCGAAAATTAGCAACATCTTCTTAATTGAATTTTCGAAAATTCTCTTCCCTCCTTCTCACATCCTTCTATTTATGGAGTACCACTCCTTCTCAATGCACAATTCGAACCTTATCTAATTAAAGTTCGAATTCTTCTTCTCCTTCTTCTTTCTATTTTTCTTTTTCCTCTGACATCTCAAGGAATCTCTATACTGTGACATAGAGGATTCCACATTTTCTTTTTCTCTTCTCTTTCATATGAGCAGGAGCAGAGACAAAGGCATTCTTGTTGAAGCTGACCCTGAACCCGAAAGGACCTTGAAGAGAAAGCTAAGAGAAGCCAAAGCACAACTCTCTTTAGAGGACCTGACCGAATTCTTCAAAGAAAAAGAAGACATGGCAGCCGAAAACAACAACAATGCCAACAATGCAAGGAAGGTGCTGGGTGACTTCACTGCACCTACTCCTGATTTCTATGGGAGAAGCATCTCTATCCCTGCCATTGGAGCAAACAACTTTGAGCTTAAGCCTCAATTAGTTTCTCTAATGCAACAGAATTGCAAGTTCCATGGACTTCCAATGGAAGATCCTCATCAGTTCTTAGCTGAATTCTTGCAAATCTGTGACACAGTCAAGACTAATGGGGTTGACCCTGAGGTCTATAGACTGATGCTATTCCCTTTTGCTGTAAGAGACAGAGCTAGAATATGGTTGGATTCTCAACCTAAAGAAAGCCTGGACTCTTGGGAAAAGCTAGTCAATGCCTTCTTGGCAAAGTTCTTTCCACCTCAAAGATGGAGTAAGCTTAGAGTGGAAGTCCAAACCTTCAGACAGAAGGATGGAGAATCCCTCTATGAAGCTTGGGAAAGATACAAACAATTAATCAGAAGATGTCCCTCAGACATGCTTTCTGAATGGAGCATCATAGGTATCTTCTATGATGGTCTATCTGAACTATCCAAGATATCTTTGGATAGCTCTGCTGGAGGATCTCTTCATCTGAAGAAGACGCCTACAGAGGCTCAAGAGCTAATTGAAATGGTTGCAAATAACCAATTCATGTACACTTCTGAAAGGAATCCTGTGAACAATGGGACTAGTCAGAAGAAAGGAGTTCTTGAGATTGACACTCTGAATGCCATACTGGCTCAGAACAAAATATTGACTCAACAAGTCAATTTGATTTTTCAAAGTCTGTCTGGAATACAAAACACACCTGGCAGTACTAAGGAAGCTTCATCTGAGGAAGAAGCCTATGATCCTGAGAATCCTTCAATGGAAGAAGTGAATTACCTAGGAGAACCCTATGGAAACACCTATAATTCTTCATGGAGAAATCACCCAAATTTCTCATGGAAGAATCAAGAGAGACCCCAACAAGGTTTCAATAACAATAATGGTGGAAGAAACAGGTTTAGCAATGACAAGCCTTTTCCATCATCTTCTCAGCAACAGACAGAGAGTTCTAAGCAGAATACCTCTGACTTAGCAACAATGGTCTCTGATCTAATCAAAACCACTCAAAGTTTCATGAATAAAACAAGGTCCTCCATCAGAAATTTGGAAGGACAAGTGGGACAGCTGAGCAAGAAAATTACTGAACTCCCTCCTAGTACTCTCCCAAGTAATACAGAAGAAAATCCAAAAGGAGAGTGCAAAGCCATAACCATGGCCGAATATGGAGAGGAAAGAGAGGAGGTGGACGCCACTGAGGAAGACCCCAATGGGCGTGCACCAATCTCCTCTGGGTTCCTCAATGAGGAACAATGGGAATCTGAGGCTCAAACTGAGACCATAGAGATTCCATTGGACTTACTTCTGCCATTCATGAGCTCTGATGAGTATTCTTCCTCTGAAGAGGATGAGTATGTCACTGAAGAGCAAGTTGCTAAATACCTTGGAGCAATCATGAAGCTAAATGACAAGTTATTTGGAAAT
Source organism: Arachis stenosperma (assembly GCF_014773155.1). NCBI lineage: Eukaryota > Viridiplantae > Streptophyta > Magnoliopsida > Fabales > Fabaceae > Arachis > Arachis stenosperma. The sequence goes on from NC_080377.1 coordinate 41,468,173, forward strand.
GAGACTTGGGAAGATGAACTTCCCTTGCTCACCAAAGAACTGGATGACTTGTCTAGGCAGAAACTGCCTCAAAAGAGGCAGGATCCTGGGAAGTTTTCTATACCTTGTACCATAGGCACCATGACCTTCAAGAAGGCCTTGTGTGACTTAGGGTCAAGTGTAAACCTCATGCCCCTCTCTGTAATGGAGAAATTAGGGATCTTTGAGGTGCAAGCTGCAAAAATCTCACTAGAGATGGCAGACAACTCAAGAAAACAAGCCTATGGACTTGTAGAGGATGTTCTGGTAAAAGTTGAAGACCATTACATCCCTACTGACTTCATAGTCCTAGAGACTAGGAAGTGCATGGATGAATCCATCATCCTTGGCAGACCCTTCCTAGCCACAGCAAAGGCTGTGATTGATGTTGATAGGGGTGAACTGATCATTCAAGTGAATGAAGAATCCTTGGTGTTTAAGGCCCAAGGACATCCCTCTATCATCATGGAGAGGAAGCATGAAGAGCTTCTCTCAAAACAGAGCCAAGCAGAGCCCCCACAGTCAAACTCTAAGTTTGGTGTTGGGAGGCCACAACCAAACTCTAAGTTTGGTGTTGAACCCCCACATTTAAACTCTAAGTTTGGTGTTGGGAGGTTTCAACACGGTTCTGAGTATTTCTGAGGCTCCATGAGAGTCCTCTGTCAAGCTAATGACATTAAAGAAGCGCTTGTTGGGAGGCAACCCAATGTTTTATAGTTAACTATTTTCCTTTGTTATTTTATCTTCTTTTGTAGGTTGATGATCATAAGAAGTCACAAAAATAATGAAAAAAGCAAAAACAGAATGAAAAACAGGAAGAAAAACAGCACACCCTGGAGGAGAAGAAGCTGGCGTTCAAACGCCAGTAATGCTAGCTGTTGGGCGTTTAACGCCCAGTCTGGCACCATTCTGGGCGTTTAACGCCAGAAAGGGGCACTAGACTGGCGTTAAACGCCAGTAAAGGGCAACAACCTAGCGTTAAACGCCAGGAATGGGCACCAGCCCGGCGTTTAACGCCAGAAATGGCTCAAAACGTGAATTTTGATGCCATTTGGTGCAGGGATGACTTTTCCTTGACACCACAGGATCTGTGGACCCCACAGGACCCCACCACCACTCTCTCTCTTCTTCCCCCATTCACCAATCACCTCAATACCTCTTCCCCAAAAACCCTTCACCTATCAAATCCCATCTTTCTCTTCACCGCTCACATCCATCCTTCATAAATCCCCACCAACCTCACCCTTCAAATTCAAACCACTTTCCCTCCCAAACCCACCCATCATGGCCGAACCATTACCCCCCTCTCTCCTATATATACCCTTCTTCAACCCTTCATTTTCACACAACCTAAACACCCCTTCTTTCCCTTCTTGGCCGAACACACCACCTTCTCCCTCTTTCTCATTTCTTCTTCTTCTACTCTCTTCTTTCTTTTTGCTCGAGGACGAGCAAACATTTTAAGTTTGGTGTGGTAAAAGCGTTGCTTTTTTCGTTTTCCATAACCATTTATGGCATCCAAGGCCGGAGAAACCTCTAAAAAGAGGAAAGGGAAGGTAAAAGCTTCCACCTCCGAGTCATGGGAGATGGATAGATTCCTCTCAAGGGTGCATCAAGACCACTTCTATGAAGTTGTGGCCTTGAAGAAGGTGATCCCCGAGGTCCCCTTTTCACTCAAAAAGGGTGAATATCCGGAGATCCGCCATGAGATCCGAAGAAGAGGTTGGGAAGTTCTTACCAACCCCATTCAACAAGTCGGAATCTTGATGGTTCAAGAGTTCTATGCCAATGCATGGATCACAAAGAACCATGACCAAAGTGTGAACCCGAATCCAAAGAATTATCTCACTATGGTTCGGGGAAATACTTGGATTTTAGTCCGGAGAGTGTGAGGGTGGCGTTCAACTTGCCTATGATGCAAGGAGATGAGCATCCTTATACAAGAAGGGTCAACTTTGATCAAAGGTTGGACCAAGTCCTCACAATCATATGTGAAGAGGGCGCACAATGGAAGCAAGATTCAAGAGGAAAGACGGTTCAATTAAGAAGGCATGACCTCAAGCCCGTGGCTAGAGGATGGTTAGAGTTCATACAACGCTCAATCATTCCCACTAGCAACCGGTCCGAAGTTACCATAGACCGGGCTATCATGATCCATAGCATCATGATTGGAGAAGAAGTGGAAGTTCATGAGGTCATAGCCCAAGAACTCTACAAGGTGGCGGATAAGTCCTCTACCTTAGCAAGGTTAGCCTTTCCTCACCTCATTTGTCACCTCTGTTATTCAGTTGGAGTTGACATAGAGGGAGATACCCCCATTGATGAGGATAAGCCCATCACCAAGAAAAGGATGGAGTACACAAGAGACCCCTCTCATCAAGAGATCCCTGAGATGCCTCAAGGGATGCACTTTCCTCCACAAAATTATTGGGAGCAACTAAACACCTCCCTAGGAGAGTTGAGTTCCAACATGGGACAACTAAGGGAGGAGCAACAAAGACAAAGAAGAGACATTGAGGAGCTCAAGCACTCCATAGGATCTTCAAGAGGAAGAAAGAGCCGCCATCACTAAGGTGGACCCCTTCTTTGATTTCCTTGTTCTTTATTCTTCTGTTTTTCGAATTTTAATGCTTATGTTTATCCATGTTTGTGTCTTGTGATCATTAGTGTCTTAGTGTCTATGCCTTAAAGTTATGAATGTCCTATGAATCCATCACCTTTCTTGAATAAAAACGTGCTTAATTGAAAAGGAAAGAATTGCATGAATTCTGAATTTTATAATAGTTTAATTAATTTGATGTGGTGGCAACACTTTTGTTCTCTGAATGTATGCTTGAACAGTGCATATGTCTTTTGAATTTGTGGTTCATGAATGTTGGCTCTTGAAAGAATGATGAAAAAGGAGACATGTTACTGAGGATCTGAAAAATCATTAAAAATGATTCTTGAAGCAAGAAAAAGAAGGAAGCAAACGAAAAAAAAAAAAAAAGAGAAGGAATAAAGTTGTGATCCAAGGCAATAAGAGTGTGCTTAAGAACCCTGGACACCTCTAATTGGGGACTTTAGCAAAGCTGAGTCACAATCTGAAAAGGTTCACCCAATTATGTGTCTGTGGCATGTATGTATCCGGTGGTAATACTGGAAGGCAGAGTGCTTTGGGCCACAGCCAAGACTCAATAAATAGCTATGTTCAAGAATCATCATACTTTACTAGGAGAATCATTAACACTATCTGGATTCTAAGTTCCTAAAGAAGCCAATCATTCTGAATTTCAAAGGATAAAGTGAGATGCCAAAACTATTCAGAGGCAAAAAGCTAAAAGCCCCGCTCATCTAATTAATACTGATCTTCATAGATGTTTTTGGAGTTCATTGCATATTCTCTTCTTTTTATCTTATTTGATTTTCAGTTGCTTGGGGACAAGCAACAATTTAAGTTTGGTGTTGTGATGAGCGGATAATTTGTATGCTTTTTGGCATTGTTTTTAGTATGTTTTTAGTATGATCTAGTTAGTTTTTAGTATATTTTTATTAGTTTTTAGTTAAAATTCACTTTTCTGGACTTTACTATGAGTTTGTGTGTTTTTCTGTGATTTCAGGTATTTTCTGGCTGAAATTGAGGGACCTGAGCAAAAATCTGATTCAGAGACCAAAAAGGACTACAGATGCTGTTGGATTCTGACCTCCCTGCACTCGAAGTGGATTTTCTGGAGCTACAGAAGCCCAATTGGCGCGCTCTCAACGGCGTTGGAAAGTAGACATCCTGGGCTTTCCAGCAATATAATAGTCCATACTTTGCCCAAGATTGATGGCCCAAACCGGCGCTCAAAGTCACCTACAGAAATTCCAGCGTTAACGCCGGAACTGGCATAAAATTTGGAGTTAAACGCCCAAACTGGCATGAGAGCTGGCGTTTAACCCCAGAAAAGGTCTCTACACGAAATTCCTTCATTGCTCAGCCCAAGCACACCCAAGTGGGCCCGGAAGTGGATTTTTATGTCATTTACTCATTTCTGTACACCTTAGGCTACTAGTTTTCTATAAGTAGGACCTTTTACTATTGTATTTTTGGATCTTTGGACATCTTGGTAGCTATCTTCGTTTTATGCTATCTTAGATCATTGGGAGGCTGGCCATTCGGCCATGCCTAGACCTTATGTTTATGTATTTTCAACGGTGGAGTTTCTACACACCATAGATTAAGGTGTGGAGCTCTGCTGTACCTCGAGTATTAATGCAATTACTATTGTTCTTCTATTCAATTCCGCTTGTTCTTTGTCCAAGATATCACTTGTTCTTCAACATGATGAAGGTGATGATTGACGCCCATCACCATTCTCACTCATGAACAAAGTGACTGACAACCACTCTTGTTCTACACGCATCTGAGGCTTAGTGAATATCTCTTGGATTCCTGATTGCACGATGCATGGTTGATCGCCTGACAACCGAGTGCTCGCCTGACAAACGAGCCAACCATTCTGTGAGATCAGAGTCTTCGTGGTATAGGCGAGAACTGATGGCGGCATTCAAGAGAATCCGGAAGGTCTAACCTTGTCTGTGGTATTCTGAGTAGGATTCAATGACTGAATGACTGTGACGTGCTTCAAACTCCTGAGGGCTAGGGCGTTAGTGACAGACGCAAAAGAATCACTGGATTCTATTCCGGCCTGATTGAGAACCGACAGATGGATAGCCTATGCTGTGACAGAGCATCAGGAACGTATTTCCAATGAAAGGATGGGAGGTAGCTGCTGACAACAGTGAAACCCTACACGAGCTTGCCATGGAAAGGAGTAAGAAGGATTGGATGAAGGCAGTAGGAAAGCAGAGAGACGGAAGGGAAGGCATCTTCATGCACTTATCTGAAGTTCCTACCAATGAATTACATAAGTATCACTATCTTTATCTTTTATGCTATTTTCGTTCATCATCATATACATTTGAGTTTGCCTGACTAAGATTTACAAGATGACCATAGCTTGCTTCAATGCTAACAATCTCCGTGGGATCGACCCTTACTCACGTAAGGTATTACTTGGACGACCCAGTGCACTTGCTGGTTAGTTGTGCGAAGTTGTGTAATGCCATGGAATTGAACCACCAAGTTTTTGGAATTCATGACCAGGGATTATGAGAGTTGTGAAAAGTATTGTTCACAATTTCGCGCACCAGCCAGCCCCCATGGTCTAAGGACTAGGCATCCAGAGATGTCTAATACACTAGTAAAAAGTTCTATTTATACTAGACTAGCTACTAGGGTTTACATGAGTAGGTAATTGATGCATAAATCCACTTTCGGGGCCCACTTGGTGTGTGTTTGGGCTGAGCTTGATCTATCCACGAGCTGAGGCTTCCTTTGGAGTTGAACGCCGAGTTATAGCGTGTTTCTGGCGTTCAACTCCAGGTTGTGACGTGTTTCTGGCGTTTGACTCCAGACAGCAGCATGTACTTGGCGTTGAGCGCCACTTTACGTCGTCAATCCCCGAATAAAGTATGGACTATTATATATTGCTGGAAAGCTATGGATGTCTAATTTCTAACGCCGTTGAGAGCGCGCCATTTGGAGTTCTGTAGCTCCAGAAAATCCATTTTGAGTGCAGGGAGGTCAGATTCCAACAGCATCAGCAGTCCTTTTGTCAGCCTTTTTCAGAGTTTTGCTCAAGTCCCTCAATTTCAGCCAGAAATTACCTGAAATCACAGAAAAACACACAAACCCATAGTAAAGTCTAGAAATGTGAATTTAACATAAAAACTAATGAAAACATCCCTAAAAGTAGCTTGAACTTACTAAAAACTACCTAAAAACAATGCCAAAAAGCGTATAAATTATCCGCTCATCACAACACCAAACTTAAATTGTTGCTTGTCCCCAAGCAACTGAAAATCAATTAGGATAAAATGAAGAGAATGTACTATAAATTCTAGAATATCAATGAATATTAATTATAATTAGATGAGCGGGACTTGTAGCTTTTTGCTTCTGAACAGTTTTGGCATCTCACTTTTTCCTTTGAAGTTTAGAATGATTGGCTTCTCTAGGAACTTAGAATTTCGGATAGTGTTATTGATTCTCCTAGTTAAGTATGTTGATTCTTGAACACAGCTACTTATGAGTCTTGGCCGTGGCCCTAAGCACTTTGTTTTCCAGTATTACCACCGGATACATAAATGCCACAGACACATGACTGGGTGAACCTTTTCAGATTGTGACTCAGCTTTGCTAGAGTCCCCAGTTAGAGATGTCCAGAGCTCTTAAGCACACTCTTTTTGCTTTGGATCACGACTTTAACCACTCAGTCTCAAGCTTTTCACTTGGACCTTCATGACTCAAGCACATGGTTAGGGACAGCTTGATTTAGCCGCTTAGGCCTGGATTTTATTTCCTTGGGCCCTCCTATCCATTGATGCTCAAAGCCTTGGATCCTTTTTACCCTTGCCTTTTGGTTTTAAGGGCTATTGGCTTTTTCTGCTTGGTTTTTCTTTTTCTATTATTTGTTTTTCGCCAAATTTTTTTTTTCGCAAGCCTTTGCTTTTTCACTGCCTTTTCTTGCTTCAAGAATCAATTTCATTGATTTTTCAGATCATCAATAACATTTCTCTTTGTTCATCATTCTTTCAAGAGCCAACAGTTTTAACATTCATAAACAACAAGATCAAAAATATGCACTGTTCAAGCATTCATTCAGAAAACAAAAAGTATTGTCACCACATCAATATAATTAAACTAAATTCAAGGATAAATTCGAAATTCATGTACTTCTTGTTCTTTTAAATTAAAAACATTTTTCATTTAAGAAAGGTGAAGGATTAATGGAATTATTCATAACTTTAAGACATAGTTACTAAACACTAATAATCATGAAGTAGAGACACAAAACATAAATGAACACAACATAAAAACCAAAAAGCAGAAAGAAATAAGAACAAGAAATGAATCCACCTTAGTGGCGTCTCCTTCTTGAAGGACCAACAATGTCCTTAAGCTCTTCTATGTCCCTTCCTTGCCTTTGTCGCTCCTCCCTCATTACTCTTTGATCTTCTCTTATTTCATGGAGAATGATGGAGTGCTCATGATGTTCCACCCTTAATTGTTCCACATTGTAGCTCAAATCTTCTAAGGAAGTGTTGAGTTGTTCCCAATAGTTGTTGGGAGGAAAGTGCATTCCTTAAGGCATCTCAGGGATTTCTTGATGATGAGCTTCCTCATGCATCTCTTGAGATCCGTGGAGAGTCTCTCTTGCTTGCTCCATCCTCTTCTTGCTGATGGGCTTATCCTCTTCAATGGAGATGTCTCCTTCTATGATAACTCCAGCTGAGTAACATAGATGGCAAATAAGGTGAGGAAAAGCTAGCCTTGCCATGGTGGAGGGCTTTTCGGCTATTTTGTAGATTTCATTGGAGATGACTTCATGAACTTCTACTTCCTCTCCAATCATGATGCTATGAATCATGATGGCCCGATCCACAGTAACTTCGGATCGGTTGCTAGTGGGAATGATGGAGCGTTGAATGAACTCCAACCATCCTCTATTCACAGGCTTGAGGTCCAGTCTCCTTAGTTGAACTGGCTTGCCTTTGGAGTCTCTTTTCTGTAACACCCTACCATACAGAGTCTTATGCTTAAGTCATAGTTCAAAAATGGCAAGGTATTACGACCTCTAAAATAAAAATTTAGTACGTATAGTAGTATGAATGATTGATTATAACTAGGAGCCTTTGTAGAAAAAGGGGGTAAACAAAAATCGCAACTCAAAGCGCAACACTCCGATCGATAACGTAACGAACAAGGATAACCAACGTGTGATTATATATATACAAAGGAGTGTCAAAAACAGGAATATCAAGACTCAATCTGGCTGCGAAGATAACCGGTCCGAGCATAGTAATTATACATGATAAAAATAAGGAAAACCCCAAAGGAAACCCAAAGGGACACAAATACATAAAACCTATTCTCCAAAATCTCCCATAAGAGGAGTCATCACAGTTTGTATTATTTAATGGAGATAAAAGTATCTAAGCAAAACATATAAACCAAAAATAATCCCGAGAACAAAGGATCTTCGCAATTCTAGAAGTCTCCAGCATGCCTCAGCGGGAAACTTCACGTCCTGCATCTGAAAACCACAAAATCGCATGGGTGAGAACCAGAGGTCCCAGCATGGTAACAGCTTCCACATATATAATACATAATGGAGGAAAGCCGAAGGCAATCCTAGAACTTCCTCCAGATAATATCAAAGCTTATAAACAAGCTAAACCATATAAGGCATCTGACTAAAGATTCTTCAGTCTAACTAATACTTCCCTTCCAATTCCTTCAAACCTCCCATCCACCAGCAGGAGTATAATGTAGCAACACAAATATATCAAACAAGAAATTACAAATAGGAGCAATTAAGGTAATTAGACAAT